>NC_056743.1:1942132186-1942852186 GCF_019279795.1 Protopterus annectens
TGCACTCACTTGAGGCACTCCTTAAAATGGAGAACATCGATATCTGTGCAGTGACTGGGACCTGGTTCAAGGCTCTAGAGAGCACCCCTGTATTACCAGGCTATAACTCATACCACACTTTTCAGCCATCTAACCTGAACCAGAACACCAAAGGCGGAGGTGTGTCCATATTCATTAAGGATATCCACACCTCCAGGCTAGTTGTGCAGCATAATGCACCCAAGGTTATTCAAGTGCAACTAACTCAGGGCAAAACTGCAATCCAAATTGTAGCCTGCTACAGATCCCCCACCATGCCCCAGGATTCCCACTCCTCTTTTCTTGATATACTGGAAAATATTAGGGTTCAGCCAAACACCCTAATAATGGGCGATTTCAACTACCACACCATTAACTGGGAAAACTATTCATGTACCAACTCCTTCATTCAATGCTTTCTGAAATTCATAAATTCCAATGTCCTAGATCAACTTATCCACACCTCCACCAGGGGCAACAATATCCTAGTCCTAGTCATTGCCAACATGAGTGACCACACCTGAAGTCAACTCCTCATTGTTCAGATCCGACCATAAGCTTATCACCCTAGATATCCGCATCCCGCCCCCACCCACCATTAAGGAAACCATGGTAAAAAATGTCTCCAAAACCAACGTCATGCTTCTTAAGACAGAAGTGGTGAACTTTATGACACCCATGCAGATGGACAGTACAGTTATGACTGCTGAATCCTACACAAATGCACTCTGTAAGCACTTACACGAGTGCATGGATCGTGCTATCCCAAACAGAACCAAGATGCTCTCCTCCAAAAAAAGGAAGCCAATGGTCCCTGCCATAAACAAACTCTACAACAGAAGGAAGAAACTGTTGTAAAAGAGAGTAAAATCCCATGAGTGGAGGAGCTCCCTGGTCATCCTCAGTAAGAAGCTGAGATCCCTTATAGGATCCTCCAAAGCTAGCTACGAAAACAAAATCATCACTGATTCTAAGGGCAACCACAAAGCATTCTATAGCTATGTCAAGAATCTCAATGGCAACACCCAGATCTGCTCTGAGGTACAGCACAATGGCATGAAAATTACAGAACCAACTGATATTGCCAACATCCTGGCAGATATGTTCAGTGCTAACTTTACCCCCCTCTCACCCCCTAAGAAGCCCATATCTATACAGGAAGAATGCAGAGTCCCTGTAATCACATCTATGCAGGTAAAAGCTACACTCTCTAAAACCAAAAACACAGCATCCATGGGACCGGACAAAATCCAAGGCTGTGTTTTACATGAACTGGCTCCCCACCTAAGCACCATGTTTAGTCATAGTCTCACATCAGGCTTTGTGCCCACTGAATGGTGCACAGCAACAGTTATCCCACTCCACAAAGGGGGAGCTACCACTGATCCTGGGAACTATCGCCCTATTAGCCTGACAAGCCTGATCTGCAAAGCCATGGAACGTATCATCATGGAACTCATAAACAAAGACATTGGTAACCTCCAAACTCTGGACCCCACCCAGTTCAGGTTTGTGAAAGGCAGATCATGCCTTCTGAACCTGATCAACTTCTTTGAGGCAGTCACCAAAGCTGTAGATGAGGGTAAGGTGGTTCACACAGCCTATCTTGACCTCGCAAGGCTTTTGACACCATCCCCCATTCTGGAATTATAGCTAAACTCACTAAACTAGGTATAAATCCCTACGTCACAAGATGGGTTGCCAACTGGCTCACTGACCAAACTCACACTGTAAAAGTTGCAGACTCCAAATCTGACTTCAAACCAGTGACAAGTGGAGTACCACAGGGTTCAGTCCTGGGACCTCTCCTGAAGTACAGGCTAACACAGAAGGCCTCTGGCTAACGAAGTTTGCAGATGACTGCAAACTAGGAGCCATAGTCGATTCCCCAAATGATGTGAGACAGATGCCTGGTGTCAGAGGCATGGCCTCAAGCTCAATGTCAAAAACTGCATTGTCATCCTCTTTGGTAAAAACTCTGCACCCATGAACTACCACATAAACAGCAGTCTACTTAATGCTGAATGTGTGATAAGAGACACAGGTGGACAGTAGTCTCTCCTTTGATAATCACATCGCCACAGTAGTCAGGAAATCCTTCTATGTGGTACACCTCATCACAAAAGGGTTCCCATCCAGGAAAAAAGAGGTTATTGTTCCCCTCTACTCGGCACTCATTAGACCCATTATAGAGTACAATGCCCCTTTTGGAATGTACCTCACAAGACATCTACAACAGCTGGAAAGGCCACAGAAGTACCTCACAAAGAGGATTACTGGCCTCAGATGCCCTATACTGACCATCTCAAAAACTACAGTTTTACTCTGTAGCATATCGCCTACTCTGAGGAGATCTCTGCCTAACATATAAAGCTATGTTAAACCCAGAGCTGTTAGACATGCTACACCTAAAGAAATACCAATCCCTCCGAGCTACACACTTTAGGGACCTAAACCTTGTCACCACAATAAACAGTACATGCTGGAAGGATAGATTCCTGTCCCAGAGACTTCCTATACTGTGAAACAAGCTACCCATCTATGTCAAGCAAAGTTCCTCATTAGCACTCTTCAAGAAAACTCTTGATGAGTGGATGGGAAATAGGAAATACACCCTGGGGATCACTTCTGTGGCTCTGCTCAACAGGGGCACAGGAAATTAACTTTCTTGGGTGGCATAAGCCAGGAAACCTTGTTGGCTAGGCTTACTTAGGCCCTTGGGGCAATAGCCTAGTACCTACCTATGAACCTATGAACAACAGGAAACATGAAACAGGTAGACACACAGACACAGGGGCAGTGTATCTATCCATGTTACCTGCAACCCAATTTACATAACAGCCTAGGTGGTGGTGAACTGACCTGTTGGAGATAAGGCCATGGCTATGATCCTGCATGCTTCCCTGGGAGAGAATGATCAGTTTTATCTCTAGCATGGTACCCCTCACACAGACCCCGAGAAAAGTCTGGTAACCTCATCCATGCAGATCCCTGGCATACTGAAGCATTTGTCTGATAACTGAGGGACTTGTGTGAGCACACTAAAGGGCATGATTGTGTAGCAGACCATAAGTAAGTAAAATATGCCTGAGCTAGTATGTGTAACTCATTACGTTTAACTTCTGACCCTTACTCATTGTGAGAATGGTTGGTGTTTTGCAAGCAGACAGTAATCAACAGATGCTCAACTTCTTGGCATGACAGGAGATCGAAAGGAGGTCATGAAAATGTATAAAATGACTTTTTAATCATATGCTGTTTATTTGATATTTATTTGTAGGTAAACTGGCCCACAAGGGTCCATTTTTAACTTGACCTTGTTACAATTATGCAAATAAAACAAAATAAAAATTAAAAAAGAGCCAGGGTTTAAAAAGTAACTAAATGATAATTTTTGTTCTTTTAAGATACAGTGGTCGAGAAATATAGGAGAAAAGGTGAAAAGGTTACATGGTTTGAATGTGGGCTAAAGTGGGACTAAAATAATTTGAATTAATATGGAATCAAATGGGTGGTAAATTGTGACAAATACATTTCCTGTTTGACAGAAGGAATGCTGAGTTAGGTACACATGGCAAGGCTAAGGAGATGGCACTGAATAACTTTCTGAATGCATTTGAGATACTTCAGGTACAATTAACATTGGGTAAGACGGCGATTCAGGTCATAGCCTGCTATAGGTCCCCAACCATGTCCCAAGACTCTCACTCCATGTTCCTAAGCACCCTGGAAACCATTAGGGTCCAACCCAACACTCTCATACTAGATGACTTCAACTACCCCTCCATCAACTGTGAAAATTACTCATGCACGAATACACTGACCCAATGCTTTCTGGAATTCATCATTTCTAATGCCCTGGACCAGCTCATTCTTACCCTCACTAGAAGTGGTTATTACTAACATGGGCAACCGTTGCTCTACACCAATAGTCAATTCCTCCCTGGTTAGATCCGACCACAAACTAATCACCGTGGAAATCCACATCTCACCCATACCGCAAAGGTATTCACCATGAAAAACTTCTCCAAAGCTGACTTTGGCCTCCTAAAACAGAGATGGCCAACTTTACGGTACCCATGTCAATGGAAAACAGATGCATGACTGCCGATTCATACACCAATGCACTGTACGAACACGTACATAAATGCATGGAACTAGCCATACCCAACAGAACCAAGACGCTCGCCTCCGAAAAATAGGAAGCCAATCTGGTGGTCCCCTGCCATTAATAAACTCTACAACAGAAGGAAGAAACTGTTGCAGAAAAAGGTGAAGTCCCAAGACTGGAAAAACTCCCTTATTAGCCTCCACAAAAAGTTGAGATCCCTCATGAAAACCTCTAAAGCCAGCTATGAAGGCAGAATTGCGGCAGACACAAAAAACAACCACAAAGCCTTCTATAGTTATATCAAGAATCTCCACGGCAATACCCAGGTTTGCTTTGAGTTACTGCACAATGGTACCACCTATACTGAGCCAACAGATATTGCTAACATACTGGCTGACAGATTCAGTGCCAACTTCACCCCTCTCTCCACCCAAAGGTCCAATCACAATACCGGAGGAATGCCAGGCACCCAGCATTACTGCAGCACAGGTTGAAGTTGCATTGTCCAAGGCCAAGAATACAGCTTCCATGGGACCTGACAATATCCATGGATGTGTTCTACATGAACTACAAAGTGAACTGGCACCACATCTGTGTGCCCTGTTCAGTCACAGCCTCACCTTAGGCTTTGTCCCTACCAAATGGCACACTGCTTACAGTCATCCCTCTCCATAAAGGGGGAGTGACTACCTGGGAATTATTGCCCCATTAGCCTGATGAGTTTGATATGTAAGGCTATGGAGCACATCATCATGGACCTAATTAATAAGGATATAGGGAATCTCCAAACTCTAGATACCATGCACTTTGGTTTTGTGAAAGGTAGATCATGCCTGCTCAACCTGGTTGACTTCTTTGAGTCAGTCATCAGAGCTGTGGATGAGGGCAAGGCAGTTCATACAGCCTACCCTGATCTGGCCAAGGTCTTTGATACCATTCCCCACTCATGAATTATTGATAAACTCACCAAACTAGGCATCAACCCCTATATCACTAGATGGGTTGCAAATTGGCTCACGGATAAAATGCACAGGATGAAAGTAGTGGACTCCAAGTCAGACTGCCAACCAGTCAGGAGTGGAGTCCCACAGGGATCGTTCCTGGGTCCTCTCCTGTTTGGCATCTACTTATCAGAAGTCCAGGCCAACATGGAGGGACTCTGGCTGACCACGTTCGCAGACAACTGCAAGCTGGGAGCCATTATTAACTCCCCAAGTAATGTAGACATCCTACAGAAAGGCCTCACTGAGACCAATGACTGGTGTCGAAACCATGGCCTTAAGCTTAATGCCAAAAAATGTGTCATCGTCCCCTTTGGGAAGAACTCGGTTCCCACTAGTTACCACATTGATGGGAGCCCACTGAACACTGAAGGCATTATAAGAGATCTGGGGTCACAGTTTGACAGCAACCCATCCTTCGACCACCACATTGCCACTGTGGTCAGAAAGTCCTTTATGGGGTGCATCTCATTACCAAGGGTTTTACATCCAGGAATAAAGAGGTCATCATCTCTCTCTACTCTTCCCTCATTAGGCCAGTCATCGAGTATAATGCCCCATTTGGCATGTACCTCACTAGACACATGCAACAGCTGGAAAGGCAAGTACCTCACGAAGAGGATCCTAGGGTTTAAACACATGTCCTACATGGACAGACTCAAAAAAACTCCAGGTATTTTCTGTCTCATATCGTCTACTAAGAGGTGATCTTTGCTTGACTTACAAAGCCATGTCTTACCCAGCTCTGTTAGAAATGCTACATCTAAAGAAATCCAAATCCCTCCACACCACATGTTTCAGAGACTTCAACCTCATTACCATAATCAACAGAACATGCTGGAGGGGCAGGTTCATAATCCAGAGACGGCCCATGCTCTGGAATAGACTTCCCATATATGTCAAGCAGAGCACCTCACTGGCCCTCTTCAACAGAAATCTTGATGAGTGGATGGGAAATAGACATTTCACCCCAGGGATCACTCTAGTGGCTCTAGCTGATAGAGGCACTGGGAACTAACATCTGGTGGCACGATGCCAGGGCACTTCTATTGGGCTAGGCTTGAAATGGCTTCAGGGCCATTAGCCTAGTACACACCTATGAACCTATGAAGGTTCCACAGAAGGGAATGCTTTTGATGTCATATGACAGAGAGTTCCAAAGTTTATATTATGATCAAGAAAATAAGTGATTAGCATGAAAACGAGTATACATGAGTTGTTCTTAATGCTTTGGAGATGTTAGATGCCCTTAGGGGATTGGGGTTGACATAATAGTTAGGGTGATTACCTCACACACAAGAGGTACATGGTTTGATTCTCACAAAGAGAAACTGGCTAGGCTTAAAATGGTCCACAAAAGCAACTAACCTAGTACTTACTTATTTACCTATGAACCTTATATCTGGAGTAAAGGTTTTATTTTGTTAGTTTGTTTATATATATATATATATAATCAACTGTTGTTTTTAAGACAATGTTTTACTATTAGTTTGATGACATCATTGTCATTACAAATGACCATGAAAGAAGGGCAGTTCACTTTTCATCATCGTAGGATTTTGTTCCTTCCAAGGGTGAAAGGTAATAACGCTATCTATAAAACAATTATTTTTTTCACTAACTCTGTGGGAGCTCAGAAGCATACATTTTATGAGAACACTAGAGCTTTGTATAAGATGAATGAAAATGCTTTTATGTCTTGCATTTCTACTAATACGTTGTCTTTTTTCTCCCCAAATAAGATGCTTGCTGCGTTAAAGACATTAATGAAGAATTAGCAATTTCTCCACTATCCCAGGTCAATGACATTTACTGGAATCGCTGTGGAAATCTCAGCACAAAGTAAGTGTAATCTGTTCCAGAAGATGGTTTTATAATTTTGTTTCCTAATGGGGAATGCTGTTAACACTGCTGCAGTCATATCTGTCATACCTTCTTCAGTCCTAAAGAAACTGCAGGATATACACAAATGTCTGAGCAAAATAAGTAACAATAGTTATTAAAATGAAAAAATAGTAAACAGGCTTAGCTCTGATGTAAAGCCATGATCAGAAATGCAGCCATGCAGTTTGGCAGTGGTAAAATATCACCACTAGGACAGGTCAGGCTTCTGGATATAAATTCATTGAGGGAAAGAAATTTTAATACCAAGCTTCTCTGCATTTATATCCAAGGGTATTAATAACCATAGATGTACCATGGAATATATGGAAGGAGGTAGGGTAAAGACAGGCTGTAGTTTGAGCTTTGGACAGTGGGAAGGGGATGTTATCAAATGGAAATTATTACTAAGCCATGCGACATTGCTGTTTATAAAATACCATGGTGGTGCAGTACCTAGCAGATACAGTGAATGAAAATGTATCAGGAAGGTTAGAGCTTGTAAAGCTGCCCTGTGATGTTCCTAGTATCTTGACCATGAATATAACAGATTTTCTTTTTATGTGTTAGTGAAGATTCAAACCCTAAAGTACAGCCTGTGCCCTAGCAGTGGATTATTGCAGGAAAGAGCTTGGTGATGTTTACACCCTAACAGGATGGTGACAGTATGGTCATCCACTACGTCGTTAGGGCAGTTCAGAGACTGTTACATTTGGGTACACATGGTAGGCCAGTCACTAATGCAATACACAGTCTATTAAAGCTACCTGTCTACCTGTCCAGGGTCTGGCTACGAACATGTCATGGCTATGATTTTAGGTATATCAGCATGTGCTAGTGTCCTGTTCAGTGAACAGGGAATACCTGTGATGACAATAACAGCAGCAGTGACCTGGTCAGTGAACAGGGAATACCTGTGATGGCAATAACAGCAGCAGTGACCTGGTCAGTGAACAGGGAATACCTGTGATGGCAATAACAGCAGCAGTGACCTGGTCAGAGAGTATAGAAAACACCAGTGATGAAGGTAACAGCAGCAGTGACCTGGTCAGAGAACAGGAAATATTGTACCTGTGATGACAATAACAGCAGTAGTGACCTGGTCAGAGAACAGGAAATATTGTACCTGTGATGACAATAACAGCAGCAGTGACCTGGTCAGAGAACAGGAAATATTGTACCTGTGATGACAATAACAGCAGCAGTGACCTGGTCAGAGAACAGGAAATATTGTACCTGTGATGACAATAACAGCAGCAGTGACCTGGTCAGAGAACAGGAAATAGCAGTGGTAACAGTGAAGCACATGGATCAGCATGCCTACCAGAATACAGGGTGCACCTCTGCTGTCAGTGGAATGGACATATAGTAGTGTCCCAGCCAGAAAACATGTCATAGCTACAGTGACCATGACACCAGCATAGATTCTACCAGAAAAAAAGGGACAGGATTCAGCTTTCACAAAGCAAACAGGGGTAGCTTACAACGAGATACTTAAGACCACTGATTCACTGATGAATGTGTGACTTTCTCTGATGTCCCCTAAATACTTTAATACTTGGGGAGAACATTCTGTAACTAACAGTATTACTTATAACTATTTAGTGAATAATTTAATAAACATTGGATTTTCATAATCACCTTAAGTATTTATATCCATGTTGTGCATGTGTGTGTGTGTCTGTCTTTCTGTCTGTGTCTTTACACCTGCTTATCCTAGGTATATGGATGTATATATAGACCCCTGACTATACAGTGTATATTTCAAGTAAGTGTCATTTATATGTGACTGGATTTCATTTCTCGTTTGTTTGCAGGTGTGAGAACTTCATGAAACGTGTGGAATGCTTCTACCGCTGTTCACCTGATGCAGCACGCTGGCCTCATCCTGAGCGTTCCACTGCCATCCAAGGTGTGCCACTGTGCCACCAGTTCTGTGACCAATGGTGAGTTAATAAGTCGCATAAATAGTGTCATCTGAACTGAGTAGTATCTGAAAATGTGCTGAAATATCCTTGAAGCAGGGTTGGTTGACTTACCATGCTGTATCACCATATATCAGACTACTGTGTCACTTCTGCTTTCTGTCACACATTATGTCCTCTCACATCATGCAAGCGTAAATGTAGTACCTTATTTTATGGTTTTCGTTGAATTCTCCTTCTGTTAGTTGCACGGTCTTATTGCTAAAACTCTTCATTTTTTTCACTTGATTTAATGTGAAAACAAAGACCTGACTCAGTGGAAAGAAAATAGTGTCTTAACTCCCTTGATGTCAGTGTACAATAAAACTCTAGCAGACAGCAGCATATATTTCCTGCTGGTTAATTGACCACTTTAAGCTACTACAATATGTATTATTTATTATATTTAATAACCAGGTGGTCCTTCTGAGCCAAGACCCTTTTACAGAGGAGACATGAGGTAGCGATAAACAGCAAATCTACAGTAATTGACAAAGATGGGACAGAATGTCCTTTTATGTATATATATTGCATTTTAGCCTTGTATCCTAGCTCATTGCTGAATCGTATTCAGAAAGGAACCTGTTCACTTCCCCTTGTAGCAAACAAATAAATTGTACCATCATCCAGAATTACTTAATGAATGCCTGATGCATTCTGAAAAAGGGCCAAAATGTTCCAGTTAACTTACATATAAAACAAATTCTTCCCTCTTCTTCTCACATTTCTTTACTATAAAATGTGCAACATTGTTAAACTTGCAAATTTTCATATATTTTATTTGTGAACTAACTGGTTTCAAGAAGTGCTTTTCTGTCATGATCAGCATCAAAAGTCTGAATAAATGCTGGTGAAGCAAATTATAAGAAGTAGGTCAACATGAAAAAGACAGTACAGTAAAACACACTTGAGCAGTATACACAAACGAATGTGGCAAGTTACAAAACAGACAAGCATACATGTGTTGAGATATACAAATTATGTGTTGTGATTGTGTTTATTTGGTTGTTAAATTAATAATTGAGCGTATCCATCCCACTCTTTTCACCCATGAGCTGATCCACAAGGGAAAGAATACAAAATATATGTGGGTATTTTCAGCATATCCAATCGCCTAGTATGTTTTTAAGAGAAGGGAGGAAACTGCAGTACTTGTAGAAAACTATAACAACATGCAAAATTCTGCACAGACACTGAGTACAGGATGGGAAATAGACTCTGGAGCTATATGGCAGAGATCTTAGAACTGTGCTGTTTCTTACAAGGTATGCTGCTCCTCCCCTGCATACACTATCTTAGTTACTTAGTAATCAGAGTGATTTAAAACTTCAGACCTAATATTTACCTCCTTCTCCTTTTTACTTCCAGTCCCTTCAGCAAAAGTTACATCCTGTGTCTTGGCCAACCTCCAATCAACCCAAGGCTGTGTCGTTGCCCTGCACTGTGAAACCCTGCGTCGGTGAAACACTAAAGTGCTTTCAGCTACACTAGTGTATGTTAGAGTTGTATTTAATCTGTCCTCTAAACTGAAGACTCTTTCCCCTTTCAATGTACGCATGCACACTACTGGTCCCCCCCCCCCATATTTCTCTTCCTATTGTACTCCTAGGTCAATTACTTAAAACTACTTTCTCTTGGAAAAAGTTTACCTATGTACCTGCAGCCTATACTTCAGTTGTTTTTCCCTGTAGAAGTGGTAGTCTTTTCACCACACTGTACTAGATTAGTAGCATAAGATTTGTAGTTATTAGGAAGATACTGCACTACACTGACCTGGAATTGACTTAGCTTGGTTTTCCTGTTTTCTTTTTGGCAAGCTGGCCTAGTCCAGTTTTTCTGACTCACAACCTTGTATTACTTTGTGTCTACCCCCTCCCCCAACTTGAACCTGCACACCTCCCTCCCACTCCTGCTTAATTACACAGGTATCAAAAAACCTGATGTAGAAACACACCATGTTTTGACTTGGCTTTTTTGCCTTGCTTCATAGGAATCCCCAGTAGTGCGCGCACATTTAAGTACTACCTGGTATTGTTTTTGTTTGTGATTCTTATTGCTATTTTTGTAAAGTTCATCCTAAGGGGGATCCTGCAGTGCTTCTTTAACCACTCTGCCTCCCCAAGAACTAACTTTAAATGTGTATGTACCCTATTGTAAAATAAAAAAATATCCTATACCTACCAGTGTTGTATATTAACCCTGTGTGCATTTGCTAGCATTTTACCATGGATTTTATCTCCCTTTACTCTCCTAGGCTCTTTCCCCCTCCTTTGAGTGCTCATAGCTTACCGTTGTACTTACTCAGTTAGGTTACCATGTGGCATTGTTCAACCACTACCTATCTTTTAATACAAGCCAAAAGTACTGTAACTGTTCTATTAATTTACCACTGCCCTGTTTTAGCCCTATTTATACTTACTATATTCTACTCAACTGCTACTGCCCTGTTTTCAGCTCCTATCCCCTGTCAGCCCTCTGCATCCTTCTAATTTCACACACACAGTGCCTTATGCCAGTGCCGTCTTACCTCTGAGCTGATTCTCAGCTTCACTGATAACTTTTCGCTGGCTTTCTTCCATCTCCTTGGCGCTACCTGCTCCATTTGGCCTGCAGGCTCACTTCACTCCCCTACCCCAATTTCCACCCACCCCCAATACTCCTACTTTTATTTCAACCACTCCCCACCCAGTCAAGACAACCATCCAGTCAAAGCTTTCCCCTCTTTACCCCTCCTCCTTTCACCCACAGTCAACCATCCAGTCAAAGTCTTCCTCTCTTTACCTCTCCTCCTTTCACCCACAGTCAACCATCCATTCAAAGCCTTCCCCTCTTTACATCTCCTCCTTTTAGCCACAGTAAATAAATCACTAATTAAATACATCAGTCTTTCACTACCCCCTCTCACCCCACAGCTCTTCTCCCAACTATAAATCCGCCCATATTAAACTACATTTTTCTAACCATGCTTTCCTTACTGTTCCTAACACTCCAAACCCCTCATCTCCCTCCTACTACTCCTAACAACTTTATACCATGCCAGCTCCTATACCGCCAATCAGTTTCCACTCTCTACTCCTTACCATACTCCCACAGAAAACCATCTCCTCCCTCACACAAATAATCATCTCTTTTCCATCTCCTTCTCTCTGTTTCAGCTCAAACCTCTGCACCTTTTTAATCCTAAAATTATTTCCACTACTGCTAAGACACTTGCTCTTAAGCAAATACTACACCATCTAGAATACCCTAAATCCAAATCAAAACTAACTAAAATAACTTCCTTCAATAACCCCATCTTAGCTGGCGACATTCACCCCAACCCCGGACCTAAACCACCCACAAATAACAATCACCCTCCCCTTCCTCTAACCTTTCATCCCCCTATAATACTCTTACATTTTTCACATTCAATGCCCAGAGTTTCAAAAACAAAGCACATCAGTTTCAAGCATGGCTAAATCATAACCAACCTGACATTGTAGCCATCGCCGAAATTTGGCTCAAACCCCACATCTCTGACTCTGAAATCCTGCACACTGGATTTCAAACTCATAGATGTGACCACCCAAAGAAAAAGGCGGAGGCATTGCATTAATCTATTCCAGTCTGCTTACCTTAATTCCCCTACTAAACCCCATTCCAAAATTTGCCAATGCAGAACTAACAGTCTGTCTATTAGAAATGAATAATCACAAAAGCCTCTGTATCATTGCCCTTTATATCCCACCCAGAAATAATGTCTCAACCCTTGAAGACATACTCCAATGGGCCTCAGTTGAAATTAACTTTGAAACTTACATACTAGGCAATGTAAACATCGACTGGAATAAAATCAACAGTCACATACCCTCCCTGTCCATTAACCTCTTTAAATTTACTCAAGTACTCCACTCCATCAACAGACAAAATAAAACAAATCCTCCAGGATCCACTCTTGACTGGATCTTAGTCACCGATCCAAATAAAATTACCAACTCTCTCACCATCCCTGACTATTAGTGACCACCTTCCAGCTTTCATTCACTGTGCAACCACCTCCCATCTACACCAACATTGATATATTCAGACCCGCAACCTTAGTAAATTTGACCCCAAAACATTCTCTAGCTATCTCAAACAAATGAATTGGAACATTCTAAAAACCTTTCCACTTGATAAAGCCATAGACCACTTTAATTCTGATTTCCTAGATGCTCTAAATTTCCCCAGCTCCACCCAGGAAAAAAGAATAAAAACTATACCTGCCCCTTGGCTCCCTAGCTCCAACAAGGAAAAAAGAATAAAAACTATACCTGCCCCTTGGCTGACCAAAGAAACAAAGCAAAGTATGCATCAAAGAGAGAAATTCTGGAAGCTTTACCAAAAGAATAAACTTCCTGAAACCCTTCTCCAATATACACAGCTCCGTAACTTTGCAAAAAAACAAATCTTCAAAGACAAACAATCCTACTACACTAAGCTCCAGTCCAACCATCCCCAAAACCCTAGGCTTTTTTGGAACTCCATAAACTCACTCCTCAACCCATTTTCCAAAAATAACCCCTGTCCAGACCCAAGTAATTCTGACCTCGAATTAGTCTCACTGTTCAGCTCTTTCTTTATAGAGTCAATATCCGACCTAACAAAAACTTTTCCCAACAATGACCCATCTCTCCTACATTCCACCTCATCTAAGTCCCCAAATAATTTCCCCCCTATGTCTGAGCTTAAACCTATCTCCACTAACTACATAAAAAGACTTCTATCCAAACTTAAACCCTGCTCCAATGCACCTGACAACATCCCCTCTTCCTTTCTCAAGTCTGCTACCGATGGTATAGCTCTCCCAATTAGTACCCTAATTAATAGATCCATAAAGGAATCCTATGTCCCTAAACTCTGATGTTCCACCTTTATTCTTCCTCTCCACAACAGAGGCAAAAACATTAACATTTCAAACTTCCACCCTATAGCTCTTCTCTCTCCAATCACCAAAATCCTAGAAAAATGTATCCACCTCCAACTTATGCCTTTTTTGACTAAAAACCAACTTCTTGCCCCTACCCAACATGGCTTCCAACCAGGACACAGCACCATAACAGCTCTACTCTCATTCTTAAAAACTGTCAATCAAGCCCGAGATTCTGGGAACTCAGTATCCACAGTGCTCCTAGATCTCTCTAAAGCATTCAATAAAGCACCTTCTAAGTCACCTCTCAAACCTAACTCTCTCCCAAAACACTCTTTCTTGGTTCTCAAGCTATCTGTCAGATAGATCTCAGGCTGTGAAATGGAAAAAAAGGCACCTCACCTTTCTTACCCAACCCTACGTGAGTACCACAGGGGGTCCATCCTTGGACCAATGCTGTTTAATATCTTTATCGATAACTTTCACTCTGCTATTCCTAATGCCAAAGTCATCCAATATGCAGATGACTCTACACTTGTCTACTCTGCCTCTAACCTCCCTGAACTCCTATCTAAAACTCAGACTGCCTTCTCAACTACTGAGATCTAGATGCACCAAAATCACCTTTTTCTCAGTGCTAACAAATCTAAAATACCACTATTCACACCCTCAAAATCTTTCTCTTTTGATAAAAATTCCTTCCAAGTCCTTAGCCAAAGCAAGTCTCGGACCAAAGTTGTTCCCTTTGCCAAACTACTCGGTGTAACTACAGACGAACACCTCAAGTTTGACATCCATATTCAGCCAAATATAAAGAAAACCCACCAAAAACTAGGTATGCTATGCAGGAACAGCCACTTCCTCTCTACTTCTACCAGGCATACTCTGGCCTCCTCTTACCTCCTTCCTTTCCTTCTGTACGGCGCCACACCACTAACTAACCTGTCCTCTTCCATCACTTCCATACGTGAAAGCTGTTATAACAAAATTTCTAAATTTACCACCAAAGCCAGACATTCCACTCATCACTGTGTTACCCTACAGTCCCTCAACTGGTTAGAATTCACCGCGGTGATACAGCGGTAGCATTGTTACCTCACAGCAAGAGGTTCTCCCGTTCAATTCTCGGCGTGGCTTGGGAGTGCCTTCTGTGTGGAGTCTGCATGTCCTCCCCATGGTTGGGTAGCATTCAAAAGACATGCATGCATAAATGGGAGTGCCTTCTTTGAGGGTTGGGTGTTGAGCTGGCACCTTGGCATTTCGTAAAAATCTACTGCCAATCGTTAGCGGACCGGAGTTCCGCTGTGGCAACCCCTTACTGGGAAAAAGCCGAAAGACAAACAGCAACAACAACCTGGACTTCCTCCATCTCACTACAGCACATAGACTAATATTTAATCCACCCAAATGCCCCGCTCTAATTGACATCCTTTCCCCATACACCCCAAATAGAACTCTCCGATCTGAACACCAGAACTTAATTACTGTCCGCAAACCTAAATGTCCTGCTGGACAACTTCTCCTGTCCTTCTCCTTAGGTAAGAAATGGAACTCTCTCCCTTCCACACTAAGGATAATGTCAAACACAAACAACTTCAAAACTCAGCTTTACACCTACCTCTCTTCCAAATGGAAATGTAACTGCATTCTCCATATCTAGAACTCTTTAACAAAAGCCCCTGGCAGGGTATCCTTCTGAGTTCTTAAGCACCTTATAGCTGGCTATAACCTTCTATGGCTAATTCCCATACAATCTCTCACACTCTGTAAATATTGTAAATAGCTTTTGACTTTTGACTTTAACTGTATGAATTTGTTAAAATGTATCTGCATGATATGTTCCACTATGGGCAATATTGCTCACGCTTTGTATTATTTGATATGTATTTGTACTTGTACTTTTATTTTTATTGGGCTGCTGTCTTTACTGTAATCTGTTTCATGGAGCTTTTCTCCCCGGGCCTCCACTGAAAGTGGGCTCTCTGGGCTCAGTGGACTTCCCCCATTAATCAAACTGGAAATAAATAAATAAATCTTACCACTCAGCCAGTATACTTAATTTGGTAAGGTAACACGATCAAACCTGGCATGCTATAAAAAGAAGAAACATATTGTAACTTTTAAACAGGTTTAATAAATTATCCCATAAGACCTAGGCAAACATACAATAACAGAAAACAAAATAAACCATATTAACATTTTTCCTTTTATATACATTATACATCACATATATTTTCTTTATAAATGTCATCAGTCCAAACATTACATAAATTGCTCATTTTTGCCTTTCCTTAAAACTCACTCCTCCTGAACATTATTCTGCATGTACTGTTTCCACAATTTCCATTTATTTCTATCAAATGTGCTCCCTTCCTTTCCTAAAGGTCCAGTTCTTTTACCTCTTTTATAATATTCAATACTTCAAATGAAGTTGGTTTAGACTCTGATTTCCTTTCTCTAGTAATTGTTTTTTTGGCAGCCAACAGAATTAAACTTAATAAGGCCTTACTATGGCTAGGCAATTCAGATCTTCTATCCCAGCCCAAAAAATAATTCCTTTAATTACAGCCATTTGCTCAGACAATATTTTTGGCAGAGTACTCAGTAGGGAAGTTTAAAACCTTCCAACTTGTTACACTCCCAAAACATTTGTACCCAGTCACATCTTTCTTTCCTATCACACTTCCAACATTTGCTATCTACCTGAGGAAAAAATTATTTTAAGTTTGCTTGAGGTATAAAAATATCTGTGCAAACACTTCCAAGCAAACACCCTAAACTTTCTGGACTTGTTTGTAACCTTGTTAGGCATATACATATGCCCTCCCATTGTTCCCTTGTAAATTGCTTTTCTAACCTCTTCTGATTGGTTCATAGAGATACTGCGCAATATTTTATATGCCCTAATAATTATCCTTTTTTTAACAGCAGCTTCTGTTCTAGATTCTACTAAAAACTCTACCAGAGCAGGTCTTCCACTTAGGATTCCCTTATCCCTTCTCTTTGTCTAAAGTCTGATATCAATCCCTGATAGGGAAGACAGTCATTAGCCTACAGTCCAAATGTCTTCTTGGCCGATCCCCAATCTATTACCTTTCCCTCTCTAACTATTTGCTCCCAATACCTTGGTTCTTTTGCCAGTTTTTCTCCAGTAAAGTCCAACCCATTCTTACCTATTTTCTGTACCCCTACTTGTATACTGTGACTGTTTTGAGAGAAAAGACAGGACATATTTATTTGTTTGTTTGTTTGTCTACATTTGGTGACCAAGACTGTCCAACTGGGAAGTCTTCATTTTCAGTTGAGCCCCAGGGAGTAAAGCTGCAGAAACATTAAGTCAATGCATTATAAGCATCTTTTCAGTCATTATGAAACAGCATACATCATGATTCAAAGGAATGTAAACTAACAGAGTAATGTACATTATTTATTCAGTTATTTCTTTGCTTGTTTGTTAACTGGGTGAGTAGGCTGGTCCAGATATCCTTTTCAGCCACTATCCAGGCCAAAGACACATTGAACAGTAAAATACAAAACCTGGGAAAGGCGCATATTAAAAGGAGTTCAAAACAGATATTGTTATGTATGCACTCCACATAAATCAAATGGTTACAGTTTCACTCACAGGGCTGCAACACTGCAAGACATTTAAATACAGACACTGTTATATGCAGAGTACAGGAATAAGATCAAAAACAAACAGCTTTAAGCATTATTTAACCAAATGATGAAGTACCTTCTGATATATTAGAAGAGGGCAATGTGGCTGGTATTCAACCATCATTTGTTCAATTATATTTAATGGTTGAATGCTAAAGCAGTTCAGCACCTTTAAGATGCTACATATGTATACTTGCTGTGGAATATATCATCCATTTTCTCTGTTGCATGTACAATTACAGCTTGCAAATAAATGATGAAAAAAATTAGATTAGAGTAATGCGTAGTTTGACTTGTCCCTGACAAGTTCTGATAAGGAATTCAGAGGAACAATCTTGCTACATGCTGTCTTCCGACTCACTAACCCAAAGGTAATCCTTTCAGGTTTAGGCCTTTTGGTTCCAAGTTCAAAGGGGAATGCGATGAGTTATAATGTCTACTTTGTGTGATGGTCTTGTTGGGCAATATACCTCATGTAATAGTATTAACATTAGGTGACTGGGACACAGTTTGATTGGCACAGTGAAACAAAGACACATCAAAAACAAAGGTGGACATCATTCATATAGAAGAGACACCAGTAATCAGACACAGAGGCTTACCAATCCCTACACCAACAACAATAAGAAAATTAATGAGGTTATCAGCAAGCACTGGAATATTCTAACCATGGATGAGATAGTGTTGCAGATAGTAGGGGAACAACCTAGATACTCCTACAGGAACACCAAATCACTTAAAAGAATACTTTGCTATGAGGATAACACTAACGATATAGTACAGTCAGATAGGCAAGGCACTTTTGCCTGCCAGAGTTCTAATCACTGTAAGTTCATGAAGAATGACAACACCTTCAAACATCCTGATACCGGGAAGCTGTATAGTTTTAAGCACTATGCTGACTGCAAATCCAGGAATTTGGTTTATTTAGCTCAGTGTTCGAAATGTGAATCTTTCTATATTGGAAAGACCAATAGAACATTAAGAGAGAGAGAGTAAGAGAACACTTGTATGCCATAATGCCTTAGCGAAGCACACTATCAGCAATGATGTAAGTCATAAATTTAGTTTTATGGCCATAGAGCTTATCAGAACCAGTACTAGACTAGGAAACATAAAGAACTACACCGAAAAGGAGGAAAATAAATGGATCCTGAGGTATCAGGCATATAACGGACATGGCCTCAATGAAAAGGTTCACTTGAAACCTTTTCTGAAAGATAGCCCAGTCAATCGCTGAATCTTTACTTGGTTTCACAGTACTAGTTATATACATTTTTTCATTCGAGGACATTACACCTCAGTCTAGTGCTAGTTATTCCGCATATCACCCATGTCATTATTTATAGGCCGCCATATTTGCTAATGATAGCAGTGTTCTTAGTTACCTTTTGCATATAGTGATAAATAAATAGCTTAGTCATGATTGTGTTTAGCCATTTTAGCATTATCATGTAGGTACAGAGAGTTTTTATTAGTAAATTATTTATTTATATATATATATATATATATATATATATATATATATATATATTTATATATATTTTAGAGCATTGCATTTATAGGGTTTTTGATATATACATTCTCTTTATATATATTTTATATGCATTTTAAGTTTATTCTTATACATATACCATGATATAAGATTATGTTTATCGCTTTAATGTTTTAATTGTAAGTAATCATGGGTCAGGTGATGCATGAAGAGCTATTTAATGGCAGTTTGGTTTTACAATTTCATTCAATCTGAAGAAGCGTTCTGTGCAATGCGAAAGCGCTTACTGTTCTACTTTCAATAAAGAGTTTTGTTGGATATTCAAGCCAGTGGTGTGCCTTTGTGTTTATGCCTCCATTATCTGTAAGAGATGTTGCAGCTTCAGAATCAGCATACTGATAGCAGTGGCTCCTCTGAATTCTTTGTTAAGCATGTTCATGAATTCATATCTCACCTTCAGCTATTTCAGAACTTTATCCATGTTATTCTCTACATTATATCTTATGAAAGGTGTGGGATCTATCCAAATTCCCAAATGTTTACTGCTGGGTCTCATCTATTGGACATCTACAGGGTTCTAAGATTCTGAGCACATCTTTTTCACATAAACTCTGAAGTCCATTAGAGCAACAATTCTACTCAGTTTTGAGTTTTTTTTTTTATTATTTAGACAATGCAAGATCACATTAGACTCGACCTGAATTATATTCTGTGCTTCCTCATTAGTGGCAACGTCACTGAGAAAAATTAAATTATCCACATATTTATTTGACTATTTATTTATCTTTGTTAACTGGGAAAGTCCAACTGAGATAAAACCCTCTTCAATGGAAGCCCAGGGAGAAAAGATCAACATTTAACACCAGTTTTGACATATGCATAAAATACAGTTACATAGCATCAGAAAGAATATATAATACAGATTAGTGTACATACATGAGAAAAAAAGTTTTACAATTGCTTACATAAACATCATTTATAAGCAGAGTATGAGCTTAGCTTGCATAGACACATCCAGTGTTGAATGTCGCTGTATGCTACATACATAACTATCTTTTTATAAATAGTCAAAAAATGAGTGTTAGGATCATAGCTTATTACAAGGCTAATGACCGCAGGGGGGCTTTTTAATCCTAGCCAAGCATCCGAAGGTGAGAATCAAACCATTCACCTTGTGTCTGTGAGGTAAATACCTTAATCTTTATCCCATCTCCAAAGCTGAAATGAATCTTGAGGGTATCTGCCTAGATAGTACTTATGTTAGACCAAGCCCAAGGATACCTTACAGGAGTTATCTTTTTAGGTAGCATTTAAAGCATTAGATAGGTCCACAAACAGATCCTACATTTTGTAAATTCATTGCTATTCTGACTGATAAGACTCAAATTCTATTTTCAGACAAGGAAATGTTTGTTGGAACTGGTCTCCTTTCTTTATTATTTAAAAGGTTTTCACTGAAAACCTTGAAACTGCATTAGTTGACAGGCATGTGGTCGACTTGCAGTTTTCAAGTTGGCAGAATGTCGAACCCAAATGAATCGACTACACTACAGTGAATGGGTAGTGTAAGTCGAGCATTTTGGTTCAACAGTGTGCAGGGTGATCGTGGTTTAGTGAGGAACTGGGAATTAGCACATTTCCTCACTGTAGCGCAATCTCACAGTTGGTATATTTATTGTGCAGAGGGGCACAGCCCCACACATGGGGGTGCAGGGGGCCATAGCCCCCCTGCAAAATAGTAGAATTGATGTATCATTCACTGTATTGTTTAACGGTATGTTAATATGCATAGCAGGAGGTGAGTGATGTCACCTCTTGCTATGTTGAATACATCGAACCATGGTTGTCGATGTATTCATTTTCACTTTGGTTTACTCTTCGGCATTTCAAATTCCACATTCTGGGTCAACATTCTAATTGGTCGACTGAAGCGGATTCGAAATGCCAATAGTAGACCATTTAAAATGGCAGCCATCA
Source organism: Protopterus annectens (assembly GCF_019279795.1). Lineage (NCBI taxonomy): Eukaryota > Metazoa > Chordata > Ceratodontiformes > Protopteridae > Protopterus > Protopterus annectens. The sequence goes on from NC_056743.1 coordinate 1,942,153,182, forward strand.
AACAGTAAATAGCATTAAGGGTATTAAATCCCTTTTTAAACCATTCTGCTTATATGGGAATAAACCATACATTTCCACATGTTCCACAGTTGGGAACTGACAGTTTTTGTTTTCTAGTAACTTAACCAACAACTTTAGATCAGCTGTAATTTTATAGGAATGGATTATTAGGGCCTGTTTAAGAGTTGTGTGAACTAGTACACTGTCTGGTAAGAGATAAATTGCAAATATGCTGGCATCTTTGCTATAATAGGAACTGCCACGTTTAGGAAAAGTGGACACAAAGTTTCCAGTTTTTATAGAGTAGCAGCAGTAAAGGTTAATAGAGAACACATGGCTGCGAACTCTGCATAAGTGTCAGAACAAATGCTAAAGGGATTAACTCGACAGTAGACTGTGCTCAGCAAGGAGAGTAAATCTTAGCTTCTGTCCAGAAGTTCCATACTTTTCATATTAGATCCCTTCAAATCTTCAAAGTAAGTTGCCTTGAGTCAGTATTCATTTAAAGAAACTTTATTCAGGTAAGCAATTTTGTCCTATATGCTAACATAGAAGCAGCTGAAAGGATGCATTGAACCGTATAGGCAACCAATCTGGGAGCTTTAATTATAACCAGTAAAAAGGCTAATTTTGAAAAACATGTGCAAATTTTAGCAAGGAAGCACAGCCAATCAGGAAGCTTCAGTTATGGCCAATAAAAGATTAATATGAAGAGCAGTCATAGCAACTGCTCTTCCCGTTCACCTTTGTTGAAATTAGGATAAAAGTGCAATGCCTTAGCCAGTCTTGATCTGACAAAGTCTATAAGACGAAAGCACTAATCCAAATAAAGCTTCTTTAAATGATATTGATTCAAGGTGACATATTTTGAAGATTTGAAGGGATCTAATATGAAAACTTTGGAACTTCCAGACAGAAGTTGAGATTTACTCTGTTTCCTGAATCACAACCTGCTCTCAAGCTACTCCCTTTAGCATCTGTTCAGTTTGTTCTGCTGGGGCCTCTCTGCTCCCCAGGTTAGTTTAGCTAGGATCATACTGCTTTCACAACTTGGGACCTTTACTTTTTTTGTTGCATAGGTATCAGATGACAGCAACTGAGAAACAAAAACTCCCTAGCCCTAACTATGACCAGTAGCTGAAATAGTTGACACAGTAAATTGCATGTAATAATAAAAAATGTATGATGTGCAAGTGGTCTTCAGAGAGTTAATGATTATGTAAGAAAGGCTTATTTATCTTGGATGCCTGCTATAGATATATATGGAGGAATGTGCAAATACCTTTTTAGAGAGAAAAGCACCCAGCACAACTAGTACGGAAGCAATAGATGGCAACAAAGGATGAACAACTGCAAGCACTGCAAATTAAATTTACATAAAAATAAAATCACAGTATTGCAGATAATCTAAGTCTGTAAACAGATAATTAAGGTACCTTTGGAGCTTAGTTTTCAGTAGCAAGCAATAAGATATTAAGGTACTCAGTACTGACCCTTTCAATGTACTGACTATCCTAAATGATTACCAGGTGCTGCAGTAGTTATCCCTCACAGCTCTTGGCTCTGTTGCTTGACTACTTGCTTCAGAACTTTTTGTATAAAGTCATGTCTTCCATATGTCCATGTGGCTTTTTGCAGGTTGCTTCTGTATCTTCCCATATCCCAAAGTGAGTAGGTATAGGTATATCTTCATGGACTGGCATCCTGTCCAGAATTACTTCTCTGCCCTGCACACACTAAGTGTTGGAATACACTACAAATGATAACATTTAATTGGATAAAGTATCAGAAAATTAATCAACCTTAGAGATCATGATTTCAGGGAAGCATCTTTAAGTATAAATTAGTTATTCCACATTTTGTCAACATGTACAGAAGAGCAAGACTCCCCATATTTTATTTTTGTTTTAGAGGTTTGTGTTAAGTATGCATTATAAATTCTAAATATTCTGTTTGTGTTGTGCCACAGTCAAGTATTGGTTAAAGTAAGACACTTAGAAGTATTACAAGCAGATATCAATTGAATTGGCAACAGTTTATTAATTAATTAATTTATTTATTTCACATTTATTAACTGGCTTGGTCCAGCTGAGTTACAAAAAAAGCTTTTCAGTGGAGACCCGAGGAGAAAAGCTCCAATAACATCTACATCAATAAAAAGTAAAAGAAACATTATACATAAGATAAAATAGTGTACAAACTGAAATACAGAACAAATTATAGCTGTCACATAAGAAAATGTTAGTACTAAAAATATAAACATACAAACAGTAAAGCTAGCATGTTCTAATATTTACAAGAATTAGAAGTAATGCCAAGACACTTCTTAAGTAGAGGTTGTCGAATGTGAGTTGCTGGTTAAACTCGGACCACTTGGGTGAGCAGTGGTATGCTCTCCATCAATATATCCTACCTACCCAACTCTAATCCAGCTTAGGGTTATGGAGTAGCAGAAATGGCAGGCTACTTAGGAGAGGCACATTGTATAGAAATTAAGGTAGAAGGTACATAATAGCAAAAAGAAAAGCTTGCCTAGCTTTAATTACTTTTAAAGACGACGTATTTTGTATATGTTTGTCAAACTGTAATTGGACTAAGCAACATTTTGGGGATTACTTCCTAAACTAATGGCTTGTCCAAAGGGGGTAAGATGAGAGTATTTTCATGGGTTGAAGATATTGGAAATGTTATAATGGCTGATTTTTGCTCCCACTTGAGATGAACAGCGTTACCCTCTTAGTTGTTTTCAGCTGAAGACACACAGTTTTAAGCCATAACAGCACTGAATTAAGGCTGGATTATAGTTTGGCATTGACTGTGGTGACTGCATTATGCTCAGAAAGGACTTTAGAGTTACTGGCATATTTGACCAATTTTGCCCCTTTACAATGATTGATCATCCAGCCTTTCACCCATCCATGCACAGTTACTTTTTCCCATTTTTTGCTCATGGAATCAGGATGTCACATCAGCAGTGACTATTATCTAGAGCCAATGACCATGGTCAGTTGAATCATTCACAAAGAGAGTGAACATGAGCATCCCGCAGCACTCGGCCAAATGGGACACCAGTGCCAAATGGGACACCAGTACTGATAGTAAGTGGTTGGAAGATGGCAACATTCCATCTGACTGGCAGGTCTCTTTCAATCACTTAGTGTCTTACCCAGTAAATGGCATTGAGAAAAAGGCCATAGCTTATGAGAAAGAGAAATAAGATACAGGACAATAGTAGCCGTACTGTGATAAGATGTTTGTCCTAAACATTTAGGACCAAATAAGGAATACTCTGTTGAAGGGTAACGCATCACTTTGATAACTTTTTCTAATCAGATGATATAGCTAAACAATGCCATCATACAAGCACAGGACAAGTAAGCATAACCATAGGAGAGGTTAAGGATAGGTCAGGCTGTACAGCTAAAAGAGAAACACTGTAGGCAGAAAATTGTTTGAGAAAGGAATGAAGTGCATCCTTAACGTTACATTAAGGGGTAGAAGAGATCCTGGTGGGAGGATGTTTTTACAGATGAACTAGATAACCACAGGAAAATAGTCTTAAAGACAAAAACAACGCTACCAAATCGCTTAACGTCAGAAAAGCACAAAACACTTTGTCATTAGCTTTCATCCACTTTAATGATCGTGAACTTCATCAGAATGATCATCTACCCCAACAAACATCTTTTTATCACTTATTACATAGTCACATGTTACAAATCAATTAACATTTAAAATGGCCATGCTAAAAATTATAATACACAAATTTGTAACTTCTATACACATCTATATGTATATGAATGTGCATGTGTATATATATGTATATACACTTAATGAACTTTAAAAAATTTTTGTCCCATATTGCAAAAAATAAACATAATAGGGACTACATTAATTGTAAAAAACACTTCAAACTGACTACTTCATTTAAACCTGGCTTTATGTCACCCCCCAGCCTAATCTGCCAAATACTTTCTTTACATTCTAATCTGGTTTTAACATCACCAGAAAATTCTTCAATATCTATATTATCAAGAACAGAAAATGTAAACTTTTTAAAAGATCTACATTCTTTTGAATGTCTAGCTAATGCATTATTTTCATCTCCCTTCTTTATGGCTAACTGATGTTCATATATTCTTCTTTTAAAACATCTTGTAGTTTTCCCTATATAAAAACGTGTGCATGTAAGGCACTGTGCCTCATACACTAACATACTGCTATTACAATCAAAAAAATTCTTTGTCCAAATTGTTCTATTTATATGTTTGAAATAAATGGAAGATGAATTGCTAACAAATCTACATTGTCTACAATTATGACAAGCAAAAGTTCCCTTTTTCAACACAATCTGCCTCCTGTTAAAACTTGACCCTTTACTTCCACTTTCAAAAATACTTTTTAAATTGCAAACTTTTTTATAGGTAAAAGTAGGACGAGAACCAATAACTTTAACCAAATCTGTGTTTCCTAACACTATTTTCCAATTCTCACTTATTAAATTCCTGATCAGTCCCATCTCATTCGTAATTGGCAAAGGGAAAGAACAATTATATTGCACTACCCTCTGTTCTTCTGTAGTACCCTGATTCATGACATTTAAATGCATAAAATGACTATTATTTCTTAAAATTGGTTCTGCCTTAGCATTTCTCAAAAGAACAACTTCATTTTCAATTGTTTTAAGCCATCTCAACTCATATCCTCTTTTCAGAAAAAAGCCTATTAACATTTCTAACTCTTTGGTAAATGTTGTGTCATCTGACGTAAGTCTACTAAGTCTAATCATTTGTCCCTTGACAACTCCTTTCTTAGTATGTTTAGGATGTAAACTGTCATAATGCAGATATTGATTAGCGAAAACTTCTTTCCTATAAACACTACTAACCAAGCAACCTACTGTGGAATCATACGATAAATGCAAATCTAAAAAATTCAGTTCTCTACCAAATCCTGTTATTATAAATTTTAAAAAATTAGTTGAAGAATTCAATTCAGATACAAATTTAACAAACATCTCATAATCTCCTCTCCATATAAAAAAAAAATCATCGATATAACGGCGATATAATATTAGATTTTTCATCATGTTATGATTTACTAAAACACTGTTTTCCCAACTGGCCATTACTAGGTTCGCAAATGCTGGGGCAACCCTTGCTCCCATTGCGACATCCGATATTTGTTGATAAAACTTATTATTGAATGAAAAAAAATTATTTTCTAAAATTAGATTCATGATGGCACAAAAGGTGTTTGTCTCTATTCCAGAAAACTTAGTGAAATTTGTTAGATAATCTCCCAAATAATCCAACCCTTCCACCCAATTGATACTAGTGTAGAGTGAGACCACATCTATAGAAGCAAAAAAGAAATCACTACCACAACTGGCTAATTTAAGATCTTTTAATAATTCAAGTAAATGCCAAGAATCCTTTAAGTAATGTGCTGATTTTTGCATAGCTGGGTTCAAAAAATGATCCAACCATATAGATAGCGTTTCAGTCTTGGATTTTGATGCTGAAATTACTGGTCTAAATGGTGGATTAATACAATTTTTTTGAACCTTCGGAATCCCAAAAAGCATAGCCATTTTTGGATAATCTACTTGCAAAAAGTTAAATGTCTGTTGATTTATTTCACCTTGACAAAACGTGTCAAAGAGCATTGTATCAAGCCTATAGTAACTTCTTTTAATAAAATTTGTGTCAACCTTTTTGTAAACCTTAACATCACTCAATAACTCTTCCATAGCAGTAATGTAGTTCACTTGATTCATAACCACTAGTTTTCCCCCCTTATCTGCCTTCATAATTCTAATATTCCTGTTGTTTCTCAAATATGTAATGGCTTGTTGTTCCTCTGGTTGCAAATTGTGTACCTTATCATTGTGTTTTATCCTTCTTAACTGGGATTCACATGTTTGTTGAAATGTCTGTAAAGAACCTATTAAAGGGGGATTGTATGTGCTTCTCTTCTTTATACCATTCATGTTATTCTCAACACTGCCTATCTTGATATCATTTAAAGTATATTTCAAGTTTAGTTTTCTCAAAAATAATCTAAAATCTATTATTGTCCTTGTGTAGTTGAAAGAATTACCAGGGATAAAGGAAAGGCCCTTTTTTTAAAAGTTCATTTACAGTATTGTCCAGACAGTGATCAGATAGATTTAATACTTCTATTTCATAATCACTTCTCATAGTTGTTACCACTTCTTTCTGTTCTTTCCTTTCACCTTCCCCTTGTTTTCCACTACCTTGGACCATGATGGACTCCTTTTGTTTCCTTGGTTGTCCACCAAAAAAGGGGTTAACTTTTGTCCATTGTTACTATTAATGCTTTCTTTATTACCAGTATCAGATTCACATAATAATGCTTGTGAAGCACTCACATCTTCCCCTTCATTCACCATTAAAGACAGTTCCCCTGTCTCTGTGGAACCAGAATCTACCTCCTGTTTATTTTCATTTGTTGTATTATTGAAAACATTCCCATTATTTCCTTGTTTGAATCCTTCATTTGTAACATAAGCTACTTTATTTTTGTAAGCCAAAATATCTCTCTTTAGTTTACAGCTTACTATAGTGGCTCTATATATATCTGCCTTAGCCGCTATACCAAAATAAGTCTTATTAAATAAATGAAAACATGAAAAAGTTTTAATTTTAGTATCAGTTTCACTCATAAATCCCTTAACATCGATTATTTGTTGTTCATAATGCTCAACTAAAATTTGCATTAAAGTAATACCTGTCCCATTAAACAAATCCACCAACTTGTTAAATAGAACATCACAATTGTTTGCACAATTCAGAAATTTGCCACAGTGTAATCCCTGTGGTACACATTTGCGTTTAATGCATTCACCAAGATAATTAATTTCCACATCTAACATGACATATCTTAAAGTCAACTTTTCTAAATCAAAAATGCTCTTTCTACATTCGTTCTGCTCGAATGCCTTGTTGGCCGTATTATTGTTACTTACTGAATTATTGTCCAAAGTTATATCTAATCCCTCAAAGGGATTATCTTGCATTTTGAAGACATGCTTTAAAATGTCATTATTCTCAAAAGTTATGTACATAGCTGAATTAGCAGCTCCCGTTGTTTCTCCATTCTGTATGTTGTCCGTAATGCCTTTGCGCCGTTCCTCTTCCAGACCCGGATGTACCAATCTTTCATTTTTGGCAATTCCAGCTCTTTCGAGCCCTCTAGTGATCGCTGTTGCAATTATAGTTTGTATATGCTCCGAAAACTGGCTAAGGTTTTCAGGGACAGGATGGGTAGATAGATCTAACAAAGCATCTTGTGTGTCACTCTCCATCGGACAAGGATCCAGTAGAATGAACCCAACACAAATGAACTAGATAACCACAGGAAAATAGCCTTAAAGACAAAAACAACGCTACCAAATCGCTTAACGTCAGAAAAGCACAAAAAACTTTGTCATTAGCTTTCATCCACTTTAATGATCGTGAACTTCATCAGAATGATCATCTACCCCAACAAACATCTTTTTATCACTTATTACATAGTCACATGTTACAAATCAATTAACATTTAAAATGGCCATGCTAAAAATTATAATACACAAATTTGTAACTTCTATACACATCTATATGTATATGAACGTGCATGTGTATATATATGTATATACACTTAATGAACTTTAAAAGTTTTTGTCCCATATTGTAAAAAATAAACATAATAGGGACTACATTAATTGTAAAAAACACTTCAAATTGACTACTTCATTTAAACCTGGTTTTATGTCACCCCCCAACCTAATCTGCCAAATACTTTCTTTACATTCTAATCTGGTTTTAACATCACCAGAAAATTCTTCAATATCTATATTATCAAGAACAGAAAATGTAAACTTTTTAAAAGATCTACATTCTTTTGAATGTCTAGCTAATGCATTATTTTCATCTCCCTTCTTTATGGCTAACTGATGTTCATATATTCTTCTTTTAAAACATCTTGTAGTTTTCCCTATATAAAAACTTGTGCATGTAAGGCACTGTGCCACATACACTAACATACTGCTATTATAATCAAAAAAACTCTTTGTCCAAACTGTTCTATTTATATGTTTGAAATAAATGGAAGATGAATTGCTAACAAATCTACATTGTCTACAATTATGACAAGCAAAAGTTCCCTTTTTCAACACAATCTGCTTCCTTCCTGTAGCCGTACTGTGATAAGATGTTTGTCCTAAACATTTAGGACCAAATAAGGAATCCTCTGTTGAAGGGTAACGCATCACTTTGATACCTTTTTCTAATCAGATGATATAGCTAAACAATGCCATCATACAAGCACAGGACAAGTAAGCATAATGATAGGAGAGGTTAAGGATAGATCAGGCTGTACAGCTAAAAGAGAAATACTGTAGGCAGAAAATTGTTTGAGAAAGGAATGAAGTGCATCCTTAACGTTACATTAAGGGGTAGAAGAGATCCTGGTGGGAGGATGTTTTTACAGATGACCCTTTCAGTACTTGAGAGTAAAAATGTAGGCCACTTTAGAGTTAGTAATCATTCTTCCACAGACCCAAGTGGGTAGCTACATAGAAAGCTGAGAGGAAAGCTTAGTACTTTATAGATCATTGTAACAAAAACATAACGTATCTATAAAATCCTAAGCATTTTCCTTGCATCCTTTAAAAAAAATGAAAACAAAAGGGAGCAATGCAACACTGGAACAACACAAATCCAAAAAGGCAAAAGTGCACACAAAACACTCCTGGCCCTGTAGACTACTTCAATCTTTTTAATAGATGGATAAAAATAAAGTACAAAATGCATATTTAACTCCCATCATGTCTTTATTTTCTTTCCTTCTTTCATTTTTCCTTCGGTCTTCTTTCTCCCTTTCCAGCTGTATCAAAATGATCATTTGCCTTCATTACACCCTTCTTACAGTACTAACCCGCTATAAGATCAAATGAAATGATCACCTCATAATGTTTGTTATTAGTACCCGTCTCCCAGTTTTGTGGTAGTCTATGGATATGATTAAACCCAAATAAGAGTTCAGCAGTCCGTGTGAGTTCTCATAGTTTAAGTGCTGCCTAGAAAACCACCCCTCAGGTAGTACAGGAGATGCTATACCTCAACATTTAACCTGGTGAAGAACAGACGTTGTCTAGCTATGTGATTGTTTGGTGGCTAAATATATAAGTAAATACAGTGTGTTCACAGAATGATCAACACAGCCTCTCCACCATCCATGGATATTGCTTAGTACAATTACGTTCGGGGCCCCATTCCTTCTATTTACACCGAAGAACTACTTTTCCACATTGGAGTCCATGTATCATAGGATCACATGTGCTTCTGTTTGCTGATGGGCTGCTACAATAACCACTGCTTTAAGATAGGCTTCAGTACACTCAGCTAGGCCTTCTTCTTTCTCAGGATGCTAATGTTAACATGGGTAACCTGGCTATCCAGTGGTTATCTTCTATCCACACCGCTTGTTGTCCTAAGATACAAGAAGTGGCATGTATTAGGGCGGCTTAACTCACCATGTAGAGACCTGGAATGGACTCCCACTGAACATACAGGACTGTTTGCTTGCATCTTTCATTCACTTCTCAACTTTAAAACTGTTAAGTTAAAAGGGGGCTGGTAAATATCTGTAAAAATATGCAGTATGGTACTCCCAAACATCACATACTAATCTGGACATTTTTCAGCGCAACATGGCTCTCCTCTGCTTACTACCTTAGGAGGAAATGTCCCTGGAACCACACCAGAGAAAGCCAATTAGTAAAATATAAACACCTAGTGGGAGGTTCTCTGGCTTAAATTAAAGACAGCTGGACAGTCATAAAAAAACAGTCTTCCTTCAGTGATCAAGGGATTAGAACCCAAGCTGTAATATACAAGCAGTCCACATTTGGGTATGCTATACTGTACTTTTATTAGGTCCTCAGATTAAAGATTCAGCATATTGCTGCCTTTGAGTAACTGTGACTGGGCAACATTCGCAATGTTGAGATTATTTTAACAACAGGAACTGATGTACTGATCACAATGCCACCAAAGTGCCCTCACCTCACTCTATGCCACAGCTGGAAGTAATAATATGTAATGAAAGGAGTGTGGTGGGCTTTGCTCCTTTTTCTGTTTCTTGCTCTTTCTATCTCACACACACACACACACACACACACACACACACACACACACACACACACACACACACACACTGTCCTTAACTTTTCATATTAAGTTGCATTTATTTTTTTATTTATTTATATTTTTTGTTAACTAGGTTAGCCCTGCTGGGCAGAGTCTGTTAGCAGAAAGGACCCAGAGAGATGAACTCTGAATAATCATCAGGATTGTTCAAACATAAAAAAAGGAATTTGTATTGTGCAGTAATGGTAAATGGGTTATTTAATACATAGTAAGATAAACACATTACTTCACACAGTAGCCAATAATGTAGAAGCATTACTTAAAAATCACAATACAAATAGTGCAGCTGTATACAAGTGTAACAGAGTTTCCATAAAGGGAACACCCCATTTCTTCACTAGATGTATGATGGCATAAATAAGACATTTGTTTATGGTCTTGGGTTTAGTAGTCACCTTTAGATGCAGTAATTCCCATTTCTTTGTTACGTTCATATAGATGCATAAAGTTCAAAGATGGTAAGATGAAACATCAAGGCATGACAAAGGTGAAAGTATAAGATTCCTGTGATGCTAAAAAATTACCATAACTATAGATGTGAATGAGATGTATGTAAACGGGCAGATGTCTCTTAATTGGCCCACTACAATGCAGTTACCTCTTAGTCTGAAAAAAAGTGTTTATTTAAATTATAACTGATCTGCTGATGTCCTATGAAGAGAAGGAAGTTTATTCTAGTTTGCTGTGATGAATGCACTTGGTGCTTTATCACCCACTTTGGTATGGAGTTTAGCAATTTGAAGCAGTTTTTGATTTACTGACTTTAGTCCTTGCTACTTCAATGTCATAATAAGGAGTTAGACAAAGAGGGATGTTTGATCACATGTAGTAGTTTAAAGGCAAATAAATGTTGATTTTATAGTTAACTAAGTCCAAAATGCTAGGGTGTACTCGCAAAGGGAAAGTAAACCTGTATCCAGAAAAGGTCCTAGTCCTTTTACACTTGTGTGGTATTTCAGTACCAGTAAAATAGACAGGACTGGTATATCCACCCAAAAATGTAGGAAATGCACCAGAGAGAAGTATCTCTTTGTCTTATCAGTCAGACAGCAACTTGTTGAATCCCCAAGAAATATATAATAGACACTCCAAATAACAGGTAGATGGAAGTTTGTTTCTAAGTCCTTTATTATTGCATCCAAGCGCTACTTAGTGTTTTCTTAACACCAAGTAGCACTCAAGTGCACAAGCACATCATCCAGTTAGACCAGACTTGAGGTGTACTTATTTGTGATGTAAATCTAGACACCTCCACCTTTAGTCTGTTTGTGTAGTAGCTAGTCTAAATGTGTGGAAGGCATTATAGCCTTGCACTGCTCTCTCCGCAGCTTTAAACCACGTTTCAGTAACCACACAGATGTCAGCATTCCATAGGGTGAGGAGAGCTTGTAGTGAAGTGGAGTTTTTTATTCAGACTTCTAGCACTGAGTAGTAATACCTTTACATTTTCCTGGTTTTGATTTTTATGTCAGAAGTGCTTTCAGTTTGGCATTGCCTAAAAAACACACTATGGGGGAGGAGAATGTGTTAGATGATATTCAAAAGCCTTGAGGCAAGAGGTGCAGACCATCCCTAGAAAAGCAGCATGGTCTGTTGACCATCTCCTTCCATGCTGACAAAATACATTGGAATGACACCAAAATTAAGCCAATTATTAAAGTCCATTATCTTTTGTTCATATTGTGGCATCATCCTTGGAGAAGAATAAATGCTGCTCAGTGCTAGGCTCAATGATTACATCACCATTACGTGGTGATGAAAGAAAATGATTCCCTCCATGGCTGCCTTGTTGATGGCCATGCAATGGACAGCTGTAACATGATAGTGGAGCAGCTAGACTTTAGTGGCTGCCACTCTGGAAGGGAATAAATGGGCATCAGAAATCTTGCCATAGTGGGAAACACATGGGCAGCCATGGCAGCAGTGTAATGAATGGGCAAGGAAGAAAAAGTATATAGATGATTGTCAAAGGAAAAATCTTCAAAGACCAATACACTTAAGGTTCAGTTAAGGCACATTTAATAACTTGCTGCAAGGAGACAAAAACATGCAAATACAAGGATTTGTCTAACTACTAACAGAAAGTATGCTATTCTTATACTGTTTTACAAGACATGGCCTTCTATAGCTGATGTAATCAAACACAACTTTCAGTATTGTTCTACAGCAGATGTTACTCAGATTTTCTGCTGAAATGACTAGATTTGTGAGAAACATTTTGAGAAAAACAACCTGGACTTGGTGGCCACTAATCCGTTTACAGACTTCTATTGTACAGTGTTACATTTCAAGGTACTTTTCAAACTCAGATACAAGCAAATGCTGATTGCAGTTCATATTTTCAAGCAGGCTTTGTCCTAATTATCTATAGCTTCTACAGCTGTGTATTTTCTCACAGCACAAGCGGAACTTCTTGTCTAAGTTTCATACAAGTCGTATTGTTCTATTCATTATTTCCCTAACATAAGCAGGAATCATCTGCTTCTCAGTAAATTTCCAAGGCACAAGCAAAGATTTTTAGCAACACAATAGTCAGAGAAAGCATCTGATATCAAGAAAACACAAAAAGAAACCCGTTTTAAAATAATAGCATATATATAAAGGACTGCACCAATATATACAGTTTGTAGTATTGTGCACATGGTTCTGTGCACATGTACTGCGCACATCTACTGTGCACATGGTTCTTCACAGGTTCTAAACACATCAAGGATAGTTATGAAAATAAAATGCCTGAAACAGATCGCAATCAAAACAATCAAAAAAAAAAAAAAAAACCTAACATAACTGATCAACAAAGGGAGACCTCCAAAACTGAGACATATCCTAAAGTCTGCAGGGTGGCTGCCAGCTGCATTTGGTGAACAGGGGTAAGTCTGAAATTGGATAAAGGGGGATTGGGGAGGGCAAGCTCGGGGGTCCACTAATACCTGGTTCTCCTGCATATAGTCTGGAGAATCCAACAGGAAGCAATGTAACTGGGATAGAACATACTAGCAAGATATATTTACAAGAGGTGAGGAGGCACCACCTCTTCCCTCTTCCTATTGCACACCCATATGTTCAAGAGGTACCACCAGGTTAGGGTTAGAACTTACCTACACACACACACACACACACACACACACACACACACAAAATGCTAACAAAACAAAATTGCCAGCCACAGTATGACAACCCCTCCAAGCATGCACCCCTTCCTGGTCATGAAGTATTCATATCTCACAGAGCCATTCATCCTCCCTACCTGGAGAGAGAGAGAATGTCATGTTCACAGTTAACTGTTATTTTTTATAAAGGACAAACGTGTGGCCTCTTGCATGTGTAGTAGTGCTGAGCTGGCAAGTTTTATGGTCCAGAGTGCTGCTGCCTGGGAACAGATGGGTGTAATGTGGGAACAGATGGGTGTCAGTCCACCATCGTCAAATATGCAGATGACTCTACAGTCACCACTACTGCAAACTCTCTCTCTGAACTCCTACCAGCTACCCAGACATCCCTTCACTCCTCTGAGACTTGTTGGGAAAACAAAAAAAACCACCTTATCCTTAAAAAAAAAAAAAAATTCTTCTCTTCTCCTAAATCTGTTAAATAACCATCATCCATTCCTTCCTTATACAATATCTTAAAATTAAATTGAAGTCGATAAATTACTAAAAAAAAACATACTTACCTCTACCAGGCGACCAAAACCACTAAAATTTAATTTAACATATTAACCTCATCATCAGAAAAAAGTTAGAAATTAGATATTCTGTGCAGAAATATCATATTTCTCACCACTGAAGCTAGGCATACTCTAACCTTCTTTCCTTTCTCTTTCCTTGTCTAATACTGCTACTAATCTACTTACTAAACTAAACTACTCTCTACTTAGAAACAAACCTTACAAAACAATTCAGCCCCACAGCCATACACACTCATCACTGCCTCTCCTTAAATTCTCAACTGGCTTAAACTACCTTAAATGCTAAAACTACTCAACTAGAAATGATCCTCTCTCCACTATATCAACCATCTTCTCCTCTATATCAACCATCATCCATCTCAGCTCTCATCTCTCATCATCTCTCTACCAAGACATCTCAGACATCTCAGTCGTGAGGCAAGAACCACTAAAAAAGCAACCACACCAAACAAAAACACTCAGTTGCAGCAACCAAACCCCCTACAAAGTAGAAATCTGACAAAGAAATATAATTTAAAATAGCCAATAAATAATTTTAAAAAAAATTAAAAAAATCTTGAAACTTAAAAACACTGACCTGGCCTCAAAATCTGGCTTCAAATCCCTTCACACCCTCCCTTTACCAAATTTTTCAACCTTTTTAGACTACCAAAAACTTACTTTGCTGCCTAAAAACCCTCTAATTAGCATATTCCTGTCAAACCACTACTTCTTACACTAATTAGTATTGTTGGTCATCTGGTCTTTACTTACATATACTTACACTACACTTAACATGTAACTTGTGATGTTTGCCTTTTTGGCTTATTCTTTATCTTTTCTAATGATAATAATTTTAATTATTCTTAGGTATTTATATTTTTAATGGCTCTGCTTGACATAGATAGGTAGTTTGTTCCAGAGTATGGGAAGTCTCTGGGATGGAAATTCCTCCAGCATGCTCTGTGTTAATTGTGTGGTGACAAGGTTTAGGTCACTATGTGGCGAGATCACCTCTGAGTAGGTGATATGATGCTGAGTAAAGCTGGAATTTTTTTGAGGCGGGTCCAGTGTAAGGTGCTTATTTGAGTCCCATGTCTTTCTTTTTATTTTTGTGGCCTTTCTAGCAGAGCTGCTGCAGGTGCCTTATATTCCACATTCCAAATGGCTAGATGAGAACCCTTTCATGATGAGGTGTGCTACATAGAAGGATTTCCCTACTGTGTGGGTTGTGATTATATCAAAGAGAAAGAGTCTGTGTCCCTGAGGTCTCTTATAATGATACATTTTTGGCACTGAGTTTGAGGGCCATGGCTCTGACCAGGCATCATCAGTCTCGAGAGGCCCTTGCAGGATGTCAAAACCTGTTGAGGGGACTCACTATGGCACCCAATTTTTGCAGTCATCAAACTTTTGTCAGCCAGAGGCCCTTCTCTGTGGCCTGTACTTTGACAAGTAGATCCCCAAACAGGAGGGGACCCAGGACTGAACCCTTTGGTACTCCACTTATCACAGGTTTGGAGTGAGACTTGAAGTCCGTAATTTTTACAGTGTGGGTTCTGTCTGTGAGCCAGTTGGTGACCCATCTTGTGATGTACAGATTTATACCCAGCTTGGTGAGTTTATTTATGATGCCAGAATGGGGGATGATGTTGAAAGCCTTGGCGAGGTTGAGATAGGCTGTATGGACTGCCTGACACTCATCCACGGCTTTGGTGACTGTTTCAAAGAAGTTGACCATGTTCAGAAAACATGATCTGCCCTTCACAAATCCAAATTGAGTGGGCTCCAAGTTTTGAAATTCTGAAGCTCATGTAGAAGCGCAGCCAGGATATTGTCCGTCCCAAGGATGCTGTGTTCTTTGCTTTCGATAATGCAGTTTTCACTGTTCAGTTGTGATAGCAGGCACACTACACTCTTCTGGTGGTGGATATGGGCCCTTTAGGAGGTGAGGGGGATAGTTGGCACTGAACCTATCAGCCAGGATGTTGGGCAATATCAGCTGGTTCCGTGAATTTTTTGTTACATTGTACTGTACAGAGCAGATCTGGGTGTGTTGTGATTGCATTGATTGATAAATGTTGGCTCTCCTTAGAGTCAGTGGTGGCAATCTTATTTTCATAGTTTTTTTTGATTTTATTTGAGAGATCTCAGCTTATCTCAGCTATCCTGGGAGCTGCTCCACTTTAGGATTTTTTTCTTTTTTTTTTTTTTCTTCTTTTTTTCTTGTTTCTTTCCTTCTATTGTAAAGTTTGTTAAAGATAACTGTATTATCCATCTGCATGGGTGTGTGTGTTGGCCACACTTGTCGAGGCATGGTGGGGGATCTGTAGCAAGCTACATGGATTGCAGGTTTTGGCAGAGTTAGTTGCACATGGATAATTTTCAGATGAATTATGGGGCTTTGCCTAAAAAGGCACTATAGGAGCAACAAGAGGCTTAGCCAGTATCTGAATCCAAGGGTGACAGGGTGCAGACATCTCTGGCAAAGCATCATGGGCCTATCAACCATGTTTATCCCAGCATACAAATAATGGATCCCTTTTAAATGACACCAGTTGAGTTGATTGTTGTGTTCAATCATTTGTCCTGTGTATTTATGCGTATTCCTGGGGGGTGGTAGGGATGCTACTCTCAGCATACCTCATACCTGCCTGGATTAGAAGAGATCTCCATCATCCCTCATGTCTCCAATCAAGCAACATGGACAATAACTGAGTCATATTTGTATGTAGAGAGCTTGCTACTCACAAATCAAAATCATCTCGCTCCAGTGTGATAAGAGACTTTAGGACACAGGTACACAGTAGTCTCTCCTTTGATAAATCACACCACCACAGTAGTCAAAAAATCCTTCATGGCACACCTCATCACTATGTACCTCACAAGACATCTACAACAACTTTAAAGGCTGCAGAAATACCTCACAAAGAGGATTACCAGCCTCAAACAGATATATGCAGACAGTTTCCAAGCTACACACCTAGGGGACCTAAACCTTCACTACAATAAACAGAGCATAGGCTGAAGGATTTGTGTCCCAGAGACAGAGACTTACCATACTACCTATCTATACATCTATATCAAACAAAGCTCCTCATTAGAAAAATTCAAGAAAAATCTTGATGATTGGATGGGAAATAGGAAATTCACCCTGGGGATCACCTCTGTGGCTCTGCTCGACAGGAGCACAGGAAAATAATTTTCTTGGGTGGCAAAAGCCAGGGTACCTTTTTGGATAGGCTTATATAGGCCCTAGGGCCAATAGTCTAGTACCTACTATGAACCTATGCACTTGTTGTGGAGTGACCTGAGTGCGTGGGTTATGTGGCGGATCTTGGCACCCGACAGGGAGCTAATAGTAACCTTCTCCTTGTCTATTCTGGTGAGTGGAACATCAGTGTGCCTGACTATAGAGTCATCTATGACCAATGTGTTTGGTACAGAGTTTTGCCTTATGGGCAGTGGTTGAGTGGCACACTGAGTCTGTGTGTTATGTCTTTTGGGTTGTGGTGAGGGCTGTAGTTTGCTTGCGTTTCTGCTTTGAAAGTCTCTGTTTGGGTAGATTCTTATTGAGAGCCTCCGAGAATGATTTTGTGTATCTATGTGTGTCTTGGTGGTGTAGATGTACTGGGACTATGTGGTGTGTGTGGTGTGGAGTGGGTGTTTGCCTTCTCCTCCTGACTGACAAGTTCTGTCTTGGGTTGAGAGAGCTTTACCTCCAGTTTGGCTAGATAAATGCATCTCTCACAGGTTGTAGTGTTGGGTGGTAGGAGGAGAGGGCTGTTGGCGTACATGAGGCAATTGCTACATTGCCCCAAGATGCCTAGATTCATCAGGTAGACAGGAGAGAACACCGGGAGCTGTCCCTTGGATACGCCTGAATAGACACTATTTACCTCTAGAAGTGAGGAAAGTAAGTACAAGAGCTGTTTTCCTCTAGGTAATGAGGAAGGTTGAGTGCTTACAACAAGTTCTGAACCAGTGCTGAGCACGAGGAAGCAAATTCTAGTGCTAAAACTAAGAATCTGGCTAGTTCCAAGGGAAAAACTGAAGAGGAGACTTAATGATGTTTGTATACCTAAATAATTCTTATTTTATTCTTTTTTCCCTAATATTGCGTGTCTAATTAGTATTGTTAACTGTCCTATATATGTGTCTGGAGCTTTTCTACCTGAGCCTCTGCTGAGAAAGGGCTTTTGCTCAGTTGGACACTCCCGGTCAACAAATGTAAAATAAAATTAAAAATAAATAAATAAATAATGTGGAAACAGATGGGTGCAATGTCGGAACAGATGAGTGTAATGTATGACAAAGTGCAGCTTTCTAAGGAAATGAGCACTTTAAAAGTTACTCCTGGCAGGCCATTAACAGTACTGTCTACCCGGAGTCCTTGGGAACCTAGCTTCATAGTGACACTTTTGTGCATTTGTCACAATCATAAACTGCTCATGTGAAATCCCTAGTATTACTGCTTTGGGCTACATTGTTAATCTCCCTTTAAATTAGTTTTATGGAGCAAATAAATTACTTTTTTTTCTATTTTAACTACAGTCATTCATAATGGCTCCATTTAACCATTCCGTACCACACAACAGAAAAGATGTATAACCTTCACAGTACAGTTTGGTAGCTTGCTGGAACACTTGGCAAGTTCTGAGGTGTCCTTTATTTGAACTGATGTAAGACTGATTCATTCCCATGTGACTGTATCCCAAACATTCAGGTTTGATTGTACAAAGGGATAGATGTGAAGCCTCCTTACTTGTCTGCAGAAAAAGAAGTGTTACTGTCCATTTTGCTCTGCACTGTACCAAAGCTTCTTTGTGCCAAACAATGCTCTTAGTTCCAAAAATGTCACCTCTTACCACTTATTCCCTCTGAATTCTACTGGCATCATAATATAAAAACAAATGCATTTGCAATGACTACAACTGGCATCATGTGTGAATGGAGCAGATTGGCTTTAAACTAGTTTGTTCACTGAAATCAGATAAGGAAGGTAGATGACTGTTTTGATCACAAAACATTTCCAGTTGTAAATGTGCACTTTCTTCACCAAGAGTTATATGAAGAAACATTAAAATAGCTTAAAATATACCTGCAGCATAAACACAGGTTTTCCTTGTCAAAAAGTATATTTTTATTTACTAACAATAATCCCTACACCGCCACATATAAGTGAAGCATGACTTATTCTTCCTCATCTTAGCTGGCATTTGACTGCTCTTCAACTTCCTCAGTGCATAAATGTTGGAGTACAATGTCTACACATTTTCTTTTCAAATTTGTCTCCATGCATCTTACATCACATGCTCCATTACAATTAAGACTTCTGGCTCAGTAAAAGCCATCATAATAAGGTGTTTGTGACCTTTTCCTTTAACTGGAGACATCTGTTTGTTCAGCCTCTGGAGACGAAGGCTCACTGCTGAAATGGTTACTACAGAAAAACATTTGTTTCCAGAAGACAGATATAGACAAAAAGGAATTTTATTAAATCCACATACATGTAAGGAAGCAGTTGTTTAAAAAATACAACTTCACTGAATAAAGTGAACAATGTGCTTTGTAATTCATGATTAGAAGCAAAGAATACAACTGCAATTCATAGCAAATAATTATCAAAATGACAATTTTACTTTCGCATAGAATACTCGTGACACTTGACTCATCACTTTGTAACACTTACTCAGCCCTTTGTTTAATTTTATTGTCCATATTTGTACATGTATCCGGTTCCTACTCCACTAGACGTTGAGCATTTCATTATGTTACTTTGAAGATTCATTAATTTCTTTTTTTCTTTACATTTCATCACATTTAAACATCTGCTTTCAGTAAGAAAAACAAAGTCCATCTCTGTTATGGAAAAGGTGTATTACGAAGCATTCAGACTGCATTATGCATCAATTCAGCTCAAACTGATTTCCTTTGACATAAGTAAAACCCTGCATCAACACATATTCTGCCTTCATATGTAAGCTGTAATTTAAAATTGCACCACAACAAAGCGCAAAACATCCAAGGATAAAGCAATAAACACCAGCAAAACCAGTAAAGAATATAATTTATTATATAAAACATAAATGTACTAAGTCACTCTAGCGCTTCGGCTCAAAAAGCCTTCAAGGAGTAAAAGCATCCATAATTACACATCTTATGTAGTCCTAAATGCACCTGTTATTAATTACATAATCGATTAAACTAAAAACATCCAATTGCAGTCTGTGTTAAGTCCAGCAGGGGTCAGGGTTCCATATTTTAAAATAAATATAGCTTCTTTGTACAATAACTTCTTTTTAATATCTAAACATTTATCATAGGCATTCATTTGCTCCAAAACGGTACCTTTATGTCCCCCTGTATCACTATCTTTGTGTAATCTAAAATGCATGGCAACTGGGTTTTCAAGTCTAACATTCTTAATGTCCCTGACATGTTCTTGTAATCTAAGCTTGAAAGCCCCTTACTTTTACCCTATAGAAAACAGATCACAAGGGCACTTCAGTGCATAAACAATTCCCTCGGTGTTGCAACAGTATCTGTTATTGCATCTAAAAAATATTCCATTAATTTTGTCAAATGTTTTGACACTATATCTACAACTAAAACAACCACTACAGGTAAAAGTTCCCATGTATGTAGGGTCTTTAAACAAACTATTCCTAGGTAGGACATATTTACTATGAACAATCATATCTTGAATACTATGTCCCCTTTTAAATGAAAACAAAGGAGTGTCACTTAACATATTTCCAAATTTCTTCGACTTTAATAAAAAAACAATAAAATGTAATAATATTTATCACTTGTTCACTCAATATTCAAAGTAACCACTTCATAAATTTAAAATTGCAGTGCATTTTAAGAGACAGAATATGTCAAATTCAATTTTACCACTACAACCCCCCCCCCCAGTCTGACAGTCAGAGCCATAGCTAGGTCATCTGGTGCCCTAGTCAGGTCCCCATATTGGTGCTCCCCTTCAACCAACACAGAACAGAAAAAAATCCTTCCAAAGTGGACCCCCAAAATAAACCCTGTATCAAACTCCTGACTTAATACAGCTGTAGAAAGCTCCTGACTTAATACAGCTGTAGGAAGCTGCTGACTTAATACAGCTGTAGCAAGCTCCTGACTTAATACAGCTGTAGGAAGCTCCTCACTTAATACAGCTGTAGCAAGCTGCTTGCTTCAGTTACTAACATGCTGACCATACGAGTGATGCACTGTCACCATTCGTTTGTGCACGTCCGCCACATGAGTAGGTGCCGATCATGCCCCCCCCCCCCCACCAACAGGTTGCACCCAAGGCAACCTCCTCCTTTGATCCATCCTATTACAGCTCTTGGAACTGTTTATGTGTCATCTAAATATGAGCACTATATTAATCACATTAGAGCTATCATGAAATTAAAAGTTCATAATTTACAGAGTTAGAATTTAATTTATAGTTTGATTTTGCTCAATCTGGCATAATTTATTTTATTTATTTATTTTATTTTATTTTATTTTACATTTGTTGACCAGGAGTGTTCGACTGAGCTAAAGCCCTTTTTCAGTGGAGGCCTGGGGAGAAAAGCTCCATATTACATACACAATTTTCCAATATCAAGGCAATTTACAAACACATGCAGTAATACATAATGCTTACAAATCAAAAGCAGATTTTAACAGTACTGTACTATGAATAAAAAGATGTGTGTGCCTAGGAAGTTACTTAAAATGCACGAGGAGTTTGTTATTTAGACTAGATGTTGTGTAGTACATGATCTGTTCCAGTTTCCCAAAAGGTGTTTGCAGAGAGAGGAGCAGGAAGATAATTTAGAGGTAGTTAGTAGAATAAGGATGGAGTTAGTTGAAAAGGATATAGGGTGATTAAGGGAGGGAAAAGTAAGAAGAAAGATTAAAGATGGTTATTTTGTTAGAGAGATATATTCAGGGGGGTTGAGAACAGTGGCAAGCCCAGTGCCTTTTAAAGCACTCTTTGGTGTCCGATTTAAATTATTTAGGATGTGTGAGGGTTCTGATTTCAAGTGGGAGTTTGTTCCATGCAACAGAAGGGTGGTAGCTATAGATGTTGCACCCGGATTTAGTCTTGGGTTTATAGATATGTAATAGATCTTGGGTAGAGCTGCAGAGATTTCTTGAGGGAGAATACTGGGAGATGAGGGAGGATAGAGTTGTACAGTAGGCTGGCTGAATAGGATAGAGTGTATGAGTTGCAGCTGAGAGAGAAGAAGCAGGTGGGTATTTCAAGCCAATTTAGGTATTTTAGGGAGAGACAGTGGTGGGATTTCTTGGTTTGTTGAGCTGCGACTCTAGCTATCTTGTTATCAGTAGACTCTAGTTTAGTAAGTAGGGAGGAGTTGAGATTTGTGAGTATTTCGGGCAATACGTTAAGTAAGGAAAAGGTAAGCATGGCTGAGAGTAATCCTGGCTTCAGCGGTAAGAAATGTTTTATTTCTGTACAGGAGCCCTATTTTCTGATACAATTATTTGTATGTAGGTCAAATGTTAATTGATCTCCGATGGTAACGCCGAGGAGCTTTGTGTTGGATTCCACTTCAATAGGGGTATTATTTAGGGACATTATGGAGAAGGAAGATTTGATGTTAATGGTTTTGGGGAGAAAGAGTAACGGTTTTGTTTTTTTTAGGGTTGAGGATGAGCTGGTTATTGGAGAGCCAAGTCTCGACTGAGTTAAAGGATGACTGGGTAGCTGATAGGAGTTCAGAGGGAAAATCAGCAATGGTGATGACTGTAGCGTCGTCAGCGTATTGCACTATGGAAGACTGCGGGCAAGAAGTATAGAATAGGCTGGTTAAGATATTAAAACGTAGTGGTCCAAGAATGGATCCTGGGGGACACCCATTCTTACTGGAAGGGGAGAGGATAGTGCAGAGTGCCATCTCACAGATTGCACTCTGTTAGTGAGAAAGCTGGAGAACCATGCAATAGTATCAGAGGAGAAGTTGAGGTCAGACAGTTTGTCCAGCAGAAGAGAGTGAGAGACAGTACTGAAAGCCTTTGAGAGGTCCAGAAATAGACAAGAGATGAGTTTATGGTCATCTCTGGCTAGAGAAATTCTGTTGAGGAAGAGCTGTGGTGGTGCTATGTTTAGGTTGAAAACCATGCTGTGTTGGAGTAAGCAGTTTTTCCTGTATGAGATATTGCATAACTTCTTTGTGTATAAATTTCTCCAAGACTTTAGAGAGAGGGGAGAGGATAGCAATAGGCCTGAAATTGGAGATTTCTGAGGAGTTGCCTCCTTTATGGATAGGTAGAGTGTAGAATTGTTTCCAGATTGATGGAACTTTAGAATCAGAGATGGAGCGATTGATTAGGATAGATACAGGCAGAGCAAGAGAGTGAGCTGCTATCTGGGTAAAGTATTATGGGATGTTATCAGCAGATATAGAGCATGGTTTTAACTTAGAAAGTAGAGTTTTGATGTAGGAATAGTTTTAAGGGAGAAAGTGTTTGCAGATGTAGTACTTAGAGTAGGTTCGGGGGGTTAGGAGGATTAGTGTTAGAGGAGTTGGGGTGGGGGTTAAATAGCTTAGATATGGATTCTATAAAATAGGTGTTGAAGGTGTTGGCTGTTTCTTCAGGTGACCTGTCTGGGCATGGATTAGGTGCAGTAGGATTGCCAGGATGTAGTATTTGGTTTATCCTGTTCCAGAATTTTTTAGGATTTTTTGTCTTTATTGATGAGTTTTTTTGTCTGATTTCTAAGTTCTTTATACCTCTGCAGGTCGACAGGGAGTTTAGATTGTACCCATGTTTTCCAAGCCCTGTCTCTGGTTTTCATGAGAGTGCGAGTAGTTTTGGATAGCCATGGGGATACATTAGCTTTTATGTGTACTTTCTTGAGTGGGGCTAGTGAGTTTAAGATGTTAAGGAAAGTTGAGTTGAAGGCTTGAACTGCTTTAACAAGTGGAAGTTGGGTGAGGAAGGTCCAGTTTACTCTAAAGAGGAGAGTTTTAAGGGTTTCAGGGTTAAAGTTGGAAACTTTATGACAGGTAATAAATCTGTGTGGTTTAGAGAGATGGATTGGGGAGTATATCTGAGCACTTTTATTGGTGAGTGATCACTCAGGGAGTCTGGAAGCATTTCTGGATTATGGTATTTAGAGGGATTTGGAACAAGAATCCTGTCTATAAGAGTGCTAGGAGACTGTGAGTTATTAGTATGGGTTGGTTGAGAGATTAGTTGTGTAAAGCCAGATAGATTTATATGATGGGGAGAGTTAGGATTACTGAGGGTTTGCTAGTTAATATTCACACCCCCAAGGAGGAGGATTTCATTAGGGATGTTGTGAGAGAGATATGAGAGAATGTTTTCCAGCAGGGAAATGTTATCCCCTGGTGGAATGTAGATGGTTACTACGGTGATGGTAGTATATTGAGCTTCAGGTTAGCTGACAGTAATTCTGCAGGTGGAAATGATGGAATTGATTGCCTAGGATGAGGGAGAGTTAGGTTATTGGAGTAAACAATGGCAACTCCACCTCCATTTTTGTTTAGGTGATCTAGGCAAAGTATATTGTATCCGGGGGGGGGGGGGGGTATCTTTATCTAGGTTTTGTGGTTTTAGCCAAGTTTTACTTAGGGCAATAACATCTGGGGTGTAGTTAGATATCCATGCATGAAGTTGGTTTACTTTGTTAAAAATGCTTCGGGTATTGATGGAGTAAAAAGAGATTTGTTTGTTATGGATAAGTGGCCAGGGTTTGGTGAGGTGTTTTGCAGGGTAGCAGAGTTAGAGATAGGTTCTGGATTTCAGTGCATGTCTCCTGATAGAAGCAGGGTAGCAGGGTAATAGTAAGGTCTGATTTTAGTGGATAGCAAATAAGGTACTTTGTCTTGTTTTTAGATGTTAATGAGTAGGAGAGAGGAATTTGTATTTTAGGGAGTAGGGTATTTATGGGAAAGATGGATGTGGAGATAACTGTAGGTTGCTGTGAATAAGAGAAGGAAAGATTAAAAATAGTGGGAAAAGGAGTCTAGTAGGATTAACTGATGTGCGCAAAGTAGATGAGGAGAAAGTTGTAGGAATTTGCTTGGATACAGGAAGGGGACGGGTATGGGGCAGGGAGGATCAGGTGGTAAGGTATAAAGGAAATGAAATGGGGGGGAGGGTGGGAATGGGAGTGGAAGAGGAGCAAAGTGAGCCCAAGTGCAGCAAGGGCGAACTGAGCGGGGCTACACCTAGAATGGAGGATATTCCAAAAACAGTCAGTGAGTACAATCCTGTTTCAGAGGAAGATATTTGCCAAATGTAAAGTGAATAAAACAGTCTTTTTCTACTTTCTTTTTTTCAAAGGGATTTTTTTCTTCACTGGGAAGAGGATGTATAGTAGAAGTTATGCCAGGTATTTCAGTTAAAGAAGTATATTAAGAGGCAGGGGTGAGGGGGTGGAGAAAAGTAGGCCAGGAAATGGAAAAGGCTAGGCGTTCATGATATCATGCTCAACACGGACAGCTTGCCTAACAAAACCAGTAGTTTAAGTAAAATTAGGTTTCTTTTAAATATGGCAGTTAACTTATTTGCATACTTAGTGGATGTCTTTTGGAAGTAGATTTAAGCTTGCAATTGGCGCTGTGACCATTCTTGTTTATTAAGGAGCATTATGTCCAGGAACGAGCACTGGGTTACCAGCTTTGTCTAGATGGTAGAGGGGGTAGCTAGGAGGTAAGGAGTTCAAGACAAGACAGAAAAATAGTTATATAAGCATGCAGGAGGGAATTAGTCCACCAGACTATAGTCTAACGTTTTGTAAAATGCACGCTACACTTAAAAGCACAGTGCAGAAATATTCCTTGCTAGAGTCGCTGGTTATAATATTTAGTTTACAACAGACTAAAAATGACCTCAGACAATATAAATCTCATATCAGTGATCTAGCAACAGAGCAACATCTACATACAACAACTAGGAGCAAAAAGTCATTCTAACAATCACATTCAAAGCAGGAATATCACATCATAGCAATCTTAAGCTATAACAGCATTTTCTTTATCATGAATTTAATTGCCTATTTCATCTAAATAATGTATTTCCAAGTTTGTAGATATCAAATTATTAGAATTAGGCTACCATTTTGTTAAAAGCAGCATGGCAAGTAATATATATTATAAACACAGTTAGTAAAAACTTAATAAATCCTCCTCCCACCCTGTAAAACAAATCATTAAACCAAGCTAACCAAGAATTAATGCGAGGAGGAACTTTTGTGTTTGACTTCCTGGTTTACCTCTAAATGATCTCTAATTGATTCTTTATTGTTAGGAATATATGAACAGTGATTTGGTGTATGGATTCAGTGGTGGCATTGTTTAAGGCTTCTAGCAAAGTTAACAATTTACAAAGTTCCTGAATTGCTTTTATTGTACTATACCATGGAAAAGTCATCACCGAGGTCCATATTAAGTCATTACTTTCACCTATCATTTCTCACTTTATATTCAGGCAAGGAGCTTAAATACCTAATAGCTGGTAAACACATGCCAATAACATTTACCACTTCTGTCTGTAGGTAACTACTTATATGTGACTGTCCCTACGCTTTAAAATAAAACTCTGAATGTTTAGGTGTCATAATTTGAACAGAAGACAATGCAACCTTCAGAGAGTTATTGCTAAATCTATAGAATTTAACTGATTACAGATAGTTTGATTGTATATCAGCCTGCAATTCTCTGAAGTCTTTTGAGTGCCAAATAAGAAGACATGGTTAGTCTTACCCAGTGCTTACTTTCTGTGCTTCCATACTCAGATACATACAGGTACTGAATTGTCCCTAGGTATGATGGTTAGGTAAGGAGTCTTTTCAATTTCCTAAGAAGAGAAGTTTTGCATTATCCAGTCATAGCTGCTAATTTCCAATATTTCCATCAGCGTCAATAGCACCGGAATCATAGGAAGGCCATGGTAGGCAGTTGGCAGGTCAGAAAAGACCCAGCAATCGGTCACATTCATTGCATCAGTATATGTACAGATCAGGTCAAGGAAGGTGTTGAACTTTGGATACTAAGCAACTGCAAACATCCGCATTACAGTAGAGACAAGCAATGTCAGTAGCCTCATGATGTAGTCCATTTTTATGTCAGCAAACAATGTACAAATCTAACTTTCTTTTCTCCCTGGAACAGAATCTCATACTGACACTGAATTGTTGCCTAAATAAAATCTTAGACATGATGATATCTAGAGGCATGAAGTAAAAACAGAAAAAAATATATATTTTTTTAATTGTAGGTCTATATTTTATTTGGACTGACATCTGGTTGTTCTTCAAGATGGCGTGGCTGACTGCATTGCATTGCCTCAACATGTTACAACTTTTGTAAAACGTACTTATTTTCATTAACCTCCAAGATCTGTCACTTTGTTCCTACTGAGTTTTACAAACTGTTTTAAGTATCCGTTAAGTGATCTCTCACCTGGATTATTACAGAGCTCTGACTTCAGTGTCAGGTGTTCATGATCTTCATTGTCTGTAGCTGGTGTAAAGTTCTGGAATGTTTTAGTGAATGGGAGACAAGGATCATGTTTTCTTGGACGAAAAACCTGTTGCAAATCACACTTTGCTGAAATCTGCAGAATGAAACTGCCAGGATGAAAAATGCAAGACAGTGATGAGGAGTGCATAACAAGAATGCCTTTTCCCCAGTTTCATAGAGTAACCATAGCATTCCACTCACTACAAAAAGTTAAAACATACATATATATAAGCAAGATGGAGAGATTAATGAATTAGTTATAAGGCAGATTAGACCAATAAGTCGTAAGGGACTGCTTAAACTCAGTGATTGTTGTGTTTCCGGAAATTACCCAGTTAGCATGTTTCAAAAATGAAGCACACTGCTGCTTGATATCTGCTTTGGTATCCATTTTTTTTGCAGATGGACACATAGGAACACTGACAGGTTAAGTGACTTGCTTAAGGTCATAGTGGGGCATTTTGATCAGAGTGGGATTTATTTATTTATTAATACTTTGTGGATCAGATTGCCCAGTTAGGTGAGATCTCAAGCTGAGGCTTGGAAACCCATCAGTGCAAATTATACAAAAATAAAACAGTAACATAAAACACAATTGTCTCTATCAAATAGCTTTTTGCTAGAAAGCAGGATAGGTATGTTACGTATAAAATGTACATCTTACTGTTAATACTATACATATTATGATATTTTTCTGTTATTATACTGTCTTTCATTATATGTTTATTTTATTGTAAAATACTGTTCTAACCTCTTTTATAAGTAACCTATATTGTGGATACAGGCTGCAATTAGTCTCTTTTATCAGCACTGTACCTTTCTCTATTAACAAACTGAAATAAATTGTGCACTGTAACATTATTTATTTTATGTATTTATTTTATATTTGTTGACCAGGAAGGTCCGACTGGATATATGTCCATTTTCAGCGGAGGCCCGGGAAGAAAAGCTCCATACAGAAGACATGACAGAACAGCATAATACAATGTAAAATACAATAGAGAAATACAATCCACAGAAATTGTTAATATTTACTTATTGAAACCATTCCACTATTACTAAAATTCAAGATAGAGGTTATACAATATATTTGTAGGTCACTTTCCAAGTTCCCAGCCCAACATTCAAAAAGTTCATATATATTTGTGTCTCTCTTTACAGGTTACTTAAAATACATTCTAGATTTCACTTAAACAACATGTTAGTACAGAGTAATTAGGTTAGGATTCAGAGACACTGCTTGGAGACCCTAATTGGTGGCACAGTAGAAAAGTGTGGGGATTAGTCAGGGATAGAGCAAGGACAGAGCCATCGCATAGTGAAGTGTTGTTTAAGGTTTTTTTTAATTGGGTTGGAGAGGGTTATAAGGTTAGTTCTGTAGGAAGAGAGTTCCAGACTTATGGCTTTAAAACACAGAAAACAGCAAGGTCCATTTCTTCTATACATCTTTGGACAGTATATCGGCTAACAGCGATACAGTTCAGTACGAGTTTTGAGGTAGTGCATAGCCTGCATAAACATAAACCAGAGAATGTGAGGTGCAGAAATTAGTAAATGGGCAACATATTACTGTATATGTGTATGGTGAGCATTAAATATAACCAAACTCACCATGAAACAAACAGAAGGAAGGAGATAATGGAATAACAGAAAAAGAGAGGGATGTAGAGAAGATGGAGTAACTCGATATTAGTACAGTTTGAATATGAATGTGATAAAGAAAAAGTACAGGGATCATGGAGAGCAGAAAACAAGAAGGCAGGGGAAGGAAACAAGAACGCATGGAAATACCACATCTGTGGGTTCATAGGTGGGCATTAGGTTAATGGCCCTGGAGCCTTTACAAGCCTAGTCCATAGAAGTGCCCTGGCATTGTGCCACCCTTCGCTAGTTCCTAGTGCCTCTATCAAGTATAGCCACTGGAGTGATCCCCGGGGTGAATTTTCTATTTCTGTCCTCTCGTCAAGATTTCTCTTGAAGATGGCCAGTGAGGTGCTTTGCTTGACATGTATGGAAAGGCTATTCCAGAGTACGGGCAGTCTCTGGGTTATGAACCTGTCCCTCCAGCATGTTCTGTTGAGTGTGGTAATGAGGTTGAGATCTCTGGAGCGTGTGGTGCAGAGGGATTGGGTTTTCTGAGATGTAGCATTTCTAACAGAGCTGGGTCAGACATGGCTTTGTAAATCGAGCAGAGATCGCCTCTTAGCAGATGATATGAGACAGAGAATAGCTGGAGGTTTTTGAGTCTGTCCATGTAGGACATGTGTTTAAGGCCTAGAATCCTCTTCGTGAGGTACTTTTGCGGCCTCTCCACCAGTTGCAGGTGTCTAGTGAGGTACATGTCAAATGGGGCGTTATACTCTATGATTGGTCTAATGAGGGAAGAGTAGAGAAAAATGATGACCTCCTTCTTCCTGGATGCAAAACCCTTGGTAATGAGATGTGCCACATAAAAGGGCTTTCTGACCACAGTGGCAATGTGGTGGTCGAAGTAGAGGTTGCTCTCAACCTGTGTCCCCAGATCTCTTATAATGCCTTCAGTGTTCAGTGGGCTCCCATCGATGTGGTAATTAGTGGGAACTGAGTTTTTCCCAAAGGGGATGACAAAGCATTTTTTGGCATTAAGCTTAAGGCCATGGTTTCGACACCAGTCACTGGTCTCAGTGAGGCCTTTCTGTAGGATGTCTGTAGGATGTCTGCATCACTTGGGGAGTTAATAATGACTCCTAGCTTGCAGTCGTCTGTGAACTTGGTCAGCCAGAGTCCCTTTGTGTTGGCCTGGATTTCTGAGAAGTAGATGCCGAACAGGAGAGGACCCAGGACCGATCCCTATAGGACTCCACTTGGGACTGGTCAGCAGTCTGACTTGGAGTCCCCTACTTTCACATTGTGGGTTCTATCTGTGAGCCAGTTTGCAACCCACCTAACAATATAGGAGTTGATGCCTAGTTTGGTGAGTTTATCAAATAATTCCTGAGTGAGGAATGGTATCAAAGGCCTTGGCCAGATTGAGGTAGGCTGTATGAACTGCCTTACCTTCATCCACAGCTCTGGTGACTGACTCAAAGAAGTCAACCAGGTTGAGCAGGCATGATCTACCTTTCACAAAACCAAATTCTGTGAGATCTAGAGTTTGGAGATTCTCTTATATCCTTGTTAATTAGGTCCATAATGATGTGCTCCATAGCCTTACGTATCAGACTCGTCAGGCTAATGGGGTGATAATTTCCAGGGTCTAAAGCCGCTCCTCCTTTATGGAGAGAGATGACTGTAGCAGGGTGCCATTCGATAGGGACAAAGCTTGAGGTGAGGCTGTGAGTGAACAGGGCACACAGATGTGGTTCCAGTTCACTTTGTAATTCATGTAGAACACAGCCAGGGATATTGTTGGGTCCCATGGAAGCTGTATTTTTGGCCTTGTACAATGCAGCTTTAACCTGTGCTGCAGTAATGTTGGGTGCCTAGCATTCTTCTGGTATTGAGATTGGTCCTTTGGGGGGGGGGGGTAAAGCTGGTACTGAATCTGTTGGCTAGTATGTTGGCAATATCTGTTGGCTCAGTATAGGAGGTACCATTGTGCAGTAACTCGGACCAAATCTGGGTATTGCCATGGAGATTCTTAATATAGCTATTTTCCATTGACATGGCTGCCATAACGTTAGCCACCTCTGTCTTTAGGAGTCCAAAGTCAGCTTTGGAGAAGTTTTCATGGTGGATACCTTTGCAGGGGGTGTGGGTGAGATGTGGATTTCCATGGTGATTACTTTGTGGTCAGATCTATCCAGGGAGGAATTGACTATTGGTGTAGAGCAACACTTGCCCATGCTAGTAATAACCAGGTCAAGGATGTTGCTTCCTCTAGTGGGGGTAAGAAAGAGCAAGTCCAGGGCATTGGAACTGATGAATTCCAGGAAGCGTTGGGTCAGTGAGCAGTTTTCCCAGTTGATGGAGGGGTAGTTGAAGTCACCTAGTATGAGACTGTTGAGTTGGCTCTTAATAATTTCCAGACTACTTAGGAATGTGGAGTGCATCTTGGGACATGGTTGGGGACCTATAGCAGGCTACAACCTGAATTACCGTCTTACCAATGTTAGTTGTACCTGGAGTATCTCAGATGTGTTATGCTGGGCTTCTAATTTGGAGGTGTGCATATTCTTTATAAATATGGAGACACCACCTAATTTGGAGCTTCGGTCCATGTTCTGGGGCTGAAAGGTGTGGCATGAGTTGTAGTCTGGTAGCACAGGGGTGCTTTCTGCTGCTTTAAACCAGGTCCCGTTACATCACAAATGTCAATGTTCTCCATTTTGAGGAGTGCTTCGAGGGAGTGCATCTTGAGATTTAGACTTTTAGTGGTGAGCAGCATGACCCTCAAATTGCATTTATTTATAGATGTTATGGCGGCAAGTTGGTCTTTGGAACACTGCCTACAAAAGGCACTATAGAGCTGGCAAGAGACTTAGCCAGTACCCAGAAACCCAGGGGTGACAGATGCAGGCCATCTCTGGCAAAGCATCAAGATCTGTCAATCATATCATCCGAAGCAGACAGATACTGGATCCCCTTAGAATGACACCAGAAGCTTAGCCAATTGTTGAAGTCAATAATTTTCTGTTTGTACTGCGGTACCATTCTGGGTGATGGTAGGATGCTGCTCAGTGCTAGGGTCATACCTGCCTGGGCCACATAATGCGAGAGCTCCACCATGTCTCTTTTCATGTAGTCCAGGGAGGTGCATCTCAGGTCATTCACACCCACATGGACAATGATAGAGTCATACTTGTACTTGTTGTGGAGTGACCTAAGTGCATGTGTTATATGTCGGATTCTGGCACCTGATAGACAGCTGACTGTTACTTTCTCCTTATTCAGCCTAGTGAGTGTAACATCAGTGTGCCTCACTATTGAGTCACCTATGATTATGTATTGGGCAATCTGTTTTGCCTTAGGGGCTTAGGTTGAGGGGCACACTGTGTAGGTGAGCTATGTGTCTTGTGGTTTGTGCTGTGTTATGGTGGTCAAGTGTGTTTCTGCCTTGGAGGTCTCTGCTGTTTGGGTAGATTTCTATTAAGAGCCTGCACAAAGGTGGGTGTGTGGTTTGTGATTTTATGTGAGGGCTGTGATGGTGGGTGTTCTGGAGGGCTATGTGTTCCATGTGATGTGATGTGATGCAGGTGTTGACCCCAGCTATTCCGGTCTTGGCTGGAGAGGGCATGGCTTCCAATTTGGAGATGTAAGCACATCTCTCACAAGTCTGAGTGTTGGGAGGTAAGAGGAGAAGGTTGTCTGTGTACATGAGGCAGTTGCTACACTGCCTCAGAATGCCCAGCTTCACCAGGTTAATAGGAGAAAGCACAGGAAACTGACCTCTAGACATGCCAGGAGGGATGGTCATCATTACTGAGTACTGGAGCTGTTTCCTCATAGGACGTCTAGTGCTGATAGCATTTATGTGTGCTACAATAATTGCTACAAAAGCCTGATGAAGTGCTAGGTAAATAAGCTAATTAAAGTGCAAGAGAGAAAAGATCTAGCAAGATTTAAGGCAAAAATTGAAGAGCAGACTTTCTGGCACCGGTACATACTTTAAATGCAGTGCAGACTAGCACACTTGAGTGTGTAGCAATATTAAAGCAAATACAGTTAAAATAAATGCAGTTAAAAGAAAAAACAAATTAAGTGCAGAAAGCAGAATAATAAAAAAAAATCAAAATGGAGGCACTTAAAGTCTCTTTCTCCTTTCTGTTCCTCTTGTAGTCTGCAAGATGCCAAAACAGGATCCGCATGGCTTAAACAAGTGCAAACTCATGCAAACACGGGCTTTTAAACCAGAAAGTTGAAAGGGATTGAAAAACTGCCCAAACGGCCAATAAACTACTGAAGAAGAAAATAAATGTTAAGTCATGTCACTTTTAAATGTATTAATTAACATCAAATTGAAGGGAAGGTACACATATCTTAGTGCATGTCACATGACAATTATCCTGTAGGATTTGTTTATAGGTTTGTAGCTTCATAGGTAAGTACTAGGCTAGCTGCCCTCACAGGACATTTTAAGCCTAGCCATTTTCCAGTTTTGCGCTCAAAATAACCTCTCCCATTTAGTTATAGACTGGCCTTGCCCATCTCATGGTTGATAATTATATATTACCCCAATGACAATAACTGGTATCATCAGACAATTTGAGAAGACTCATGCATGGGGTAAAGTATTTAAGAACTGCCTCTGTCCATTAGTAGTACAGGAGACAGTTCTGGGTTAAATTTAAATTTTCTGTCTCCCATTCATGGATCTAAGTTGCGCTTCAAAATGGACAGGGATGAATTTTGTTTTATGTGGATGGGGAGTCTGTTACACAGCACCGGTATTCTCTGCAATCCTTATCTGTCCTTTAAAACCATTCTGTTGATGTTGCAGAAGATGTTCAGATCCCTAGACTGAGTATTTCTGATTTGACTTAGTGATATGTAGTCAATCTAATAGTAATGGGTCAGAGGAAGCCTTGTATACCTGACACAGGTCACCTCTTAGCAGTCTGTAGGATATTTAGTATAGTGACAGAGCTTTAGGTTGGTCCACATATGACATGTTGTCTAGGCCCTATGTGCTTTTAGAAAGGTAGCTCTGTGGACATTCTAATTCTTCCATGTGTCTGGACAGATACATGCCAAAGAGGGCATTATATTCAATGACTAGCTGAATTAGGGCTGAGTAAAGTGGGACAATGACATCCCTAGACACCATTCCCTTTGTTTATACACTGTGCAATATTGAAGGACTTTCCTACAACAATAGGCTCATGTTGGTCAAAAGTTAGGTGACTATCCAGATAAGTTCCAAAATCTCAAACAACTGGGTCAGCTCTTAACAGAGTAATGCCGATGTGGTAGCTCCCTGGGGTAGATGACTTCCCAAGGGATATAATAATGCATTTTTTGGCATTTAGTTTCAGACCATGATTTTTAACACCATTTATTTCAGACAAATCTTCCTACAGAATGGCTAAGTCATTTGAGGATTCAGTGGCTGCTCCTAGCTTACAGCCATCCACAAACTTAGACAGCCAGAGCCTTTTAGTATTGGCTTCTACTTTAGAAAAGCTGATGACAAACAGGAAAGGACCCAGCACAGAACCCTGGGGGATTGCACTGATGAATGGTCTCTTTGTGGAGGTAACGTCCTTTATTTTGATTATCTACATCTTATCTGTAAGCCAGCTGGCAATCCAGTGGATCACTTAGGGGTTTATTCCCAGTTTATTTAGCTTTTCTACTATGTCTGAGTGAAGAATTGTGTCAAAAGCTTTGCCCAGGTCAAGGTATGCAGTGTGTACGATTTTGCCTTCATCCATTGCTTTGATGACCTTTTCAAAAAAAATCCACCAGGATGAGTAAACATGACCTGCCCTTGATGAGTCCAAATTGAGATGGGTCAAGTGTTTGGAGGTTCCCTATGTCCTGATTGATTAATTTCATGATAAACGACTGAGGGTGCCTCTCAAACAGTCTGGAAATATAGAGCTGATAAGTATATTTTTTGCACTTTATCTAACTGTTCAGTGTTTCTTAACAGTGCTGCACTCTCTTTATTTTTTGGTTGACTAAATTATTTACTTGAACAATAAGTAGAAGAAGACACAGAAACGGCTGCTATATCCAGTTTAAAAACTTTTACTTCAGTGCACAAACAGTAACACAACTTTAAATAGCTAAAACTTGCCTGTATGTTAATTTCTGCCATTCTAACAAAAGTAATTTGTCACCATTGATATGTGACGGCATTTTTAGAATACGTAGGCGCCAAGGTATTATCTGCTCAGCTAGGCAAACCTCCTAATGAAATTTCTGATACTGACATCTCTTCAATTTGTACAAATCATTTTCTAACGCAAAAAGTTCAGTCTTTAAGGCTATAACATCTACTGAACCATTAGCAACATCCTTAGGGTCATTACCAATGTCCATTCTGCAACCAACCAAAGGATTAGTTGCCCTAGTAATGTCCAGTAAAAAATTGTCCATCATTTTACTGTCAGAGATGGGGATGACAGAATCAATCTCAGTAATTTTGTCAGCCATATAAGCGAGCCTTGTGACAGTATAAACAAACACAAGTAGAAAAACTAGCAAAAGCACTACCACAAAGAACTGGCTCATACACTGTGTCTGAAGAACAAAATCTAATGAACAATAAGTAGAGGAAGACACAGAAAAACTATTTTATTTTTATAAATTATTTACTTAGCTGTGCCTGCATTTATATATTTGCTGACCCTGTGGCTGAATTTTGTTTTTCTCCCACTCTCCCATCCGAATGTTGTTGTGTTGTTAAAGCTGGTGGATTTTGCAGTTGCCCGCTCCTGCTGTAAATTTGATCTGGGACACTCCTCCCAGTCCCATCTCATTAACTCACTCTATGTAATACAGAGATCATTTAGGAAGGCCAAACCCCTTAGTCCCTTAACCTTGAATTATCTTCTGTTCCTCCTCTCTCTCGTTCCACTTTATAAAATAAATAAGTAAATAAATAAATAAAAGAAAAAAACTTTATTCAGCTGCTTGTATTTTTCTAATTTGTGTTTCTTCCTACTACTCTGTTACTTCATCTTGCTTTGCTTTTTGCCTGCTACTTGCTGCCTGTTCTCTAAAGTGCTTGTTTATAGCCTCTTTAAATTGTAAGTGTTATTCTAAGCTCTTAGTTTTGGTTTAAGCACTTGGGCTTTAGGCCCACCCCTTAGCTCTTCCTGGCCTTTCTCCCTCAGATTCTGGCAAATATGGATGGACAATTTCCTACAGTTTCTCCTGCCAGTCTGGTTGATGTGGGCATCCTGAAACAGTGTAGTAACTGCCTCATGTACACGGATAGCCATCTACCACTACCACATAGGAACACAATTTGTGAGAGATGCAATTACATTAGGAACCTACAGTCCATGCTCTCTCCCTCTCAAGCCAGTGTGTCTGGCACCAAGAAGGTTGTCAGTACAATCACTACACCTCAAACACCATCCATACCTACACATGTGGAGGTCCTCAACATAAACATACCAAAAGTCTCAAACAACCCACTAAACAAGTATAGTGGGTCTAAAAACAAAACAGTGTAAGAAACTTCTCTGTGTGGAAGATATATCTAGTTAATCATTGTATATTAATCATATCAGATAATGGTAGTAGAAATAACAAACTTTAACTCATCCTAAGTAAAAAAAATAAATAAAAAATATATCATTTGAAATATTGTACAGAATTACTAAGTATTTGAAAGCAATCCAAGCAGGGTAGGCAGTCTGTTTCCAGTCGAAAATCCTTTATTAAGTGCACAGACAAGCGATCCAAGTAAAACAAAAATAACAGAGTAATAGTTCCTCACAAGCTTTCTAACTATATAAAGTGGTTTATTGTGTTGTAAAACAAAGTGTTATTGGTACACATGTTAAATTCACATCCCTTCCCCCATCAGTATAACATTTGAGCTGGTCCTGCCCTACTTAGTATAATAATATAACCCTTATGTAATTTAAATAAAATTAATAATGATGTGGTACCTCTTATTTAACCAGATTATTAATTATGTGATTTTATACAAGATAATATACTATATGGCGGGAAATATATCAACCTTAACCCATTTGGCAATCAAAAAAAAAAAAAAAAAAATATATATATATATATATATATATATATATATATATATACATATATACTTTGCATGTAAAAATCAGTTGTAAAAATCATATTCTGTTTCCATAACCTATTGTTAACAAAGATCACTTTTGTCCTTCTAGACTTCTTCAGGTCTAAGTAGAAGAACCCTAAAAAGTATCTACAAAAATATTATTATACAGTTAGTTAGTATTGTTATTGCACATCATTTTGAATAAAGTGGAAAAAAGAACAAGAAAAAGCAAAAATGTATGATGATGGAAACAGAATATACACTTAAATTAAAACTGATTCAACACGGTATTTAAAACCAACTGGAAGAATGAAATAAAATAAAACAAAATTAGTCATGTAAACAATGTGGCAATTTTCTAAGTTCCAGTGCACTTTTAATTGAACAGTAGTAGTTTAGTCCATGCTTCCTAAAAGAGTTCATCTTTAATTGCCACATGAGTTCATGTTTCTCCAGAATATTCGGGATGTCTAATTCAAGATCACCCATGTCTATGAAATCCAGTATCTGGAACTTAAAACCTGTGTGTCTTTTATGAAGAAAAAGGTGTTTGGCTAGTGCATTATTTTTACATCCAGAGCGGATTTCCACCAGATGACAGGAAATCCTATGCTTAAGTTTATTTACAGTCTTGCCTACATAGAATGCATCACATTCATTGCACTGTGCCATGTAAATTACTTTTGTAGTGTTACAGTCACCCCTTGCACTGGTCTTAATGATTTTCTTTAAATAAGGGCAAGAA
Organism: Protopterus annectens; assembly: GCF_019279795.1. NCBI lineage: Eukaryota > Metazoa > Chordata > Ceratodontiformes > Protopteridae > Protopterus > Protopterus annectens. The sequence goes on from NC_056743.1 coordinate 1,942,191,001, forward strand.
AAACTATCACTTTGCTGTATAAATATGCAAAATGTACAATTAGCTTCACATCTTCTAGTGTTTCTCTCATAATTCAACAAAACTTGTCATGTTCCTGGCCTTCCTGTAAACAAAGGATGGGGCTTCATCTAAGATGTTAATCAGAAAAGGGTTTCCTGTGACAATGGCCCAGTTTTCTTCAATAACATTTTTGATACTGTGATAATCCGAAGTGTTTGTCAGGATGCAGCTACTTTTGCATTTGTTATTCTCTGTGGAATTTCTTAACATTCTCCTACTGGGGAGGTTGAGTGAAGGTGTTTCAGTCCTTTTCAGTTCTATAATCGGTTCCAGGATGTTTTTTAACATCTGACTTTCATAGCCTCTCACTACAAAATCATTCTCTAAGTTGTTCAGGTTTCTCAAAAATGGTTCAATTTCTGTGGTAATTCTAGCTAATCTATAGCCCTGGGACTAAACACCACATTATACTTGTTTTTTGCAGGATGCAGACATTTACTGTGGAGTAATACGTTAACCTTCATTGTTTTTCTGAATAGATCAGTGGTGATTCTGTTATTGCTGGTGTCCTTGGAAATCTGCATATCTAAGAAAGTGGTTGAAGTATAGCTATGGGAAGAGGTAAACTTCAGGAAGGGGGTTGTTTGATTGGGCCTATATTATATACTCAAAGGTACTAAATCTCGACTATCCTTTCATCGACACACAGAGCTCTCAACCTTCCATCTCTGCTCATAATGTGGAACAAATTACTAACAACTTCAACAAGGAAGGTCATAGGATGATTTACCATGGATATCAGTTTTTGAGGAACATGAACTTTTAAGACCCCAAATGAGGTACATGACACATATGTGTCGAACATCCATTTCAGCGAATGGCCACATCATCGATTTAAATCGGTAGGCCAACTACGCATGACACAATATAACAAACACTATGAACTATGTGCCCCCCCACCCCCACCCAACTAAATATACTCACAGCCACTAAGGCTTAACCATAAACCCACATACCATGCATAATCCACACACCTGTGTCTCACAGCCACTAAGGCTTAACCGTAAGCCCAACAACACATGACACAATATAACAAACACTATGAACTATGTGCCCCCCCACCCCCACCCAACTAAATAAACTAACTCCGAGATCGCACCACAGTGGGGAAAAGGGAAGATTTAAAACAACAGCCAACAGATTTCTTTCCCTTAATGTGGCCGTTCGCTGAAGTGGACATTTGACACATATGTGTCGATGAAAGGGTAGTCAAGATTTAGTACCTTTGTGTATATAATATAGACCTGTTTGATTGAAGTAAGTGATAAAATCTCCAAGCTGCAAGGTGTCACCTTCCCACACAATAAAGATGTCATTAATATAACGTAAATAGCATGTAATATACTGCATAAACATACCCAAAGTATACCTCCAAGGCAAAAACACACACGCTCTCCACAGTTCTCCACACCACATACCATGCATAATCCACACACCTGTGTCTCACAGCCACTAAGGCTTAACCATAAACCCAAGATATTTGTCATAGGAGACTCCATTATGAGACAGACAAATGTGCCTCTCACTACGCTGGATAAGGAGAAAGTCACGGTTAGTGGTCTGTCAGGGGCCAGAATCTGCCATATCCCATACTCACTCAAGTCTCAACAACAGGTACTGTTAGGACTCTGTCATAGTCCATGCTGGCGTGAATGACTTGAGATGTACCTCCCTGGACTATATGAAGAGAGACATGATTGAGCTCACTGATTATGTGTCCCAGGCAGGTATGTCCCTAGCCTTAACCAGCATTCTACTGTCACCCAGAATGATGCCTCAATACAAACAGAAAATGATTGACTTTAACAACTGGCTTAGTTTCTGGTGTTATTCCAGGAGGATCCAGTACCTGGCAGCCTGGGAAGATATGATCAACAGACCACGATGCTTTGCCAGAGATGGCCTGCATCTGTCTTACCTGGGCTTCAGGCTTCTGGTAAACGCTGTTGCCTCTTGGCTCCACCATAGTGCCTTTTTTATGAAAAGTGATGAGGTTAAAATTACCAACATAAAATTTTCAACAAAACACAAATTAAAGGTCATTCTGCTAAATGCTAGGAGTCTAAGCATGAAACTGCACTCATTGCAAGCATTCTTAACCCTGGAAAATGCTGACATCTGGGCAGTCACAGAAACCTGGTTCAAAGCTGTGGAGAGCACCCCAGCCTTACCTGGTTACTCATCCTATCATACATTCAGACTCTAAACTGTGGGCAGTAAAGCCAAAGGAGGTGGAGTTTCAATATATATTAAAGACATACACACCTCCATGCTGGCCAAACAGTATGACGCACAGGAGACACTCCAGGTGCATTTAACCATTGACAAGACCCATATTCAACTCATAGCTAGCTACCAGCCCCCAAACTGACTCAAGATGCCCAATCCGCCTATCTGGACCTGTTCAAATCTATCAAGATTCAACCCTTTACCCTGATCCTGGGTGACTTTAACTACCTGAGCATAGACTGGAAGAACTACTCATGCCAGAACATAAATGCCCAGAGATTCCTCAATTTTGTCAATGCAAACACCATGGAACAGCTAGTCGATACCCCCACGAGGTGATAATATCTTGGACTTGGTATTAACCAACATAAGTAACCACTGCAGCATCCCTACAGTATCATCCTCCCTGGTAAGATCCGACCATAAAACAGTCACTTTCAAAGTCACCATCTCCACCAAACCCCCTTCTAGCTAGGGTCAGACATAAAAACTTGTCCAAAGTTGATTACAGCCTCCTGAAGGATGGTATAAACAGCTTCACAGACCCCTCCCCCCTCTATAGGAACTGTCACCAATAACCGAAACTACACCAAAGCACTATATGAGCATTTATATAGATGCATGGAATCAGAAATACTTGACAGGACTAGGTCATCATCTGCAAGGAAGAGTAAACCTGTCTGGTGGACATCTGGAATAAAAAAACTCTATAACAAAAGGAAAACATTGCTGTCCAAGACCAAGAAGGAGCAGGTGCCAAATTGAAAGCAGTCTCCTTAGCCTGAACAAGCAAATAAGAGCACTAGTGAAATCCTTCAAAGCAAACTTTGAGTCCAAATTGGCCACATCTACTAGAGACAATCATAAGGCCTTCTTCACATATATCTGCAACCTCAAAGGAAGCACCCAAATCTGTTCAGAACTGGTGGTCAAGTACACCACATATACAAACACCATAGATATAGCAAACTTGCTGGTTGACAGACTCAGTGAAAACTTCACCCATCTGTTCTCCCATCAGTAAATCAGGACATCCTCAGTACCTGCCCCCTTATATTTAGGGAACAGGTCATCACTGCTCTCTCAAAGACAAAAACTAAAGCCTTCATGGGACACAACAACATCCCAGTCTGCATCCTATGTGAACTCAGGCAGGAACTTGCAACACCATTAGGCACCCTATTCAACCAAATCCTGTGTACTGGCTTTGTCCCAGCTGAGTGGAGGACAGCCACTGTCATCCCTTTGCACAAAGGTGGAGCATCCACCAATCTGGGAAATTATAGACCCATCATCCTAACTAGCCTGATCTGCAAGGCCATGAAATGGATTGTCATGGATCTCATTAATAAGGATATTGGCAACCTCCAAACACTCAAACCCACACAATTTGGCTTCATCAAGGGAAAGTCATGTCTGTTAAATTTGGTCGATTTCTTTGTGACAGTCACCAAAGCCATGGATAAGGGGAAGATGGTGCACACCACCTACCATGACCTGGCCAAAGCCTTCAACACTATTCCCCACTCGGGAATAATACATAAACTCTCTTGAGTAGGCATCAATCTGTAGGTTACTAGATGGGTAGCAAACTGGCTCACTGATAGAACCCATCTAGTCAAAACAACAAGCAGCATACCCCAGGGTTCGGTCTTGGGGCCTCTGCTATTTGGGATATATTTTTCTGAGGTGCAAGCCAAAACCAGAGGGCTATGGCTGACCAAGTTTGCAGATGACTGCAAGCTGGGTGCTGTCATCAATTCCCCTAGTGATGTGGACATCCTCCAAGAGGGTCTCACTCAGACAAATGACTGGTGCCAGAAACATGGCCTCAAGCTGAATACCAAAAAATGCATCATCATCATCATCCCCTTTGGGGAGAGTGACATCCCCACAAATTATCACATAAATAACAACGTCCTAAGCACACAATCAGTCGTGAGGGATTTGGGCACCCAGGTTGATAGCAACCTGACTTTTGATCACCGTGTTGCTTCCATTGTATGGAAAGCTTTCTACATGGCCCACTTCATAAGTAAGGGTATCTCATCCTGGGACAAAGAGGTCATAACATTCCTGTATTCTTCCCTTATAAGGCCAATTATTGAGTACAATATCCCCTTTGGCATGTACCTCGCAAAGCATATGCAGCAGCTGGATAGACCACAGAGGTTCCTCACCAGGAGAATCCAGGGCCTCAAACATCTACCATACACATATAGGCTAAAAGCCCTATCCCTCTACTCAGTTTCATACAGACTCCTCAGAGGTGGCCTCTGTCTGGCATACAAGGTGATCTTGGACCCCGTCTTGATGGGACTGCTGCATATCCACAAGTCAAGCTCCACTCGAGTAACCTGCACACATGGCCTCAACCTAGTCTCTGATGTCAATAGGACTTGTTGGCAGGACAGATTTGTGTCCCAGAGACTCCCCCATCTGTGGAACAGACTCCCTCTCCACGTCAAGCAGAGTGCCTCTTTACCCCTCTTTAAGTGCAACCTGGATAACCGGATGGGAAACAGAAAATGCACCCCAGGAATTCCACCCATGTCCCTGCTGGACAGGGGCATCGGGTGCTGACTTGTATAAACATGGGCTAAACTCTTGGCTAGGCTTATATGGGCCTCAGGGCCAATAGCCTAGTAACTTCCTATGATCCTGTAAATCTTTCCATGGCTTTGCATATGAGGCTGGTCAGACTTATGGGTCTGCAATTGCCTGGGTCTGTGAAAGGTTCTTCCTTATGCAGGGGAGTGACTGTAGCTGTTCTCCATTTGCTTAGTACAAAACCTGTATGGAGGCTCAAACTGAACAGTGTTAAGGTTGTCACTAAGTTGTGCATCATGCTATTTAAGATGCATCCAGGGATATTGTCAGGATCCATCAGTGCAGCTTTTAACTTTTGATGGCACTTTCAGGACTTGGTTTTGCATGATAGCTGTAGGTGAGCCAGTTTCAGATATATCTTGAGGAGAAGACAGAAGAGGGAGCATGGGGTAAAGTTACAGCTAAATGTATTGGCCAGTAGGTTTGCTGTATCTTTAGCCTGAGTGTAATTGTTCACAATCAGATCAGTGTATTACTGCATTGCACTTTTCAGATTACAAACATAACTAAAAAATGCCTTGTGATTGTCTTTAGCTTCGGTACCTATTTTAGCCTCAAATTTGGCTTTGGTGGATTTTATTAAGCTCCTGAGTTGTTTATTTCAGTGCCAAGTGCTGTAACATTTTGGGAATTACTCTTCTCACTTTTTGTCAGAATTCTTTTCCTTTTATTGTAAAGCTTGATATTATGGTTCCACCGTGTGGGTTGGTCATTGTTAATTAGTGTGCTCCTTTCTCGTGCACTTCACTAGTACTGCAACATCTGCTTCTAATATCTTGAATTCTGAAACTTTTTTTTTTTCATTCTGCTTTATATTTTCTCCCTCCAGGTATGAAGCATGTGAGGAGGACCTGACCTGTGCTCGAAACTGGATTACAGACTGGCAGTGGGGTCCACAAGGAAATAACTGCACTGGAGATTGTATTACATACAAACAGGTATGTCACCAGGAAGACTATTTTTGAAACAGCTGTAAAAACAAAAATTAAAATGTGTCATATGACAAATGATCCCTTTTTATCCATGCATTCAGTGTCTGTTAGCCAGCAGCGGGCTCCTGTCTGATTTTGAAGATAATTAGCATTACTTCTCCTTCCTTCCACGTGCCCAGTTAAAATTTCTACCTTATCCCTCCTTCCTTCCACATGCCCAATTAAAATTTCTATCTTATCTTAAAATTTCTATCTTATCCTTTATGTCATGGCCTTCTCCACACTTGGAAATTCAGCGATCCAGAAGCAACTTCAAGATACCCATTCATTCATTATTCTTCAGGGCCTGTTCGAGTCAGGAGCAATGGCGCTGAGTCTGTCATGAGAAGGGACCGTCTACTAAATGTTGCCACCTCTTTTTGGTCCTAAGTTGCACCATTTTTAAAATTGTTTTATTTATTATTTAGCAGATAGATAAACTGGACTACTGTTGTCCCTTTTTGGTCATGACCTGGCTACACAAACAAAAATTATTGAAATGCACAAATATAATGAATAATGTACAAGGAGCAGTTGTAGGCAAAGCCTAACACAACTATGTACATGATAATACTTGTTACTGTTCTACACAATATAATAAATGTCCCATGATATGGAATTCTGAAAGTTCAGCTAAGCAGCAGGGAATATTAGGCTGTCTTGTATCAAATCCAGCACATCTGCATTCAGTCCACTGCTATAAAATGCAATGTCATCTGTTTGTGTGGAGACCTGTTGAAGTGCGTAAGGAATATAGTTCCAAATAGAAGTGCTTCAGTGTGAGAAGGACATATTAATACAAAGAAGTGAAAAGAGTAGAATGGTAAATGTAAGACCATCGGAGGATGAAGATCTGAGAGAGCCTGGAGAACTTTTAGTAGAAATAATTTGATGAAAGATGCATGTGAAGGAGCATGGGTCCACCAGTGGAGCAAATGTTTGATAGATTACATAACAAACTGCTTACTTAATTCCAAGACATTGCTGAAGCTTCTTGCCTGTTGTAGTAATAAAGTGAAGACATGACTTGTAATATATGACCCTTCATTATTTTTCTGGCAGAAGTGAAGCCAGAGAAGGGTAATAATGTTACTGAGGTTTAACTTATCCTATGCCACTCTCACACTGAACCGCTTCATGCCCCAAACCGTCTTCACAGGATATAGGGGGTGCATCAGTATCTCGTTCACCATCCCTCAAGGAGAAAATCAGGTTGTTAGCCACCAAATTTTCTTGTTGCCCTGCAGAGGTACCCTGCACTTGGTCCTCAGCATGGGTCAATGGCACGCTAAATGGCTACTGTACATCTGTCCATATTCAAGCACAACTTGAATCTACGGATGGGAAGCAGAAAATTTACCCCAGGACTGTCCCCTGTATTATTAATGGAGACAGGCCATTCCTAAATGCTTTATATCATGCATGAGTCCCTTCAAATTATGTATGGTATGATCCCAGTTATTCTTATTAGGGGATAATATATAATTATTGACCACTGGATAGGTAAGGCCAATCTAACATCAAATGGGATAAGTTACTTTGACCAAAAAAAGGGAAACTGGCTATGCTTAAAATGGCCCACAAGGGCAGATGCTCTAGTACTTACCTATGTACCTATGAAATACCAGGCCGCTGTATGTTTCAGCACCAATGGTTGTGGAGGGTACTTATAAACAGCTATATTTTTACATTTTTATCTGGTATGCACTATACATTTGTATGATATTTTCTGCACCACATCAGATGGAAAGTTTATTCTGTGGCTAGTCCAACAGTAGCTGCACTTCTTCCAAAAACACTAATATTATAAGAAGAAAAAATTACCATGGCAGGAGGGAAATTATCCTGTGACTGGCCTGCCCTTCTGGAAGTGGGGAGTGGAGACTGTTACAGACATTGCAAAGGCCAGCTGACTGCTACTGACCATCGCGAAGAAGACTGATAATATATGTGAATGTGGTGTTGCTTGTGACCTGGCATCAGGGCATTTTCAGGATTTATGATGACAAAGTAATAAAAATCTACCTAGTTCAGCCCTTGGCCCTGCCATATCAGCAGTCTCGTGGTATCGGGCCACGATAAAACCAAGAAAATTCCAAAAACTGAATAAAGCAGGTGCTGATTAGATCTTTCGCCAGAAAGAATTTTAGAGCTTGTATTTCTGTATCAATTATCTGACTGCATAGATGAAGAAACTCCTATTGCCTGACTTATCTTTCTGGTACAGCAGCCATTGCAGTTGTGGGCTAGACTGTGCCTGTGCCTGAAGTTTATCGTCTTAACCAAATTAGTTTAATTCAACCTCCACAGCTAAAGACTGGCTCAAGCGGTAAGTAAAATATGCCACATAACACATATAAAATAATAAAAGTATCGGAAACCAGGTACGAGAAAGGGATGAATCAGTACGAAATAAAAAGAAACGCTGTACCACGGATCTTGACCTTTTATTCAAATTTTATTATTAAGGCAGATGAGCGCTGTGTTTAGTTTTTCTGTTCAGAAGTCAGATGTATATAAGTTTCAAACTATTGAATGCTCGAGTTACACATGTACAGCATGGATGTGTGGAACTTAATTTCTATTTGCTGGTGACCAAGTTGTTAATAGCCAATGTAAGCCACAGTATTGGAGAGCCAATCATTAAAAACTGTCCGGAGGTGGGGGCCTATGAAGTTGCATGGGGATGGATGTTGTTGATAGGTGGAAGCCTGATCAGTCAGCCAATATCTTGTTTGGCATTGTCCTCCAATGGGAGTACCAGTAAGGGAGGAAGGAGCCAATTAAAATGAGTGTGGAATTCCACCAGTTGAGAGACGTGTTTGTGGTAAAAAGGCCAGTAAGGAGTTTGCACCAATCCAGAACCATGCTTTTAGAAACAGGCCAATAGGGAGAGAGTGGCTGAAGGTGATGGGTTTCCCCATAATTAGGCGGTTTTGCAAGTCGGACAACAGAGGTTTCTTCAGCTATATGGTCAGATAATTGATACAGAAATACAAGCACTAAAATTCTTTCTGGTGAAAGATCTAATCGGCACACACTTTATTCAGTTTTTGGAATTTTCTAGGATTTATGATGACAGAAGCAGGATGCAAGGATGGGGTCTGCATCAGGATAGGACAATAAGCCATCATCCCAAAGCAGGTCATTAGGCTATGCCCTTGTCAATCATTTTCTAAAGAGACTCCAGGAGTAAAGATTTTCAAACATGAAATTTAATGCAGAGGTGAGTGTGAAAAGCACAAATGCAGCATTTATATAAGCCAGGAGTATGAGAACTCCCAAGAATAAAGAAAGACAAGTGGCAATCTTCAACAGGAAAAGACACAGCTGGTAAGTCACATCAGTAAATCCAGAAGGTAGTCTCCTTGGAGTTCACAGACTGCCGTCTCACATAAACGCAACATCATTTCTGCTTACCAAATCAATTTTCTCTGCACTGAATTCCTGTCTGACTGTTTCTGTTCACGAAGATTCTTTGGTGATTCATGAGGACATGATCCAGAAACCCACAATGGCTGAGGGATGATGCCCCATGTCCTGAACATCTACAGACTCCCATTACAACTTCATAAGCTAGGTTACTGCTTGCTTCCATAGTCTTCTAGCATCACTTCATCCTAGCATTTCTGTGCCTCGTTTAACGTACTAACCAGCTGTTTTCTGTTTTATTAAGTTATTAGAATTCATTGCAACTATAACATTGAACAGCTTTTTTCCCAGCTAATAGTTTGCTGTTAGGAAATTCTATGTGCACACATCCTGCTTTACTTTCCTTCTGATAGATATACCTTTTTCTCTTCCGTACTGTTCACCTTTTTGATTTTTTTCCTGTCTTTGTGTACCAAATGTCTATTTCCTCAGCACAGAGTAGAAGAACAAAAAAAAATAGATGACAAAATGTTGTAGAGGAGGCATGCCTTCATTTTCTGCCTAGCAAAAGTGTATAATAACGAAAAACACTTCAGACAGGAGAATGAAAACATACTGCTCAGGGTACACAGAAGGGAAATAAAATGAAAGTACATCAGCTGCCTGTTCCTATGGCAGCACTTGAATTTCAAATTTAGTTATCTTCAGTGGAAATTAAACCATTAGACTGTACCAGACATATTGCTGGAGGACAAGACAGTGGGAAGTTAAGGCCACAGCTGCAAATAAATGCTCAGAAATGCATGCCTAGAGCCAGGATAAACAAGTTTAATATAGTCTGAATTTCCGGAAGATTAACGGATAAAGAAAGATCACTGCATTCTTTCTTGACTGTGTCTGCTCTGACCATTGGTTATAATGTAACATTTGTCTAATCCCTCTGACAATACAATATTGAAAAACATAAAAGCACAACACCAGACCACAAGAATTACAGGTTAGCATGACCCAGACTATTGAAAAGAGACACATATTTTACTTACAGGACTAAATCTTTCTAGAGTTGTTTTGGAGCAATAGTGACCCTCTATTACTTAAGACAAGTCGATGATGGTTCAGTATGGCAGGACCAGCCCCACTAGGTTGATAATACCAGCCTGTATACATTCTGCTGTGCTTCAGTGGCTTTTGTTTGTGATTATTTAACAGACTGAACATGCAGAACACTGGGCAACTAGCTGACATTTTGCTAAGCATGATCATTGGTGTTTGGGTACAGAAAGCCTGTCCATCTCCTCCTATGGTCTTTCCCACTGCCAGTTGCATGAATCACCACTATTACTCAAAGTAGTTCATACCATTTTGGCTGGGATGAAGAATTTTCTCCAATTAAATTTCCATTATATTGAATTTTGCAGAAATGTATATCCTGTCTTTTGGAATTAGCGCTACTTGGGCTAATGATTTTAAAGTACTGATCGCAAACTGTATTGATAGTTAATCTTAACCTCAACAGCCAGGAAGTACAGCAACAAAGAGTCCTAGCTGGGTATTTGATTAGTACTTCTGGTTGTAGTAGCCAGGTAGTACAGGGGTAGTAATTGCTAGCAAGCTGCAGAAAACTCAGGTTTGATTATTTTTCCTGGATTCTAAAGTATCTGCCGGGGAAGGAAGAAATGAGTAACCAATGAATGGCTGTCCCTCTTTGACGACCGGCAGTGCTAGCTGTGACATCAGGGACCCCCCTGGAGACAGGGGCTCAGTAGTGGGACAAGCCAGCATAAATACATACATTGACAGATATCTTTGTGAGAGTGTGCGTGTGCATCTATTCCCCCTGTGCCTCCCCATAATGCACTATATGCTAAACACTTAAAAAGTTAATACATACAGAAGGCACCTTCCACAATCTAGTAGTTCCAAAAATGTATCATCCAGCAATAAACCTTTCCATAAAATAAATATATAGATATATAGATAAATATAGATATAGAGACAGATATATTGAAAAGGAGCACATTGATAGAGGGACTGGAAACTCAATGAGATTGGGGGAAGGTCCCCCATCAAACAAAAAATTCAATTTAACCTGATGGCCTCATGGCAGAAAGACAAGGTGAGTGTCAACTGCACTACTTGTTATCTCTGTGTCCAGCTGTCCAGCATGAACAAGCAGTTGGAGGCTTGTCCAGCCCGAGAAGGATTAAGTAGCCAAAAACAGCTCTTAATCCAGGGCAAAATAATGAATGCTGCATTTTTATGCATTTGACCATTGGTGGAAGATAGAGGACACAGTTCTTGTCCACGGATGCTGGAAAGCGCAACAGGTCTGTTAAGACACTTACATGAGGGCTGAAATGTTTCCTTTACACTGCTTTTGAAGTGCATATACATCCCAAGAGGTGGATCAGCCCCAAATTTTCTGGCCTTGATAAATTTTGATTTTGAATTCTGCTTCAGATCCTGACGTTTTTGCCTCTATATGACATGAGACCCTCACACATGAAGACATTAATTATTACTTATTGCCCACTAAGGGCATTATGCTCCCCATCTTATAGGTTCATAGGTAGGTACTAGGCTATCTGCCCGAAGGCATTTATAAGCCCTGCCGGAAAGTGTTGGCTTTTGCTGCCCCCTTAGATTAGTTCCCTGTGCCTCTGTCCAGCAGAGCCATTGAAGTGATCCCCAGGGTATACGTTCTGTTTCCCATCCACTCATCAAGGTTTCTCTTGAATAGGGTTAGCAAGGAGCTCTGCCTAATGTAGATTGGAATCTTGTTCCAGAGCATGGAAAGTCTCTGGGACAGGAATCTATCCCACCAGCACGTCCTATTTATTGTTGTGGTGAGGTTTAGATCTCTAGAGCATGTGGCTCGAGGGGATATGGTTTTCTTTAGGTGGAGCATGTCCATCAATTCTGGGTTGGACTTGGCCTTATATGTCAGGCAGAGAGCACCTCTGAGTAGGCGGTATGCAACCGATTACAGCTGGAGTTTCTTCAGTCGAGCTGCATAGGGCATCTGTTTGAGGCCAGTGATCCTCTTAGTGAGGTACTTCTGTGGTCTTTCCAGCTGTTGCAGGAGTCTTTTAAGGTACATCTCAAATGGGGTGTTGTGCTCTATGATGGGTCTGATGAGTGATGCATAGAGGGGCACAATGACCTCCTTTGATCTGGACGCAAACCCGTTTGTGATTAGGTGGGCCAAATAGAAGGATTTTCTAACCACTTTGGCAATGTGATTGTCAAAGGAGAGGTTACTATCTACTTGGGTCCCCAGATCCCTTATTACGTCTTCCATATTTAAGGGGCTACCAGCGATATGGTAGTTTGTGGGTACTATGTTTTTTTTCCATAGGGGATGACTTTGCACTTTTTGGCATTTAGCTTGAGGCCATGGTTTTGACACCAGGTATCTGTCTCAGTGAGACCCTTTTGGAGGATGTCTGTGTCAGCCAGAGAGTCAATTATAGCCCCTAGTTTGCAGTTGTCTGGGAACTTGATCAGCCCATAGTCCTCCTGTGCTTGCCTGTACCTCTGAGAAGTATATGCTGAACAGGAGGGGTCCTAGGACTGAGCCCTGGGGAGTGCCACTTGTAACTGGTTTAGAGTCAGACCTAGCTCCCACAACTCTTACCATGTGGGTTCTGTCTGTGAGCCAGTTGGCAACCCATCTCGTGATGTAGGGGTTTATGTTCAGACTGATGAGCTTGTCTATAATACCTGAATGGGGAATGGTGTCAAAGGGCTTTGCGAGGTCTAGGTAGGCTGTGTGGACCATCTTTCACTCATCTATAGCCTTGGTAACTGTCTCAAAAAAGTCCACCAGGTTTAGGAGGCATGATCTGCCCTTAGCAAAGCCGAACTGGGTAGGGTCCAGTGTTTGGAGGTTCCCAATGTCTCTGTTAATGAGATCCATGATGATGCGCTCCATAGCCTTGCAGACCAAGCTAGTCAGGCTTATAGGGCGATAGTTCCTGAGGTCTGTTGTGGCTCCACCTTTGTGGAGCAGAATAACCATTGCTGTGCACCACTCTATGGGCATGTAGCCTGTGGAGAGGCTGAGTTTTAACAGTGTGTTTAGGTGAAGGATTAGTTCATCTTTGAGCTCATGTAGGACACAGCCTGGGACAACGTCCGTTCCCATTGATGCTGTGTTTTTGGCTTTGGAGAGGGCTGTTTTAATCTGAGTGTCTGTGATTTCTGTGGCACTACATTCTTCTGGTATAGTTATGGGTCCTTTTGGGAGTGGGGGGGTGGGTTGAAGTTTGCACTGAACCTGTCTGCCAGGATGTTGGCGATATTGGTCAGTTCAGTGTATTTTGTGCCATTCTGCACTGACTCCGAGCAGATCTGAGAATTGCCACTTAGATTCTTGACATAGCTAAAGAATACCTTGTGGTTATCTTTGGAGTCCTTGGCAATTTTTCTTTCAACACTAGCCTTGGATGATTTTATGAGGGATCGTAGTTTCTTGCCGACACTGATCAGGGATGTCTTCCCTTCTTGGGATTTTACTGTTTTCTGTACTAGTTTCCTCTTTCTATTGTATAGCTTGTTTATGGCAGGAGTCCACCAGACTGGTTTCCTTTTCTTGGAGGAGTGAGTCTTGATTTTGCTTCTGATAGCACAATCCATGTATTCTTGTAGGTGCCCGTATAGTGCATTTGTAAAGGGTTTTGCAGTTTGGACAGCGTTATCCTTTAGCATGGGGGCTTTGAAACGTTCCACCTCAGTCTTAAGTAATGTGAAGTTTGCTTTTGAAAAGTTTTTCACTGTGGTTTCTTTGACCGGGGGGTGGGGGTGGAATGTGGATATCCAGAGTGATTAGTTTATGGTCAGATCTAACCAGTGAGGGGTTGACCTCTGGTGTGGAACACCGATCGCCCATGTTGGTGATGACCAGGTCCAATATGTCACCTCTGGTGGGGGTATTGACCAGTTGATCCAGAGCGTTAGAGTTTATAAATTTTAGGAAATGTTGGGCAAGGGAGTTAGTACTTGAGTAGTTCTCCCAGTTAATGTTTGGGTAATTGAAATCATCCAATATCAGGGTGTTTGGTAGGACCTTTATGTTTCCCAGAGACTGTTTGTGATCCTCAGATGTGGCTTAAGATGTTTAGAGCCTTGTCATTTGTTTATTAAGTCCTGTGTCTCTGGAATCTACTACTTTGGTGACTTGGGAAGTTTTCCACACTGTCCTGTTTTAACAACTCCCTGAAATCACATCTCTTTTGACCTGGCTTTCAGCAACAAACCACACAACAGCTTTTATTTTTGCCATAAACACCAGTATTGCTTATTGTTTATTATCACACAACAATTAAAATATTTCCCACAGGAATAGCATTTAGATGCAATTATTTATATAAAGTTTCAAGCATTTCAATGTGTAACTGATCTTTTGCTAGAACACAAACAGAAATCAACCTCACCAATATATCTTTATATATCCAAACTGGCCACATCTACTAAAGACAATCGAAAGGCTTTCTTCGCATATGTCTGCAAACTCAAGGGAAACACCCAGATCTGCTCAGAACTGGTGGTCAAGGACACCACATACACAAATGCCGTAGATATAGCCAACCCGCTGGCAGACAGGTTCAGTGGAAACTTCACCCACCCCCCACCCCCCATCAGTAAATCAGGACATCCCTAGCACCTGTCCCTCTCCCCTTATCTCTAGGGAGCAAGTCATCACTGCCATCTCAAAGGCAAACAAAACAGCCTCCATGGGACCAGATAACATTCCAGGCTGCATCCTACATGAACTCAGGAACTTGCAGCACCATTAGGCTCCCTATTCAACCAAGGCCTGAGTACTTGCTTCCTCCCAGCCTAGTGGACACTGTTATCCCTTTACACAAAGGTGGAGCATCCACCAATCCAGGAAATTATAGACTCATCAGCCTAACTAGTCTGATCTGCAAGGCCATGGAGAGAATTATCATGGACTTCATTAACAAGGACATTGGCAACCTCCAAACACTTGATCCCACACAGTTTGTTTTTTTTTTTTCAAGGGAAGGTCATGCCTGTTGAATTTGGTCGACTTCTTTGAGACAGTCACCAAAGCCAAGAACGAGGGGAAAACAGTGCACACAGCCTACCTTGACCTGGCTAAAGCCTTTGATACTACTCACCACTCGGGTATAATAGATAAACTATCTCAGCTAGGTATCAATCTATATGTTACCAGATGGGTAGCAAACTGGCTCACTGATAGAACCCACCTAGTCAAAATAGGGGAAACCACGTCAAGCAGTCGACTTGTAATGAGTGGTGTACCCCAGGCATCGGTCTTGAGGCCCTTGTTGTTTGGGATGTACTTTTCTGCGATGCAGTCCAAAACCAGTGGGCTATGGCTGACCAAGTTTGCAGATGACTGTAAGCTGGGCACTGTCATCAGTTCCCCTAGTGATGTAGACATCCTCCAAGAGGGTCTCACCCAAACATATGACTGGTGCCAGAAACATGGCCTCAAACTGAATGTCAAAAAATGCATCATCATCCCCCTTTGAGGAGAGTGACACCCCCAAAAATTATCACATTAATAACAAAGTCCTAAGCATGCAATCAGTCGTGAGGGTCTTGGGTACCCAGGTTGATAGCAAACTGACTTTTGACCACCATATTGCTTCCGTTGTACAGAAAGCTTTCGACATGGCCCACTTCATTAATAAGGGTATCTCATCCAGGGACAAGGTGGTCATAACATCCCTGTATTCTTCCCTTAAAAGATCCATTATTGAGTACAATGCTCCTTTTAGCATGTACCTCACAAAGCACATGCAGAAGCTGGGGAGACCACAGAGGTTCCTCACCAGGAGAATCCAGGGCCTTAAACATCTACCCTACACAGATAGCTAAAGGCCCTGTCCATCTATTCAGTCTCCTACAGACTCCTCAGAGGTGACCTCTGTCTGGCATACAAAGCAATCTCAGACCCCATCTTGATGGGACTGCTGCATATCCGTAAGTCAAGCTTCACTTGAGTAACCCACACTCATGACCTCAACCTGGTCTGTGACATCAATAGGACTTGATGGTGGGACAGATTTGTGCCCAGATTCCCCCGTCTGTGGAATAGATTTCCTCTCCATGTCAAGCAGAGTACCTCATTAACCCTTTTTAAGCCCAGCCTGGATAACTGGATGGGGAACAGAAAATACACCCCTGGAATTCCACGTGTCCTGGCTGGACAGGGGCATTGGGTGTTGGCCTGTCAGAACATGGGACTAAATTCTTGGGAAGGCTTGTAAGAGCCTCAGGGATAATAGCTTAGTCACTTCCTATGATCCTTTGCACACAGTCACACACCAGGATTCTCCCTGTTACAGTTACTATATAATTATTTAACTTAACCCCTGTCCAAAGTAACACAAACTCCTCTGTACATTCTTCAAATCTGATGATCACACTACTACCCCACTCTGAATCAAAGCAGACCTCCTGCCTTTCTTTCACAGAAACATACCTGAAATCTATTAAAAAGCAAATATTTGCATTCTGTTTGATAAGTTAATGTAACACAGTAAACTTAATCACAGTTCTTTTAATTCTATTGTCATTTACTGTTAATATACACCATTCAAGTTTCCATTTCAACAGCTTAAGTTTTCTTTATTTGTTTTTATATGTACCCTTTTTGCCAGTGGTGCACTTGTCAGCAGAATGTTATCTCCTTCACTACCTGTATCTTCTTCAGACACTTTAAAAGTACAGAATACGTATTATCAGTAAATGATCAGATTTCAGCAAGGAATATTACTTATATGTGGGGTTTGGAATTTGGTTTGCAACAGTGAAGATGGGTCTGGGGGCTTAGAAGGGGAAAATATAACAAAGGAGGGTAGGTTTTGAAGAAATTTATGAAAATATTTGGCATGTAAGATATGAATTCAGTAACAGGAGTTTGGAGTGAATTAACATATTACTCCCCAAGATATAAAAACTGGACTAGGCTAGACAGGATTTACATTTCATAGGAACATGTGCATTTAATTGAAGGTCTTGATATGCACCCGATAACTATTTCAGATCATGCACCAATAATAACTAAAATAAAAATGCAGGGTAATGTAATAAAAATGAGACCCACCTATATGTTGAAAAGACAGTAATTTAAGGAATGTGTAGTGGAAATTATTCAGGAGCTGTTAGAGAAGATAGAAATGTATTCTGAAAGTATAGCTATGGAGTGGGATAAAATTAAAGTGGAGTTTAAAAATAGGGTAGAAATAAAAGAAAGGGAGATGCTATTAAGAAGTGACAAGAATTATTTAGAGGGACTGACAAATGTTAAAGTATTGCAAAACAGGGGGAATCTCACAGAACAAGAAGAACAACTGCAGAATGTTAAAAAGAAAATAAGGGATTATCTCGATAATATGCATGAGTTTAGAAAGATTTCTGTTTTTTGATAGTAACTTTAGAGCACAAAAACTTTTAGCACAACAACTCAGGCAACAGAAAGTAGAAAGGGCTGTCACCAAACTTAGGGAGCCTATAACAAGGAAGGTAACGAGATCCTGTAGAGGTATTAAAAATATTTCAGAAATTCTATGAAATTCTGTATAAAGCAGAGAAATATGGAAATCAAGAGAAGTACAAATGAAAATGTTTATGGAACAATTAAATATGCTAAGGTTAGAGGTAGATGAAACTCAAGTACTAACAGGATAGGAATAGATGAGATACACATTGTGATGTATAACCAATCTACAGGAAAGTCCCCAGGAATAGATAGTATTCCAGTGGAAGTTTGGAAGTTAGGAGGGAAAAGACTGATAAAGATCTGGAAGGTTTTGTTTAACAATATCTTAAGAGGAGAAGTACCAACATCCTGGAAAAAGCAGTGGTAGATGTACTACCTAATGAGGGTAAGGATCCATCAGATCCAGCTTTATGCAGGCCCATTTCAATACTAAACCATGATTATAAAGTGTTTGTGTCTATAATGGCTAAAATAATGGCAGAAGAGATGGCAACATTGATAGATATGGATTAATGGTTTTGTGGTGGGGAGGCAAAGATTTGACAACATTAACAGAACACTGATGATCCAGAGGGAAGCAGAATGTAAGAATATACCATTGTTGTTGGTGGGTCTTGAAGCAGAGAAAGCATTTGACAGAGTAAGCTGGGACTTCATGAGCAGGGCAATGGAAGCATTTGCATTCTCTGATAACATTATAAGGTTGATTAGGAGGATGTGTATGAGGGATCAGAGGGGAAAGTTAAAGTGGGCGAACTCCTCTCTGATAATTTCTGCTTGAGCAGAGGAACCAGGCATAGGCTTCCTCTTTCCCCTTTGTTATTTGCATTATATTTAGAACCTCTGGTAAAGAAAATAAGGGACTCAGAAATTCAAGGATATAACTGGTATGGTAGTCAAGAAAAGCTGGCTCTATTTGCAGATGATAGTATTTTATAAATGATAAAAACAGAAAATGACATTACAATATTGAACATTTTGAGACAGTTTCAAATCTTTTCGGGATACAAAATGAATGAAGGTAAATCAAAGGCAATAACGGTAAATTATGTACCCACACACAAACTGGTTCAGCAATATCTATATTTATGGGGACATGGTAAAATGAAATATTTAGAAGTATGGATTAAAAATTATTTCGGTGCAGCAGCTAAGAATATGTAGGAAGAGACACAACCAGAAATAATAGAAAAACTGAGAAAATGGAAGCTCTGTTACATGAATATCGATAGTAAGCTACAAGCAGTTAAAATGTTTTAGTCCCTTTAATCTTGTACACAGGTTAGGTATATTTTTATCAACCAGAGGAAATCTTGTGGATAGCAATTAATAAAGAGCTCAAAGATTTTATCTGAGATGAGAAGACAGAATAGTCAATTGGGATAAGCTGATTCTTCCAATAGAACAAGGCAAATTGGGATTGCCCGATTTGAAGGGGTATTTCAGAGCTACACAGTTAAGGCTCCTATACATAACACAATCAGAAACCTATAATTCAAAGTGGAAAGGGATGACGATGAAACAGGGGTGAAACTCAAGACACAAGGAGAGTCTGGGATTCTGGATGCAGACCTTTAAAGAGAATAACAATAACAATACAGAATATTATATTTATAAAGCAGCAGAAAGTATTCTAAGAACTAAGCCAACATGGGAATAGAGAAAGGAGACTCTGCCGTACAGACAACAGGCAAGAGAAGGGTGGAATTTATTGGAAAAAACTGGGAAAGGAACCAAGGTATTGGGATCAAATCACTAGAGAGGGAAAGGTAATAAAATGGGAAGATGTCAAGAATTTATTTGGACTGCAGGTTAGAGATTGTCTTCCCCATTGAGGATGGATATCAGAGTATAGGCAAAGAGAAAGAAATAGGGGGGGTCCTAAATGAAAGACCAGCACTGGGAGAGTTTTTAGTAGAATCTAGAACAGAAGCTGCTGAATAACTGGTAGAGCATTCAAAATATTGCATGATAACTATAAGAATCAGTCAGAGGAGGTTAGAAAGGATTGGGAAGAGAGAATGGATAAGCAATTCACAAAGAAACAATGGGGGGATATATGTTTGTCTCCTAAATATGCAACAAAATCTGTAAGATTTAGGATTTTTGCTTGGTAATGTTTACACGCATATTTTTATACCCCAAGTAGACTCCAGTGAAATTTTCCTTAGGTAGACAGCAAATGTTGGAGGTGTAATGGGGAAGAAAGAGGTAATTGGGAACATATATTCTAGGAGTGTAATGAGTTGGCAGACTTTAAAGATTCCTTCCAGACTACTCTCTCAGAGATACTGGGTGAGCAAATTGGAGTAACTAGGGAAATTAATTTTTCTAAGCAGTGATACAGAATTGGAATTGCCTAGACATAGAAAGGTCTTGTTGAGACTAATTATGGTGGCTGCCAAAAAGCTAATTACTAGAAAATGGAAATCAAAGTCTAAACCAACTGTACTAGAAGTAGTGAACATAGTAACAGAGATAAAACAACTGGAATTGGGATCTTTAGAAAAGGGTAGGTGCAAATTACATAGGAAAATGGGACCTGTGAGAACAATACATACAGGGGAGAAATTAGGCTTAAAAGAAAGCAGGATTTGAATGAGCTATGCAATGTTTAACTGACAATGATTGTGTCAATTATACGTGAGGTATAATGTTTGCAACTAAAATTATATCAGTACAGTCTGTGATGTAAAATCCTTGCAACTAAGACTATGTCAATATGGTTTGTTTCCATTTATATAAATGTATGATTGCTTGTATCATAAGTGACAATTCAATATAGAGGCTTCCTGTTAAAAAAAGAATACATATCATCAGTGTGTACTCTCTCCCTCTCTTTCTAAACAGAATTTCTTGCTTTCACTTATATTTCAGTATACAACAGTTTTATCATGAAGAATGCTTTTTTTAATTTATATTACCAAAGATTAGGAATTGATGATGAACTGGAAGCAGTGATGAGACTGCTTATTTATATCCTTAGTTTGCTTTGCTGTTTTTTTGTGTGTGTTCTACACTTCTTTTGCTAATGTGTCTGCTTAATGATGCTGGTCTGAATATCTACCATTAGGCAAACGGACATCATTTCAGCTGTGTTCACTTCTGCTATGTCACCCCAAGTTACTACAGGCAGAAACTTCAACTGGAAAAAAAACAGCTGAAGTTTCATACTGTTGAAAAATAATATAAAAACATTTTTGCATGAGGACAAGACGCTGTCTACCCCTTACTTAAATACATCGACTCTGTAGTCTCACAGCTGTTGCTCTTCTTATGTGCATTAAGAAGACGTTGAGGCTTGGGTATTTGTTTAAGTAGTTTATTGTGTACAAATACAACAGGATGGATGGCAGGGACATTAAACTTAAACTATCTAACTGACTACATACTTGCATGCTCACTCAAAATGGCACTCTTGCTTGCACGTGCTCAGTACTTATATGCACTGCTGACTCACTGGAAAGCTTCTTAAAGGTATATCACACACACACACTGTTCTACATCCTCCCTCTTTACTGAGCTGCCTTATATAAACAGTGACATTTTAATAGACATGCAATTATACAGACACTAATAAAGAAAAACAACAGTCATGTTCAGGTTGCCGTGTATCTGGTACTTGGTATCGAAATGCGACCTGATCTCGTGACATAATAGTTAGGACTGGGTTTAGGAACATGGACAGTCACTAGGGAATGTTCTGCTTGAGGAGTCTCAGGAATGGGATTGTTGACGGAATGTCCTGTGGAACATGAACATTGGACAAGTCACTCTGGGAACTACAGTCTGTCACAGGCAAGATGCTGTAACACTGGTTTGGACACTGGTAACAAGTGCTTCTGATTTCGTCTGAATTCCACTCCTTGTGATTCCACAATGTATGATCTCGGCTCTTGACACAAACTTTTCACAAATCCAATGCAATCAAAAGCTTTGATGTCTGCATCCTCACTATCTTTCTTTTGTGTAAAGAATGGCAGGGTTTGCTGGTTTTATCATAGTGAGACTTCTGGGACAAACGCTTTTTCAGTAGTTGGACTTTTACTGCTTTGTTGTTCTTAGCACTTGGAAAGCACTTGGAACCAATAAATTGCTGCTGATTGGTAGTGTGGTTCTGGTTTGTCTCAACATAAATCTCTGGGCAGGTGAACCAAGATGATTATCACGAGGAATGTTTCTGAGATTTAAGAAGTAGAGAAAAGCATTGGTATTGTCACATCTGGATTTCTCTAACAGCTGTTTTGCACTTTGAACTGCACATTCAGCCAAGCCATTTGACTGAGGATATTCAGGGCTACTCGTAATATGAACAAAGTCCCATGTTTCCGCAAATCTCTTGAACTGCTGATTAGTAAACTGTGCACCACTGTCAGAAATAACTCTGTGCAGACTACCATGGACAGAAAAATGTCTCTTCAACTTAGTAATGACAGAACGGGAAGTTAGGTTAGGAAGTACGTCAATCTCGAACCAATCTGAATAAGAGTCTACTAACACCAAGTAATGTTGACCATTCCACTCAAAGATATCTATGGCTACTGTTGACCAAGGTAGTTCAGGAATCTGGCTTAACTGAAGTGGTTCTTTCTGTTGATGCGGCTTTGTACTGTTACGTACTGAACAAGATAAAAGTACTTTCTCAATATCTCTTGACATAGAAGGCCAAAATACTAGACCTCTCACCCTTCTTTTGGTAGAATCAGTTCCTGGGTGGCCACGATGCATGATCTTGATATACTCTTGTTGCAATGATTTTGGAACAATCACCTTAGGACCTTTCATGATGATACCATTGTCTGACAAAGTCTCATCTCTGTATGGAAAATATGGTTGCACTTTTACTGATTAACAAGATTGCTTTCAAGTCCATCCTCGACTGATAAAGTGGTTAAGCTTCTGGAGAACTGGATCTGAAGCTGTGTAAGTTCTGAGCTCATCAAGATGTATAGAAGAAAAATTTCTCACTTCAATGACCTCAAAATTAAGTTGCTTATTGTTATGCTGTTCTGTGGTTTGTCTGGGCGATCTGGATAAGGTATCAGCAAGCTAGAGAAGTTTGCCTTTTGTGTAGACAACACAGAAATTGTACTTCTGCAATTTGAACATCATGTGTTGCAGTCTGGCTGGAGCTGTATACAAAGGCTTTCTCAAAATAGTAACTAGAGGCTGGTGGTCAGTTTTGATCTGGATAGGTCAACCATAAATATAATCATGACACTTTGAATATGCAAACACAATTGCCAAAAGCTCTTTGTCAATCTGGGCATATTGCACCCTGGTCTGGGTAAGAGTTCTCGAAGCATATGCAACTGATCTACCCTCTTGAAGAATGACTGCACCTAGACCAAACTTAGAAGCATCACAGGAAAGAGTAACTGGTTTGTAAACATCATAGTAGCTGAGAGTTGGTGGGTTAGCAATTTTCTATTTCAGGATATCAAATACTCTTTGATGCTGTTCTGACCTTGACCAAATTATATCTTTGCATGTCAGCTCTCTGAGCGGTGCTGAAAGTTGCCTTAAATCTGGAATGAACTTGCCTAGATAGTTGACAATGCCAAGAAAACGTTGTAGAGCTTGCACATTGTCTGGAGCTGGCATCTCGAGAATTGCTGTTTGCTTGAAAGGATCGGGTCACATGCCTGAACTGGTAAACAAGTGACCAATATAAGTAACTTCTCATAGCCCGAACTTGCACTTCTGAGGATTCAGCATAAGATTCACTTCACATGCTCTTTCTAGAACTTTCTTGAGGTTTCTGTCATGTTCAACTTCACCATTGCCTCTGACTAGAATATCATCTACTATAATAGCACAGGGGTAGCCCAAAAAAAATTGGTCCCTCGCTCGTTGAAAGACTTCACTGGCAGAATTTATTCCAAACGGCATTCTCAGAAATCTGTATCTTCCAAATGGCATACTGAATGTGGTTAGCAATGAAAATTTTCGGTCAAGCAAAATTTGCCAAAATGAACTCTTTGCATCTATGACAGAAAAAAACAGTGGCGTTTGGCATGAGAGCAACCTCTTCAACTGTGTGCATTGGATGATGAGGACTTTTGAATGCTTTCTTCAGATCTCTTGGATCGATACATATTCCGATATAATCTGAGCTTTTCTTATGAGCTACTACCATGTAGGATACCCATTCAGTAGGTTCTTCTACTGGACAAATTACTCAAAGCTGCACCATTTTATCTAGCTCAGCTTTGACTCTGTTCTGTATAGCTACTGGAACTTTCAGTACTGGTCTGATAACTGGGCTGACCTCTGGGTCTAACTTCATAGAGTACACAACTGGTAGTTTGCTTAGTTTGTCTGCAAAAATAGCATGCTCAGAAAAAAATAGTTTTGTGAAATTTGAACTGTTATCATGCAGGCTTACATGGTGAACTTCTTTATTAAGTGAAAACAGTCCCATTTTCAAACTGTCTCTGAGGCCTAATAGTGACTGCACGTGTCTCTTCACTACAAAAAATTCCAAGTCATAGCTTTTCCCAGCAGAGTAACATGACAGCACTACTGAGTCGGTTTGAATCTCCACCACCATAAGCAACAAGCTTCACACACTTTGTCAAATCAAGTTGTTCTGTAGATTTGATCACATGGTCCTGGGACATATCTGTTGTTGCTAAGAGTTATAGCTGGTGCCACAGCTGTCTTGTAATTCCTCTCCTCCTCAGGCTGGTCATCTCTCATCAGTGGATCATATATTGTTGAGATGTTTACAAAGTGGTACTAGGCAGCATGCTGCAGGAACACGGAGATCTTACAGGCCTATACAGTAATACACCATCTAACTCATTCACACACAGAATACGCACTTTTCAGTTCATCGCACACCCTGTCAATTGTGTTTCTGGTGCACCTGTGTGCTTTGTTGTAGATCTCTTTACAGTACTGGTAGGGTCCCATCCTGGCTGATAACCAAGGCTTGAGAGGGTTGCATGATTAGGGTCATCCCAGTATGACCTGGCTCCTTAAGGAGGCCTTCACCATGCTATGACAGGGTCATTATGCCATATGTGTCCCAAACAGTTGCCTGACAGACACTACAGCAGAGTGCAGGACATTGTCCTACTGCTACTTATCATTGTCCTGCTGATACTTGTCATTGTCCTACTGGCAGTTGTCATTGTCCTGCTGGTACTTGTCATTGTCCTGCTGGTACTTGTCATTGCCCTGCTGGTACTTGTCATTGTCCCGCTGGTCGTTATCATTGCCCTACTAGTACTTATCATTGTCCTGCTGGTACTTATCATTGTCCTGCTGGTACTTATCATTGTCCTGCTGGTAGTTATCATTGTCCTACTGGTACTTATCATTGTCCTGCTGGTAGATATCATTGTCCTACTGGTAGTTGTCATTGTCCTACTGGTACTTATCATTGTCCTACTGGTAGTTATCATTGTCCTGCTGGTACTTATCATTGTCCTGCTGGTAGTTATCATTGTCCTACTGGTACTTATCATTGTCCTGCTGGCAAATATCATTGTCCTACTGGTAGTTGTCATTGTCCTGCTGGTACTTGTCATTGTCCTGCTGGTTCTTATCATTGTCCCACTGGTACTTATCATTGTCCCGCTGGTAGTTATCATTGTCCCGCTGGTAGTTGTCATTGTAATACTGGTACTTATCATTGTCCTACTGGTAGTTATCATTGTCCTGCTGGTACTTATCATTGACCTACTGGTAGTTATCATTGTCCTGCTGGTAGTTGTCATTGTCCTGCTGGTACTTATCATTGCCCTGCTGGTAGTTGTCATTATCAAGCTGGTACTTATCCTTGCCCTGCTGGTACTTATCACTGTCCTACTGGTAGTTATCATTGTCCTGCTGGTAGATATCATTGTCCTACTGGTAGTTATCATTGTCCTACTGGTAGTTGTCATTGTCCTGCTGGTAGTTGTCATTGTCCTGCTGGTAGTTGTCATTGTCCTGCTGGTACTTATCATTGTTCTACTGGTAGTTATCATTGTCCTACTGGTAGTTTTCCTTCCTAAGTAGTTACAGATCTTGTTAATGTTCATCACTTCCCATCTTGCACTGTACTGGTGGACAGTCCACTATCATTAGTAACTGCAGCTACATCCTTCTTGTATGGCTCACAGTGTTAGCCGCTCACACTCACACAGTGGTCAGTTACTGTTGCTGAGTGTTCAACAGAGTTTCACCCCAAAACTGGTCAGATTAGCCATCAGGTTTTGTATACTGCTCCACTTACTGTCTTGGAAGATAAGATGAGGCTTAATTTGAAGACCAGTAATGAGATACTGTGTTTTATTTTGTTTCTTTTGCTGACATGGGGCTTATGACTGCTGCTAATGAATACAGTTGCAACAAATTAATTGTGGAATAGTCAAGTCGTGGGCAGTATATAAACAAAGTTATATAAATAGCAGATGCTGTGATGCTTACCTCTCAACTGTCCAGAATTTCACAAAATGTCCAGATTTTTGCCTCATATATTTCGTCTTTTCTTCATAAAATGTGTGCTACTCTGGCAAATTATTGAGGACTAAAGTCACTAAAAAATTACGTTTCACATTTTGTATGCTTCAGAAAATGCACATTAATAAGTTTGTTATTCTACCAACTTTCTAAGCACTTTCAGCATAAAGCCTTCTTCAGATCTGATTTCAAGCACAATATCTGGCAATGTTTTACAACAGCCCCCCCCCCCCAGTCATTTCGCTCATGAATGGGCGTGGCCATAGTGATCAACATGCCTAATGGCTGTGATGTAGCATGCAAATGATACATGATTGACATGTCATACAGATTTGCCTGTTACATCATGAATATTCATTGTCCAATGTAGTTTACCTTCTTCCTCAAAAGTAGTACGATCTTGGAACTGGTATACATTGCTATTAATATACACGGGGAGCATACACGAAAAGCCCAGGGAAAAAAAGTAATATTGTAATGTAGTTTAACTTCTTCCTAAAAGTAGTGCGATCTTGGAGTTGGTATATTTGTATTTATATACATGGGGAGGGGTGCAGGGGGGCCTGCCCCCTGCAAAAAGCCCAGGGAAAAAAAATAATATTTGGGAGCTAGACTATAAAGTAGGAGAAACCACAGTGTAAAACTAAACACATGGATTCAACTTTCTCAAAAGTAGTGCGATCTCAGAGTTGGTTTATTTGTATTAATGTATACGTGGGATTATGATACAAAAAGTCCTGGAAAAAAAGTAGTATTCTAATGAAGTGTACATTTTTCTTCAAAGTAGTGCGATCACAGAGTTGTTTTTTTTTTTTTTTTCACTGAATGTGTAACGTTTATGCGTCATAGTTTTATTAAACCCTTATTAAAAATGTTCCCCCTTGAATGTTTACAGCATGCTGGTAATATCAAATGAATATTCATAAGGACTACCGAACCATTGTCATCTTTATCCATGTATAGTGAAGAAAAATGTCCAAGGGCAGATTGTTGGGCAGGGTTTGGGTGGGTCTTGCTACTGTGCATCAGGGGGGGGGGGTTACTGTTGTAAAATAATGCCCAATATTTAAGTCTGTCTCAGAATTTGGACCTTTGTCCTCCATTAATTTTGTTTTTGTCCAGATTTCTTGTGCAAGAGGCTGAGAAGTGTGCTGTAATGCGAGATAACTTCTAACCACTAAGACTTGTAATAGAGTGGTACCAGTTCCTCAGACTGGCAGGGAAATGCTTCCTGTAGTCACAGATAACAGCAAAATAATCCCAGAGAAATTAAATGTGAGGTGTATGTGCTGTATGGTGGGAGTAGAGGAAGACAGAAGAAATGATTCACTTGGTTGAAAGTGGAAAAATTGTAACAGAAACATTCTGACCTATTTATTTATTTATTTACATAGACACACACACACACACACACACACAAAAACATACACATACATTTTTGGGGTGTGAGCCATTATCGCATTTTAAATCCCAAATACACGTAATATTGGTCAAGATAGATAGCAATATAAAGCTGAACGATCACCATTTTGGGGTAACTGGAATGAGAATGTGAGTAACGGAGACAGTAAAGTTAAGATAGTGTGTTTGTTATTGGCTGTAGCAAAAAAAAATGTATCACCAAAAGGTGGAAATTGAGGATCGTTCCTCGTGTGGATAAACTCACGAGAGGGGTAAGGGTGGTAGGATTGAGTGGTGTGCAGGGGAAAAGCGAAAGAAAAATGCATGAAAGTGGTTAGTGTGGAAGAGGCCCAGCTAATTCAAGTACATTAAAAGATGAAGGTCCTGTGAGAGTGAGAGGCTGAGGGTAAAATGCAGTTGGCTTCAAGTAGGAACCTAGGTTTAACACAGTCTATTTAAAATAAACTGTCTTGATGGAAGTATTTGAATGATCACTCAAAGAGCTGTGTTAGTTTCTCAGTAACAGTAGTAGTAGTAGCTTTGAAATAATGTTATATCCAAGTCTTAAATGTTTGTATTAACCAAAGTGTAAATAAGGCAGTGTTGTTTTAATGAAAGAGTAGGCTAAGCCTCTCCATAAAGATTCCCATGGGATTAACACTAATCATTTTTGTCTGGCTAATCCTCACTGTAATGAATATAACCTCCTGCTGTGAGACAGAATGCTACTTCAGAGGTACTGAGTCACCCCATATCTTTACACTCCTACTTCCAGACTTTATAAAACTGACCACACAACTGTTCATAATTTCATGCTTACTCTCCAAGAGTAAGGATTTCCAGGGGATGATGATGATGTACCTCCTCACTGTCTTAAAAGGTGTGCCTCTTTTATTGGCGGATACTTTGTCCATATCTATGATGTCTCACTAAGTCATTGCCATAGTTCATCTTATAGGAAAGAAGCTGCTCTTGCTCCCACTCCTAAGGCACTAAACCCTTTTTTCTTCCTGGTACAGATTCATTTCCCTTCTTCCTAGTGTGGCTAAAATCATTCGGAGGTAGCAACTGATCAGATTGCTCAGTACTTTGAAATAAATGATACCACATCTAGTGTCTTCTGTCCTGGAAGCAGGCCTTCCTCTGCCTGTTCACTGTTATTTGAATTAATGCTTTGTAATACGGGTAAAGGCTTTCTTACGGATGCTGCCTTTTTATGAGGGACTTTGATTAGTGGACCACTCTCTATGGCAACAACCCTTTAGCTCCTCTGTCCTTGCATGTGAACCTTGTGACTGGTTCTGAGCTGATTTCCATGGCTGGCATTGTAAAATTAAAATACGGAGCTCCTTCCTCCTCCTTTAAACAGCTTTGATTTAGTGTACTGCAAAGCTCTTGCCACAAGCCACTTGTTTTTTTTCATTCTTCACCAGCTTTCTTCTCCCTTACATCAGATGGCTGGAGACTCTTATGTGTGCTGATGACCTGGTCATCATCAGTGGGCACTCCACCTCCTTTGTGGATGGCAGTAACTTTCACCAAAATAATCCTGCCAGTTTTGTGGACTTAGCAAGTCCACAAACAAATATTTCAAAATCCAAGGCAATATTATATAACAATTTAGCCAGGCTGAGCAAGGTCCTCTCAGACTGGAATGTCTATAGTTGTAACGGTATAGCAGTACAGTCATTTAAGTACCTCTATGTCTGTCTGGATCTATGTCTGTTCTTCAGAGGAAGGATTTCCCACCAGCTCTATCACTGAGTAAAAGTACATCACCTCCTTACTGCCAGGCCAGCTGTTGTATGGCTATCTTAATTCCAAAACTGGAGTGCAGTCACCCTGACAATTGTACTGCTCTGCAAATACTTGTGAACAAAATCTGCAGTTTAAGCTTCTCCACAGGAGAGATCCATCTTTGTCTCACGCTATGCCATGACTAACTGTCCACCAGTTGTTTAATGAGCAGATGTATGCCAGTCTCCTCACTCATCAGCTTCTACATCAGGT
Organism: Protopterus annectens; assembly: GCF_019279795.1. Classification (NCBI taxonomy): domain Eukaryota; kingdom Metazoa; phylum Chordata; order Ceratodontiformes; family Protopteridae; genus Protopterus; species Protopterus annectens. Next base: position 1,942,220,608 of record NC_056743.1, read on the forward strand.
ATTCTGTCCACAACCAGCTTTCATTCTCACCCCCAAAGAGGTCCTGCATGTATTTAAGCTAAGGCTTTGAGGTATAATCAACCAACCTAAGGAAAGGGACTGATGTAAACATGAGGTGAAATTAACTATGGTACCTCATCACTCCTTGCCCTCTGGTATATATTCCTTTCCAGTAATTGAACTGTTCCAACCATCCATTTACACCATCCTTTAATGTCTCACTCCTTTCTCAGTCTCCGTCTCCCAGTCTTTTTTAATACCTACAATCTTTGGATTGTGCTTCATGTGTAAATACAGCTGATGTCCTTTGATTCATTTCCCATAATTTCTGCCTTCTTCTATTACTGGTAGGCAGTACAGTGGCTTAGAGGTCAAGATCTCTGCATCAGTGTTCCATGGTTCAGGCCTAACGTCCTCTGGTCACTGTTTTCCTCTGGTCGCTATTTGTGTGGAGTGTGCATGTTTTCCATGGCCCTGGTGGGTTTAAAAGACACACTAAGGTTTTCTCCCAAAAACATGTTGGTTGAGGGTTCATACTTAATTAAATTTACACATGTCCTTCTGGCTCAGTTTATACCTGAAAGGGATTTGAAATAGACTAGTTCATTTGCCTGATTAATTAATAAATACATTTAAAAAATTCTAATCTCAAGCCCTTTTATCTTGCACAGTCATGCTCTAATTTTATTAACTGATGTGTTTTGCTCCCTGGAGCTTCTTTATGGTACTATTGTTTAGATCTCTGTCCTTTCGTTATTTTACTGTGTGTGTGTGTGTGTGTGTATTTTTTTTACTAAGATATTCCATCTCTGTGAATTGTATATACTGTTTTATTAATATTAAATTGCTGTATATAGCATGCCATTAAGACGTCCTTTTATTAGTGTTCTAAACATTTAGGTATGGCTGCAATACATAATGTCTTTTATTTATATCTCTGCCCAAGTGATCAAAATCGGTTCTTTAATCACACCATCCAGACAGTTGAAATTGTCTCCCCAATAGTTTGGCTTTGTCAAAATTTAATAAGTTACTCCTGACTATGTTTCACACACAATAGTTTAAACAGATTTTTTCCATTAGAAACTGAAAAATTGAGAGCCATTTTACCACAGAATGTAGGTACTTCTACATGAGCTAGGGGTAAGCAGTATCGTAACGTATATCCAACTCAACTGTGGCAGCTTTTTAAGCATAAATCTCCTCATTTGAGATACAGAAGCATGAATAACACAAATCAGAAAGAAGAAAATAAGTTTATAGGGAGTTACATACCTCTCAACTTCCAAACACAAGAAATCTGGAAAAGCCAAAAATAATGGGGGGGGGGGGGAGACAAAGGCCCAACTCAGAGACAGATTTTAAATACTGTTCTTATAAACTTAGAAAATTTCTAGCATAACAGGTTTTGGGTATGAAGTCTGAAATACAAAATGATCATCATTACTTAGTGACCAATTCTCAATATTTTGCCCCTCAAAAACAGCAAATTGTATGAGATACAGACCAAAAATGTGGACATTCTGCAAAAATCTAGAAAGCTGAGTGGTGTGTGTGTGTGTGGGGGGGGGGGGTACTTTTTGTTTCTACATTGCACATTTTGAAACTGAGGTTGTACTTTTAGAACTTTTTTACTAATTTCTTTATACAGAATTCAGGATCTAATGATAGTTTAACTGCCCAATGTGCATGAGCAAAGTACATTAACTCATTTCTAAAACTGGAAGCATCTCAAGCCTTTTTCTAACTGGCAACTGTTGTAACATGAATTTAGTACTTATGTCTTTTCCCTAACGACCAGAAATGCTAACTTCATTGCAGTGCTTTATATTATTGCTAGAATGGGGCTAAATTTGTCTGTTAGCCAACAGTTTGTTACTTATCGGTACAATTTAACTGAGCTCTAAGACTGATTATTCAGACACGCGTTACCCTGACAAATGGAGAAGAAATTTCTGCAGAGCAACACAAGCAGAGTTTTTTTGTTCCATATCCAGCTTGCCGAATTAGAGGTTTTAATATGCAAGATCTCGTCCTTATTGCCTTGGAACCTTGCTGTAGTAAGCTGGATCTGAAGTGGCACTCAAAACAGTTACCTCTGAATAATGAGCGAATGCATTCCAGGCTTTTCACATTGCATTTAAACAGTTGTAGACAGCAGAGGAAAAAGGTCACTGGTTTCCTACATTGCCAGCTTCATTTCTCCGTCCAAAAACATTAGTATTACTACAGTGTTACAGAAACCAGGGGAGTGATAATCTGTCCAAAAAGCAAATTGGAAGAAACTATGTTTTTTTTCTTTTTAACAAAGCTCAGCAACCATCACCAAAAAATGCCTTAAGGCCAGAGCTGCTGTCCAGAAAATAAACTCTATAGTTTGATATGCTGACATCAGTGTCCTTTCTATAAACACTGATATTTACACTTCAGAAGGCATGTCACTTACATTTAGTAGGAAGTTTTAACAAGACCTATTTTTCATGTTCAGATTGAGGATAAAATTGAATGTTAACTGTCATGGCAGCATTCACTGAAGTTTTTATTTGCAACTGCTACATGAATGCTGTGTTGAGAAAGACTTTTTTTTTTCACTACAAGAAGTAGTACCTAATTTTGCTCTATCAAAAGCTGTTGTTTAGCATATAAATTACTTACCATAGATAAGGTGTTAAGTTCCATGGTGAATGAAGTAAAACCACATAGTTTTTGTCTTTTTAAGTACATATATTTTGAATGAATCCAGAGCTGTTAAAATACTAAGAAAACGTTGTTGCACCTGTGGCACATAACTCAGGACTGCTGTACCCCCAGAGCCCACAGTGCAGAGGAATGATGCCTGACAATGATCATATGACCTGTGTTCAATTAGCCACAGTGGTGTTGGAGGGGTTGGGCAGGGCAGATGGCAGTGAGCAGCCATTTTCAGTTTTCTCATCCATGGGTGGGGGGTGGGCTGGAGTTAGTGGTGGTTCACCTCTGGTGACACCTAGAGGGAGCACTAAGTATTGCACCAGTGAATTAAGACCCTGCCATGCACACAGTATCAGCAGCATAACCACAACCTGTAAAGTTGTGTGTGAAGACTTGCACTTTTCCACGCACATTCCCTAGGTACTGGATCTCAGAGAGCTGCCTCAGTGGTTAGGGTGCCAAGATTGAGGGTTGGTATAATGGGGACAGGTGTAACTGGGGTTGGGCTTGGTATAATGAGGATGGGCTAGGGATTGGTATAACTGAGGTTGGGGGTTGCTATAATAGCTAAGATGTTTACATCAAAGTCACAGGGTACAGAGTTTGATTCTTGATTTTGAAAAGGAAATTGGCTAGGCTTAAAATGGCCCCCAAGGGCAGCTAGTCTCTGAGGTTCATAGGTTATACTAGGCTATCAGCCCTAAGGCCTATACAAGCCTAGCCATAACAATTCCCTGGCTATTTCTTCCCGCAATATTTACTTACCTGGACCCCTGTCTAGCAGGTTGACTGACGTGATCCCCGGGGTGAATTTCCTATCTCCCATCCAATCGTCAAGATTCCTTTTGAAGAAGGCCAAAGAGGCACTCTGCTTGGCATGTATGGGCAGTCTATTCCAGAGTCTGGGGAGTCTCTGTGTCAGGAACCTATCCTTCCAGCATGTTTTGTTCATTGTGATGACAAGGTTTAGATCCCTGGAGCGTGTGGCTCTGAGGGATTTGGATTTCTTTAAGTGTAGCATGTCCAACAGCTCTGGGTTTGACATGGCCTTGTATGTTAAGCAGAGATTGCCTCTGAGTAGATGATATGCAACAGAGTATAGCTGGAGTTTTTAGATGATCAGCATAGGAGATCTGCTTTAGGCCTGTGATTCTTTTAGTGAGGTATTTCTGCAGCCTTTCCAGTTGTTGCAGATGTCTTGAGAGGTACATACCAAATGGGGCATTGTATTCTATAGTGGGTCTAATGAGGGATGAGTACAGTGGAACAATGACCTCCTTTTTTCTGGATGAAAAGCCCTTAGTGATGAGGTGTGCCACTTAGAAGGATTTCCTGACTGTTGTGGCGATGTGGTTATCGAAGGTGAGACCACTGTCCACCTGTGTCCCAAAGTCTCTTATCACACTTTCGGTGTTGTGTACTGTGCCAGTGGTAATTCACGGGTACATGTTTTTTCCCAAAGGGGATAACTATACATTTGTTGGTACTGAGCTTGAGCCCATGGCTCTGGCACCAAGCATCTGTTTCTGTAAGGCCCTTTTGTAGAATACGATAAACCAAAAGGAGTACGGCTGGAAAAACCACAAATAAAACAAGCCAGTCGTAGTTTGCAGCAGATCACAGTTGAAATCAGTAGATAAACAAAGAAAACAGCCACAACATGTTTTCTATAGGACAGAAAGCAAAAGGCAAAGCCACCAAGTAGAATCCAGCATTTAATGGTGAAAAAAAACTGCCTCAACACGTTTTCACAATAATAATAGAATATCCACATCTTTTGGGGATTCAATAATGGCTCCCAATTTGCAGTCATTTGTGAACTTTATTAGCCAGAGTCCCTTAGTGTTGGCCTGTACTTCAGAGAAGTAGGTGCCAAACAAGAGTGATCCCAGGACTGAACCTTGAGGTACTCCACTTGTCACTTGTCTGGAGCTGGATTTGGAGTCGGCTACTTTTACAGTGTGGGTTCTGTCAGTAAGACAGATGGCAACCCATTGAGTGACGTAGGGATTAATGCTCAGCTTAGTAAGTTTATCTATGATTCCGGAGTAGGGGATGGTGTCAAAGGCCTTAGCGAGGTCCAGATAGGCTGTGTGGACCGCCTTACCCTCGTTCACAGCTCTGGAGACTGAGTAGGGCTTGCTCCCTACCTCCAGAGATGAAATGGATGAGCTGATTAGGGTCCCTGGGCAAAACGAAGTGGATTATAAACTTCCAAAGCATATGCAATAAAACTTTAGACCTCCATACATGTCTAGAATACTTATGCCCTGAAATAATAGTAGCAACCAAAACCTGTCTGAATCACAAAATAGGCGGTAATAAAATACTTCCCCATGGATACAATATAATCAGGTCTGATAGACTGCACAAAAAACTTGGGTGACACAGCAGTTATATTCAAAAACCCCATAGAAATAACTAAATATCATCACAAACTCCAGTAGTTCCAAAGCATTGAAATCCTACCCATCTCATTAAAAATTCAACAAGAACAAATCTATTGGTTTTATAGGACTCTACAACCCTCAGGTAATAATGCAGCCACACTCAAAGATATCCTATGTTGGATAAACAGCAAAATAGCCCAGGAAACCATAATAATGGGAGATACAGACATTAACTGGAAACAGACTGATCTAACCTCACTCAGTATAAACTTATTTGGATACTCACAGCTGATATACACTACTTGAGTACACACACACACACACACACACACACACACACAAACACACACACACACATAAAGAGAGATAGAGTGAGACCACACTTGACTGGATTCTTACAAAAAAAAAAACAGATGCCATTACCTCCAGTGGCCCTGCCAGACACTATTAGTGACCACTCCCAACTTATGTAATAAGACAGAGACAAAATATTCCTGAACAAGAAGTCTATAAACAAGTTCGCAACAAAAAAATTCAGCATACAAAAATTTAACTCGATCTTCTCTCAGTACAGCTGGAACCTACTAAAAACTCTACCCCTAGATGAAGCAGTTACCCATTTAAACATGATATTTCTAAAAGTACTAAATGAACAAGCACCCCTCATGACCAACTGAGTCAGGTCAAACACAGCCCCATGGTTAACACATGAAACCAAAGACATAATGAGTAAGAGAGACCATGCCTAGAAAGAATGGTCCTAAATCAAAAATCAAACAGCACTACAGGAATAAAGAACGGTGTGAAAACGATCTAAGCAGAAAAGAACCAAGGACAAAAGTCCTATTTCTCAAACCTCCAAAAATCACATCAAAACAACTCCACCTCTTCTGGTCGTCTATTAAAAACTATTACACTCGGGGCAAATCTCCACTTCCTCTCCAACAGTCATTAAGGACTGATATAATTCCTACTCAGTTTAACCACCACTTCATTAACTCATTCCTAGCAATCATTAAACAAAACTCCAGCCTACTGTCCACCATCACAGAAACCCACAGTAACACTGCACAACAACCCATGAACATATATGTCCCTACTGCAGCAATAAAAAAAAATGTTTCCTAAAATTAAAGCAAACAACCCTGGCAGCTGATGACCTACCAACAGAAAATCTAGAAATTGCAGACGCATCCATAACATTCCCTGTCTCTGTCCTAATCAACAGATCCATACATTAGAACTATGTCCCAACAATCTGGAGAAAATCATTCATAATCCTCCTCCATACAACTCAAGATATGGACCTATAGTGATCCTGTGACCCCTATTCAAAATTCTAGAAAGATGTGCACACTCCCAACTAATCAAATTCTTCAATGACCATAGCTTACTTTCTTCTACACAGCATGGATTCTGGCCAAATCACAGCACTGCAAGTGCCCTCCTCAGCCTTGCCAACACCATCAGTCAACACAGAAACAATGGGGACCCGGTGTCATTGATTTATCTCGACCTGTCAAAAGCTTTAACATGGTATCATATCAGGAACTATGAAATGAACTTGCACCTCCTGCAATAAACAAATCAGTTCTAACCTAGTTACTTAGTTATCTGTCAAACAGACCACAAGAAGTTAAGACAAAAGAAGATCTCTCAAAATTCCGGCCAGTTACAGCCGGGGCTCACCAAGGTTCAATACTAGGCCTCTCCTTTTTGACATATTTATCAACAAACTCCATACTGCTTCTCAACAAGCAATCCTTATTCAATATGCAGATGATGCAGCACTAATCTACTGTGCACAATCACTACATACTCTAAAAATATCACTCAACAGACCTGCCTCACCAATGCAAACCTACTCCTTAACCCCAAAAAGACAAAACTACTGCTCTTTACCCCCAAAAGTCTCAGAGAATAAAAACACAATTCCACATGCTATCTTTTGACAACACAAAAATTAAATGTGTACATAAACAAAGCTACTTGGAGTTTTAACTTGACAACAAACTTAAATACAACCAACTACTACTCCAGGCCATCAGAAAGACCCACTGAAATTAAGATCACTATACAGGGCAAAATGTTTTCTCACATAATCTGCAAGAAAATCCATTAGCCACTGCCTACCTATTTCCATCCCTTCTATGTGCAAATCTCAGCATCACCCTTAAAACTAAACATGGCATGTTACAATAAAATAGCCAAACTTGCAGCAGACACCCCACTAAAAATCCACCACTGTGTAGCTCTTGTAGATTTACACCAGTTAGAACTTCCCCCACTACCCTACATACTCATAACTCAAGATAGTCCACAGCTTAATTAATTTCTCTAAGTAATGCCCATCATTGAAAAATATGATCCAACCATACTCCAGTTCTAGACCACCATGGCCAAGTAACAAATCACTCCTCTTCATGTCAAGAACAAGCAGCTGATCTGGGGTTTCTCTATATTCCCACCAAGTCATTGAGAACTGGAACTCTATCCCACTGGATGGTTGATTTCCCAAGAGGTACAATTATGCATTTCTTAGCAATGAGCTTAAGACCACGGCTATGGCACCATTTGTTAGTTAGAGATAGATTTTCTTAAAAAATGCTAGTGCCTGAACTGGAGTTGATGGTAATCCCCAGCTTGCGATCATCTGCAAATTTAGTCAGCCATAAACCTTCAGCATTTCCTTCCATTTCAGAGTAATAGATGCCAAAAAGGAGCAGGCCCAGTACTGAGTCCTGGGGAACTCCGCAGGGCCATCTTGGTGGAAGTGACCTCACCTATTTTGACCTCCTGGGTCCTATCAGTGAGCCAGTTGGCTATCCAGCAGGTGATAAAAGGGTTTATATCTAAATTAGTGAGCTTGCCTATAATGCCTAAGTGGGATATTGTATCAAAAGCCTTGGCCAGGTTGAGGTAAGCTGTGTGCACAGTCTTACCTTCATCCAGTGCTTTGATGACCCTCTCAGAAGTGTCCACCAGATTTAATAGGCATGACCTTTGTTTAACAAAGCCAAACTGTGATGGGTCCTGCATTTGCAGGTTACCCATCTCCTCATTTATCATGTCCATGATGATTCTTTCCATGGCCTTACATATGAGGCTTGTAAGACTTATGAGCCTGTAGTTACCCAGATTGGTGGTTGGACTGCCTTTGGGCAGGGGAATGACTGTAGCCATCTTCCATTCCTTGGGTACAAAATCTGACTGAAGGCTCCAGTTGAAAAGTGATTCAAGTGGACCAGAGAGGTCATGTTTCATGATATTTATTAAACATCCTAGGATGTTATTGGGGCCCATCGGTACAGTGTTTTTGGTCTTTGAAAGTGCATTAATGACCTGTTCTTTAGTAATGGTTGGGGGGATTGTGTTATGTTGTATTTCCTTTGGTCTATCAGGGGGGAGTGGGGATAGAAATGTGAGTTGAACCTGTCAGCCATAAGGTTGGCAATGGCCTCCGGTTCAGTGTGGGTATTGCCATTTACAATAAGTTCTGCACATTGTTGTGCATTTCCTTTTGAGGTTATGCACACAGCTACAGAAAGCTTTGTGGTTGTACTTTGCCTGAGAAGCTATTTTTTCTTAAAATTTAGCCTCTGAAGTATTAGTTAACCTTCTTAGCTGCCTGTTTAGTTTGGTCAGAGGGCTTTTAGTATGTATGGCATTGTTCCTCCTACACTTGGCCAAGATTTTTTTCTTTTGTTGTATAACCGATTGATATTGTGATTTCACCAGGGTGGCCTGTCTTTTGAGTTTGTCTTATTCTTATTATGAGGGGGCACAGCTCACTCTATACAGGTATCAACATGGCTGTACAGCCATTTTTTAAATAACTCAGTGTATTCTTTGGAGTTTACTGGGTTTGGGGGTGCTTGTAATTTAGCCAAGGTGTTGCTTAGTAGAGAGAGGTTAGCCTTGGAATAGTTCCTAAAGGATTTTGGTTTCACTGGATCCCCGGATTTACTAAAACAATATCTAAGTAAAAAAATGGTTCTGCTACTGTTCATCTTCCCGCTAGAATACATTTTTTTGGCCACACCTGCTACCTTTTCTCCAAATGCTTATCTTTTTCACTTCCCTCTTTTTCTCCATCGAGCTAGAAAGATACTCACTTAACCACAAGGAGTAAGTTTACATAAGTTATATCAGTCACAGGCTCTAAATTGACAAGACTCAATCTCTTCTTCTCTTGAATTAGATCAAACACTATCTCACTGTCCCCCACTCTGTCACAGTTTCATTATACTCTTTTCTCGTCTACCCAAAACTAATACATGTTCTTTGTGTTACACTGTTGCCATCATCACATTTGAGTTGTCCCTGCCAGGATAGCCCTTGGCCAGCCTGAATACCAGAGGCTTAGTATTTCTGGGTTGGTTGCTGTCGCTTCGCTTCAAGACTGATGTCAGGTCGTCAGTCGTATAAAGTAAGGCAGCCGACGCCATTACATCAGTCTTTCTTGCTAAGGATCCCAAAGCAGAAGCAGTTCGCACAAGTGCCGGTCGGCCGCTACTTGAGTTTCGTCTTCCAAATTGAAGCTGAAGTCTTCTAAACCTAAGTACCCCATTGGAGATCCTTTTTTCCTACTCTAACCGATGTCAGAAAAAGTTAACAGTTGTCTCGCCTGTGGAAAGCAAATACCACACCGAGACTTTCATTCTTACTGCGTCACTTGCTTAGGCCCAGACCATGACGTCCCTCACTGTCGCTTTTGTGCTTTGTTCAATGCCAGAACTATACATCATCAGGCCTTTATTGTAGCTAGATATTTTTGCTCGCAGTCCTCGAATTCTGATATGGCTTTGGTAAGCCATCCGACAGCATATCTTCTGAAAAAACATAAGGATAAAGACAGAGACAGACCGCCCAAGTCCAAACCTACCAATGACACTTCCGTTAAGCTAGTCATCAGTTCTCCAGTCCTCAGTGAGGCACTTTCGCAGCCCCTGATGCTCGCTTCTGTGGATTTACAGGCCTCTACAGAGACCCTTTTGGAGTCTGGTATGCCGCAAAACACTTCTTCGACTAAGGATCCTGTGGTTGTCTCTACCTTGGATGGGTCCAGAGCCACTGAGTAGGCACAGGCTTCCGAAGAAGTACTTTGCACTACCGATTCTCGGCACAAACCAACGACTTCTTTTTTCACATCTACCATTCTTTTGAAAACTACCAAGTTTCTAAGGCCCAGGGTACGAACCACATCCAAGAAACCGACGACCCAATCTCAGACATCTGCTTCCTTGCCTCAGTCTCAAATGCTTATACTTCTGATCAGGGGAAGCCAAGCTACCCCTTCCAAAAGAAAAAGAGATCTATCCCCAGTAGTTTTATCTGAACAGGATTCTGATGACTCTGATGCATCTGAATATGAAGACATGTAACCCCTCTCTGCTTATGAGGATTCTGATGCAGAGGAATCCATTCCTTCAGCCTCTCTACCCGAGGACTTTTACTTTGGGGAAACCCTTCTTACTTTAAGGGAGTATTTCCAATGGGAATGTCAGGACTACCCTCAGTCTAAAAAGAGACTCAGAGAATTTCCCCTGTCCTGGATGTTATGGATGATGTTTTCATGGAATCTATTTTGACTCCTGACACCTTCCCTCCTGCTCCCAGAAAAAAATGACAGGTATTACAAAAGATTGAAAAGCAAAAGGTTGAGAAGATTAAGAGATTTTGTCTCCTTACAGGAGACTTCATCAGAATCCAAGTTAATTATCCATAATCCAATTTAAATCCACACTCCTTTTATCCCATTGGTCAAGTCTAAATAGGCTATTGATACATCATGGCAACCATAAAGTCACTTAACCCTTTAGCGCTTAATCTTCTCAACCTTTTGTTTTTCAGTTTTTTTATATTAGAGTTTTACATTTGGCTGAATTTTAATTATTATTAAATTGAATATTATCGATTATTGAGCGACTTTGTGGGCTTATTGGAATAATTACTGTTAGAGGAGGGACAACCTTCATTGGAGCCTTGCACACTGAATGTTTAAGGTTTTATACTAAAGCTTTACCTTCCTTGGACGTATGTCTGGATAATGACGACAGCTCATCAGTGCAGGGGTATAAAATGAGATGTATGTGTGAGATCCTCAGATTATCTCCTAGCCAGCAGTGGCCTGAACACAATCGAGGAAGGATACTGGTCAGCTAGAAGGTGCTTGGTTTGAAAAAGATAAGCAAATTCCCTGTAAGAAAAGCTGTAAAATCCTGGGATAATGAGTGTGTGCCTGAGTGTAAGCCATAGTGTTTGTACCAATAAGGAGAAAAGAGAAGTGGGGTAAGGTGGGAGAGAAGGAATACTGCACTGTTATGGTAAGTTCTTACACAACTGTACCATGTTCCCACTGCGTCACTACTGTAATATTCTTAACCAATGGGCGATTCACAGAGCTGTAGAGAGAGAGAGAAGTGTGACAGGCTTACACAGAAGGAGAAAACAAAGAGTCCAGGAGACCAGACAGAATAGTTCTAGCAAACACTGCCGTGGACCTGGAGAAGGCATCTAACTTATAGTGTATTGTGAAAGTGTGGATTGATGATCAGGTAGCTGCTTCTAGAATATACCTGGTATCCAACCCCTTGTAGAATGCCCCAGATGAGGTCACTGCTGGGGTGGAATATACTTTTAACCATGTAGGTAAAGTATTTCATTGTGGGAGTAGCAGAAGGAAATAGCCTTTGATATCCAAGAAGTAATAGTTTGTTTGGAAACTATTTGTCCTAACCTGGAATCCATAGAGGAAACAAACAGCTGGTCTGTTTTTCTGTCATCTTAGTTTGTCTAGGTAAAATCTCAGTTTTCTGTAAATCTATAAGCAGTGAAAGATTGCCCCCACCACCACTAATTTGAGGGGTGGGGAAGAAGGTAGTCCTGGTTAAGGGTTAGCTCACTAACTACTTTTGGCATGAAGCAAGGACTGGCCCTGAACCTTACCCTATCTTTCTGGAAGATGAGTAAGGGTGGAAAAGCCATGAAAGCATGGACTTCTGAGACTTCGTGGGCTTAAGTCAAGGTCAGGAAGGGCATTGTTTTCCAAGTGTAGAATTTAAGAATAGCCAAAGTGGGCAGTTCAATTGAGGGTAAAGTGAGTTTTTACAAAACAAAATTAAAGTCCCAATATGGGGTGATAGTCTTTTTGGGGGGTTTAAGGTGTAAAAAGTTCTCTCAGAAAAAGCTTAACCTCTGTCTTGGACATGAGAGGGGGCTCCAAAAGTAGGCAAGCATTAATGGCAGATAAGTGAGCATTAATGGAAATGTAGGCCAACCCCAAATGTAAAATGTCACACAAGTACTGGAGCACTGTGGGGGTGTCTGATAGAAGGGGTTGGAGTTTGCACTTAAGGCACCAGATAGAAACTTTTCCACTTGTGTGTGTAAGATTCCCTGGTGTTAGGTTTCTTGGCTTCTTGTAGGACTCAAACCACCTCGTCATAAAAGGTGTGTCTTGTAGAAATTAGAATCCTATCATCCAGAGGGCTTAAGTGAGGTCAAATTAGGATGAAGGTGTTACCCTTGCTATTGACTGACTAGATCTGGTTTTGGAGGGATTCTCCAGTAATATCCCTTTGATAGGTGAAACAGGAGTGGGAACCAGTGCTGTCTTGGCCACAAAGGTGCCAGAAGCAGGAGTTTGGAGATTCCATCTGGGTCTTGAAAAGGAGCATTGGGAGCAGAGATAGAGGGATTATGCATAAAGAAACTTCCCCATCCATTGGGAAGAGAAGGTATCTGTCCTCCAGGCTAGAGGTGATGGATTCCTTGTACAGAAAAGCGGAACTAGATGATGCTCAGGAGAAGCATGGAGGTCTATCTGGGAGTCCCCCATCTGAGTCGTGGACTTGAAAACCTCTGTGTTTAGGGACCATCTGTGTGGGTCTTCAATGTCCCTGCTTAGAGAGTCTGCCAATAAGCTCTGTTGACAGAGGATATAAATCACTGTGTGTAAAATTCAGCTAACAGGTTAGGTGCCAGACCTCCTGTGCCACCCTGCACATGGGCTAGGATCTTGTGCCTCCCTGCTTATGTGCCACATCACTATGGTGTTGTCTGTGTGCAACAGCACAGTGCCTGATTTCCTAGGATGTGAGAATGTCTATAGGGCTTATAGAAGTGCCCTCAGTTCCTTTAAGTTGATGTGCTCTTTGAGTACATGAGCAGGCCACTCCTCTTGCACTCTGTGGTCTCCTGTCCAAGCCCCTCATGCCCTGTCTAAAGCATCAGTAAACAGGACTTGGTTCTGCAGAGCTGAAGTCAATGGAAGACCTGGGCTGTGTGTAAAATTGTTGCTCCACCAAAGGGGTTCCTTCTTGATGCAAGGAAGAAGAAGAATGTTGGTATTGAGAGGATGAGAGTGCTGGAACCACACTGATTTCAGATACCATTGCATTTTCCTCATGTGTAGTCTGGTGAGGGGCAGCATAGGGATGGTGGCAGCCATGAGTCTCAGGGCCTTGAGGGCTTGTCTGACCAAGCAATGATTCTCTCTGGAAAGCGTTAAGAACTTGGTGGCTAGGGAAGTGACCTTCTCTTGAAGAACAGAGGTATGCATGGCTGACATGCCCAGGTTGCATCTCAGAAAGGTTGGCTGTTGGGTGGGAAGGTGCTGGGATTTTTTTGTAATTGATGATGAACCCCAAGAGGTTCAAAAAGTTGCACAGTGCAATGAAGATGCTTGAGGAGAATGTCCCTGGATAAAGCCTGTAGTAGAAGGTCATCAAGTTAAGGAAAGATTTGTATGCCCTGAGTTCACCAGAAAACTCCTACTGGAGCTGGACACTTTGTAAAAATGCTTGGAGCTGTAGAAAGACCAAAGGATAAAGCAGTAAACTGAAAATGTGATGACCCAGTAAAGAACCTGAGAAATTTTCTGCAGGAAGGACAGACTGGAATATGCAATAAGCATCTTTTAGGTCTAAGGATACCAGAAAGGCTTGAGAAAGTAGAAAGGGTAGAAGAATTTGTAAAGACAGCATTCCAAAACAGGGAGCCAGCAGAATGTTGTTTAGTTGGGAGAGGTCCAGGATAGGTCTCCATTAACTCTTTTTCCTTGAGATAAGAAATATCCTTGAGTAAAATCCCTTTCCCAAAAAGGTTGAGACAGTACGTCTTGTGCAATAGGGTCTAGCAGGTATATCTGGTTGCGAGGAGGTGGGGTATGTCCCTTGGAGATGAGATGATTTCCAAAGACATAACATACTCCTCCTTAATAATGTTTAAGACCTATTTGTCAGAAGTTATTGCTTCCCAAAGTGGAAAACAAAAAGAGATTCTTTTTGAGAGGGGGTGAAGGGGTTGGGTTTTAGTAAGGAGATGGGTGGAATATAGTCACTGAGGCCTACTACCAAACTGTGGCCTCCCAGAAGGAGGTTACCTTGTTTTTTTTTCTGAGAATCTTTTCTTAAGAATTTTCCTTTGCCTATGATGTGTTGGAGGATCTGTTTTGGCAAAGGAGGTAGATTTTGCTAGATAATTTCTATGCTACCTGGGAACTGTAGAAAGTGGAATATGATGGCAATCTTTCATTGTCATGCACTGTTCCTGCAAAGTCTTAAAAAGGCTGTCAGCTTGTGAGACAAAAAGGAGGTTGTTATCCAAGGGGGAATCTAGAATCTTTGATTTGAAATCTTCAGAACAAGTTGGTCTCTCAGACAGGCATACTGCCTAATCACTGAGCCAGTAGTAGCCATCCTGGAAGAGGCATCCACAGCATCATAGCTGTATTTTATACTATACCTGGTTATATGAGAAGCCTGGGCCACTGGAGACTGCATATGCTGCTTGGATTCTGGTGTCTGGGGCACTGTGATGGCCTTGTTTAAAGAATGTAAAACAGAGAGTAAGTATTTTGGACATTTGAGTTTGATAGTTAATAGCTCTGAAGGCTAAAGTGGAGGAAGTATACACCTTCTTAAAACACCTGTCTGCCACTGGGGAGAGCATTAGTGCCAAGGAGCAGCTTGGAAGGTTTGTCTGATACCAGGAATACTGCAGCTGGGTCTGCCACTGGGTTTATGTAGATGTACTTTAGTAGGTTAGGAACTTTGTAGAACCTGCCTGACCTTTTTTTGGGAAAGGAGGTTGAGAATCAGGTGTAGAACAGTTGGCATGAAATGCGTACAGGTAAGCATCTAGCACTAGGGATCTGGAGAAGGATCAGGTGTGACCATCCCTAATATGTTGTAGTATCTCATTTGAACCTCAGACACCTGTTTAGATTGCCATTCAAAATGCTTCATAATGCTATGCAAGGTTTCTCCAAAAGAGGCCTCATCCAAGGGGGAGTTTGTAGAGACAATCCCCTTCATCTCAGGATATCTGTTCTGGAGAACATAACTGGAAGAGAAGTCAAGGCAGTGGTCAGAATACCTATCTGGTTTATCATTAGATGACAAAGAATCAAAAGCCTGTTTCTGTGCTGTGGCCTGAGGAGGCTGGGTCACAGTGGAAGAAGGCTTCAGAGACATGATCGCTTGAATAACCCCTGAAAAAAAATGGTCAATTCTTTCTCCCAGGATGCAGAAGTGGACATCAAGTGCTTATGTTTCTGTTTTTTCTTCATAGGGGTGACATCTGGCTGTAGCACTTAGAGGATTGAAGCCTTGCACATTTCTATCATAGTACTGGGAAGCTCTTCCACACAAGAATCTGAAGAACTCCTCCAGGGCCCTCCAAGATAATGAGCTGCAGTTCATTGGAGGATTCAGAAGTCTACAAGGCCTCGGGAGCTGCACCGGCCTCTGGCAGGTTCATAGTAGAAGCCTCATGAGAAGATGATTGGCATATTGTGGGTTTCACCACCTCAGATGGCACATCCACTTCTGAGACAACTGAAGAAGTATCCTCTCTAGATCTTTTAAGCTTTTTCTTGTGTGGGAGGCTGACATCTGGGCCTTCTGATATGGTGGAGTTGGCCAAGAGTTTCAGGCACTGGATCTCGAAGAAGGTATTAAGTGTGGATATCTTAGACCATAGGGTTTTAGGAACAAATGACTGACAGATGGAACAGGTTTTATAGTTGTGTTCAGGGCCTACAAAGAAAAGGCACTTAATGTGCAAGTCATCATATGGAATTTGCCTGCTACACTCATTACCCCTCCTAGCTGACATCTAATAACAGTTAGCAAAGCAAACAAAAGTTTAGAAAGGAAGGATCTCCAACAGGTCACTTATCTGATCTGACAAGTGAAGTTACGGTAAAGAGCAACCAAATGATTACAGTCCATCTGGTGCAACGACCTACATTTGGGCTGGTGGTGAGATAGTCTGAGGATCTTGCACGTATGTTCAATTGTATATCACTACATTAACAAGCTGAGGTCATTATCCAGACGTATGTCCTGGGAAGGTAAAGCTTTGGTACCTTGGCCAGATGATAGCGAGCTACAACCCATCTGTTAAGAAAACTGCAACAGTGACTCAGTCAGGACATCTATGCATGCTATGTATGTTCTCTGTCCTTTTATGTAAGCTATTGTGATTTTTTTTCTCTCATGTATGTACACCAAGTTATATTTTGTATTCCTTCCAATATCATTGTAACTGTATTTTATGTATATGCCAAAATTGTTGTTAAATATGGATCATTTCTCCACAAACCTCCACTGGGTTTTATCCCAGTCAGACGTTTCCAGTAAACAAAGACAGACAGATAGATACATATATACATACATACATAGATGTGACTATTACCTACCCAGGGATGTGTAGCCATTGCTCCCGATGAAATGAAATAGCCATTTGAAGTAAAGAAACCATTGGGTAGGTCCGGAGGAGGTTGGGGATGGGGGGGGGGGGTGATAAAAACAAACAAGAAAGAACTGCAGTACATCTCCACCAAGACAATGACAGTATTTGTGGTAAGTAAATGTTTATCCTAGCACTTCATTTCTTTATTTACAGGATGGTATGAACAAGATTGTGTAAGGGACTGTTAATGTCACAGCTGCATCTAAAATGTGTGTATTAGTCTCTGCCTTCTCTACCCAAATTTACTGCAATTTACAATGTACTTGATGTCTGCTGCACATTCAAACATTTGGAAGTCACAATATTCACCTAAAGCACAAAGTAGGTCAGTCAACTCCATGGCTTAAGGGACTAATTACAAGCCAGGTGAAAGTGATCATGTAGAAACCCATTTGCTGCAGTAGCCAGTAAGGGAAGGTAACAGTGAGAGGCATCTTCTGCTTCATTTGTCTCGGACAGAAATAAGTGATTGGCCCCACTGCTTGTAGCAGAAGCAGAGGCAAAATGCAGTAGCAGAACAGGTCATGGTGTGTGCACAGACACACTAAACAGAGTTTTGTGTATGCTTAGTAGTATGCATATGTCAGAGGCCTGTTTTGTGCATCCCCATCTTGGTGGTGTGTAGATTTATGAGGCATATGGGTAGGAGTGCAGCAGAAAATCCTTATCCTATTACTGTGTCTTAGAAGTTAATAGGCAACACTCCTGAATACTCCCCTGGCCCAGAATAATTAGGAACTGCTCTTAAGTGTGGACAGCACCAGTCTTGGGATGGTAAAACCAGACCCTCAAGCCATTGAGACATTGGTAGTCCAAACATGTGAGCTAGATGACAACAGATGTGGTAGGCACTATGGTAAATTCGGACCTTCAGGCCACTGGTTAAAAGGTAGCATTGTAGTCTAAGCTATAAGACAGACATGGCAGAGGATACAATAAATTCAGACATGTAGCCCATTGAGACAAAAGCAGCCCTGGGGTGTGTGCTAGACATGGTATGGAATGTGGTAAATCCTGTCCTGATGTTTCTTGAAAACAGGGTAGTCCTGGAGTATGATCTGGAAGAGAGAGTTTGTAGAGAACTAAAGGATCAAAATACCCTTCTGGCTACCTGGATGGCTGTCCTATTAATATTAAACAAAGTTAAGTTGGAATGCTTGCTTTTCAGTCAGTGTGGTAAGAAACGTCAACTAAACATCTACTATATAACATACCCTTCTTTCTTGTAAGTCTGAATTTTGCAGAGCTCATGAAGAACACTGCTGGCATTCAGTAGAAATACAGACTGACTATACATATTGATTTGTGTCTCCATGCAGTGTTGCACTTAAACTGGAACACACAAATCAAGACATTAGTTTTATCATCATAATAAATATATTTATTTGAGATACTGCTGGTAATCAGTTGACATAAATTGCACACAACTCAGGTGACAGTTTTCCTTTTTTAAGGGTTTCTCATTTACGGTATAGGGATGGGAATGAAACTGATCTGAGGCCAGAGGTTATGTCAAGATGTGTACTACTAGAAGTCTCTCTAATGCAGTTTTTGGATAGTAGTTCTAAGTAAAAGAAAAATCTTCTTAGGAATAATTATGCCAGTACTTCAAAAGAACACGCCCCATACAGTATAGGACTGCCTTTACAGAGACTCATTCATTCACTAGTGCTGTGTCAGACTCACGTGTGCCATACTGTAGACTATCTGATAGTCTGCCAGTCCCTGCTTAGCTATACCAAATCACTGAAAAGCAGCACTTTGAGAGTAATGAATAGCTTTCAGTTTTCCTTTAGCTGGCTTGCGGACTTTTTGTCTGTGTATTTGTTGTTCTTTTAGACTCCCCCTTTTGTTGTTGTTCTCTTAGACTTCCCCTTTTTCTCTGCTATTCTTCTGCATTATGTTGCCAAAGATCCTGGGGGAAGAAAACAACTCTTACTGTGAGCAATAACTGTTTCTGGGGAATGTTCATGCAAGCTTTCAATAGTTTTACTATTTTTTCTCATATGTATCCTATGTTGTGCTACAGCATTGCAGCCTGCAGACGGGGAGAACTTGCCAGCTGAAGTCATTCTGTAGATAATGTTACAGAAGTGCTGACTTTGGAAAGGCGTACAGCGGGTACAGATAAACCCTACTCTGCATGCTGCTACTGTGGGTAATAAGGCAGACTCACTGGCTGAGGGGCTGATATGTCTACTGCTGCCCCATCTTCCCCTGACAGGTGCACTCTGGGTAGGGAAGTAGGAGCAAATAATGATGGGTATGAGCTCACAGCTACTATACAGGCATTGCACAAGTGTTGCAGTGTCAGTCTGTCTCTGTCCAAGCATTAACTGCAACACTGGGCTAGATCTTAGAACTGCAAGTGTGTGGCTTACAGGTCCTCAAGTTCAGCCCTCTCAGAGCAGAAATCACTTGATGCAATGAGTAGGTGCATTGCTTCTCTCCACTTATATTAGTAGCCATTAGTAAAACTGCAATTTCAGGGATGCCAGACAACGGAGCACACACAGCAACTGTTCGTCAAATTTTCTGTGTATCAGGAGGCATTATTTTTTGAATTCACATGTACCACATTCAGGTCTTTCCTCAGGGAGGTATGGTGTATTGCATAGAATACAGGCTCATATGTTTTATAGGTTGTTATTAGGGTAATGACCACTAGGGCCCTGATGAGCCTAGTCATTCTCCCTAAACTATTTGGTTCCCCAAGTATCATGGTTGTCAATAAGTGTGGTGGTCATGTTGTAGGGAGGTAACTAAGGATTTGTAGAGCGTGTTTTAGGATAAAACTTTTCTTATTGATGGTCTTTGTCAATAAGGGACATGGGGCCAGACCTGGGGTAAATTTACAATTTCCCATCCAATTATCATTTGTGAACAATGGCTACATACAGGGGGAGGGAGTTATGCAATCATGTGATGTGCAGTTTTTTCTAGTCCTACCTTCACCAACTGTGTCACTGAAAAGCTAACATACACAGTGCCTGTCAAAGGCAGGCCATTTTTATCATCACCTTCAAGAAGTCATTGCTGAAATTCTTCTACTGTCCCAGCAGTAGGCTACCATTGGCTGTAGAAGATAAACCTACAAATGTGGAGCTGGTGCTTGGACAGGCATCCATATAGGAGCAAGGCTGCACTTATCCCCCTGCAGTGAAGACTAATGCCTGTGGACATTGTCACAATTCACCAAATTTGCAGGTCCTGAGAAGCATGCAATAATTTCTCCTTGCCACGCTTCTGAGCATTACCATCTCCCTTTCAGAAGAGGTCTTATCCCCAGCCCAGGAAACCATCTAGGTAATCTCTGTTGTTAAAAAAACATGTGGTACATTATTATTATTGGGGGGTATTGCATTCCCTCTGTAAGACGTTTGTTCTTGTATTTTATGCCATCTTCCCTTCTGGCCTATTTCTTTTCTTTTATCTTCATTCTTTAAGAAATGGTCTTACAAAGATTTCTATCTCCTAGTTTTAGAAGTACTGTTAAATGTGTGACATTTCGCATAATTAATAGTATCATGTCTGACCCACATAAACGAAATGATTCTGAAGTAGTGACAGCAACAAACGGACATTTTGCAGGGTGTATTATAACAGTGATAGTTCAGGAAGGGTCTTATTCAGAATATTTGTAAAAGAAATTAGTCATACAAATGGCAATTGTTAGCTATCTAGCCTGAACAGAAAGATGAAGTGATTGTGCATGAAATAAATAAGTCATACACAGAAGGAGTCAAAGTTTTACTCAACAAGAACTGAAGATAGCATGTAGTATCAGTATGAATATATAAGTAGGTGCTATCCCTTAACATTCAGAGTACAGCAGCACAAAACTGACTTCACCCTTTTGCAAGTGGGGTGCAGATACTACTAAAGAATATAAAGCCAATAACCATGGGTGAAGGTGGGAAGATAGCCATTCATTTTAGTGCTGTAGGAGTCCTTCCTGAAGAACAACATATGTTTAACTGACATTATTTGCCTGGGGAGGGGGAGTAGAGCTGGTCTCAGAGGTGAGTGACTTACAGACAAGAGCTTTCTTTTATACCAATTACACAAATAATAGCTGTACTTGATCTCATCCCAGTCAAAGGAACCAATGCCGAACTATGAACCACACTTCTCCTGCTGCCTGTCTGACTGCCACAGCAAATAAATAAACATAGACTATGTAAAAGTGGTTTTGCAGGAGGGGCTGTGATTCCTGCACCTCCACATCCTCATTTTGTATAACACTACCTCCAGGATGACACTAACTAGAAAGAAAGGGAACTTCATATATTCCCATTTCTCTGAGCCAGTGCACCTTCAATAGTAATATGTTTGGAGATCAGAGGATTGGAGGCACAGTTCCTATATCAGCAGGTGCAGCTCCCTCACATAAAACATGTACATTAGAATTAAAGTCACTTTAGTGGATCACAATATTCTAGCAGCTCAAAGTAAGATCATTCTCAGTAGATCATGCATGATCCATTAACCTTTGATACATCTTACTGGCACTGAATAATCATTGAGAGATATCAGAGGGCAGAATATCACATAGCAGATGACACTGTGCATTGTGCGAACCCCTGCATGAGTGCATGTTCCCCAATAACAAAACAGTTATCAGTAGATGTGGCCTGCATCATAATGGAAGTGCAGCATTT
The DNA here is from genome assembly GCF_019279795.1 of Protopterus annectens. Lineage (NCBI taxonomy): Eukaryota > Metazoa > Chordata > Ceratodontiformes > Protopteridae > Protopterus > Protopterus annectens. Next base: position 1,942,242,110 of record NC_056743.1, read on the forward strand.
AAATAAGAAGGAATGAGACACCCTCCAACACATACTCAATGGGTATGACCAGTGTCTCCTGGTTACTTAAACACTTGTTGAACAAAGTAAAGTGTAGGTAAAAAAACACAGGCTAATAGTGCCCATGGTTTAAGCTGATCATGAGGAACATTATATGCACTGAGAGAATAGAAACCAGTTGACCCACCATGCCCATTTCCATACCAACATGACAGACTATCAATCTCTGCCAGTTTTGCTGCTGCATCGTACCTCTCTAGAACAGCATTGTCCATCATAGCCAGTCCTGATTTTCCCCCAGACTTAGACTTCATGACTTCTAGTGGAGCTCCACTCAATCCCAACTCTGCTTGTGAAAAAAAAAATGAGTAAAAAGAAAAAAAAGCTGCCTTAATATTACATCTGTGCCATTTATCTGTCTCCCAACTGCATATTTTGTAATCGTTTTCATACTGTTTTTGTGGTGACCTTGTAGTGTTGTGGCTACTGTGCAATATCACTTTGAATATCGTGAGTTCAAGTTCAAGCTATAATTTAATTTAATTAAAGCACATGATTCTAAATCACCTGACAACAAAACCTAGGTATGACACTATGTTATAACTGATAAATCAGCAAATAATGCAGTACAGTAGTGAGTCGATTATCCGAACATCGATTATATTAAAAAATAAGTTGTCTTACCATAACGTTCCATCTGTTGTTGATCTTCATCTATTCTTGACTAATGGGTTCTGGTTCCGATCTTCGGAACTGATCAAGCCGTAGGAAAGCTCGTGTCAGCCAAACAAAAAACTCGTGAGCTACATCTACCCACAGTGCCCTTCTTCACTTTACCTCAGATAGAGTCTGCCAATAATTAGAAATTTAGATAATGTATAAAGAGTACAAGTCAGAAGCCTTGCCCAAGACATTCCTAACAACAAGAACCCAGGACAGGCTGTCCCTCCACCAGAAACCTACAAGAGAGGTCAGGCAGGAGGGACGCACGAATAAATGAAGATCGACAACACAGATGGAACGTTATGGTAAGACATAACATCTTTATCTGATGATGTCAATCTTCATCAGTTCTTGACTAATGGGACAGAATCCCCAGCTACCTTAAATACTGGGAGGCCTTATGGAAGGATATTCCTGAGTACCACAGAACCAAAGGATGCTCTCCCCCTAGAGACCATATCCAATTTGTAAAGCAAAATGAAGGTATGAGGTTTAGTCCAAGTTGCAGCTGTACAAGTTTTTGACATGGAAGCTTTGGAATGAAAAACAGCAGAAGTTGCCATTGATCTAGTAGAATGTGCCTTAACCAGCTTAGGAAGTTTCATGTTCATTTTTGTAAGTGAAAGAAATGCAATTTCTTAACCATTTGGACTGAGTCACATTAGATACTGGTCTGCCCACAGTTGCACTTGCGAAGGATACAAATAATTGTTCAGATCATCTAACTTGCTTAGTTCTGTCTAGGTAGAAGCACAACTGCCTGTGTACATTCAGAAGGTGAAGGCAATACTCACCTTTGTTTGAAAATTTTGGAAAGAATACAGTTAAGTCTATGGACTGGTTGATATTGCTCTCTGAAATCACTTTAGGAAGAAATTTTGGGTTTGTTCTAAGTGACACTCTGTCTTTATGGAAAACTAGATGTGGAGGTTTAGAACATAAAGCCTGCAGTTCGGAGACTCATCTCACCGAAGTGACAGCTATGAGAAGCAATGTCTTCCAAGAGAGGAACTGTAAATCACAGGTAGCTGCAGGCTCAAACAGAGGTGCAGTAAGTGACTGTAGCACTAGAGTCAAATCCCAAGGTGGGTGAGGATGTTTGAAAGGGGGCTTCAAACATATTGTACCTTTAAGGAAAACTACAAAGTCTGTGAGATATCAAGGGTTGGTCTCCAAACCCATTGTGAAAATTCAAAATAGCTGCTAAGATAACTTTGATCATAGAAGCAGAGGTGCCTTTATTAAAGATGGCCATTAAGAAATCCAGGATTTTTTCTACTGGTGCTGAAAATGGGGTCCAGACCACTATCAGAAGCCCAAATAGAAAAATGCTTCCATTTGCTTAGGTATAGAGTCCTGGTGGATGGTTTATGAGATGCCAACAAAGTGCGTTACACAGGGGACGGTATATCATAATGCCTGGTGACTATTGGAATTGCAGCAACCATGCTGTTAGCTTCAGAGTCTGAAGACTGGGATACACTAGTCCCTGGGGATGGGACAAGAGATCTGGAACTGGGTCCAGAATCCGAGGGCAGCAAAGAAGATGAGGCCAAAGGAAGGGAAACCATATCTGTCTGGGTCAATAAGGAGCAACTGAGCTGCTTTCTTGAGAAAAAGAGGGATCAGAAGGAAGGGAGAAAAGACATAGAGGAGACCCGGGGGCCAATCATGGAGACGAGCATCCCTGGGGGACTCCCCTGAGAAGGAATTAGGACAAAGTAGCTTCTGCACTTGTTGTTTAGGGGTGAAGCAAACAGGTTGCAGCAAGGCTGGCCCTAGGGAAGAAAAATCTAATTCGCTACTCTAGAGACCACTCGTGAGGCAGGAGGATGCATCTGCTCAGTTTGTCCGCTATCACGTTTGAGCTCCCTGGGATGTGCATTGCTACCAGAAAGCGGTTGGAAGTTATAGCCCATTGCCACACTCAATGGGTTTTTTGACACAATGCGTAGGACTTGGTTCCCCCCTGTTTGTTGATGTACCAGACTACTGACATGTCCATGTGAATAGCTATTATCCCCAGAGGTAAGACAGAATGAAATGCTTGAAACACTGCTTTTTGCTGTGAGCTACTTGGGTAGGGACATGAAGTACTGGTTGGACAGAGAGGGTGCTGGAGATTTTAGCTTGCTCAGCTAGGCTGAGATCTGGACCCTATAGATGTGCCAGTGGGGAGTCTTACTGGGGACCTGAAGGAGCAAGGGAGTGACCAGCCCCAGACTGACTGTGATCTCTGTGTGCTCTTAAAGGAAATTGCACTTTACTGTGTGTATTTGTTATCATTTCCTCATATATGAGATGCCCTCTCTAGTGTTAGTGGTGAGGATTGAGGCTCCTTGATTGCTGGGCCAGGGCATTTGTGGTGGCAGTGGTTGGGATATCCTCATATTAATTGGTGCCAGTGGTTGGGATATCCTCACATATTGATTGTTTGGCAGAGGTGGGATATCCACATCACATATTAATTAGGTGGCAAATACTAATGGCTTGTAGTGGAGTGGGTAGAGTGAATCCTGTAGCTTGTGTACAGTGAGCTTTGAAGGTGTTTTGTACTCTAAAACAGTCCTGCAGTGAATACTCGGAGTTCAGATCACAATTGTTTTATTTCTTTTTTTAGCTTAGTTAGTTAGGGTGAGCAGGCAGCATGTCAAAAGAGGAGTATGGAAAGCTGACAAGGAGCCAGCTGGCGGAGATGTGCCAGGCTAGAGGACTGGTGCATGGAAACCTGACTAAGGCAGACCTGATTGTAGCCTTGGTTACATCTGCATCAGAAAACAGCAACCAGGAGGACAATCAGACTGGCAGTGGAGATATAATTCCCCTCAGAGAATGGACAGCTCAACCTTTCTGCAGTGGACTTAACAATTTAGCTGGAGCTAAAGAGACTTGAGCTGGAGGCCAGGCATGTGGAATTAGAAGCAAATGAAAGACTGCGACGTTTGCAGGTTGAGGAGAATGAGAAACCGTTATGTCTTCAAGCTGAGGAACAAGAGAGGCAGCATGAGAAGGAGATGCTGACTCTTCGCCAGAGTCATGGAGGTAACGGAGAAGGGAGTAACTGGACCCAAGAAGCACAAAAGTTCAGTAAATTTCTTCTGCAGTATAAAGAGGGGGATAATTTTGATAGTGTCATTCATATGTTTGAGAGGGTATGTAAACAGTATGAAACTGACCAAGGGCACTGGGTACGGTTCCTGACCCCCTTACTCCATGGTAAAGCTGTAACTGTTCTGTCCAAAATGTCTGACGTTGCATGTTTGATTATACTGCTGTTAAGAAATGTCTTTTAGAACTGTTTAAGCTAACACCTGAAATGTATAGGAAAAAGTTTTGTGAGCATAGACACAAGGCAGATGAAAGTGTGTGTGAATATGTTGCTGAATTGAGCACTTATTTCCATAGGTGGGTGAGTGGATGTCAGGTCACCACCTTTGAAGGGCTGGCAGACCTTTTGGTGAGGGAACATGCCCTTAGCACTTTGCCTGAGGACATGAGGATCTGGTTAGCTGATAGACAATGTGCTACTTCAGATGAGTTGGGGAAGAAGGGAGACCTTTGCCTAGCAAGCAGGGCAGTCCTGCATAGGAAGGGGACCCCCAGTACTGCTCATGGGTCTAAAGGAACCCATGGTGGGCAGCACAGACTGCCACAACAGAATCTGCCAGTAGCAGAGGAAGCCACTAGTCCAGGTTCACATCCAGGAGCTAGGGTTAAATGTTTTGAATGCAACCAGTGGGGCCATGTGGCATACAGATGTCCACGGAGGCAAAGTGGGGAACCAAAGGTGAGGAAGCCAGTAAGTGGGAAAGACAAAATGCCAATAGTAGGTTGTCTTGAGACAACTGGGATACTAAACTACCATCCTGCAGATGTCCTGAGAGGGAAGGAGTTGGATGAGGCAGTACCATGTGCTTATGCAGTTACATGCAGTCAGGCTAAGAGACAAGCATGTGGGTCTGGTAGCCTGCGGGAGACCCAGACAGACTGCATACTTGCAGCCAGGACTGGTGAGGTGGTTACTTCAGGGAGGCAGCTACTCTGTAGCAGTGAGACTGAATGTGAACCACAGCTGCTTGTGGGTACTGATGGTCTCTTGGACAGAGTGACAGCAAAGGTAGAGGTGAATAGTAGTACCCAGGCTGACAGTGAGGCACCACTGTCAGAGGATGCCAGACTTCCTGTGGAAGGGGAGCTGGGAAGGGTTACAAGGAGAGAGTTGAGACAGGCTCAGCTCTTAGACCCTACATTGCAAGGCCTGAGGCAGGTAGCTAGGGAGGCACCTGATTCTCAAGGAAAGGGGGAATCTGTATACTGGGACAAAGGGTTACTATACAGAGAGTGGACTTCTGAGGGAGGGCAAGAAGGTGAAAGTGTATAGCAGTTGGTAGTGCCTAGAGCTTACCATCTGGTGCTTCTAGCCATAGCCCATGATATTCCCTTTGCAGGTCATATGGGCATAAAACGTACAAACAGGCATATTATTTAGAACTTCTATTGGCCTGGAATTTCCAGAGATGTAACAGGGTACTGCAGGACCTGTGAGCAGTGCCAAAAGTTAGGCAAGGCAGGAGACAAGGTGAGAGCTCCTTTGCCTGTGATTGAGAAGCCATTTCAGAGGGTAGCTATGGATATTGTGGGTCCTCTGGGTACCCCAAGTTCCACAGGGAAAAAGTATATCCTAGTGGTAGTGAATTATGCTACACGATACCCTGAGGCAATTGCTTTGTCCTACATTGAGGCAGAGAAGGTGGCAAATGCTTTGTTAGAGATTTTCAGCAGGGTAGGTTTCCCAAAAGAAATACTGACTGACAAGAGGTGCCAATTTCATGTCAGACCTGCTGGCTTGTCTGTGGAAGTCCTGTGGGGTGAAGCACATGAAGACCACCCCCTACCATCCCCAGACTAATGGTCTTGTTGAGAGGTTAAACTCTACAATCAAGTCCATTCTACAGGCATTTGCAGATCAGTTTAAGAGGGAGTGGGACAAATATTTGCCCCATCTGTTGTTTGCTTACAGAGAAGTTCCCCAGGAATCCACAGGTTTTTCACCCTTTGAGTTGCTGTATGGGCATAGGGTGAGGGGACCTCTAGATTTAATTTGAGATGAGTGGGAATGTGAGTGTGAGTCTCACAAGGAGTCTGTTGTGGAATACGTCCTAAACCCCAGGACAAGGCTCAGAGAACTCATGGGTTTGTCCCAGGAGAACATGGCAGAAGCCCAACAACAGAAAAAGGTGTGGTATGACAGGAATGCTCGAGCTAGAGAGTATGCTGTGGGGCAGCAGGTAATGGTTCTCATTCCTGTCAGACACAACAAGCTGCAAACAGCTTGGGAGGGTCCCTACAAGGTGGTAAGAAAGGTAAGTGATGTTAACTACATGGTGGAACTGCTAGGCAGAAGGCAGGGGCACAAACTGTACCATGTTAACATGATGAAACCTTACCATGAAAGGGAGGCCCATGTGCTGAGCATTTGCAGTGGATTGCAGGAGGAGTCTGAGGGAGATCTGTGGACTGATCTCCTCAGTGTGGCTAGGGGTGACACCTCAGTGGAAGGGGTAGCAATGTCCCAGCGGCTATCTCCTACTAAGGTTCAAGAAATCCGAGCAGTGTTGCAGGAATTTGGGGACATGTTCACTGGGAAACCAGGGTGCACCCATCTAGTGCAGCACCAGGTGGATACGTGACCCCAAAGGCCTATTAGACTGGCCCCTTATAGAGTGCCTGAGAGAGTCAGACTCTGAGGGAGGAGGAACAGGAGATGTTGGAACTAAGGGTGATTCAAGAGTCCAACAGTCCATGGGCCTCCCCAGAAGTGCTGGTGCCAAAGAAGGATGGCAGCACCAGGTTCTGTGTGGACTACAGGAAATTAAATAATCACAAAGAGTCGGATGCTTACCCCATGCCTAGGACAGATGAGGCCCTAGAGCAACTGGGTGGGGCTAAGTATCTTACAACCATTGATCTTACCAAAGGTTACTGGCAGGTGCCCTTGACTCACAATGCTAGAGAGAAGTCAGCCTTTGTGACTCATTTTGGCTTGTATGAGTTCACAAAAATACCCTTTGGGATGAAGAATGCCCCAGCAACTTCCCAGAGGCTGGTAGATTGTATCCTAGCAGGAGGGTTTGCCCTTGCTTACCTAGATGATATTGCCATCTACAGCCATTCCTGGCCAGAGCACCTTCAACATGTCAGGGAGGTGCTGAGCAGACTACAGAGGGCAGGGTTGACTATTAAGCAGAGAAAGTGTCAGGTGGGTATGGCGGAGGTTTCCTACCTAGGACATAGAGTGGGGAGTGGTAAGATAAGGCCAGAACGTGCCAATGTGGAAGCCATTCAGGCATGACCTGCACCTGTTACTAAAAAGCAGGTGGGGGCATTTTTAGGGACAGCAGGGTACTACAGAAAGTTCATCCCCAGTTATAGTACCATAGCTGCTCCCCTCACAGACCTGACAAGGAAGAACAGGCCAGATAAGGTAGTGTGGTCCCCAGCATGTGAGAAGGCATTCCAGAAGCTTAAAGAAGCTTTGGGAGGACCTCTTGTGTTAGCCAGTCCAGCTTACAACAAATAATTTGTTGTGCAGGTGGATGCTTCAAACCATGGGGTGGGGGCTGTACTTAGCCAGATTTCTTCAGAGGGGGAAGAGCACCCAGTTGTTTATCTCAATTGCAGGCTCCAACCCAGGGAGGAATTCTATGCAGTTGTAGAAAAGGAATGTCTAGACATAGTGTGGGCATTGCAGAAACTTCAGCCTTATCTGTATGGAATGAAATTCACTGTTATGACAGATCACAACCCCCCTAAAATGGTTAAACAGAGCCAGTCAGCAAAATGCCAAGTTGCTAAGATGGAGCCTGGGGTTGCAAGCATATGATATGTCAGTGCAGCATCACAGTGGGGTTAGCAATGCCAACGCAGATGGGCTCTCAAGACAGGGAATGGGGTGAGGTACACTCAGATAGACCTAACCCTCTCAAGTGGCATTTCTCAAGGATCACTTGGAAAAACTAGTTTGAGTTTTCTGGGGGGGGGGGTGAAGACTGGTAGAGAAGGGTGAAAGCTGCCAGCCTAGCCAGATATAGTTTTGCAGATAATTCTGTCATTTGTAAATATGAATGTAAACTACAGGCTTGTCTTAAATGTAAAGAAATACTGTTACATGTGGAACTGGAAATAAATGTAACAACAGTGCACTCTACTGTCCAGAGTAAAGCATGTGGTGACCCTTTGAAGTAGACAGTGGTGCCGAAAAGTCTAGATGAAGAAATTATTTTTGTTGTTTTAACCAAGAGTTAAATGGCTATATTTAAACACGCAACTGTATTTTTATTGCTCTGTTCCTGACCAGCTGCAAGATAACAAAAGGGATATGTTAAAAATGTAAATGCAGTTAATATGTACCTGGGAACTCCAGGAAAGTGAAAAAGAATGATGTAATGTTTATCAGAACTGCAATAGTAATTTAAACAGAGAGAATCAGAAGGCATTAAGCATTTTGTCTTGATCATCCAACTCACAGCGCTGCCTCTTGCTCACATGTAAGTTATCTTAGACTTATGTTTTCTTTTAGAGACAGCTAGACTTAGAAAGATTAGACTATGTGTTTTTCTGTGATGTCAGAACTGTACTACTGAATTATTTTAAGTATTTCTGTGTGATCTCTGAACTCTTGACTAGCACTGTGTAGTAGAAAGTATTGTCTTGCGGTTTTAATTATTTATTATTAAATATTTTAAAACCTTTTAACTGTGGCTGGTTCATGTAGAGATAATTTAAGCTCTAGAGTACATTGCATATTCATAGAGTTTACAGTCCAAGTCACTCCAAATAAGCTTTGACTGATTAGTCATACTACCAATTGGATAATAATATTGCACAGTAATAATTGGACACCCTTTTAAGGACCTTTGGGTAGCTGATAAATATTAGCTTGGTGGTGGAAAGTGGTACTACTGTATAGTCTGGGTAAAAGGGGCACAGCTGGAGAACTTGTGCCAGCCTTCCCCAGAAGTGTCTGTGTGGTTGTGTAAACTCTTATCTCAAAGTGTGTGTGTGTGTGTGTGTGTGTGTGTCAGCTACTTGGGCAGGGACACAAAGCACTGGTTGGACAAAGAGAGTGCTGGAGATTTTAGCTTGCCCAGCTAGGCTGAGATCTGGACCCTATAGCTGTGCCAGTGGGGAGTCTTACTGGGGACCTGGGGAGCAAGGGAATGACCAGCCCCAGACTGACCATGATCTCTGTGTGGTCTTAAGGGAAATTGCACTTTACTGTGTGTATTTGTTATCCTTTCCTCATATATGAGACTCCCTCTCTGGTGTTAGTGGTGAGGATTGAGGCTCCTTGATTGCTGGGCCATGGCATGGGCATCACAGGAGACAGCTTCTGGAGGTGATCGTGGGGAACCCTCCGCATCATCGCAATCTGTGTCCTCAATGACGGATTCTTCAGGCGAATCAAGGTGTTTCCTCTTACACAACCTCTTCCAAGGAGGATCCTCAGTGGGAGAATCTGAGGAGGACATTGAAGAGGGTGTGCCTCTGACAGGCAAGTCTTGAGACCCCGGTGCTCGCTATCCAGGGGCAGAGGTTGGTGGCAGAACTGAAAATCCTGGGGTCACAGGAGTAGAATCCAGTAACCCAGGAGCCACCTGGGAAGAAGCAGTGGCTAAAGCTCTTTCCATAGCCTGAAAGGGAGGGACCCTGACGAGGAATGGGAGCCCAGAACTGAGACCAACAAACTTGGAACAGGGGTCATACACCTAGCCCCGAGAGCCCCATCTGACAGACCAGAACTGAGGAAGGGTCCACTGCCTCGTAGCTGTAAGAGATATGGATGGCTCCATTGAAAACTCGGAGCTGACTTGAACGCTCCATGCCCAATGACAAAGACATGTTCTTGGGGAACCGATGGTGCAGATGGCACTGAGGGGGCCAGAGCCAAACTTGGTGTGGAGAACAAAACTTTAGTCAGCACTGAAGTCATTGGAACCTGGGAAGTCAGAGCCAATGGGGGTAACATCTGTGCCAAGGTCAGAGAAGGAGAATAATTGAGTGTTGATGGAGAAAAAACACCTGCTCCAGAAGGGAGAGGGGGCTGAACAGAAGAGTGAAGACCCCTGGCTGCCAAGATCTGATCCACCAACCTGACAACATCCATTTCAGAAAGACTTCTGGTGGACCTCTTCGAAAAAGCTGAAGGGGAGTCAGGTCTCTCTAGGAATGGACTAGGGAAATGTCCATGGAAAGGGTCTATAGATGGCGAATAGGTAGATCTGGGTTCTGAAATTACCATTAGCTTTGGCACTATCTGTTGCACTGTGGGGGAAAGAGTCAGCACTGAAATCAGAGCTGTAGAGATGGTCGGAGCCGTAGATTTAGGACTCTGAATCACAGACATAGCCAGTGTAGAAGGTGCTGAAGAACTTTTCAGTGCTAGAGACTTTGACCATTCCAAAAGCTTCAGAACATTGGTTTTTGGTCCTGTGGAGGAACCCTCAGAGGCATGCTTATGTTTTTTTAATGGTCGGTGCCAAAGGAGATGTCAGCACCATGAAAGAGGACTTAGAACCAGAGGCCAGAGAAGACTGGTCAGCCCTGGACAAGGCTTCTTTAAAAGGAGCCATTTGAGGATAAGTTTATTTCTTTCCTCTGCCAGGGTTCTATTACTAAAGCCCTGGCAAATGGAACAATCCACACTCAAGTGGGGAACACCCAAACAGTAAACGCATTTTACATGAGAGTCTGAGTTTGGCATCTCCTGCCACACTCAGTACATTGTTTAAAGCCTGTAGTAGAAGATTTAGATTTCTCTGCCATATTCTATCAAAGAGAAGGCAGAAGGACAGAAAGAAAGCTCTCACACACACCCTCACACTGAAAGTAATAGGAAGAAAGCTCACACAAACACCCACACACTGAAAGTAGAGAAAGTTTACCAACAATGGTAGAAAAGTTACCACAATGGTAAAAATACAGAAGGAACTACCAGTTATGGTAGGGGAAAGAGAACTGCCAGCAGTAAAAGACAAAGCACACATTCAAGGGCAGACCAGACACTCAAACAATAAGTAATTAGTTATAAACTAATTAGAAAGTACTTAGCTACAAGAGAGTCGGTTGATGCGTCTTATTCGCAAGAGCGGCAAAAGAGATCTGGGGTAATGTGAAGAAGAGTATTGTAGGTAGACTTAGTTCATGAGTTTTTTTTGGCAGACACAAGATTTATGATAGCTGGAATGGTTCTGAGGATTGGAACCGTAACTCATTAGTCAAGAATAGATGAAGACTGACAACATCAGATTGTCAGTTATCCGAATACAGCCTTACAAAGTTTTCAGGTAGGAAAAATCATAAAGTCTGAATATGCAAACATTATACGCATTCACTTGTGTGTGTTTTTTGAGCTTATAGCCCGCTTGTGTGTGAAAAATATTCTTTATTGTCCACTGGAATCACTGAACAGTTGAAAAGTGTATTCCATGCACACAGAAAAAACAAGATTTTACGAGTTTTTTACCCGGTTCAATGTATTTTGATTATCAGAACAGCTTGATTATCTGAACTACCATAGGTCCCAATTAGTTCAGATAATTGACTCTCTACTGTACTGATAGCTGATGCCTTATTTTACAAACTGCTAACAGAGACAATCACTATAAAAAACTGTAAAACGAGTAAACCTGTCCTAAAAACACATTCTACTATGACTAATCAAATGGCACAATCTTAAAAAGAACACATCTATAACAAAATAGTTTACTGTACACAGAGTATACTGACTGCACTATGAAACCAGAAAAAAAGATACAATTCTTAGATACCTCTCTGATATCAAAAGGTACATAAGTTCTGTTATGCTCTAGTCCTGTACAATAGCACGTGCAATATTAACCACAGAACAGCACTGAGAAATGTTGACAGCTTTAAAAGCTGTAAAACACAAAACTGCCATATAAAAAAAGCTAGAGTAAAGTGCTTATTAGCTTTTAAATATGTAGCCATTCAAAGGTACATTTAGTTTCTGGATGCTGTCTGTGTGGCAGTGCTGTTTTACATTTTTTGTCCTAGTGTTTTTTTTTTCTCTGCAACTGGTAATATGAAATACAAAGAATTAAGACCTGGCGTTTCCACATAAAAAGAAGTTATGTACTTACCATACAGTTCCATCTGTGTTGTCCATTTTCATTCATCCTCAACCTATTGATCCAGATCCGAGGCAGACATTACACCAACTCATGGCCTCTAACAAACTCTTAAACTCCTTCTCTACTCATAATGCACTGGCCCTGCACTGAAAAAATCTTCCTCACTACCTTTTCCACAATTTCTTCTGTGAGGCTTCTGACAGAACTAGTGGAATATAATGATGAAGACCTATGTCTTCATAGAAAGGGGGAATGTACCTTGGAGGGGTTATGTCAAATGAGGGTGAATACTCTATCTTAGGCAACTTTATCAAGGTAGAAGGTCCAGCCATAGATGGATCCGGGTTGGATTGCATCCGATCCGACAAAGTCGGTTCTCATAATTTTGCCTTTCTCAGATTCAAAGAGGTAGTCGGATCATTTAACTTAGTCTTTTTAATATTTGAGGTTGAGATCGGATCTTTATGAGAGCGAAACCAAGGAAGAAGATGGCTTAGGAGATGAGGTCTTAGAAGATTTAACTTTTAGAATTTGGTCTAGCATATAGAGCAGCCTTCGTAATTCACCTCTGAAGAGTTTCCTAGTGAATAACCAACAGAAAGTTAAAGATAAGAGAGGAACCAGTGAATAGGAGAAACCAGACTGTCAGTTTTAGATTAGAAATGTCCAGAAGAACCATGTCTGTCAGATGACAGAAGATCTGGATCTAGAATCCAAGGAGGTTATTGTAGATAAAGGTCAGAGTAAAGGAAAAACATATTTGTAAAGGTCAGAAAAAAGAAGTTATGTACTTACCATAACGTTCCATCTGTGTTGTTCATTTTCATTTATCTTTGACGACTTGGGTTTGGTATCGATATCAGAACTGACTCAAATGTTATTACAGCTCGCACAGGCCAAAAACTCTCGAGCTTCACCCTTACCCATAATCTTCCTCTCCCAGTTACCTCAGATTGAGTTTGCAGATTAGAAATAAAGTATAGATAAGGAGACCTTAGTGGAAACCATTTCTGCTATGCCTTAATAAGTACAATAAGAAATATGAAAGTATCTGTACCACCAAAAAGTCTTCAAAGGCTGGGGAATGGAGGGAGGGAAGTTAAGGATAAATTAAAATGGACAACGCAGATGGAACATTAAGGTAAGTACATAACTTCTTCATCTGATTTTGTCAAATTTCATTTTATCCTTGACAACTGGGGCAGAGTTCCCAGCTACCTTAGACTTGGGAGGACTCATGGACAGATATTCCTGAGCACCACTGAACCAAAGGATGCTCTACCCCTTGAGACCAAATCCAATTTGTAATGAGTAATAAAAGTATGTGGAGAAGCCCAAGTTACTGCTGCACAAATATCATCCATTAAGCCCTTGACTGGAAAACTGCTGAAGTGTCTACAGATCTTGTAGAGTGCGTCTTAATCGGCCTAGGTAAATCAATTTTGTTCTTATTGCAGATAAAGGAAACACAATCCTTGAGCCATCTGGCTAAGGTCATCTTGCTGACTGGTTTGCCAAACCTTGTATTAGAAAAGGAAACAAATAGCTGGTCAGATTTTTTTTATGTCTTTCGTTCTGTGAAGATAAAAACATAATTGTCTATGAACATCTAGCAAGTGCAGGCAGTATTCACCTTTGTTCATAAAGTTGGGAAAGGACTGGCAGCTCAGTAGTCTGACTGATATTGGATTCTGAGACTACTTTAGGTAGAAAGGAGGGATTTGTTCATAGGGAGACTGTGTGAAAGATCAGATAAGGTTGCCTACATGATAAAGCTTGAATTTCTGAAATTCTCCTAGCGGAGGTTATAGCTACTAAAAATAAAGTTTTCCATGACAAATATTTTAGATCACAGTCTACAGATGGTTTGATAAATGAATGAACAATGGTCTGTAACACTAGATTTAAATCCCAAAGTGGAGCTGTGTCCTTAAAAGGAGGCTTCAACAAAAGTGTCCCTTTTAAGAAGGATTTACAATGTTTGTGGGAAGGTAAGGAACTTTCTCCAAAACCTTTATGGAAATTTGAAATTGCCGCTAGCTGAATTTTGATGGTAGAAGGTGAAACCCCTGCATAGAAGAGAGAGGCTATGAAGTTTAACATATTATTAATAGATGCAGAAAGGGGGTCACTATCCCTTTCACAAGCCCATATGGTAAATCCCTTCCATTTAATCATGTATAGTTTATGGGTGGATGGCGTGTGTGAAGCTATGAGAACGTGGTGCGCACAGGGAAAGAGAGGTTCATTTGCCTGGCAATTACTGGAACTGGAGGAACCGTGCTGTCAGCTTGAGGTTCAAAATGTCTGGATGAACTAGTCCTGTGAATGGGACAGAATGTCTGGAGCTGGGTCCAGAATCCAAGGTTGTTGAATTAGATGAGGCCAAAGAAAGGGGAACCATATCTGTTGAGGGTAAAAGGGTGCAATGAGGATTACTGTACTCCTCAACTTGAGTGCTTTCTGTAGGAATTTCTAGATTAGAGGAATCAGGGGAAAGGCAGATATTAGTCCGGGGGACAGATGTGGAGAAGAGTGTCTCTCGATGACTCCCTCGGTGGGGGGATTAGGGCAAAGTAGTTGCTGCACTTGTTGTTTATGGGAGTGGCAAACAGGTTGCAGCAAGGCTGGCCCCATTGAGGGAAAATCCTTTCTGCCACTTTTGAATTGCAATACCACTCATGCGGCATGAGTCTACATCTGCTCAGTTTGTCCACTATTACATTGCATTTCCCCAGAATGTGCATTGCTATCAGAAAGAGGTTGGAAGAGATCTCCCACTGCCACACTGAGTGCTTCTCAACAAAGGGGGATACGATTTTATTCCTTCTCATTTGTTGATGTACCAAACTACTGACATATTGTCTGTTTGAATTGCAATCATTCCCAGAGAAAGAGCAGTTTGAAAGGTTTGAAAAGCAAAAATCACCACTCTTAGCTCCAGAACAGTGATGTGCAAGATGACCTATAAGGAAGACCAAGTGCCTTGGACAGTCTTGCCAAAGAAATGCCCCACCACCCTATCTGGGATGCATCAATGGTCACTATTGCCTTGGGTTCTGAAGGGGTGAATGGGCAGCCTAGAAAATATCCTTGGAAAATGTCCACCAAGCTAGATCTTTTCTGCAGTGGTTGTTGATCAAAATCTGGTCCGACATAGGATGGTGTAAAAAGGACCATTGAAAAGCCAGGAGCCACTGTAGAATTCTCATGTGATACCTCACTAGGGGTACTAGAGTTATAGTCACTGCCATGGAGCACAGAGCCTGTAGAATTAGATGAGCAGATACTTTCTTGCTGTGTATAATCCTTTGAACCTGTGTTCTGATTCTCTGCAGCCTTTTGGGAGGAAGAGAAGCTATGGTTGTTGTCATATTTAGTATAGTCCCTATGAGCTGTAAAGTACGAGTTGAAGTCAACTGAGATTTTTCGTAGTTTATTGTTATTCTCAAATAAGCACAGGTCTGGAAAACAAAGTCCATTGTTTCTATCAGAAGATGCCTGGTCAGAGCGGTGATGAGACAGTCATCCAACTACAGAAACACCCGGAATCCTTGAGGTCTCAAGTGAGCTGCTGCTGCCATGCATTTGGTGAACACCCTGGGGCCTGTGGTGAGTCCAAAGGGCAGCACCCTGAATTAGTAATGACAGGCTCCCAGCTGAAAATGGAGAAATCTTCTGGATTGTTAGTCCATTTTTATATGGTAATACACATCCTGAAGATCAATAGAGCACATCCAGTCATCCTTCTCCAAGAAAGGAAGCATGGACTGTACCATCATCATCCAAAACTTGGTTTGATCAACTGACTTGTTCAGTGTGTTTGTGTTTAGATCCAAAATTGGTCTCTAGAGTCCCGTTTTTTTTTTTTTTGGCACTTAAAAAATCTTGAGTAAGTTATGGATTCTGTTTGGTCTGGTGAGACTTCTTGGATGGCTCTTTTTCTAGCAGCTTTTGAATTTCTATTGCTGCTTGTTCCCTCTGACTGGGTGGAACATTGGGGATGTTTTTGCATACAGAGGAAGGGAGAGAAAAGGGAATAGAATAACCTCTACAAATGATCCTCTGCACCCAGGTATCAGATGTTATTTAGTAGCCAGACATCTTGGTGCAAGGATGAGTGCCCCTGACTGCCACCACAGGAAGACAAATCGGGCCTCCATTCAGGAGTGCTGATAAGGCTTCCCTGGGAAGGAATCCCTGGAACTCTGGTACTGCAGGCCACTTCTGACTCATGGGTCATGTCCATTATAATTCCCCCCTCTCCCTCTGGTGGAACTGGCTCCACTTGTGTCCTGGAAAGGCCCTTGAGACTTTCTGAACCACATTTTTCTACCGCTCCTATGCTTCTTGGAAAAGGATCTTTGGGGAGTAGAAAAACGTACTCCTATGGCAGAAAGGGTTTTACCATCCTTCTCACAGCTGGATAACATTTTTCTTACCTTAGGGCCAAACAGAGATGATCTGTCAAAGGGGGCACTGATGAATGATGACTATTTAAGGCTCTGCAAAATCACACAGATACATCCAGGTGTGTCTTCTTATGGCTACACCTGAACCCGCCACTCTGGTGGTACCTTCAGCTGCATAGGCAATCAGCATCATGGATGAGTTTGACACAGACTCTAGGGTAGCTAACTGGGAAGCCACTTTCTCTTAGACTCCCTCAGAGACAGATCTTGCTAGGGTATCTGATAAATCCTTGATCAGATCCCTCAGAAGTCTGGTAAAAGGTACCAGGAAGTTCAAAGACCTTAAAGCAAGGGTCAATGAAGAGTAAACCCACTTCCCAAATCTATCAATCACCTGAGACTCCTTGTTAGGTGGATGAATGGAGGAACTCTCCTCAGCAAGTTCCTTTTTGGTGGCAGCCATTACAACTATGGCATCTACCAGTAAACCTTTGGCCAAAATTGCTTGTCCCCAAGGGCAGATGAAATTTTGTCCAGTCTCTTGGGGTAAATTCAATGGTGTCTGGTGCCTTCCACACCACTGCAATAGCAACTGAATGAGCTCATCAGTGGGCGAGTAACCCAAGAGGTAGACGGCCAAGTAATGAAAGCCTGCAGGTACACCGACTCCTCCAAGGAAGGATTTTGGAACTTCCAGTCAACCCTCTGTTTTGAAATTTCTAAGATGTCTCCAAAGGAGACATCATCAAGGGGTGACCTTGGAGACCTTTCCCCCTCATCAAAATTGGTGTCTTCTGTGACTGATTCCTGTGGGGAATCTAAGTGCTTCCTCTTTTTCTTCTGAGGAACCTCCTCAGGGGGATAGTCTGGGGAGGTATCAGAAGAGGACAGTATCTGAATCTGTGGGTCCTGCAGATTTGGTACTTGCTGCCCCAGTAGAGAGACAGGTCAAATAAGGGAGCACGAGAATGGGATATGCTCTGAGGAGGAAGGGACTGACTGAGTGACTGCTGTGGACAAAGACCTCTCCATTGCCTTAAAGCCTGGTCCCCCTGAAGAGGGAAGGGAGCCTGGAACTGAGAGGGACTGACTCAGACCATGGTCACTCCGCACTCCAACGAGATAGCCCCCAAACAAAAGCCAGGGGTGAACTGAACCATGCCAAAGCTCCAAGGTGCAGGGATGGCTCCAAAATAATTGGAGTTGACCCAGCTTCTCACAGCCGACAGGACAGATATGGCTCTGGGAGGTCTCTGGGTTTGACAGAGCCAAAGAAATCAGGATAATAATTGGTTCCGAAAAGAGAGAGATCTTCAGAACAGATACAGTCAGTGCCAGACAACTTAGACATAACATCTCTAAAATCTCAGAGGAGGTCAAAGGAGGAGTAGTTAAGGGGGTAAAGGCTAAACTGGTTCCAAATACTAAAGGGATCGGAGATGAGAGGAGTCCTAGCAGTCCTCTTGCCCACAGAATTTTATTTACTAGTCTCTCCACATCAACTTCTGTAAGACCTTTGGTAGAATGGATAGAGGCCTGGGAAGGTAATTCAGGTCTTTGTAAAAAGACCTCGGGCAATTTGCCAGCAAATGTTTCAACTGATGTTGAATAACCAACTCTTGGCAAATCAAGTTGTTGAATTGTCTGTGCAGAGGTAGTCGGCAGTGAAGAAGTGGTGAGGCATTTTTCCTGAGCTGGTATATGAATTTTCTGCTGTACCAAAGATTTTGGTGTCAAGGTCTTAGGAGTTGAAGCAGTTGTCGGTACTGGAGACTTCTTTTCTGGCACCAAAGTTTTTCAGCAAAAATCCATCAGATCCAACCTACTTTGCGGAAATGAGGATTTATGCTTCTTGTGAGTCAGTGCCAAGGGGATGACGGAACCAACAAGCTCGTCGTTTTGGTCTTTTCTAAAGATGATGAAAAAGAACGGGAAGAAATATCAGTTTTACTCTTTTCAGCAGGTATGGCTTCCCCAAACGGTGAAGGAATTAAGCCCTTCATGATTCATTTATTCTTTCTCTCAATGAGACCTCTGTGGCTAAAGCTGTGGCAAATGCTGTAGCCCTCTTGAAGATAGTGAAAAAAACAATTCCAACAGTCGACCAGGAGCACACCAACTTTATTCACTACAGAGAATTCCTGTGACTATGCACTTTCACCATTGAATGGCTCTCATTTTCTTCTGAAATTGTATTTAGGTTCCATGAATATTAAGAAAGTCAGGAAAGCAGTTGTCTGTAGTAGAAGGCTTCCCCAAAAACTTTTAAGTTCTGAATTTGTATACTAGTATGGATAGCAGTCCTCAAAAACAAAAGAAGAAAATGAGAGCCAATCAATGGCGAAAGCGCTTAGTTACAAGAATTCTCTGTGGTGAATCAAGTTGGCATGTTGCTGGTCGACTCTTCATAGGTTCATACTAGGCTATCTGCCCTGAGGCAATTATAAGCCTAGCCCAATTCTGTATGGCTTACGCCACCCCTTGATTTGAGTATACTGTGCCCTTTAAGGTTTAGTTTACTGTGCCTCTGTCTAATAGTGACACGGGAGTAATCCCTGGGACAAACCTACGATCCCCCATCCACCTATCGAGATTCTTCTTGAAGAGATTCAGTGAGGTGCTCTGCCTCACATGAACTGGAATTCTATTCCAGAGCGAAGGGAGCCTCTGGGTTATGAACCTGTCCCTCCAGCAAGTTCTATTTATTTCTGTGCTGAGGTTCAAGTCCCTCGAGCGTGTGGCTCCAAGGGATTTAGATTTACTGAGGTGGAACATGTCCATTAATTCTGGATTTGACATAGCTTTGTATGTCAGGCATAGATCGCCTCGAAGTAGGTGGTATGCAACTGAGTAGAGCTGGAGTTTTTTTAACCGAGCAGCATATGGCATCTGTTTGAGACCCTTGATCCTCTTGGTGAGATACTTTTGGGGTCTTTCTAATTGCTGCAGGTGTCGGGTAAGGTACATCCCAAAAGGGGCATTGTATTCTATGATGGGCCTGATGAGGGATGAATAAAGGGGCACGATTACCTCTCTTGATCTAGATGTTGGGATATTTTTTTCACTTTCTTAGTCATTTTCCCTGTTGGGATTTGTTCTGAGCTGTCTTGAAGATGTACGGCACCTAAACAACAGATGCACAAGAGATGTGAGTCTGAAAAGGGAATGTTGTGGCCACACTTCTGGCATTTTTTAAACTCAGAGGGGCCATTGAGTTTGTCAGCCATAATGAAGGAGGATGATTGAGAAACAAACACCACACTTCTATGTAACTAGTGACAGGAGCAGTAAAACTGAGATAAGAATACTAGAAAGAGATTTTTTTTGAAGAAAGGAAAATGAGAAAGAAAGAGTAAAGAAAAAGGGGACTGTCACTGTCCTACTTTGGACACAATAGAAGAGTCTTCATGGATTCTATTCAAGCAGTTTATTATATACAAACACATCGTGATAGAAGTTTACTGACTTTAACTTAAGTAATTTATATATAACTACTGCAGTCATACATGCTTGCTCTCTGGCTCCACTCTCAAAATGGCACTGGGAATAGCACGTGCCCGGTATTTATATGTGCACGTTCAGTCCTTGATGCTTCTTAAAGATGCAGCGCATACACTCTGATCTACATCCTCCCTCTTTAAGAAATAGATCATGCAATATTATGAATCTATTTGTAATGTAGATATTACAAGTAGTTCTCTGACATACAATTATATAATACGAGGTACATATATACAGTTACGTCCATGTTGCTGTGTATTTCACAGTGGGCCTGGAAATTCAACCATATTGTGTGATATAAAACTGGGAATTAGGTTTAGCAACTGGAGCTGTTTCCTCAGAATGTTCAACCTTGGGAGTATTTGGAATATCTTTAGGAATGGAAGTAGAGGTTGAAACACACTCTGGGATGGCAACATTTGGTTCGCTCTGAGATCTAAAGTCTGTATCACAGGAGCAAGGCTGAGATGGTGATTCTGGTACAGGAAGAAGATGTCTGCAATTTCTCCTATACTTCACACCCTCAGATTCTACAAGGTAGGATCTCGGCTCGGCACATATACCTGTAACTTGACCAATCCAGTCGAAACCTTTCGCCGTTTGTATCCTCATTGTCTCTCCTTCCCTCAATGGACGAAGAAATCTGCTCGCTTTATCATAACTGGACTTCTGGATAGAATGCTTCTTGAATAATTGAGCCTTGATGGTTCTGTTGTTCTTAGATTTAGACCTCAGTAAACTGAAACTAACAGGTAACGTCATTCTGGTTTGCCTGGATAGAAGTCTTTGAGCAGGTGAGCCAAGAATATCATCAAGGGGTATGTTTCTGATATTAAGTAAATTTAAAAAGGCATTGGTATTGTCACACTTTGACCTTTCAAGTAATTGCTTTGCATTCTGCACTGCACATTCAGCTAGCCCATTTGACTGTGGATAGTCAGGATTGCTAGTAACATGTACAAAGTCCCACTGTCTTGCAAATTTCTGAAATAACTGACTAGTAAATTGAGTACCATTGTCAGAAACAACTTTGTGTGGACTATCATGGACTGAGAAATGATGTTTCTACTTAGTAATAACAGCAGTGGATGTTAAATCAGGTAGTAAGTCAATCTCAAATCAATTCGGATAAGAGTCTACCAATACTAAGATTTGGATTGTTCCACTCAAAGATATCAGTGGCTACTGTTGACCAAGGTAGTTCAGGAACTTAACTTAGATGAAGTGGTTCTCTGCAAATGTGGTTTAGTACTATTGCATAATGAACAAGAAGAATGTACATTATCAATGTCTTGCACTAGTGAATACCAAAATACTAATTCTTTCACTCTTGTCTTAGTGGATGTGGAAACTAGGTGACCACAATGATATATTCTTGTTGTAAGGAAACAGGAACAACTATTTTAGGACCTTTGAAAATAATGCCATCTTCCATCAACATTTCATCTCTGTAAGGAAAATAGGTTTGTACTTCAGCTGGTGTGCTAGATTGCTTTGACAGCCATCCAGCCTTAATGTAGTGATTGAGCTTCTGTAAAATTGGATCAGTTTTTGTATGATCTCTCTGTTCATCAAGTCTAGTGGTTGAGAAATTACGCACTGCCATCATGACAAGGTCAACATTCTCTGCATCAAGCTGTTCCATCGTATTTCTGTTTGATCTGGATAAGGTATCAGCCAGATAATGTAGACTGCCTTTCATATAGACCATTTTGAAGTTGTACTTTTGCAATCTGAGCATCATTCTTTGTAATCTCGCTGGAGCTGAATGCATAGGTTTCTTTAGAATAGTAACTAGAGGTTGGTGACCAGATTGATTCAATCTGAATAGCTCAGCCAGAGATATAATCATGAAATTTGGGACATGCAAATACTATTGCCAAAAGTTCTTTCTTAATTTGAGCATACTGAATCTCAGTTTGGGTAAGTGTTCTAGATGCATAGGCTACTGGTCTGCCCTCTTGAAGAATGACTGTGCCAAGACCAAATTTTGAAGCATCACAGGAAAGAGTGCTGGTTTATTTACATCATAGTATCTTAATGTAGGTGGGGTGGCAATTTTTTGCTTAAGGTTTTCAAATGCCTTCTGTTGCTGTTCTAACCATGACCATGTAACATTTTTGCGTCTCAGCTCTCTTAAAGGTGCTGTCAACTCACTGAAGTCTGGCATAAACTTATCTAAATAACTGACCATGCCTAGCAAATGCTGTAGAGTGTGAATATTATCTGGTGCTGACATCTCAAGAATAGCTGCTTGCTTGGTCGGGTCTGGTCTCAAGTCTATATGGGTAAATAAATGACCTACATATGTAACTTCTGGTAGACTTAATTTGCACTTCAGAGTTAAGTTTACTTCAAGTGCTCTGCCTAGAACTCTCTTTAGATTTCTGTCAAGCTCTGCTCCACCATTGCCTCCAACCAATAAATCTTCTACTATTATGGCACAAGGATAAACATAACAAATTTGCTCAATTTCACGCTGGAAGACTTCACTTGCAGAATTTATTCCAAATGGCATCCTTAAGAATTTGTATCTGCCAAATGGGGTACCAAAAGTGGTTAGTAATGAGCATTTGCGATCAAGCATCACTTGCCAAAATGAACTTTTTGCATCCAAGACAGAAAAGACAGTGGCATTTGGTATTAGGGCTGTAACCTCTTTGACTGCGTGCATTGGATGATGTGGTCTCTTCAATGCTTTGTTCTGATCTCTTGGGTCAATACATATTCTGATTTCATCTGAGCCTTTTTTGTTAGCTGCGACGACACTCATTCAGTTGGTTCTGTAACTGGACAAATTACACCTTGCTGCACCATTTTATCCACCTGAGCCTTGACTTTATTTTGCATAGCTATTGGAACTTTTATTGCTGGTCTAACTACTGGAGTGACCTCTGGGTCTAACTTTATGGAGTACACAAATGGAAGTGTGCCTAACTTGTCATTGAAAACATCAGCATACTCTGAGAAAATGGCTTCAGAAAAATTGGAACTAGAATATGCACTTGTGTGATGAACTTCTTTGGTAAAAAAACAGCAGATTCATTCTCAAATTGTCTTTGAGCCCCAATAATGACTGTACTGGTCTTTGTACTACATAGAATAACAGGTTGAAACAGTTCTTGGCCTAATAACATGAAAGCATCACTGAGCCTTCAGTTTGAATTTCTTCACCTACATAAGCAACAAGTTTGGCACTACTGGCCACATTGAGTTGCTCATTAATTTTCACTTTAGCAAATGTGTCCACTGATATAACATTACACAACCAGTGTCTACTTTAAGCTCTCTGGATTTACCATTGATCCAGACTGTAAAAAACACTTTGTTCTTTGCTAATAAATTCACTGCAGGAACTCTTTTATCAATTACTGATACACCATCTACATAAAAAGTGGACTGCTGCAGCTCTACTTGATCAACTTGCTTTTTTTGTGTGACTTTTCTCTGCAACTATGTGGGGTTTACTTGATTTGCAAAACTTTTGAAAATGGTTCCATTTTTTACACTTGTGATATTGCTGACTAAATGCTAAGCATTTCTCTCTTTTAGATTCATGATCGGCACCATAATTATGACAGTTAACAATAAAGCTGGACTTAGGCCTTGCTAATTCACATCCACCAGGGTAGAAACCATCTGCATACCTGGGTTATTCTGGGGAATCTGAAAAGATTGAGAAAGCAAAAATCAAGTGACGAACATACGGAAAAAAAGTGTGACAGAGTTGTTCAACACAGTGAGATCCTAAGTGGTTTCTAGCCCGGATTGCAAATGGTCTGAAGAGACCTTTTGAATGAATTCCATCCGTTGCAATTTTCAGTGTTTCCTCTTCCATTCAACCTGGTAGTGCAAAAAAAGATTTTTTTTTTAAATAGAAGGGAGGAGTTATATAACCTGTGATAATGATTCTCTGAACTGAACAGACTTTTCTAATAAACCTTGATGGATAGTCAGGTTGAAAAACTATTGACAGTACAACCTTAGGAGGGGTCAATAACAGACAGAGATCTAGACAGATTCAAAATGGACCTTCCTCCAGCTCTGTAAGTGTGTCAGACAATTCAGTAATCCAAAATGAAACACCGATGAAGTTTAAACACACCTAAAAAAGAACGTCTTCCATGACACACTCTGCACCAGAGCGACAGCCAGTGGAACTCTGCTCTTTTAGTTGCCCTCTTTTTTTTATATCACTGATTTTATGCCACTTGCCTTCCACCACTGCCCATTTGCATCGCAGTCCTGTGCAGCATTATTATCCCATGTATATTCTCCCAAGAAGTCAAGTGCCAGAAAAGGGGAGGGGAGAGTTCTCAAAAACATGACTTAATGTACTAATGAAGTTCACTGGATGCAAAAATTGAGGATTCAAAAAAGACAACCAGGATGTGGGATAAATCACGGCATGATCCGAGCTGTCAAACTCGAGGAAACACCACAGATCCAAAGAAAGCACCTGCAAGCCTCGGATTCAAAGTATTCAAATTCAAAACTTATATATATATATATATATATTGGGATTCAAGGAAAGCCAGGCTTCTACCAAAGAGGCAGAAAGAAAATCATGGACAAGGGTATATGATCCAATGGAAGGACAACAGCCAAATCTCTTGGGTCTGGCAACAGCCATGTCTGCCTAACCTAAAGGGAACTAGGAACCAAAGGTAACCTCAAATCTCCGGATCTGAATCCA
The DNA here is from genome assembly GCF_019279795.1 of Protopterus annectens. NCBI lineage: Eukaryota > Metazoa > Chordata > Ceratodontiformes > Protopteridae > Protopterus > Protopterus annectens. The sequence goes on from NC_056743.1 coordinate 1,942,266,595, forward strand.
TAGGATCCGAAGCTTTATTGGTTCCTGTCAAAGTCTACCTACAAGAAAAAGTGGACAGACAAAATGCATGAGACAAAAAAACTAGACAACTGAGAGGAATGCTCCTCTCTGGAGCATATTTCTCAAACTCTTAAAGCAAGAAATCTGTTTCAAGCCTAAAATAATGAGGGGACAAATTTTAAATAATATCAATTCCAAACACAAACACAGGAAAGCTCGTCGGCAGAGCAATATAAGGCAGTATTCACTTCACCATGGGCAAAAACAGAGACTCCAAATACGAAAAACTTCTATTTATTGATCCAAACACAAACTAAGGTTGTGTTTGGATCAATAAATAGGCCAAGTTTGTGTTTGGATCAATAAATAGGCCAAGTTTGTGTTTGGATCAATAAATAGAGCCAAGTTTGTGTTTGGATCAATAAATAGAAATTTTTTGTGTCTGGAGTCTCTGTTTTTGCCCATGGTGAAGTAAATACTGCCTTATATTGCTGTTGGGAATTTTTGGAAATCGTTTATGTGGACTGTATTGCTCTGCCGATGAGCTTTCCTGTGTTTGTGTTTGGAACTGATTTTATTTATCTGTATACACGAGAATCTAGACTCTTGGGTGGCAAATTTTGACTTTTCATAAATTTTAAATAATGTTATTATAAACTTAGAAAACTGCTAGAAAAAAAAAACAGGAATCTGAAAGTAGTTTACTTCATTTGATCTTCAACCTGTGGGTACCGGATCTGAGACAGCAACTTCATAAGCATCTGCTCCGAACTCCAAGCTCTTCCCCTTACCCATAATACACCACCACTACCTTTCAACCCTCAGATCTTGTTTGCCATGGCTTCCAACGCATCGTAATTCTTGAGCTCCCAAGTTGTGAGTAGGTCTTTTTCAAACTTATTAGTGTTTATTGTGTGCGTGCAGGTGGTGTAGGTTTCCTCCTTCCTCCCCTTCACTGGTGCGTCGAGTGTAGGTATTGTTGTCTTAGTTTTAGGTAGTTTGTAGTAGTTAGAGTCCCCCCCTCAGCCTTCTGTGTGCTTGTCTGAGTGTGTGGTGAGTGGAGTGTGTTTTCTCAAAAGTTTTTTTCTTGTTGTTTAGTGAGGTATGGCTGATCTCCCTAAACAGGTTTTTAAGAGATGCACTGAGTGTGGCCACAAATTGTCACCTGCTGATGGCCACAATCTTTGCATGCTTTGTTTGGGTGCAGCCCATTTAGCTACTGACCACAGTATTTGTGGGGATTTAACCCATGCACCATCAAGGATCAGAGGGCAAAATTAGTTATGAAGGGCTTGCTCCCTTTTACAGAGGCGGCCACCTTCTCTTCTGCTTTGGTCACAGCTGCTGCTGTGACTGCCTCTCCTTCTACTCTAGTCCTTGCTTCTCCTCCCTCCCAGGCCGGGACTAATCCTCCTGCCTCTAAGCTTGTGGAAGTGGAGTGCAGAAAAGGCAGAGAGAAGGAGAGAGAGCACAGATTGGAAAAGAGAAAGAGGTCCCCGGACCTTTCGGCTCTGACCGGACCTCCAACCAAAATTCAACCTAGGCACCATGACTCCCCTTGGCTCTGATATCCTAGATTTTCTCCAGAGCTGGAGGAACCCAGGCCACCCTCTACAGCCTCGATTCTTCCACCCACCAAGTTGGAGTCCATGGGTTCGTCGCAGTCCACCTGCAGTCTTTCTGAAGTTGACATGGATAAAATGATGCAGAGATTTATTTGCACACAAATTCAGATGGGAGTCTTGCCGGCCCCCTCTCCCTCTGGAGGGGGGAGCTCGCTTCCCTTCTCTACACCTATATCTCCTTCTCCGCTCCAACCCCCAGTTTTGGAGTTCCCTTAGTCAGGAGGTTGGTGCCGACGGTACCTGTTTCCTCAACACCGGCAGCTGCCTGGAGTGTGTTGGATCTGACTAGTTCAGATCCAAGTGGCTCTTGGAGCTGGAGCCTGAGTGTTGGATCTGGGGGGGTGGAGCTGTTTCCGTTGGCTCCGACCTTGTCAGGTTATGGCCCCCTTCTCGGAGCGCCATCTACTTTGTGCCTGGCTCTGATTCCCACGTTGGATCTGGGGAAAGCGGTTCCCTTAATGGTATCCGAGGAAACTTGCTCTCCCTCGGCATTCGACACTGTGGAAAGGGTTCTCTCCAATGGATCAAGGCACCTTCGGACTCCGCTCCGACTCTTTCTGCTTTGTGTGTGAGTCCCATTATTTTACCACAGGGACAGCCCATACTCAAGGAGTCCCAGATGGTTCCCCTGAGGAACAACAAGTGGTTTCCAAGTTCCCTCTGGAAAGCCCAACCGGAGATGTTCCTTGCAAGCATATGTGCAAGAGGAGGCACTTGGACTCCTCCCTGGAGTCCCTCACCGAGGACACTGATTTGAATGACGGGGAAGGTTCCGCCAAATCACCTTCTGAGGATGTCTCCTTTGGAGACATCATGGAAATCTTGCGCCAGCGGGGAGGTTGGTCAACCCCAAAACCTTCCTCGGACAAATCCATGTTCCTGGAGGCTTTCGGCATGGGCCCATCTACTTCCTGGGTGTCCCCTCCCACGGATCCATTAATGGACTTGGTCAACTTGTGGGCTTGGAAGGAACCAAACACTGTGGAACCAATCTCTAAATGCCTGGACAAAATATTGAGCCCCCCTGCAGACAGACCTGTTTGGAATAAATGGTCCCTTGTAGATGCTATGATGGTAGCAGCTGCCATCAAGAAGGAAACAGCCCAGGAGAGTTCCTCGGTCCATCCTCCTGACCATGAGTCTAGGATGATGGATCACCTAGGAAAGCAGGTTTATGCATTAGCAACTTTTTCTATCAGGGCGCTGAACTATCTGGCCCACATTACTCGACTACAGCATGACCTGGTTAAGAAACTGGCTGAGTCTCCCCCAAACTCCATATCGTAGGAGGACAGGGCTATGTTCTCTGTGAAGATGGCTACCTTTTACAGCAGTTTCAAATATGTCGATATGACTCCTCTCACTCACAACCGAAGGAGCAGCTATGGCAGCTGGGTCTGGCATGTCCATTAGGCACAATACCTGGCTCAGACTGTGTCAGTTCACGGAACCCTTCAAGGCGTCTTTTGTGAATGCCCCATATGATGGCTCTTCCCTCTTTGGTAAGACCGTCCGAGACACCTTGGTCCAGAGTGAGAAAGATGGGAAGACACTGTCTGCCATTGGAATCCGCTTCTCAAATCCTCAAAGATCCCTTTCCTGGAATCAGCGAGGGCAAAAGAAGATGTGGTTCCAGAAGTCTCAGTATTCCCGGGACACTTAGGACCTTTTTTCCCCTAGAGGGAGAGGGAGACAGGATAGACGCCTGCTCAGAGGAAGAGGGGGTCCGAGGAATTTTGGATCTCGAGAAACATTCTTGGACAGGCCCACGCATAGCCCTGAGGGGTTGCCTGACTGCTCTGCTCTGGAGGCAGTCAGGGGTCACCTGTCATTGCACCTGGCGGCATGGGAGTCCGTGTCATCAGACTGTTGGGTGCTTCAGATAATTTCCAGAGGCTATTCAATCCCATTTGAGGTTCTCACTACACTTTACAAACACCTCCCAGATGTACCATCCACGCAAAGGGAGCAGCAGCACTAGAGGTTTCCAAGCTGCTAAAGAAATGAGCCATCAAACCCGTCCCCCCAGATCAGTCCAGATCGGGCATCTACTCCGGGTTCTTTTTAGTGCCAAAAATGACGGGGAACTTAAGGCCCATTCTGGACCTGTCTACTCTGAACCTGTCAGTTACCAAAGAGAAGTTCCGGATGGTCACTTTACAGTCCATCATGCTGTACTTGCAAGAGAGCGACTGGATGTGCTCATTCTACCTCCAGGACGCTTACTATTACATAAAGATGCACAGAAGATCCAGGAGGTTTCTCCACTTCTGGCTAGGAGCCAATCATTATCAGTTTCGAGCCCTACCCTTTGGTTTCAGCACAGCCCCCAGGGTGTTCACCAAAGTGATGGCAGTAGTAGCGGCTCACCTGAGGCTTCAGGTCTACCCTTACCTGGATGATTGGCTCCTTACTGCTCCCACCAAGCGTCTACTTTGTTGGACCAGAGACTATTTCCTACAGATTGAACACTAGGGATTACAATCAACATGGCCAAATCTCTTCTGAATCCTCTCCAGGTGCTAGAATACATAGGAGCATGGATAGACACGTTACAGACAAAAGTTTTCCTGATCTCGGAGCGAGTTAAAAATTTAAGGATGCATGTCGCCTTCATTTACCAATCTCACCTTCCCTCAGCAGAGTCGGTCTTAAGGGCCCTAGGTTCTATGGCAGTGACAATAACACTTATACCATATGCTCGATTACATATCCGAGTACTACAGTGGACTCTAGCTGTGCAATGGTCTTTGTTGGAACTTCCATTGTCGCACATGATACACCTCAGCAGAGCATGCAGGTCATCCCTTGTTTGGTGGATGCAGTCTTCAGAAATCTTGGAGGGACAACCTTTTGTTCCAGGACCTGCCCAAGCCACAGTGACCACGGATGCCTCTCAGCTAGGATGGGGGGCATTGTTCAGGAAGGGCAGTCCAAGGCATGTGGTCCCTGATCGAGACTAGTTTGCATATAAACATTCTGGAGATGAAGGCGGTCCTTTTAACGTTGCAGGCCCATCATGCCTTTCTACTTCTGGGAACCATTGCAATCCAGTCAGACAACATGTCAGTGGTCTAGTATATCAACAAACAGGGAGGGACCAGATCTTACCCCCTTTGTCATGAGGCCATGAGAGTTTGGGAATGGGCAATCTCCACTGGTCGTTTTCTAGTAGCAACGCATATTCCGGGATGGTCCAACATTCTAGCAGACAAACTAAGCCAGACTAATCTGATGCCTTGCTTTATGGGTGGTCTCTGAATCCTTCAGTAGTGGAGCAGATCTTTCTAGAGTGGGGTTGGCCTTGCTGCAATCTCTTCGCATCTCCTTGCAACACAAAGTGCAGCGAGTTCTTTGCTCTGAACCCCCCGCCGGGGGAGTCCCCCAGAGACACTCTAGTCCAAGTTTGGCCTCCCGGTCTTCTTATCCTCCTGTACCCCTTATTCCAAAGTTCCTACAGAAAGCTTGTCAACTGGGGAGCAAAGTGATCCTCCTCATTGCCCCATTTTGGCCTCGCCAAGTATGGTTTCCCTTCATTTGGTCTCATTTGGTCTCATGTTTTAGCTCCTCCTTGGATCTTGGATCCCATTCAGGATCTCATTTTGCACCCCTCGAGGGTTCCTCATCTGAATCTGTTCAGTCTGAAGTTCACAGCTTGGCTGCTGCAGTTCCCTTAATTGTTAGGACTCCTGGATTGTCTTCTTCGGTTAGGTCTATTCTGGTGGCAGCTCATAAATCGTCCAGGAAGATTTATCGCAGCAAATGGAAGTGTTTTTCCTTTTGGGCTTCTCAAAGGAGTTTAGATCCTTTCACAGCTCCTATTCTGGCTATCCTTGACTTTTTGTCAAATATTTTTCAACAAGGGGTTAGTTCTTCTAAGGTCAAGGTTCAACTACCCGCCATTTGTCATTTTCATGTGTGTGAGAACTCTTTCTTTAGCCTCTTCCAGATTGTGCAAAGCCTTTATTAAAGGTACCTTCCTCTTACGTCCTCCAGTCAAAGATCCCATTCCCTCGTGGGACCTTACTGTGGTACTTCAAGCGTTGGTTGCTCCTCCATTTGAACCTGCAGCAACCACAGATCTTAAGTTTTTGTCTTGGAAGACAGCCTTTCTAGTGGCTATCACCTCTGCTAGCAGGGTTTCAGAACTTCAGGCATTGTCTGTCAAGGTTCCGTACATGATTTTCCACAAGGACAGGGTTTCTCTTCGCACGAATCCTTATTTTCTTGCAAAAGTAGCATCGGAGGTTAATATCAATCAAACTATCAATTTACCTGTTTTCTTTCCAAATTTTACAAACAAAATTTAATACAAGTTGCATTTGTTGGATGTTCATAGACAGTTAGGGTTCTATTTGCACAGGACCAAAACTTTATGTAAATCTAACCAGTTGTTTATGTCCTTTTCTAAACCTTTTTTGGGTAAACCTATTTCCAAGGTGACCATTGCCAGGTGGATCTCCCTATGTATCCTTCAGATCTATAAGGATAAAGGTTTGTCTCCTCTGGGTCAGGTTAAAGCTCACTGGACTAGGTCCATGGCTACTTCTGCGGCCTTTTGGTCGAAAGTATCCTTAGACAACATTTGTTCTGCAGCTACTTGGTCCTCATCTCATACCTTTATTTCTCACTATAAACTGGATTTGATTTCTCAAAGGAGAGCATCCTTTGGTTCTGTGGTGCTCCGGAATATCCTTCCATGAGGGCCACTCATGTGTTTAGTAACTGGGGACTCTGTCCCACAGATTGAAGATCAAATGAAGAAAACTACTTCCGATAAATAAGTTATGTACTCACCATAACGTTCCATCTGAGTAGTTCTACTTCATTTGTCTTCAACCGTCCCTCCCTCCTTCCCCCTGGCCTTACCATATGGACAGTGTTCTTAGCTGGTTTCTTTTTTATGTGTGTAAGGTGTTTTGGGATCGGGTTGTTCAGTTTAGGGTGTAGCAAACTCTGAGGGTTGGAAGGTAGCAGTGGTGTATTATGGGTAAGGGGAGGAGCTTGGAGCAGATGCTTGTGAAGTTGCCGGCTCGGATACGATATGGATCCGGTACCCACAGGTTGAAGACAAATGAAGTAGAACTACTCAGATGGAACGTTATGGTGAGTACATAACTTCTTTTTTTGTTACCATGCATTTTCTGAAGGATATGAAGTCTAAAATTGAAATATATGTCATTACACAGGGACTTCAATCCTTCATGATTTGCCCAAAAACTAGAGATTTTATGAGCGACAGACCAGTATTTGAGTCAAAAATCTGGACATTCTGCAAAAAAAACTGTGCAGTTGAATTTGCTCCAGAACCAAACTACACCATTGGTCAGATCCGATGAAAAGTAACAGACAGACGACGACACCTGAAGGGAGCCAACAGATCCAGAAGGAGCAATCAGCCAGAACCAGACCAAACCCAGACTCTCATCCAACACAAAAGACAGAGCTCATGCAGTCAACCAAGGCTTGGATCCAAACAGCATGTCCAGATACAACAACAAAGTCCCAAAAGTTGCTGAAATAGCAAGTTCTGTGCTAGTAAGCATGTACTGAAGGATATGCCATCTGAAACCAAACATATATCACTATTTCATGACTTCAATTCTCTGTGATCTGCTAGAAAACCACAGACTTCACAATCAACAGACCAATGTTGAGGCAAAAACTGGATTGTACCACTGAGAGGTATACTCTGGAACCAGCATGTCGGATACAAGACTTGGGATCCAACCAAATGAATCAGACATGCCTGACAGGCATAGATCTGAGAAAAAACCCTGCATCAGATCTGAAGAGGGCCAGACCAACACGGCCATCAGATCCACCACCATAGCTCACCATCTGTTAGGGCAAAAAACAAAGTCTAAATAATGCTCTTAAAAAATTTAAATGTAAATAACAGGATTGGTGTTAGCATACAGTTTCTGAAGGATATGCAGTCTGAAACCCAAACGTGTTCTATGCAGTGAGTTAAAACCTCAGTGCGAACTACGTCTATTTGTTGGATCCAAAAAGTGAGAATCCGACCAAGCAAGCAACATGCATGACAGCTGTGGATCCCAGAAATCCCTGCATCAAATCCGAAGAGATGTTAATTTGCTTCTTTATCTAAAACAATCCAGTGACTGAAACGGTCTTAGCTAAATCAAAACATATCTCACATAGTCTTTTTCTGTGAAAACATCAGGATTTAGTCATGACAGTAATGAAACTGGCAATATGGAAATCTGGAGCTGTGAAACCCTTCAGCTGACAACCAGAAGTTCACATTAACTGCATGTTTGTGATATTGGCAGTAGAATCCTTGTTATACATAAAAATATGAGGACACATTTCAAGTGATACAGAATGATGACATGCAAACATTTTGAAATAGTACAAAACTTTGACAGTCATAGTCAGTTTGTCACAAGAACACTACCGATATAAATAAAGCAACAAACCTGTTTCATGGCTTGCAGATAAATCAGACAAGCCTCACAGCAAGAGGTTCTCCCATTCAATTCTCAGCTGGAGCGCCTTCTGTGTGGAGTCTGCATGTCCTCCCCACGGTTGAGTGGCGTTTAAAGACATGCCAGTAGATGTGTGCGGGAATGGGTGTGTCTTCTTTGAAGGTTAGGCGTCGGGCTGGCAACTCAGCCCCGTAAAAAATCCACTGCCAGTCATTAGCGGACCGGAGTTCCTCTGTGGTGACCCCTAGCCAGGAAAAGCCGAAAGACATTAGTTTAGTAATCATACCCCCTCCCAAAAAAAGTCATATCACAAACCCAAGAACAGATCAAAAGTCCAAGTCTTACGTGAAAGGAGGAAAAAATGAAATGCACATAAAATAGCATCATGTCAGCTGGCAGCCAGCCACTCTTATCTTGCTGTCTGATCTGACAAATGGCGTCTTCTTTTGAAGATCTATAGCTTCAGAAAGTCATAGCAGAATCCAGATCATACCTCTGAACCTTTTAACGCAAGAAATCTGAACAAAGCCCGACATAATGGGGGGACAAAAGCCCAAAAATAGGTACACATTTTAAATATTGCTCTTATAAACTTAGAAAGTTGCTAGAATAACAGGATTATTGTTAGCATGCATTTTCTGAAGGAAATGAAGTCTGAAACTCAAATATACATCATTATTTAATTACTTTAATCCTTAGTTCATCCCAGTGATTTGTCAAAAAAAAAAAACACATTTTTAATGAGGAACAGACCAAAAATATGAGGCGAAAATCTGTACAGTTGAGGTATGATCCAGACTGAGTTTCAGCAGGCTTAGGTAGATGCGTACTACCTTCTTGGTTTGAAATGGTGATGCAATCCTCACAGATTGCAGGAAGCCCTTGTTAGTGGCTTCTCACATTAGTTGTCCATCTTTGGTCTTTGTACTTGGCTAGCTTTTTGTGTAGATGTGTGTAGACTACAAAAAAAAAGGATGCAATTAAAACATGTATCTGGTACATCATGCAGATAACCTTTTTTTTGTTTCTGCTTATCTGTATTCTCGATCTGCTAACTGAAGATTATTTACATCCCTGGTGTGACATCAGACACTTATCTACATTCTTGGTACATCATCAATCCTACGAAAAAATTCCTCAAACAGAAATTATTTACTGAAAGCTAAAGTAAACGTTCATCATATGTCTCAAACACACACACTAAAAGGATGCACCAATGAAAGAAACACCCTAACACACCAAAAACAACCACTTAAAATCAAATCTACACTTGGTTTAAAAGAAATTATAAAATAGAATAAAGTATAACTCAGACCTCATCTGTTATTCACTTCCAATACAAAATAAAAAAAGAAACCTAACTTCACATACTGCATGTAAACAAATGCACACAAGAACAACGTCCCTCAAAGGAACAGTGCCTAGTTAAATCAGTTCTCTAGAAATAAAATTAATTATGACTGCAATGAAAAAAATACATAATAAAATAATGCTGATCATAACTACCTAACAAGAAAACAGCATTACTTGGAAAAATAAGTACAATTGATTAACCAAAAGGCATAACTAAACTATAAAACTAACAGATTCTAATGTAGCCTCTACTAAAATAGATAAAAAAAAATAATTTATACTACGAAAAATACACAAGGTGCTCCATCCATAAAAACATGCGAAAACTACCTGAAAAACTTTTTCCCTCTACCACTTATGTAATTATTGCAGCCCACTGAAATAAACTGAAAACAATAATTTAGGTGTAAAATGTAAGAGAACAGGGAAAAGACAGATACATGTAATACATTTATTTATGTTTTTATGACCAGGTTGTCCAACTGATTTGTGGCCCATTTTGAGTTGAGGCCCAGGGAGAAAATTCCATATTTAATAGACAAAAATAATATAAACAAAGTCTGAAGGCAAAATGTCAAAAGAATAGGTTATGAAATTACCTTAAGGACTCTTGGTTTCACCACACATCCTGAAACTCATCCCCTAAAAATACAGTACGTGATCTTTTATTTATTGTATCCCAGAATTCATGTGTCTCACACAAACATTATATATATATATTTTTTTTTATGTGTGTGTGTGTGTATAGATATATACGGATATACTGAAAATAATCAACGTCAAAAAGGATGACAACAGCACATCAACAAATGCACATGCTCCAAGAAATAGCTTTGGAATTTGCAATAAAACAAAACATGCTTAATGCAGAGGGGTAACCCCACTGCATTCCCTGCTACTATAATATTCCAACTCCAAGACTGCACAGTAACAGGGAAAGGGCTTATTTCCCAAACCCATTATTAATGCAATCTTCTATAAGTGCTAATCAGCTATCCTGTCAACTAAATTAAGCACAAGTCCTGCAATTTATCCGGAATCATATATGTGTGTGTGTATTTAGTTGAGCATCCCATACCTCGGCTTCAGAAACATTGACTTCTAAAGGTAGACAAACCAAACATCAACACGCTGCCATGCGTGCGCCAATAAAGAACCTCAGGGCAAGCAATTTTCCTAACAAAAAAGAAAACATTTTTTGCTAGTGAGTAAAGACCCAATGCACACCAACTGATAATTGTATATACTAACTCAGAGACTGCACAATCCCCAGGACAAGAAAATATTCCCCTACCTGGAGATTGTCAATCTTCTGCAAATATCAACCACTACCTAAATGGTATTAATTAAACAGATGTTGAACAACAATAATTTAGGCCAAATGCAGGGCTTATATATATATATATATATATATATATATATATATATATATATATATATATATGAATCTAGGACATTTCACTGAAAGTCAATTTAGTGAGCACTTTTCACTGAAAGCTCAATTCACTGAAACACATTTCACTGAAAGTTATATATGGCCTTTTCCCCACTGTAGTGCATCCCTGGAGTTAGTATATATAGTAAGGGGGGTTGGGGGGCACCGTTCCTCACATCGGGGATGTGGGGGGCATTTTGAACTATATACATGGATACTTGCAATTCCAATATAATACTCTTTTCCGAACATAATATATACTTAAAATATGTGGGGGGGGGTTATGCCCCCACACCCCCCTTACTATATATACTAACTCCAGGGTCACACTATACTGGGGGAAAGGCCATATATAACTTTCAGTGAAATGTGTTTCATTGAATTGTGTTTTCAGTGATTTGTGTTCAGTCATTTGAGTTTCAGTGAAATGTGGATTCAGTGAAAAGTCTTAGACCCATATATATATATATATAGATACTGAGAGAGAGCTTTGTAGGCAGTCAGGTACAGTCAATGATCTTTATCTAATCTGACTCTATGACTCTTTCATTCTGGATGCAAGATTTCATCACAAAGTTAATCTTATTTGCTAACCAGAAAGACCCACTGAACACAGAGTCCCTTTTCGGGGATAACCCAGGAGCAATATCTGGTTAAGTGACTTTCTCAAGGTCACACAGAAGGCAAATGAGGGCTGAGGGAATCAAATTCTGTACCACAGGAACCTCTGTGCAATCTCCCACACAGCACAAATCTTGCATGATTTATATATATATAAACAAAGTCCAGAAAGAAAATCATGGAAGATCGATCAAGTCTGAGCTGCAAAATGATGCACCAGTCAAACTGGGTAGTCAGAGGGTCCTTGACCAATAAGAGGTAGTAGCAGACTGACCAACAGGAAGAGGGAATGCATGTATGAGAAAAGGCCAACGAGGGTAAGGATTGTGCAGGCCACTGAAAAGGAAGGATTTTCCACATAGAGCAGTGATAGCCCTGTTTTGAATTGCAGCTAAATTGTTTTAAAATTATGCAAAACTGGCCAAAGCAGGGAAAGTTATTACAATGTTTGCTGACAGAAACCAGGGTAGCCGGAAAAGTGGATGGAAAATTGTGTTAGCTGTAGGTGCCAACAACTTTTTGTTAAGACAGGAAAAGTGGGAAGGGTGATAGTTTTGAGCATAGGCTGCTGTTTGGAAGGATAATCCTTTCCTGTAACATTGTGCCCTGGTAGTGAGGGGGTAAGCCTGGTGCATAGTTGTAAGTAAATGTCCTGTTTTGGGTTTTCGTATTCATCTGTGACCCGCCAGGCATAGATACCATTTTTTACTGGTGACTATGATGCACTGGTTAAGCAATTTGCTTTACTGTCATCCACAAAGTAAATGTTCTTTTTCAGGTACTCTAGATGATGTCCCAGGGCTACTGTTCATTTATATCAGTTTTTCTACCCCTACTAAAGCCCAATCACCCTGCCTAATGGCATATAATGTGTCCCTGTAGCACTGGTACAAATCTAGTAACAGAATCGTGTAAGTCTATCAGTCTACAGCAATACCATTCATGCTCTTCTCATATACATATACAGAAGCACATACCTGCCATGGGGTTGCAGCACTCTCATTAGCTGTCTTTCACCTACAGTTCTCCTAGGCTTTTAGACAGGGAAATTGGACTATGAATCAGAAAAGTTCCTCTTATCTTGCTGCAGCTAAGCTTTGCTTTTTGATTCCAAAGAACCCGACTCGCTAACCCTGAAAGAGATGCTGGCATCCCATGATGTGCTACAACTAGCATATTGATCTACAGAGCTTTTCCAATCACTTACAGCATGGCAGTTCAGCACCTTCTGGCCAAGCTTGTTCCTCTGCAATGCGGTGGCAGTTTGGCATCCTGTCAAGCCACCCTGCTGTCTTCTGTTCACCTAATGGGTCCTTCTGTATCATCTTACGGATGTGTTTTGGTCTGGTTTTCTTATCACGGCAAACCAGTACCACTGGGTGTGTTTCCATTTGTTCGTATAGGACAACAGTTCACAGGGTCATTAAACTAACATGCTGCTATCTGTCTAACATGACGACCTAGCATCAGTTATCCAGCATTTTGCAGTCCTTTTCTCTAGCATAGCAAGCCAATGTCACTGAGCCTGTGTGTTCAGGTCTGTTCCATTAGAATAGCAAATGAGCATTATTCAGCCAATACTAGCAGATATAGTAGTGGTATTAAATCATCAAAGTAATATTTTCTAGGGAAATGTGTTTTACCCATCTTGCAGAACTGATATCTCTTAAAACAATTGATATTTTGAGACAGGTAGTAGCATTGGCTAAATGAGATTACTGCAACCATTTGCAAAAAAGTATCCCCCCATCCCATTTCTTCTTTAAAAGACAAGAATATTTTGAGGGACAGTCACAATGGGTATATATATTTTATCTATTCTAAATGACTTCTCTTCATGGCCCAGTGTATAGCCACTGCATTCGATACAGGTAACAGTAAGCTTTATTTATTCTTAACTGCATGACATGCTATAATTTTTTCCCCTATGATTTCCTGCTTAGAGAAATACATCCCAATACTTCTCATCCTCTGGAAATAACGGTGTCCCAGTGTGGCACCTTCTGGGCTGTTATGGGACATAAATGATTTACACTTTCCCATCCCCAGGCCTTAGTGTGCAGTTATATTAGTGTGTTTTGTTTTCTGGGCATGCTTCTACTGCTGACATCTGTAAGCACTACCTCTAGTATAAATCAGCCAAAAGCAAAAGTTTTTGTCTTCATCTAGTAACTTTTAGATAGGAAGGACCCATGCCCTTCCCTATGAGCAAGAGAGAGCTGGTGATTACACATCAGCCTTCTCCTCTCCTGGCCTGCCCTGGCCGGGGTCGCTGGCATCGTCTTCTCCTTCACAGGCTTGAATGCCATTTTTGTAAGTCTGTAAACTAATGAGAACTGAGGATACCCATTAAACTCTTAACTGGTAGCGCCTAGGCATACCTGGTACCCACAGTATCTCACATCTTACTCAGCTCCTGATTTAAAAAAATGTCAAAGGCAGGCATCTTCAGTGTAAGAATAAAAAATAAAGCAGTGCAGTATTCTTACATAAACTGGTAAACGTACGGACTCTTTATTAACAGAATAAGAAGTTATGTACCTACCATAACGTTCCATGTTAGTTGTCTTCTTCTCACCTTCTTTCTTGCTGGTTGGGTTCAGAGCTGATCCTCAGGTATCTACTAAAGCTCGAGAGCTATTTACTGGTTTGAGGCCTCCCCTTATCCCACAATGCTTGGCGCTAGATACCCAGATCTCGTTTGGCAGAGCTAACACCATAGAAAACATTTTAAGGACACCTGTCCAAAATACAGGGTTTACCTACAGTACTAAAACAGAAGAGGACGTAACCCAGATAAGACTCAGCCAGAGGAAGAAGGCCTCAAAAAGGGACTCTTTTCGGTCTGTCCAGGCTAGGGGGATGGAGGGTGGGACACAAGAAAGAAGGCGAGAAGAAGACAACTAACATGGAACGTTATGGTAGGTACATAACTTCTTAATGTTAAGTTGTCTATCTCGCCTTCATTCTTGCTGGTTGGGACAGCTCTTGAGCACAGTGGAACCAAAATCAGCTCTACTCCTAGAGGCCATATCCAGCTTATAATGTGAAATGAAGGTATGAGGAGTGGCCCATGTGGCTGCAGCACAAATAGATTCCATCGGTAACGCTCTGGTGGAATGACCTTTAGGTTTAGTAGGGAGTTCTTTATGTCTCAGCTGATAAATCAAAGTAATAATAGAGGACAACCACCTGGATAAGGTTACTTTAGAAACTGGCAGGCCCTGTTTGCCCTCAGCATAGGACAGGAAGAGTTGATCTGATTTTCTTGTTTGCTTAGTCCTGTCCAAATAAAAACGTAATTGGCTATGAACGTCCAATTGGTGTAACTTTTGCTCAGCTTTGTTTGAATAGTTAGGAAAAAAGACAGGTAGATCAATAGCCTGATTCAGGTTTGTTTCAGAAGGTATCTTGGGCAGAAAAAAAGGATTAGTCCTGAGTGACACTCTATTCTTGTGAAACACAAGGTAAGGAGGATGAATACAGAGGGCTTGAAGTTCCGAAACTCTCCTAGCTGAGGTGATGGCTACTAAAAGAGAGTCTTCCAGGAAAGTAATTTTAAGGAACAGGAAGCCGCAGGTTCAAAAGGAGGGAGAATCAAGGAAGCATATCAAGTTTAAATCCCACGGAGGCGGGGGATCTCTGACTGGGGGCCTAAGCAAAATAGTCCCCTTTAAGAAAGGCCTTGCAAAGTTTGTGGGACATGATGCTGGTTTCTGACAGGCCAGCGTGGAAATTTGCAATAGCAGCTAATTGGACCCTAATGGTGGCAGACGAGGAACCAGCTTGAAAAAGTTCTGCTAAAAAATCTAGAACGTGATGGACAGGGGCTGTAAAGGGGTCTATATTCCTAGCCTCTGCCCAGAAAGAGAAACGTTTCCACTTACTAGCATAAGTCTTCCTGGTGGTAGATTTGTGTGAAGAAAGGATGATTTCATGCACTGGCTGAGAAATATGTGGAAACCTGGCTAAGGTTGGAAGTGGAGCAACCAGGCTGTGAGGTTGAGAGACTGAAGGGATTGGTGCAGCCCGCCCGACTAATGGACCAAAAGGTCTGGCACTGGGTCCAGATTCCAAGGCTGCTCCAGCAGATGACGATGCAGGAATGGGAACCAAATTTGTCGAGGCCAGTAAGGGGCAATGAGGATCATCCTGGATCCCAATATGGTCGCCTTCTGAATTAGTTTGGGAACTAGGGGAAAAGGTGGAAATGCATACAGAAGACCCCGGGGCCAATCGTGAACTACAGCGTCTCTGGGGGAGTGGCCGGGGCGGGGGAAGAGAGTGAAGAAATCATCGCACTTGCTGTTGAGAGGAGTTGCGAAAAGGTCGCAGCAAGGTTGACCCCATCTGCGGAAAATTTTGTCCGCTACTGACTGATTGAGAGACCACTCGTGAGGCATGAGAATAGCTCTGCTTACCCTGTCCGCTATGACGTTGGACCTCCCGGGGATGTGAGTTGCTATCAGAAACCGTTGAGAGGAGATTGCCCACTGCCAGAGTCCGAGTGCTTCTCGACATAAGGGATAGGACTTGGTTCCGCCCTGCTTGTTGATATACCACACTACAGACATATTGTCTGTTTGAATTGCAATAGTCCCGGTGGGTAGAGAGTCCTGAAGAGCTTGCAACGCTAAAAGCACCGCTCTCATCTCCAAGACGTTTATGTGCAGGTGGTACTCTAGAGGTTGCCAAGTGCCCTGGACAGTCCTGCCCTGAAAATGCCTCCCAACCTGATCAGGGAGGCATCCGTGGTCACCGTGGCAACAGGAGGAAGAACAAATGGTCTGCCCTGGAGTACTAGAGGGGAGACCATCCACCAAGCCAGGTGGTCTTTGCATGATTGAGTGATTATTATGTTGTGAGACATCGGAAGTTGTTGAAAAGACCATTGGGTAAAGAGCATCCACTGAAGAATCCGCATGTGAAAACAAGCCAGGGGAACTAGTATGATTTCTGCTGCCATGAGACCCAAGGTTTTTAGTACAAATCTGGCCTGAATCCTCTTGCACTGTAGTAAGACCTGCACATGTCGGCGAATGTCTGACACTCTGTGTAGAGGAAGTTTTGCAGACAGCTCTTTTGTATTTAATCTTGCGCCTATAAAGGATATAGACTGACAAGGCGACAATGCAGACATTTCAAAATTTATTGAGATACCTAGCTCGGAGCAAGTTTGGATGGTATAATCCCTAGCTCGCAGTAGCTGATGCCTGGTGGAAGGAGTAAGGAGCCAGTCGTCTAGATATGGAAACACCTGGAATCCTCGCCGTCTCAGGTGATCTGTAACCACTGCCATGCATTTGGTGAACACCCTGGGGGCTGTGGTGAGACCGAAGGGCAGGGCTCTGAATTGATAGTGACTGGCTCCCAGCCGAAAGTGGAGAAACCTTCTGGAGCGCCTGTCCATTTTGATATGGTAGTACGCATCCTGAAGGTCTATGGAGCACATCCAATTGTCCTGACCCAAAAAGGGTGGAATGGACTGAAGCGTGACCATCCAGAACTTCGTTCTTTGAACAGATTTGTTTAACCTGCTGAGATCCAAAATGGGTCTCCAGTCCCCTGTCTTTTTTGGTACCAAAAAGAACTTGGAGTAAATTCCGGATCCTTGTTGGTCTGCTGAGACTGGCTGGATGGCCCTTTTTTCTAGCAGTTTTGAAATTTCTGGCACTGCTTGTTCCCTTAGACCAGGTGGAACATCTGGAAGGGACTTGGTTGTTTGTACAGGGGTGTGGACAAAGGGGATTTTGTAACCCTCGGATATGATGGACCGTACCCATCTGTCTTGTGTGAGGAGTTGCCAGGCTTCTGGGTAGAGTGACAATCTTCCCCCAACTGCCTCCAAAGGTGGACAGTCGGGCAGCCCCTCAGGCGTGCTGAAAGGGTTTGTCAGAGAAAGATTCTCTGCTACCCTGATTTTGCGGACCCCCTCTGCCCCTCGAGCGGCGTCTATTATTGTTCCCTCCCCTGCCCCTGGAGGGAAACTCACCACGTGTGTCAGGCACGACTCCCTGGTGTTTCCAAAACCACATTTTCCCACTCTTCTAACCCTTAGGGTATGGTCTAGAGGGAGTAGAAAAACGGACTCCCACGGCAGAGAGAGTCTTGCGTTCCTGCTCACACCTGGTAAGGGTATCCTTCACCTGTGGTCCAAACAGAGCCGAACCATCGAAGGAGGTACTGGTGAAGGATGCCTTAAAGGGGTCAGCAAAGTTACATAACCACATCCAGGCATGTCTTCTCAAAGCCACACCTGTACCTGCGGCCCTACTCGCCCCATCGGCTGCATAAGAAATGAGGTGCATGGAGGAGTTGACGATAGAGTTAAAGGTCGCCAGCTGGGAGTTAATCTTATCCTGAGCCTACGCAGATGATGGATTCTGAAGGGTATCACCCAGTTCCTTGAGAAGATCCCTTTGAAGGCAGGTGAAATGGCACAGATAATTCAGCGACCGCATGGAAAAGGTCGCTGAGGAAAACATCCGCTTCCTGTACCTGTCCATTGTCCTAGACTCTTTATTAGGTGGATGGACAGGCACCGAAGGGCCAGCCAACTCCTTCTTAGTGGCTGCTGCCACCACCATGGCATCAACGGTGACACCTTTTGTCAAAAATTGTTTGTTGGGTGGGGCTGTAATGAACTTAGTTGGCCTGCGGGGAGTTGGTTCCACTGTGTCCGATGCTGACCACGCCCTTCAAGCCACTACTTCCATGAGCGGGTCGAAGGGTGGAGACACCCAGGAGGTGGAAGGGTGAGAACCAAACGCATCCAGGTATACCGACTCATCCTCGGAAGGGTTAAGGGCAGTCCAGTTCCCCCTCTGCTTAAGGATCTCTAGGATGTCTGAAAAAGAGACATCCTCAGAGGGGGATCTTGGGGACCCTTCCGAATCCTCCAAGTCGGTATCAGACGTGACTGACTCAGGGGAGTTGACATGTTTCCTCTTATATTTTCTCTTCTGAGGGGGCTCCTCTGAATGATCAGGGGAGCCCTCGGAAGAGGAAGATATGCCCAATAGGGTGACCTGGAGCGTCTGTTCTCCACGCTTGGGGTCAGGAGGGTGGACAGAGACCGATGCAGGCACCATAGGGGGAGGAGCAGACTCAGGAGTCAGCACGCTCCTCATGACCTCGAAGGCTCTACTATCAGGCAGAGCAGAGGGTCCCCGCTCCGAAGAGACGTGAACCCCTCCTGGCACCGAGAGGGACAGCTCCGAAGCCAATGTCGGGGCCGAGCTCACCTGCGCCGAAGCCCCGAGAGGGAAAACGGGGTCGGACAAGGGTCCGATGCCACATGCCCCCTCGGAGCCGATGAGGTAGTCCTGGCACCGAGATCCCTCCAAGGAAGGAACCAATGAAGAGATCGGAGCCAACGAAGGAGCCGAAAGATGTGATATTGGCTCCGATGTTAACAAGATTCGAGCCCCAACCAGCTCCGGCTACGAACACAAAAGGGGAGTCGGAGGAGGAACTGCTGAAGACACTGGGACAGCCACAGTCTGTTGAGAAGGGCTGGTTAACATTTTAGCCAGGGCCTGCAATTTAAGGAGTCTACTGACCACCCTCTCCAAGTCATGATCGGATAACCTGGAGGACCGAGAGGAGTGGGACCTATGGCTTCGTTCCAACTGAAGCAATGGTGACCTCGGAGCCGAACGAACCGATTCTAGGGAAGGGGACCTAGAACGTTTTCGGCCCAACGACGGTTCTGACACTAAAGTCGGAGCCAACTGAGGTCTAGGGATGTCGGCTCCAGCCAGAGCCAAAGAGGAGGCAGATGCTCCGCCCGGTGACGGCTCCAAACTGGGAGCCAATGGCTTGGCAGGCTTTGAGGATTTCCCAGACTGAGGCTTCGCCGGGGATCCCTCTGGCTTAAGTAAGCCTCTCAAAATAAGCTTGTTCCTACACCCCTGCAGGACTCTCAGGCTGAAGGCATGACAGACCGAGCAGGAGTCCTGCAGGTGTAGGGAACCCAAGCAATAAACACAAGAAGTGTGACCATCTGTCAGAGACATCTTCTGACAGCACGAGTCACACTTCTTGAAGCCTGAAACTTTAGTATCCTTGGACATACTGGCCCAGGGATACTAAAGAGATAAAAATTAAACTAGTGCTTAAACAAGGCACACAGAAACACTCACACATCCGCACTAGTTAAGCTAACAATAATAACCACAAAAAACTATCACACACACTTAATAACAACTATCCTTAATAAAAGTATACAAATACTACAAGGCTAAACACTACTCCTATAGGTACAACAAGGGTGGGGTTAGCCACTAATAGAGAGAAACAAGGGGGGGGGGGGTTAGAAACTCTCTAACAGAAAACGAGTTTCCTTAGTGGGACAAACTAGGGGATACACAGTTTAACTACACTACAAGGGAAAGACAATCTATATATATAAGAAAAATACAAGGTAAATATTAGCTAGTAATACAAAAAAAAGGATTACTACGACCTGAGCCAGTAAAAGCGCAACGTCGGAGCTGAAGCGGCAAACGAGATCTGGGTATCTAGTGCCAAGCATTGTGGGATAAGGGGAGGCCTCGAGCCAGTAAATAGCTCTCGAGCTTTAGTAGATGGCAGAGTCGAAGCCGAGGATCGGCTCCAAACCCAACCAGCAAGAATGAAGGCGAGATAGACAACTTAACATCTGATTTTGTGTTGGAAAAGGGGTTCTATGGTCTTTAGAATTTCCTGTGTTACTGGTTTTGATGAAAAAATATGCATTACGAAAAAGATATAAAAGCAACTGTATTAAAATAGAATCAGTGCTGGAAAAAATCACAGTCATAATTGAAAACAAATGTTTCAGTATGATATAGAATTTTTTAAAAGCTTGTGTGTGTTTTGTACTCTGCTGAATGCTTCTTCCTTTCATTTTCATACTGACAGTGTTATATGCAAATGCAATTGATTCTTTCTCATTGTTTCCCTCATCAGATGTATAGAGATGGGAAGGACCTCTGTGAAAACATCTGGGCAGATGCCTTTACTGTTGTGGATGGTCAATGTCCATGCTTCACCTTAACAGAATCTGATGCAGGTCTCTCCTGGACAGCCCTTAATGATGAAGGAGATAGCTCAGAAGATCCAGATACCACCAAAGACAACATCGTTGCAGCCTCAGGTCCCTGCCAAACAACCCCATCTCCACTGGTGACAAGGATTAAGAACAGCATTCGTAAACGCTCAGTCTTTATGGAAGACGTAGAGGGCAGCGGAAGTGGCTTTTAGAACAAAAACAAAAAATTACATTAAAAATTGCTGAGCCTCCATCCCTCCTTCCTTCCCTGTTACAGACACATTTGTTTGGAGTTCTTGTGAACTATGCAAACTCCCTTCAGTTTTTCCACACACCTCTCACTGGGGTTGGGTGGTCACAACAGTAGTGTGACACGGTTCTTGGGCTTTTCTCAGTAATGACATAAATCTTGCAGTGAGATAATCTAAAGTAAGGTGATTTTTTTAAATAGGTACGGGAAACATCATGTCATTGTAAACAAATCTTCAGCTGATATGGATTTAAAATTCACTTCATGATCTTGTTGAAGACCATAATTTTTGCAAGAGTAACATAGCAGTCCTGTGTATTCCTGTGATAATGAAATGTCATCCTTCATTCATGCTTGCTATATATACAGTTACATACATAGTAATTCAATAAAAGCCATGCTGTTTAGCCAGTATAGGGCTTCAAGTCTAATCATGGAAATATTTTATAATAATATGTACATTTGAGAATTGTATGTATGAAAGTGTACTGCATACTACTTGTACATGGAGCAAAAATACATCAATATAATATTTCTTCTTGGCTTTGGCAGGTCTTAATTTTTGTCTGTGGGGAGCAGATGGATTCCTAAATATCTTCTGTTGATACTTAACTAAAGCTGTTTCGATTACTTATCAGCCAAACTGGCATTAATACAGTATCAGCAGGAGCAATGAAGACCTAGAGGTGCACACACCTGAGCCCCCCCCCAAAGAAAAAGCACAATGCTGCTCAAATTATAACACATTTGTGAACAAATACCTTACAGTCTCTTCTCACTCACACCCTTACTTTTATCAGTTTCTCTCTCAATATACCACAAGCCTGTTTTTCTCTCACTTCATATTGCAATTCCTGTTTGCATTGTAGTAACTTACCTTTAATTTCTCTATAAACTAGCTAAATCTTATCTTACTTTTAAATCATTGTCATATAACTTGTATCTGTTCTTAACCAATATTTTCATATTACGGTCTTATTTGATATAATTATATTTGTTTTTGTATTATTTTTAAAAACTGTAAAAGTATTGTTCTTAACATGTTTTGTAATATTCTGAAGCTTTTTTTTTTTCCCTGGGCCTCCAGTGAAAATGGGCTCCTACACAGTTGGACTTTCCTGGTAACCAAATGTCACTAAATAATAAATACAAATAACTTTCTGAACACTATTCTAATGGACTAGAGCATACAGACAACTGTTAGAAGGGCTATTTTAAATCTCCCGCCCCTAAAGAAAAAGCTCTTTCCTGTCTTAGTCCATGTCAGAGTATTTTGTTTCAAGGAAACAGTTTGGGGTTTGCTTAATAATATTCTTTTTCAGACTGACCCAAAAGCATAATAAATCCTCAAACTGTACTCTTTTTTTTTTTTTTTTTTCTTGTTAGAAGTTTGTACATTGTATATTAGAGCATTAAAATGCTCGCCAAGGGCATCAAATACATACCCTTGAGCATGTCTGTTAACTCTGCAGTACAAAAAAAAGACTTCAGATCAAACTGGCATACATAAACACACAACTACATTTGAGTTGCATTTCTTGAAACACAAGAAAGTAATCTCTGCCAAGCTGAATTTATTTTATTGCTGTCCTTTTCTTTTGTTTACAAACAGAATTTTATAAAAGGAGAATTTAGATACACACAGCAAAAGTGACCAGATGGGACATGTTCCTTGAATAAAATAGGAACTTTAATATATAAACCTCCGACCCACATGTTTTAATTGGTTACAAATTATTAACAGTTCATTGCCTTCTTCAGTGCTGAAGAAATCCTGTGTTTCATGACAGTACTGCCCTAATAAACACGGTTAGCCTTGTGTGCTCTGCATATCTATTCCGTTGTTATAGGAAAACATTCATATCAGGTGACCCAGTCATTCACTGTTCCCATCAGACTGCTATATGGTGTCAGTGGTGATATCAAACTCTGACCACAAAGTGAATGATTCAACCAAAAAATAAATGACGATAACTACAGGGGTGGGGACACTCCACAGCAACACTTTCTGATATGCAGTTTAAATTCTGCAGTCAGCACACCCACAGGCATGTAGTCTTCTGAATTCCTGATCTTAGATATACAACAGCACACTTGTAGTGTTTCCTGCCTCGTTCTTTCAGTCATTTAGCAAAAATATCAGTAAACAAGAGAACATAAAACAGCATTTATTAACTTTATTCTTTAAAACACACAATATATGACAGTAACTATATAATAATAGATTATTGGTATAGAGTAATATTACACTGTATAATCAACATATAACACACGTCTGTTCTGTGCACTGCAACAGTTACCCATACATTCCTCTTTCATTCATCACCTCATGTAAACATCAAAACTAACTGCTTTACTGAATCTAGTCTAGTTTCTGTACTTATATTTTTAAAAGACATATTTATATATGTTAATGTAATGTAAGGGCAGGACATGTACCCTTTTTTATTTGATGACATCTTTGTACAGTCTCATCCACTGGTATGTAGAGGAAGAGGAGTTTGTCTCGGGGGGGGGGTAGTACAGTAAGGATGCTTGTCATATAAAGAAGCCCCTGTGTGACATTCATGCAGTGTGCACAAAGCAGACAGAGTCAGTGTGGCACCCCACAAGCTGCTGTTCCACTGCCATTCCACTTCCAATTCTATCTGAAGGCCACCACTTAAGTGACCCCAACATATACCCTCCTTACAATATGAGAGAGCAGGCTCCTAACTGCTTAGTATCATACTTAGCTCCAGTGTTCAGTGCCATGGTCTGGCACATCTCCCCTATGCCTGTGAGAAGGAAAGATGGCCTAACAACAAATTTCTCTGCATTACAGAAATCAGCTAGCTGTGCATCAAATTGTCCATGACATCTGAAGGAAGTGGCTAGCAATGCCTGCAAGGAATCTCTCCACCCCCCAAACAGCAGTACCCTATTCTCCCACAGGGTAATAAATGTTTTGTGTACCAAGCCATGTAAACCTAGTTGCAGTACCTGATCAAATGTCATCAGCTCTCAGTGCAGTCTTGTGCGTAAGTCTTTGTCTTCTGTGGAATTTCTAATAAAGATTACATAACTTAAACCAACCTGTGTCTGCATTTGTCTAGCTTTATACAGTCCTGCCTATGCTGCTGCAAAATGATCAATAAAGCAACACATTCTCCACATTTCAAGGCAGCAGGTCCTATACAGAATATGTAAAAGATGTCAGCATACCTCAGGGCAGTCCAAAAAGTACATT
The DNA here is from genome assembly GCF_019279795.1 of Protopterus annectens. Classification (NCBI taxonomy): domain Eukaryota; kingdom Metazoa; phylum Chordata; order Ceratodontiformes; family Protopteridae; genus Protopterus; species Protopterus annectens. Next base: position 1,942,290,594 of record NC_056743.1, read on the forward strand.
AAATATCTGTAAACACCACTAAATACATCTCTCTCACTGAGCTTTATAATTTTAAAATAAGGAATCAGATACAGGCTTGTTAATACCAGCATGCTGTTTGCATGTAGTGTACAATTTCTAGTTATTACTGTCTACTCTAGTTTTAGACTTTGGTTTGTAACACACTACTGTTTGCCGAGCGTTTGTTTCCTGTTTAAGTAATGTAAATCAGTCATGGCTAAAAAAAGCTACTTAGTCCAGTCCATTTTCCTACACTGCAAATAAGCATCCACAAGCATAAATATACTATTTTCCAGCCATTTTCACTAACCAGACCAACAAAAGGAGCATTAGCTAACTGGTCTTGTATAATTAACACAACCTAGTTGCTTCCTCTGAGTCTGGCAGTAAAGCACACGAGGTTACCTAAAGAACCTACCAATGTCAGGAACACAGAAAAAGTTACACATGCAGAGTTAGCCATTATTGTTATATTAGCTAATGAAATAATTACACTTTATTAACCTACCTTTTTATGGTCATGCCTTACAGTTGTTAGGTCTCACTCACTCTCACACAAATGCACAGTTCATTCATACATATGCCTTACATCCATACCAGTTCCTCTGCAGTACCTACACAGGTAGGCACAGCACAATTGCTTGCCAGAAGAGAAGAGGGTGCTTTGGACAGGTCATGCCTTTGATTCTGGTATTCCACCATGTAGTATAATGCCATGGTGCATCATCGTAGGGGTACAGACACCATCATCAGATTAGACATGTTTATTCAGCAGTGTATGCTCGTATATATAATGAAGCCAAATTTGTGCCTATCTGGCAAGGTGCTACATTCCAGATGTCTTTAAATTCTGGATCTCACCTTCCTGTGGTCCCACTTTCCATTTTTGGTGTTCACTGTACTTTCACAGTCTGGCTCCAATGCATACCCTCACCTCTGGTCATACAGCTGACAGAAGCACACACAGCATGCAAACTAGACTCTTTAGAAAGGGGGGATAGCCAGGCTGGTTTCATTTTTAGGTTACTGTGATTCTGAAATAAAACTATGTAACTTATCCAGTATATATTGTTGTATATGGTATGTTATTGAGGAAATATTTCTGAAGTCAGATATTCTCCAAATGAGTACTGTACAGCATTTGGCTCTCTGTGAACAAAGTGGGACTTGTATCAAATCTGCTGGTCCATACTGAACTTGGCAGCCCTGGTTTTAGGGTGACATTGCCCTTTCTTGTGCATTAGGAACCTTATGCATTATGGTCTGTCAGTAAAGCAGAAAGCAAAACTCATTCTAGGCAAAATTTACTAAAAATGCCATTAGTAATAGTACCTCTAACAGCACACTGGCTGCAATGCCAGATCAGGCCACAGAAGGCCCACTGAAGAATGGGGCCTCCATTAGTAATAGTACTGCTAACAGCACCCCAGATGCAGCGCCAGATCAGGCTACAGAAGGCCCACTGTAAAATGGGGGACTCCATTAGTAATAGTACCTCTAACAGCACCCTGAGTCCAGTGTCAGATCAGGCCACAGAACAACCACTGTAAAATGGGGGCTCCATTAGTAATAGTACCTCTAACAGCACCCTGAATAAAGTGCCAGATCAGGGCACAGATAGACCACTGTAGAATGGGGGCTCCATTAGTAACAGTACTGCTAACAGCACCCTGAGTGCAGTGCCACATCAGGCCACTGTAAAATGGGGGCTCCATTAGTAATAATACCTCTAACAGCATCCTGAGTGAAGTGCCAGATCAGGCCACAGAAGGGCCACTGTAGAATGGGAGCCACATTAGTAATAGTACAACTAATAGCACCCTGAGTGCAGTGCCAGATCAGGCCACTGAAGGGGGTCTTACGTCCCCAAGCACATACACTCTTCTTTGCCTGTGAGGAATTATTTCTCCAATAGTAGTAGCTGTAGCTTTAGTCAGGAAAAGTTTATGCATGCAGAAAGCTACACAAAACAGGACACTCATTAGGCACCTTAGGAATACCACGGACAACAACTAATGCAGAAAAATATTTCACTAATTGTGACTAGAAAACTGGATAATGGTAAGGCATGTAAGGCTAGTGATCCTGCCATGGGAGCACCTTCATTATTATGTATACCATCCTTGTGTTACTAGCCCAGCTTGAGAAACACTTCAGTATATGTACCCACAAAACCTATGAAGATTAACCTTTTTTGGGAGGGAGAGAAGTACACAAAATCACCTACAGCTGTATAGATAGGTTTACTACACCTGAAAGACAGAAATGTCAGTTTAGTTCAGGGTTAAGGCCATGAGCTGGTAACATGCTTCATCCTGTAGTAATCATTGTTTTGATTTCCATCATTATCACTTGCAAGGTGTGTGATTGTGAACGAGTTATTGAATGAGACAGTGCTCCTTGTTGGCCCCCTGAAAAATAACAGTAGTCTTACCCAGTTAAATATATATATATATATATATATATATATATATATATATATATATATATATATTATACAGTTACAAACTGGTCAGGTTTTGCTTAGGCTGATGTGCTCTGTCAACAAGACAAATGGTTGACAGGTGTGCGAGATCGACCATCCCCTGGGTTGGGGAATATGGCCCTTTCCCAATGATTGTGGAAACTTGGAGTCAGTATATATAATTAGAAGGGGTGTAAAAAAAGACGTTATGTTCTTACCATAACGTTTCATGTGGAGTGTTCATCTTGCCTTTGTTCTTACACATGGGTGCCGGAGCCGATCTTCGGCTTCGAGTCGGCCGCTTAGCAAAGCTCTGCATCCAGAAGAAGCTCGAGACCAACCTACCTCCCACAATTCCCTCTGCCTTTACCTCAGATCTAGTTTGCAAAACAACACCAGATCCAGCAACAACAATGTAAACATCCAAGAATACATACATATACACAAGTAGCGTAAGTAACTCAAGCCAGTAGTACCACAAAGAGAATACTAGTGGGAGACAAACAGACCAGACTTCTAAACTGGACGTTCTTCCTGACCTGAGGGTGGGAGGGTGGGGATGTAAGAACAAAGGCGAGATGAACACTCCACATGGAACGTTATGGTAAGAACATAACCTCTTTATGTGAGAGTGTTCAATCTCGCCATTTGTTCTTACACATGGGTAGCGTCCCTAGCTCCATGGCCCTGAGAGACTCACGGGAGAACATTCCAGAGTACAGTGGAACCAAAAGTTGCTCTGTCCCTGGAAATCCTATCCACTTTATAATGAGTGATGAATGTATGTGGTTTAGACCAAGTGGCAGCCGCACAAATAGTGTCCAAAGGCAGGCGAGCCTCATGAGCCAAAGATGTAGAAACTGATCTAGTAGAATGTCCTTTTGGTTTTGTGGGCAAACTGTGACTAGAAGCAGCATAAACGAAGGTAATACAATCAGTTAGCCATTTGGAGAGAGTACGCTTAGTGACTGCCATGCCCTTTTTGTTGTCCGCAAAGGCTATAAAGAGTTGGTCTGCTTTCCTATGGTCTTTAGTTCTATCTAGGTAGAATCTGAGTTGTCTATGAACATCCAACTTGTGCAACATATATTCCAGCTTAATGGAATGATTTTTGAAAAATGTGGGAAGCTCAATGGATTGATTAATGTTGTTAACTGAACAAACCTTAGGGAGGAAAGAAGGGTTGGTGCGTAAAGATACCCTGTCCGGGTGAAAAATTAAATATGGCTGTTTAATGGAGAGAGCTTGAAGTTCTGATACTCTTCTGGCCGAAGTGATAGCTACTAGGAAGAGAGTTTTCCAGGACAAGAACAGGAAGAAGCTGGTTCAAAGGGTGGTAATATTAGCTGGGATAAAAGGAGGTTTAGATTCCAAGGAGCCACAGGAAACCTAACCGGTGGTCTAAGATGAAAGGAGCCTTTCAGAAAGGCTTTACAAAGCCTATGAGCCATAATGGGCGCTCCATTCTCTCCTACCTGAAAGTTAGAAATAGCAGCCAACTGAACCCTCAAGGTGGCAGTAGAGGCTCCTTGGTGAAACAGCATGGATAGGAACTCTAAAACCTTGTTTAGCGGGGCTATTAAGGGATCTAAATGCTGCGCAGTTGCCCAGTAGACAAAACGTTTCCACTTACTGGGGTAAATTTTTGTAGTGGAAGCCTTATGAGAGGCTACTAGAATGTCTTGAACCGCCGAAGTGAGAAGATCAGACCTGGCTAAGAAGGGAAGCGGAGCAGCCAAGCTGCTAATCTGAGGGACAGGAGCGATGGGTGGGGAGCTCCTGAGAATGAGTCAGTAGGTCTGGCACCGGGTCCAGAATCCAGGGCTCCCGAATTTGGTGTGCTTGAAGAAAGGGAAACCAAATCTGACGAGGCCAGAATGGGGCAATGAGAATTACAGTCCTTTCTAGGTCCTTGGCTTTCTGGAGAAATCTCGGTATCAGAGGTATTGGGAGAAAAGTGTACAGGAGACCCGGGGGCCAATCGTGAATCAGAGCATCCCTGGGGACATCCCCTGGAGGGGGTAACAGGGCAAAGTAGCTTCTGCATTTGGCGTTCATTGGAGATGCAAACAGATCGCAGCAAGGCTGGCCCCACTTGTGGAATATCATCTCCGCTATTGTCTGGTTGAGGGACCACTCGTGAGGTAACAGGATGGCTCTGCTCAACCTGTCCGCTATAACATTGGATAACCCCGGGATGTGCGTTGCTATCAGAAAGCGACCCGTGGACTCTGCCCATTGCCAAATTCTCATGGCCTCTCTGCACAACTGATAAGACTTAGTTCCTCCTTGTTTGTTTATGTACCAAACTACAGACATGTTGTCTGTTTGAACTGCAATGGTCCCTAGAGGTAGAAGGGGGGAAAAGTGTTGCAATGCTAGAAACACTGCCCTCATCTCCAGGACATTGATGTGCAGGTTGTACTCTAAATTGGTCCATTCGCCTTGGACTGTCTGTCTCTGAAAGATGCCCCCCCACCCTATCAGGGAAGCGTCCGTGGTCACCGTGGCTGTTGGTGTGGGTAACACAAATGGTCTGCCGTTGATGAGATTGCGATTCTGTAACCACCAAGACAGATGTGCTTTGCAGGTGTTTGTAATGTGAATTTCGTGTGTTAGCGGTAACTGTTGGAACGACCATTGTGCGAACAGCAGCCATTGGAGAACTCTCATGTGTAGTCTTCCCATGGGAACTGCAATGAGGGAAGCTGACATGAGTCCCAAGACTTTCAGAACTAGTTTGGCTGGGGATTTCTTGGACAACAGAAGGAGAGATATGTGTTTTTGTAGGGAAGCTATTCTTGCGGGGGGGGAGTCTTAGAAGCAAGGAACGGGTATCCAAATCTGCCCCTATAAATGAAATATGCTGTGATGGCTGTAAGGCAGATTTTTCGAAATTTATCGAAATCCCTAGGTGAACACAAAGGCTGAGTGTGTAGTCCCTTGCCTGTGTCAATCGATGCTCGGTGGTGGCAGTAAGGAGCCAGTCGTCCAGATACGGAAACACCCAGAATCCTAGGCGTCTCAAGTGAGACGCTACCACTGCCATGCATTTGGTGAAAACCCTGGGGGCTGAGGTTAGACCAAAGGGCAGGGCCCGAAACTGAAAGTGGCTGGCTCCCAGCCGGAAGCGCAGGTGATCCCTGGACGCTCTGGCCATTTTGATGTGGTAGTATGCATCCTTGAGATCTATTGAGCACATCCAGTCGTCCTTCTGTAAAAACGGAAGGATCGATTGAAGCGTGACCATCCGGAACTTTTCTTTCTTCACATAGGTATTGAGATTGCTGAGGTCCAGAATTGGCCTCCAGTCCCCTGTCTTTTTTGGAACCAAAAAGAACCTTGAGTAAGTTCCGGATCCTCTTTGGTCCACCGGGACTGGTTGGATGACTCTCTTTTCTAGCAGCTTTGAAATTTCTATAGCTGCAGGTTGTCGCAGATGGGGCGGTACATCTGGGAATCTTTTCTGTGGTAACGGGGGGAATAGAAATGGGATTTTGTAACCTCTGGTAATAATGCTTTTTACCCATTTGTCTGAAGTAAGGTTTTGCCAGGCCTGAGGGTATAAAGCTAAGCGACTCCCGACTGCCTCCAGAGCAGGACAGTCGGGCCTCCTTTCAGGAGTGCTGGAAAGGCTTCCCAGGGATAGTATCCCTGTCGCCTTGGTTCTGCGGACCCCCTCTGCCGCCAGGGTGACGTCTTCCACTTCTGCCCCCCCTCTGCCTCTGGAGGGGGCATCACCCTGTGTGCTTGGGAAAGAACCCTGGGGTTTACGAAACCACATTTTCCCACCTCGTTGCCCTTTGAGGTACGGTCTGGATGGGGTGGAAAAACGGACTCCGACAGCAGATAGAGTCTTTCCCTCTTGCTCACATCGGGTCAGGGTCTCCTTTACTTTGGGACCAAAGAGAGTGGCACCATCAAAGTGGGCGTTAGTAAAGGAAGACTTGAAGGCTTCCGCAAAGGAGCACAGGAGCATCCAGGATTGTCTACGAAGAGCAATCGCTGAAGCCGCAGCCCTACTTTAGCCTTCGGCTGCATACGAGATGAGCCTCATGGACGAGTTTACAATAGATGTAAGGGTATTGAGCTGTGCTGTAACCTTATCCGAGACAGCAGCATCTGTAGTACCCTGGAGGGTATCTCCCAACTCTTTGACTACATCCCTCTGTAATCGTGTGAAATGTGTCAAATAGTTCAGCGATCGCATGGAAAAAGTCGCTGAACTGAAAATGCGCTTCCCATATCTGTCCATGGTCCTAGAATCTCTGTTAGGAGGATGGACAGACGAGGAAGATTCGGACATCTCCTTTTTCGTGGCAGCTGCCACCACCATAGCATCCACTGGAATTCCCTTAGTGAGGTATGCCTTATCCTGAGGGGCCGTTATATATTTATTAGGCTTTCTGGGAACTGGCTCCACTGTGTCAGGTGTCTCCCATGCCCTTCGAGCAATTAACTCCATTAACTCGTCGAAGGGCGGGAAGAAGGGCGAGCACCGAATGCCTTCAGCAAAACTGACTCATCCTCAGAAGGGGGTAGGGCTTGCCAATCACCTCTCTGTTTCAGGATCTCCAGGATGTCAGAAAAGGAGACATCCTCCGAGGGTGATTTTGGGGACCCTTCCGACTCATCTAAGTCAGTGTCTGATGTCAAGGACTCTTGTGGAGAATCCAAGTGCCTCCTCTTGCACATTCTTTTCCTCGGGACGTTATCGGGGGGGGGCATCCGATGAAGCCTCCGAGGAAGAAGGGGCTCCCTCTGGGGGAGGCTGAGACACTGGTGCTCGACGCTTTTGAGTAGTTGTAGGTGCAGAAGAGGATAACGGGCCTTTATGGGAGGGAGAGGATGCTTCTGCTGATGTAGTTGTCTGGGAAGACAATACCTTCCTCATAAGGTCGAAGGCCCCTGGACCCCGAGCCGAGGAATCCCCCGGTTCCGAAAAATGCGGAGGTATCTCCGACATGGAAGCCAAGGGCACCGACCCAGAGGACAGAGCCGAGGCGATCCATGCCGAGGTGCCGAGAGGGAGAGTCAGCACCGAAACATCAGTTCGACTCTCGGTCCCGGAACCAAGGATAGATCGACAGCTCTGTGAGTCCGGCAATGGTTCCGACGGAGTTGAGGTCAAAGGTGCCGACCGAGAAAGAGACAGTTCCGGCACCAAGGGCTCCATTATCAGCAGATCAGCGTCTCCCGGCTCCGAGGGCTGAGAAGGCCTCGGAGGAGGACCAGATGGAGACAAGGGAAGGCCTTCGATTCTCGACACTAACTGAGAGGAGACTGCAATGAGTTTGGACAGGGCCATGTTCTCCATCAGCTTCTGCACCACACAATCTACGTCAGTGTCAGAGAGAGGCCTGGAAGATCGCGTCGAAGGAATCGAGGATGGTGCTGACCTCAAAAGAGCAGGAGGTGGAAGTTCCGTCACCGGTTCCAAGACCCAAGGCTCGGTGACAGACAATAGCTCAACACTCGGCCCCGAAGTCTGTGGAACCGGTGAACGAACTTTAAAGGAAGAACTTGGAGCCGATGACCTGGGCTCCGAAGTCCTCGATTCCTTCAAGGATTTAGAAGTCTGGTCTGACTTGTCTAAAGCCTCTTGGAAGGCAGGCTTCAAAAGACCTCTGTCCATAAGCTTCCTGCGCCTATCTGCCATGACCCTTCCACTAAAGGAATGACATATGGAACAGTCCTCCTGAAGATGGAGAGGGCCAAGACAGTAGACACAGGAGCTATGGTTGTCGGTGACAGACATTTTCTGTCCGCACTGACATCTTTTAAAACCTGATTTAATCTTCTCTGACATAATAAGTATTGAAGATTGTCAAGAAACAGTCAAAAGTGAAAAATCACAGCAGTAATATCAAGTAGTAGTAATATTAAGTAGTCCAATCTGAGATTTAGCAGGTGGGGTAGGCCTTAGGTAACCTAAACTAATATATAAATGTAAAAATACACTATATATAAAGTCGAGGGGAAGACCAGACCATACACACACACACACACACACACACACACACACACACACACACACACACACTAAATAAGTCTATAATCCTAGGAATTTTAAAGAAAATTCTCTTAGAAAAAGTTTAGCTTATCTGTTCCAGTTGGCTCAGAGCTCTTCAGAACGATGCGATCGGTTGCAGCGGCAAACTAGATCTGAGGTAAAGGCAGAGGGAATTGTGGGAGGTAGGTTGGTCTCGAGCTTCTTCTGGATGCAGAGCTTTGCTAAGCGGCCGACTCGGAGCTGAGGATCGGCTCCGACACCCATGTGTAAGAACAAATGGCGAGATTGAACACTCTCACATCAGTATTTTACTATTTGCATGCTCCAAGGTCATGCTCACTCTTTCCTGCCTCAGCAGTTTTTTTTTTTTTTTTTTTACAGTATATAGCCTTCCCTAGCACAGGAGTATTAACCTCTTACCTCCTCTAGTTGATCACTTTTTCCTACTTTGGCAGTGTATTACAGTCAAGATAGTATAAACCTCATCTAGACACTCACTAAATCCTACTTCAGCAGTCTTTTGACTTCCTGTCACCAGCATCACTTCTGTAGACCTTGGTGCTTGGCCAGGAGATAGTAATTTTCACAATTTACAGTTGTGTGAAGCTAGAGATTAAGGGAATACCCACTCACTTAACTTAATGCAAAACCACATGATAACATGTTAGAGAAATACCTGAAAGCTGTGACATTAGAACAGTGCCCTTTCCATGTACAATGGTTTTACAATTTCTTCGAAGCAGTTAAAAGTACACTCTTCTGATTTCCTCTAGGTATTATCTGTTCATGAAAACCAGAATGTAGCCTTGTGAGATACTCAGGTCATGTCAAAGACCTACCTTTGTGGGTCAAAGAAAAGGCTCATCTTCTCCAACACACTAAATCTGGCATTTTTCGGGGATGTGATCAACCAATTGCATTGCATACAATGACATCAGTCAAACAGTACCTGACCATGCCTAGTCCCTAAGCCAGCCGTTTCTTATCTGTTCATGAAATTAGAATCTTGACCATGGTGCCCATTAGCAAAATTTCTATATGTCTGATGCCCAAAAGCAAACTGTCCATGTGGCCCCTAAAAACCCACCCAAGCCTCACAATAGCAAGGTTTTCATTGCCTGGGAGACAAATGCTGCATAAAACACTCCCAAAAGTGTCAATAATTGAGTCCATCAGTGCAGAGATGTCAAAGGCAAAGGTAGTTATCAAAGCATTATCAAAAGGAGTGAAAACTGGAGGGCAGTAGTAAATCCATTTCAAAAATGTCTCTCCAGACACCCTAAGTGTTGAAATTATCCTCATCTAGTGAGGACTTTACTGTGTGTTCAACATCTGCTTTATCAGGTAGTGAGAACCCATCCTGGGGTTGTGTATCCTGGAGTATAGACATGATCCATCTCCTGGTTAATGAGTTGGAGTTTACTGCCTACTAGCCTAATCCTGGGGACTGTTCACTTGAGTTACTCAGCCCCCCCAGATTTTGGGTGCATGAAATTGATAACTCACTCCTAACATCTTCTGTGGGCCCAGCAGGATACATTGGGTCTTACCTTGCCAAAGCTTGTCAGTCAGGGCTTGGCCTTTAAACAAATGCTTCATGTCTGGTAGGAATTTAAATTGTGGGTGTGGGAATGCACCTTTTGGGAACACCGACTGGTGCCAGAACCCAGCCTAGCACAAGCCTCTCATTCCCTTTCTACCTCAGACAGGCACTCCTGATGGCCTGATCCCAATCACCTGACCTCTAGTGCATATCTACCACACACCTGATCCTGGGTGACACCACGCATAAGCATGTTCTTAGAGATAATTCTAGGGAAAAGAGATTCCCTCCCATCCACGATACTGCAAGAAGTCTGAGGACCAAAGACCATTATTTCTGAGATGGATAAAGGCAATGTCTCTGCCCCACTCAACCTTTTTAGCTACAGGAGGAGAAGCTGTGAGTCAACTGGTCATGAAAGATGCTATTTATGCAGCATGGAAGCCCTCAGACACTCTCTCTCTCTCTCTCTGCAGTTCCAATATGATGGGCACATAAGTGCCTAGCTAAGGGGATAATGTCCAAGGTATCCTCAGGATATATCCTATGTGATCCCCTAATTCCAGGGCAGAACCGAGAGACCACAGCAGTTTGCCAGCTTGTCACCAGATGAGAAGTCTAAAGCCCTGGAGCAGGCTGGTAAGACAGTCTACTCATCTGCCACAGTGGGTCTTAAAACCTTTAGCTATTTTCCTCACCTATCAAAATTCCAATCCTCCCCAGATGACCAGGCACTGTAGAAGCTTTCATCCCTCAAGGAATAAGTGTTTTATTTTTACTTATTTTAATTTGTAAAGACTGTGTCTACACCTTCAACAGTAAGCTTCCATGTAGCCCACTGTAAATTTGACTGTGCAGATGCTGTAGCAAGCCACAGAGGCTTATGCAAGTGCTTTTGCAGGATAGTTTGGCTGATGCTTGCTTCCCCAAAAGAAGGATCTCAGAAACAGCATCCAGGATGCCCATTTCAAAGAGGAAGCTCTCCTCAGTTAGTCTTCTTAAAAAAAACAGCCTTTCACCAGTATAAAGGATCTTTATAATCCCACATCATCCCATACCTCTTCATGTTTCATATCCAGCTAACTACAAAAAGAAGGACGCCTTCTTGTACATTAAAAAGGCCTTAAAGCATTATGCAGTCTTTTCCCTTCCTGAAAAAAGAAAAAAAAATGGCTGGACCCAGGGAGGCTGCAGCTGTGTTGGCTAGTCAGAGATAAATGTTCAGTCTGTCTTCTTTTTCACTTAAAACACCAAGAAAATCACTTTCTGTGCTCTTAAATGAAGGCACAATAACTTACAGCAGACAGAAGTTGCTAGAAATCAAGCAGCTTTCAGTGCCGTGTTGCTGGTTGGATTCACTGCACTCTGCAAAGTATTTGGGGCCTACTTCACTCACAGAACTCCTAGATCTTTGTATTTTAATCCAGCATACTCCAATATGCCTGAAACAACAGGAAGAAGGTTCTGGAACACACCCGACAAGGTATAAGGGGGAAAGATGTCAGACAACCAGGAAAAGAGGTTGCAGAGCTGGGATTACTGCTAAAGTGAAGACTAATCCTCTCAGGCCTTCACTGTCAACACAGCTGCAGCTAGCTAATGTGTGCTCACTGGACAACAAGATTGACTTTTTAGGACTGGAACTCTCCACAAAAAACAAGGTTAGAAATACCTCCAGCCATCCAACCTCAATCCCTATTTCCCATTTTGCACATGGGGTCGGGGTGTCACTTCAACAGTGACAATCATCTCAAGCCAAGGTTTACACCGCTGGGTGGCTAGCCCTGCTGCAGTAGTTCATCCGTACCACTCACTCGCACCTACGGCCAATTTAGTGTTGCCAATCCACCTACAGCATGTCTCTGGAATGTGGGCGGAGACCAGAGCACCCGGAGGAAACCCACGTGACCACAGGGAGAACATGGAGACTCTGCACAGAAGGCACCCTAGCCAAGAATCGAACTGGAGAACCTCTTGCGGTGAGGCAATAATGCTAACCGCTGTACCATCTCCAGATGAAAATACCTGCTTATTGATATTTACTGAGACATGGCTGCATAGCAAGATCAATGCTAGTGCTGTTAACTTAGAAGGTCTCACAGTCTTAGGTTCATAGGTTCATACTAGGCTATCTGCCCTAGGGCATTTATAAGCCTAGCCAGAATGTGTTTGGCTTTCGCCACCCATTTTAAATTTATTTTGCTATGCCCTTTTTCGAGGTTAGTATACTGTGCCTCTATCTAACAGTGACACAGAAGTGATACCCGGGGTAAACCTACGATCTCCCATCCACTCATCAAGATTCCTCTTGAAGAGAGTCAATGAGGGACTCTGCCTAACCTGGACTGGGATTTTATTCCAGAGTGAAGGGAGACTCTGGGTTATGAATCTGTCCCTCCAGCATGCCCTATTTATTTCAGTGCTGAGGTTCAAGTCTCTCGAGGGCGTAGCTCGATGGGATTTGGATTTTCTGAGGTGCAGCATGTCCATTAATTCCGGGTTGGACATGGCTTTATACGTCAGGCACAGATCTCCTCTGAACAGGCGGTATGCCACTGAGTAGAGCTGGAGTTTCTTTAACCGGGCAGCATATGGCATCTGTTTGAGCCCTTTGATCCTCTTGGTGAGGTACTTTTGGGGTCTTTCCAGTTGCTGCAGGTGTCTGGTAAGGTACATCCCAAAAGGGCATTGTACTTAATTATGGGCCTGATGAGGGATGAGTAAAGAGGCACGATGACCTCCCTGATCTAGATGTGAATCCCTTCATGATTAGGTGGGCTATATAAAATGTTTTTCTAACCACTTTGGCCACGTGGTTGTCAAATGAGAGATTGCTATCAACTTGGGTCCCCAGGTCCCTAATTACTTCTTCTGTACTTAATGGATTTCCACCTATGTGGTAATTTGTGGGCACTTTGTTTTGCCAAAGGGATGACTATACACTTTTGGCATTTAGCTTGAGGCCATGGCTCTGGCACCAGTTGTCTGTTTCTATGAGGCCCTTTTGGAGGATGCTTGTGTCGGCTGGAGAGTCGATTATGGCACCCAGTTTGCAGTCATCTGCGAACATGGTCAGCCACAGTTCTTCCGTGTTGGCCTGTACCTCCGAGAAATATATACCGAACAAGAGAGGTCCCAGGACTGAGCCTTGTGGGACACCACTTGTAACTGGTTTGGAGTCTGACATGGCTCCAGCAATTCTAACCATGTGGGTTCTGTCCTTGAGCCAGTTTGCAATCCATCTAGTGACATAGGGGTTTATATTTAAGCTGGTGAGCTTATCTATAATGCCCAAGTGGGGTATTGTATCGAAGGCTTTTGCGAGGTCCAGGTAGGCTGTGTGGACCACCTTCCCCTCGTCAATGGCCTTGGTGACTGTTTCAAAGAAATCAACCAGGTATAAGAGGCAGGATCTGCCCTTAACAAAGCCCAACTGGGTAGGATCCAGTGTTTGTAGGTCCCCAATATCTTTATTTATGAGGTCCATGATGATCCTTTCCATAGCTTTGCAGACCAAACTAGTCAGGCTTATGGGGCGATAGTTTCCAGGATCCGTTGAGGCACCACCTTTATGGAGAGGGACCACTGTTGCTGTACGCCACTCTTTGGGCACATATCCTGTAGTAAGGCTGAGATTGAACAGTAGTTTTATGTTTGGGTTTAGCTCTTCTTTGAGTTCATGTAGGGCAGCCGGGACACCATCTGGTCCCATTGATGCTGTGTTTTTGCTTTGGAGAGGCGGCTCTTACCTGAGCATCTGAGATGTCAGGGGACAGCACTCTGCTGGGATAGATATTTGCCCTTTGGTGGGAGGGGAGAAGTTTGCGCTGAACCTGTCAGCTAGGATGTTGGCAATGTCTGTGGGTTCGTGTATTTTTGTCATTTTGGACTAATTCTGAGCATATCTGGGAATTACCACCCAGGTTCCTAACATAACTAAAGAAAGCCTTGTGATTATCCTTAGTGTCCTGTGCAATTTTTCTCTCGAAGCTGGCCTTAGACAATTTTATGTGTGCCCGTAGTTTTTGCTAATACTGATCAGTGATGCCTTCCCTTTTTGGGATTTTGCTTTATCATTTAGTAGCTTCCTCCTTCTATTGTATAGTTTGTTTATGGCTGGGGTCCACCAGACAGGACGTCTGCCTTTGGAGGATTGGGTCTTGGTTTTATTTGGGATCGCATGATCCATGCATTCCTGAAGGTGTTCACAGAATGCGTTTATAAAGGATTCTGCGGTCTGGGCTGTATTTTCCACAGGCCTGGGGGCTTTGAAGGATTCCACCTCAGTTTTGAGGAGTGTAAAATTTGCTTTAGAGAAGTTTTTCACTGTGGTTTTCTGGGCAGGGGGTGGGGTCGGGATGTGAATATCCAGTGAGATTAGTTTATGGTCTGATCTTACCAGTGAGGGATACACTTCTGGTCTGGAGCATAGAGTCCCCATGTTGGTGATGATCAGGTCCAGTATGTTTTCCCCTCTTGTGGGAGTGGTAACAAGTTGTTCCATAGCATTTGAGTTTATAAATTCTAGGAACCTTTGGGCTAGGGTGTTGGAGCTAGAGTAATGCTCCCAGTCTATGTTTGGGTAGTTGAAGTCGCCCAATATAATGGTGTTTGGAGAGACCTTCATATTTTCCAGTGTTCTCAGGAAGGCTGAGTGGGGTTCCTGGGTTTGGGAGGGTGGTCTGTAGCAGGCTATAAACTGGAAGGCAGTTTTACCCACTGTTAGTTGCACATGGATAGTCTCTGATGCTTCGTGCTTTGCCACCAACCTGGAGGTGTGGGTATCTTTGATGAATATCGATACTCCCCCTCCTTTTGTGGTATGAGGTATAACCTGGTAGTGCTGGGGTGCTCTCGGGAGCCCTGAACCAGGTTTCTGTTACTGCACAGATATCGATGTTCTCCATGCTAAGGAGAGTTTCAAGTGCGTGCATCTTGAGGTTTAGACTTCTGGCGTTGAGTAGCATTACTCTTAGTTTCTTATCCCTTGTGATACCTATGGAGGTGGGTTTGTCTTTTGAGCCTTGCCTAAAAAAGGCACTATGGGGGTAGCAAGAGCCTTTGCCAATATCCGAAAGCCCAGGGTGACAGGTGCAAGCCGTCCCTAGCGAAGCATCGTGGCTTGTCGAGCATATCATCCCAAGCTGACAGGCATTGGATCCCCTTTGAATGACACCAGTACTTAAGCTAATTGTTGAAATTGATCATCTTGTCTTCATATTGTGGCATCCTTCTTGGTGAAGGTAAGATGCTACTCAAGGTCAGGGTCATACCGGCCTGGGCTACATGCTCAGAGAGCTCCTTTATGTCTCTTTTCATGTAGTCCAGGGAGGTACGTCTCAGGTCATTCACACCAGCATGGACAATGACTGAGTCATATTTGTACTTGCCTTGGAGTGACCTGAGTGCTTGTGTTATGTGGTGGATCCTAGCACCCGACAGGCTGCTCACCGTGACCCTCTCCTTGTTCAGCCTGGTGAGCGGGACGTCAGTGTGCCTGACGATAGAGTCACCTATTACAAGTGTATCAGGTGTGTTGTTTAGTCTTAAGGGCTGTGACTGTTTGGCACACTGGCTTTGTGAGATATGTGTTGCACGTGTTTTGTTTTGGGGTAGCGGCTGCTTGGGTGTCTGCTTTGGAGGTCTCTGCTGCTTCGGCAGATCTTTATTTAGAGCCTCCAAGTATGTTTTTGTGTGATTATGTGTTTGGTTTGCTGTCGTGGTAGGTCTATGTGAGACTGGAATTGTAGTGAGTATGGTTTCCTTCTCCTCCTGACTGGTTATGCCAGTACTGAGTTGAGAGAGCTTAGCCTCCAGTTTGGCTATATGGTTGCATCTCTCACATGTGTTGGAATTTGTTGGGAGGAGGAGAGGGTTGTCTGTGTACATGAGGCAGTTGTAACATTGCCTCAAGATTCCCAGATTCACCAGTTGTCCGGAGAGGAGATTGACAACTGACCTTTGGACATGCTAGAATAATATTGGGAATTCCTTAATAATTGAAAACCAGGGCCAGTGGGGAGTGAGGGTGTAGTGCTTTTAATTTTTAGTGCTGACTTATATAATTGCTTTAGTGAGCAAGTGCCAGGTAACTTAAGTGCAATGTGTTACAGGTAACTTAAATGCAAAAACGACAAACAGTAACTTTCTTTCAAGTGAAACAAGGAAATAAGTACAGTAAGCAATGCAGATATCACTAGTGAGCCACAGAAGTGCTGAGAAGCCGCGTATTAGGTGGAATTAGCGTTCCAGGGAAATAACAAGCAAACAAACAACAAGCATATAAACAAAGCTATATTCAGCAGGCCTGGATCTAGTCTATGCTACAGCAAACAAGGTGTACCAATTTCAGTAAGATACAGTTCAAATATTCAGGCACTATAAACCTTTAACCAGAAATTCCCAGCTCAGAAGGGCAGAGTCCAGACAGACAGATGCCAGGTCTTGTGTAGAAAGGCCAAGGGAGGTGGAGTTTGCATCTATGTTAATGAATGATGGTGTAAGAACTGTCAGATTATACAGGTACACTGCTCTGATTACCTAGAGTTCCTGTCCTTAAAATGTTGACCTTTTTACATACCTAGGGAGTTTAATGGAGCCTGTGTAACAGTGGTGTACATTCCACCCAGTGCTAATACCACTGAACCCCTGAACAAACTACACAACTCTATCTGTGAGCTACAGAGTAAAAATTCAGACTTTGCACATGTGGTAGCAGGTGACTTCAATCAAGCTGATATGAAAGAGGTGTTAAACTATTATTAATATGGAGACTTTCCCACAAGAGGTACAAGCATTTTGTACATGGCATACACCAACATAAAAGGAACCTACAAGGCAGTACAACCTAATAAAGGAAGCTCCAATCACCTTTCCATCATGCTTCAAACAGCCTACAAACCTGCTTTGATCACAGAAAAGCCCACGGTGAAGCAGATCAGGGTTTGGCACAAGATGACAATAGAATGTCTCCAGCACTGTTTTGAAAGTACTTGCTGGGATGTATTGAGAGAGGGAGCCATGTCAGACCAACAGGTAAACATAGATGACTATGCAGAAGCAGTAATGGCATACATCTCAAAATGTGTTGATGATGTATCTATCATCAAAAGTATCACAATTAGTGTAAACCAAAAGCCTTGGCTCATGAGTAAAGGCTATGAACTCATGAAGGCAAGGAATGCAGCATTCAGGTCAAAAGACAAGGAAGGTCTAAGTGAAGTCAGAGCAAATCAAAAAAGGGGCATTAAAGAGGTTAAGAGGAGGATGGAAGAGGGGTACAGAGTTGCTTAGAGGACATGAGGGATACTAGGAGTCTTTATCAAGGGATACAACAGATCACTGATTATAAAACCATAGCAGCTCAGTGTGATGACAGCATTGAATCCCTGGACTGAACTCCTTCTTTGGTAGATTTGAAGAGAAAAATAACTTGCCTGCAACTAGGTTACCCACTGATCAGAATGAGGGGGTGCTCAGTCTTAACTCTGAGGAATTGATAGGTCAGCTAAAGAAAGTGAACCCCAGGAAGGCTTCTGGCCTAGACAATATACTTGGCAAAGTACTGAAAGGGTGTGCAGATCAACTATGATGGATATTTTCAACACCTCCCTTGTTCTAGAAAAAGTACACTCTTGCTTCAAGGTAACAAATATCATCCCTCTTCCCAAAAAAGCCAATCCCTCTTACCTGAATGACTACAGAATGGTTGCTTTAACTTCTAACGTCATGAAATGTTTTGACAGGATTCTTAAAAAGCATCTGTCAGCAATTCTACCATCAACCTTTGATCCTCTGCAGTTCGCTTATCAGGAAAACAGATCCACTGCTGATGCCATATCGGTGGCATTGCACTTCTCACTTGACCATCTAGAGGGAAAGAAAAACTATGTCAGACTGTTGTTCATAGATTTCAGTTCAGCATTTAATACTGTGGTTCCGATGCAACTTATCTATAAGCTAGTCAACCTGGGAATCAACAAGCATCTTTGTAAGTGGATCTTAGACTTCTTGATCAACATACCACAGAGGACATGTGTAGGAAATAACACCTCAGGGTGCATAATTCTCAACACCGGTGTTCCTCAGGGATGTGTACTCAACCCGCTGCTGTTCACCATCCTTACCCACAGCAGTTTTGCAAAGCACAGCTTCAATCATATCAAGTTTGCAGATGACACCATGGTCATGGGCCTCATCAAAGGGTAGGAAGAAAGAGCGCACAGAGATGAGGTCAACTCTCTGAATGACTGGTGTGTGAGAAACAACCAAGACCCGAATGTCAATAAAACAAAGGAAATAATCGACTACAGGAAAAGGTCAACTGCCCACTAATCACTCAAGATTAATGGTGAAGAGGTGGACAGGGTTAAAACTACAAAATTTCTAGAAGTACACATTTCAGAGGATCTCTCTTGGACTGTGAAAACTGGTTAGTTGGTCAAAAAGGGCCATCAATGGCTCCACTTTCTGAGAAGGCTCAAAAGAGAAAAGCTCCCACTTACTGTTCTCTCCACCTTTTACAGATGAGCTATTGAGAACATTCTCACCTGTAACGTCACTGTTTGGTTTGGGAACTGTACAGCAGCTGAAAAGAAGAAGCTACAGAGAGTGGCAAGAGTTGCTGAGAAAATCATGGGCACCAGTCTACCATCAATCCAAGAGCTATTCACAGCAAGGGGCCTTTAAAGAGCTCACAAAATACTTAATGACTCCTCTCACGCTGCTGATTTACCCAACTGTCATCTGGCAGGAGGTACCGTAGTATTCGATGTAGGATCTCCAGATTCATTAACAGTTTATACCAAACAGTGATGAGACTTATTAACTCGGACACCAGCCCTAGTGAGTCAACCACACTAACTTAATAAGAGTGTTTTGTTTGGAATGTGCAATATTTATTTATTTACTTAGTTATATATTTACATTCAAGTGCAATTGCCTGTTACTTGCTTTATGTAATATACATAAAGAGTGACAATTTTAGTTCATGTGCAATAACCAGTCTTACCTGTCATGCTGCTACTGTAAAGTATTTATATGACTACATAGGGTTAAGCTTTAATCTTATGTTCTTGAGGCATAGTCATTAGTCTTTAATTCCTATACTTGATATGTCTTAATGCTGTATGTGCTTACAGTACTATTACAAAGGGCAAGTGCTTTCTAAATGTATCATACTAGGTCATGTCTTAAGAGGTTTTACCTGGAAATAGTTGAACTAAGAAATCAAACTGTATTCCACAGAGCTCTTGAGCACATACTGTAGTCTTGAATGGGGAAGTAGATTCTGTTCCTTTTTTTGAAATGAGGCCACCAGAAGTATCCACTCTGTAGGACCTGCTGGAGAGACATGTATATTACCGCTGAGACTACCAATTCTCTGAAACAGGCTCCCCATCCATGTGAAGCAGAGTTCCTCCCTAACCCAATTTAAGTATAACTTGGACAAGTGGATGGGGAACAGGACATTCATTCCTGGTTTGGTACTGATGTCTGTAATGGACACAGGTGGCTGGTAACTGGTTCACCTTCCAGGCCCCAGCTTGTAAATGTTTCATTTCCCAAGTCTCTGCTTACACTTATCAAGGATACCATAACTTGTCAGAGATTTGTGATGCATGGCTAGGCTTAAAAAGACCCTAGTGGTCATTAGCCTAGTACACACCAATGAACCCAGGAATTCTATTTCCTCCTCCTTTCTAGTTATAAATGCAACACATAGTCTGTCCCAACCTGAACAAAAGCAACATCAGTCAGCACATCTACCATCTAAGGCTCTAGATGTTGACCCTCATGGGGGATCAGATAAAGGAAGATGTGAGTGGATAGGGATGGAAGCCTTCTGGCATCACAAGTGTCCGTGGTACAAAAATTGAGGCACCTCAGCCTGAGGCATAGAACATGAGGTATCTCTGTATCTTGGGTACAGACTGAGAACATCAGTAGATGGAGTGTATGCATTAAATTCCTTTGATTTTCTCTGAATAGGTATCCCATCAATAAAAGGCACTGCCAGCTGGTCTTCCCTCTGGCCCAGAGTATTTGTCAAGGTGCTGCCCATTGTAACAAGTGCTTACAGAAGAAGGGTCACCATGTTTTCCCCTTCCCGGGCAACTGGCACCACATGGTCTCCTTGAGTTACTGGCAATATCCTGCAGTAGCAGTAAACCTATGTTGCAAGGCTATCCCTATCAATCTCCAGGGATACTTCCCATTCCTGCAGCTGAACCCACTGCTGGGCATGGTGGAGCCAGGAAATCATCTCAGCTCTGCAGTTATTCAAGGGAGGATATCCCCTTCCCCTCTCTGAACAGAAGGCACTATTTCAACCAGATGTAGCTATGACCACCACTGAAAGCTATCCTAGTCCCCCATCAAATTCAGTCTGATAACCAAACTGTTGTGTAACATCTAAATAAGCAAAGGGACATGGGGTCATTCCCTCACACAGAAGCAATATGTATGCGGTTGTGGATCATGTAGATCATAGAAATGGCACTCTATCAGACGTTCAGATTCTGGGTGAACTAAACTCACAAGAGGACTTCTTGTGCAGCTCCTACAGCTATTTCCTAGAGTTCAGAATTTAGGAGCTGAGTGTAGACTGGATATTTAGAAAGTCAGATGCTCTTAAGATCATCCTGTTTGCCACTTCACAGAATGTGGTTGCCCCCTGTTCTGTTTGCTAAAGCAGGACAAGGAGTTAATAATGAATGTGTATCCTATGGTAAGCGAGATTTCTGCACACCTTCAAGCCATTCCTGATTACTCTATTTCTCAACACGAGGAATAAAGGCTAAAGCTACTTATCACTCTGTGGTGACTGAAGAGGCTCTGTTTTCAGGTTCTCAGGTAGCTGGAAGCACATTAAATTCTCACATTTTTTGTCAAGGGGTGGGGGGGGGGACATCTGCTTCTACTTCAGGGCTTGGCTTATGTAAAATACCTTTTAATCAGCATTCTCTTCACTGGAAACAGAAGTAATCAAGGCTGCAATGATGCCCTCTGACAGGCAGACTTATTCTGCCAAATGAGAGAGGTTCTCCATTTAGGCAGAATGGTACCTGACACCACTGTAATCAGCTAGCTTACAATTAATCCTGACCTTTCCATGTGCCTATTATTCTATGGGAAGTACACATTAGGCATTTCTGCCCTGCATAACATTATGGAAGGCAGGACTGGGGCCCAGCACTGGCTGATCTAGCAGTTTCATGAAGGGGTGCTGCATATTTACCCCTCATTGAAGAACCCCCTCCCTTTTGTGGAATTTGAAACTCATGACTGACAGACAGGCCCATTCCCCAGCTGAATCAGCTGGTTCAGTAACCTTGAATATTGTGTCTTGGAAAATGCTTTTTCTGTTGATTATCAACAGTATTCACAGGATCTAAGAGCTACAGGCCCTTATGTGTAGGTAACCATATCTGATATGTTGCAAGGATTGTGTGTCTATTAGAACCAATACAAAATTCCTTTCAAAAGCAGTTTCTGAGCAGTCCAGTTTCTTTGTCAGGGCAGAAACCAGAAGAGAACGAGACCTCTGCACCATAGATGCACAGCAGCATTTAAGGTTTTACCAAAAGTAGGAGTTATTTGAGTTTAGGATAAGTGAACAGCTGGTCCTCTCCTTGGCTGTAGGAAGGGAAAAGCCATCAGCCACCTTCAACCAGTTTCCAAATGGGCTTTCAGCTGCCTTATCTTTCACTATCAGGTGCACACTCCACTGGAAAGTGTTCCAGCCAAAGGCAACCCATGAGTTATGCTTGCTTCAAGAATATCTCCAGTCCAGACATCTGCCCAGTGATTATCTGGTCCCTGGTTCATACATTCAGTAGGCATCATTGTTTCTCCCATGTCTAGAAAATGAGCTTCCTTTAGTACTTCCAGACTCAGCCTTCTGTCCCTTGACTTTTGGATGTCCCCCATTTCTTTCCACCCTGGTGGATTTTCTGCTTGAGTTCAATCCAGTAGATAACCCACCAAGGAGGGTCCCAGATGGTAGATACAACAAATATGTTCATAGAGTATCAGCTTATCAATGAAGGATGTTCCTTGGTGTTTCCCCATTACTCTCTTGCCTTCCTCCGCTGTTTAAACAGCTCCCCACCCAGCTTTGGATATGGAGTTCCCTGTTAACACAGACAGGTGAGTACTTGTTAGCAGTTTAGGCATCAAAACTTCATTGCTGTTTCTTGATTTGCACAAGTCTGCTCACTTACTGGTCTATTTCATTTATTTACCTTAGACCCACTAGGCCTACGGGCTACTTTCAGGGGAGGCCAACGTAGTATTTTTATATACGGGGGCAATGTGTGGCTGCTAGCACAGAGGATTAAGGCTCTGAGTTGTTAATGATCTGCTTCCTGTAGTCAAGCATACAGGCTTTGATTCTTTCCACCTCCATGTATCTGTTTTGTTACTCTCAGCAAGTTAGTTAACCAGACAGTGCTCCCAAGTCATCCATGAAAAAGGATATTTGTGCCCAGAGGAATTACCTGGCTAACAACTGTAGAATATTAAATGCATCTGAACATGTCACTAGGAAAATTTCCCTGCGCTTTACAAGTGTCATGGGTTACTCAACATCTGTCTAAGCAATCACCAATTTGGGCAGAAGGAACCTCAATCGAATGGCTCATCCAAAGGATGGCACCTGAGGAATGCAGCAATCCCTCAAGCAGCTGCTATTAGGATAGCACCCACAAACCTAAAGCTATAGGCACTGATGGCTGAGGTAAACTGTTGGGATCAAGGCTTAGGCATGCTCATATAGGTGGTATACAAGATCATGGCAGGTGCCTGCTTCGGACAGGAGCACCCTCCCCCCCAAGTGTAGGAGTTTCCAATGGAAAAAAGTGCTAAATTAGGACTGGTGGAGAACAGGAATCTAAACGCTAATCAAGAAGGGTTCCATCATATTTCCCTTTTAGTGTGTGTTTGAAGGCATGGCTGCCTCAACTGTATTATAAAGGTTGGGCGTTTACTCATAGGGATCAGTCACCATCCATCCTGTTTCTTTCCAGTATTTGAGGGTTTGCTTGTGTGAGAGTAAACATGTCTCATGGTGCTGCTATTCCTCCTCTGCCATCTGGGGGCGCATGACTTTTCTAAAAGCTATATAACCCCATGTCATCTTCAGTTCTTCTAACCAGAAGCTCACAGGTGGCAGTTAAATACAGTTCAATAAGTGAGCCATCGAAACTAACACATATTAATTTTATAGCAGATGATCTACAAAAAACAGCAGCAAATGTCAAAGCAAAATTAGAAGGGTACCTATTTGGTTGCAAGCTTCTCCTCTGGAGAAGTGCCATCATGGCCAGTACATCATATTAGTAATCATCAAGATGACCATCTGCAGGAATCTGACTGCAAAAAAACACTTAAAATTTCATTCATTTTGCTACCTCTCCAAAACATAATCTTTAGATCATGTCATCAATAGGTGAAGCTGTATTCTTTCCATCTTTCTTCCTTATAACAATAATTGTGTAGTACCACCACCCCCACACCTAGCAACTTGACTACTGATGGTGGAAGGTTGAGGTAAGATGTTAACTCCATCCATCAGATCTTTTCAGTCACTGGTTGATCTGCTTGTGCTTCTACAGAATGCTTCAAGCTTTCAGTTGCATAGGGAAAGTTTTTTTCATTTGAAAACAATAAATGTAAGAATAGAGCGACCAGTGCTATACAAAACTAAAAATAAAAAACAAACACTGCCAGCAGTCAGGAACGCTCAGTTATCTCCTTATGAAAAAAGCAGTAGCCAATGATAAAATCTGCTTTAATATGTTCAAAAACACAAAATACATATTTAAATTCAATGCTTATTAGTTTTGTGATGTCATTAAGTTTATTGTTTAAATTGATTGTAAAGGAAATGGGTGATGATCCTGATGAAATCCTGGGTTGGGGGAAGAAAGTGCTCAGTCCTGTGTATTTTGTGTTTTTGAACGTATTAAAGCAGAATGCATCGTTGGCTGCTGCTTTTTTCATAACAAGGAGATATCTGAGCATTCCTGACTGCTGGCAGTGTTTGTTTTTTTATTTTTCATTTGAAAAGCTGCCACTGTGTTTCAATTGGCTTACGGCCTTACTTACCTACTTAGTCTTTTAATTTACTGTTTTGTTTACTGGGAACGTCTGAGTACAAGACCTCTTTTCAGCAGTGGCCTGAGGAGCAAAGCTCCACAGTAAAAGAAAATACATTCAGGCATACAGAAGAGAGAAATTACAGCAAAATAGTACACTTTCATACATTAAACAAAGAGAAAAATAGGTTTCCATACAAAATGCAAGGAAATACAGAAATAATGCAACAACCACGACACTTGTTAAAACATAGTTGATAGCTCAGTTGTGAGAGAACACCAAATATTGAAAAATAGATGGTTTAGAGTTGAGGTAAAGTTTATTAACACAGTTATCAGATTACTGAATGTTTTCTTTAGTGCAACTTAAAAAACCTGAGTAACTAGCTGACATTAACTACGATATTTTAAGTTGAGTGACAGAAAAAGTGAAACTATGACCTAGAACAGAGCAGAAAGTGGCAAAGATGGATCTGTGAGGGAGAGTTAGAGGACAAGTGGAATAGAAAGGAGAGGGGAAAAGGAAGATCAATAAGGCAAAAGAAGAGAAAAACATCCTGTTCTGTTTAAAGCATGGCCAGTGAACAGGGCACCAGCAATTGAAGTTTTGTGGTATAAGGATGCATGTCTGATCTAGTCATAGTGAGTGTTTTCTGCTTAGATAACAGGCTCCTAAATGCTGATTCATCTAGCAAAGAAGTTGCTGGCAGTTGCTTGTTCACATTGTCTGTTAAAAAAAGGGAAATAATATACTTCAGTTTATAATTTTTTTCTGACAGGCTACAGATGCCTTGATGAAAGACCAAACTATTGCTACTTAGAGTTTCTTGAATTGTACTGTTTGTTTATTTACAGACTTTTTTTTATTTTATGCGTTTCAATTTTCCCTCTCACTTTAGACATACAGAGAAGCCTAAATGACATTAATCCTACTGGAAATGAGAAGAAGGGGCACAAAAAAGTTTATTGTATAGCAAGGGTATGACAAGCTATACCGATAGCCATGATTAACTTGGAAATGTTTAATTTTTTGTGTAAACAAGAATAAACAGGAAACATGCAGACTGCCTCATATTTCAGAGCTGCCTGAAGAGGGATATAAATGATAATGCTTGCAGTCAAAGACAAATTTTCTTCCAAATGATAAGAATGTTAGAATACTTATGACGTTAATAAGTACATACTACGAAAAAGATATTAAAATATCACAATAAATACCATTTAAAATTAAAGTAAAATTTGGTATGCTTGTAAATTATCCCCATCATTTGCATATATATTTCAAGGCTGTATTCTTCCCCTCCTATTCCACTTATTTCAACAGTCCTATGAAAAAAAGGCTTATTTCCTTAAACTACATGGCAAAAGCAAACCATACAAGAAGCTGAGAATAAACAATAATACTTCATTACCCTAAAAGGGGTATTTTGCTGCTTCTCACGGAAAAAAAAAAATGTTGGCTTGACATCAAGGAAAGGTCCGGCACCCTTTGGGTTTATTCCACTAGAACTGGTACATGATTGGTGACATTCATAAAGGCGAAATTCTGACATATCCCGAAAAATTACACCTCCATCTTAAGATACATTCTCAGTCTTAAGATCTACTTGATGTTTTATAAAGGCCATCCTTCAGAGAATGTTATACAGAGCTCCTTTGTGTGTGTGTGTGTGTGTGTGTGTGTGTGTGTGTGTGTGTGTGTGTG
Organism: Protopterus annectens; assembly: GCF_019279795.1. NCBI lineage: Eukaryota > Metazoa > Chordata > Ceratodontiformes > Protopteridae > Protopterus > Protopterus annectens. Next base: position 1,942,316,418 of record NC_056743.1, read on the forward strand.
TGTGTGTCTTGTTACTCTAGATCAAAGGTTACAATTTGGAGAGAAAGGGCTGCATGAAGTAACACTGTGCAGTTGTATTAGGTATTTTTTGTAACAGTACATGTTAGAATCTATCCTTATCTTTCCATGGCCCCTCCCACCTTCCCCTTCTAGGATTTGCAGGTTATTTATAGTTTTTAATTAGACTGCATATTGATTATGTGTTCTTGTAGTATATTTTTCCTGTACCTACTTCAGCCATCGAGTCTTATTTATCTTATTGGTCTATTCACTTCTTCGTTCATTCTGGCCAGAGTACTCGCATCACCTCAATGTTGGAGAGAGAGAGGCTTCTTCTGTTGAGGAACACTTCCCTGTGACTTTATCGTTATCTAGACAATAGTAGCAAGAGTCAGGCAACAGTGGGCTATCATCCATAAAAGCTTTTTTTTAAATAAACCATAAACACTCCTCTGGCAGCTGCCAAATGTACTCACAGAGGCAAGGCCCTACTACAGCTTTTTATTGTGCATGCATGCTTCTGCACCTGTGTATTGCAGGTTACTATATGTATACACCTTGACAGTCAACATGCCCCCATTGCATATGCTGCCTGCTGCATACACAGCTTCTTGTGGATGTCAGCCTAACAGCAGAATGTACCACCTACCTTCTACTAGGACTCAAGTCACTAATCGATACTGGGTCAAGTGGATCACCAGCAGACCTTTACCACTCTGTGCAGCACAGCCAGCTAATTGTTTTTATTATTATATGCTGCTGCAGTGAAAGTGAAAAATGTTCACTCAGTCTAGGAGGAACCATGGCAAGCAGAGAGCATAGAAAGAGACTGCCTGTGGCATAACTTCTCAGTGCAGATGCAGGCCATGACACAACGTGATGTCACTGAGCAAGGCAACTACTCCATTTGTGTCAGTATGAGGCCTGGTGACAAGTGTGACCTGGATTTCACTCAGTGAGACTAGCACTACTGGGGGCTCAACAGTGGTATCTGACAGATAGTGGTCAGGATCACTGGGTCATGGAGATTCAAGTATTAGGAAACTAGTCATTCATTTCAGCTATAGTTAGGGCACTTGTCCAGCCACAGGGCCTAGAGGAGGAGATAACACACACTTCCAAAAACTGTGCCATTACTTGGTGGTGCAACTCAAATGTTATGATATGGACTATTACAGTGACTACTTCCAACAACTGTGCCTTCACTTTTAAGAAACTCTCAGAGTTTTGTTCTTTTCCTGATCTTTAGCTGCTGTCCTTAGAGTGAATACTCCATCTCACAAATGCCAGGATATCCTGGTGCAGCTAGAAGGTGGTAGACCCACACAGAGGATCCATAGTTCTTGACCCCCCATTACAAAGCAGTTGTATATATACTAAAATAAAGTTAAAAATGTGAAATATTCATAGCTGAAACAGATGTTACATTTAACTGAAATGACTACCCAGCCACAAAGATGGGACAGAAGATGGGTAAAATGTACGCACTGCAGAAGGCCCTCTCAGAGACGAATTATTAACAGTCACATACCTGCTTCATCTTACTTTAAGGGGCTCTCTGCCTCTGTGATTTGACTAATTAGTAATAGCCCAAGCAATATTTCCAAATCCTAAAAGGGCAAATAAGGAAGAGAACAGAAAGACCATTGAAAAGAAAGCTCCACACTGACGAGGTGCACTACTTTTAAAGTAAGGCATCAGACTCCAGTGTTTTGTAGTGGCATACACTGAAAATATAGTAGCTATCACATAAGCACTAGAAGCCACCATCCCCTTTGTAGCATGGTCCTTGATAACATCTGCTAACAGATGGTCTTACACCACTGAAAAAAGGTGTTTGACAAGCAATTTATGTAGGTTCCTTTGGTAACTATATCACTCTTACAGGAATCAAAAAAGATAAACTGATGTTCCTTCACAGGACCGCTGCTGCAGACACTGCACTCCTGATTGGGAAAGCAGTGGTGATTATTAAGATTACACCTTCTCAGTTGTACCTAAACTGGTATCAGTGTGGTGCTGCGGCAGTGGTGTTTGGAAGGTAGATCACACCACAGATGCCCAGCTATCCCAGTATAGGATTCTCTGGGTGATTAAGAGTCAGACAAGATACATGACACTCCCCCTTCATTTTCCCAGTCTATCAGACATCCAGTTTCAAGCTATTTCAGTAGCAGCATTTCCTCCTAGATGCAGATGTTCCTCTTCTAGTGTCTCATGTTGTTTTAGCTGAGAGTCAAACAGAGTGCCAGTATCTGTAACCCAGACATCCATTGTCATATCTCCATCTGTTCCTGAATCCAAGTATCTGAATACTCTCAATCTGCTCGGGAATGTTTTACTTTGTTAAAGGTGAAGATTCAGGCTTTAGCTCAATTTAAACCATACATTCTGGGATCATTAAAAACAAAAGGGCTTTTCCTCCTCATCTCCATCTTCCTGTTCTGAGTAGGAAGAATATCAACAAGCTGTGAAAAATTGTGATCCAGTTTCCTTCTTACTGAGCTTAAGATACATTTTCTGAGGCAAAAGATGCTTTTTCCACTTGATCCTCATGAAGCTGCATCTTAGAAGTAACATACGTTGGTAAAATCATATCCCATAAGAAAATACACTGCAAATGGGGATGTTTGCTACAGAATTGCCTTTGGTTGAGAAGGGGTATGCTTATGTCCTGAAGCACCACTTTCAGAAGTCTCTGCCCCTTCTTCCTCCCTTCAGTCTGGAATTTATGCATATTAGCAAGACACCATCTCAAGAAACGGACTCGGTCACCTGTAGTCACAAACCATTATGTAGACAGCAATGTACATTCCTTTACAAAAATCTTGCAATGGATCCCTTTGCCAGTAACAGGAATATTTCACAATGATCTAAAATGTCAGCCACCCCTAAATACTCTGCCATTTAATAAGGGCAGTAGACTTATGTAGAGGCAGAGCAAAATGATGTACCTCTCTTCTAATGTGGGTATTATGGGCGTTAATTACAGAAGTCTTATGACCAAGTAAGGCTACAATATTCACATCTAGAATTCTGTATCTAAGGTCACTGCACCCAAGATATCATACCCTGGGGATTTAGTACATATTACAATCTCAAATAAACACGAAGACAAAGCACTGCAGATGTTACTCTTAAAACAGTATTGTAAATGTATTCAAACTGCTGGTAAAATGGGTGCCAACATTTTTAAATCTGCTTATGATGTAAATTCCACCTCATGCAGGGTTACTAACATCTGCACAGCTCTAAGAAGGCTTGCACAGATATGCACTCAAGCAATCAGTAAATGCTTACCTAGCAAGTTCCCTTCATTATGGATTCCCCTACACAAAAAAAAGTAACACCACCTGGGATGCAAGGGCAAAATCAAGAAAGTTTTCAAATGACTAATTTGTTTCTAATTCCAAAGCACAAGAGAAAACGGAAGGTATCTATCTACTCACCATAATGACTGATCTGTGTTGTCTGCTTCTGTCCTTTCTCAACAGATGGCTCTTCAGATTTGACTCCGGCCACTTTCAAGCTTTGGATCTGGTGCTTAGGCCCCTCCTCTTACCAATAATCCCCTTGTGAAGAGCAAGTTACCTCAGACTGAGTTTGCCCATAGTACTACAGAAAAGTACACTACCCCAAAAGATACTAGGGGGCTTAAAAAGAGCATCCAAGTGACACAGCAGAGGGAAAGAATCCAGCTGTTATACTTATGCTTGATACAAACCATATGGGAACTAAGGTTAGGTCAGCCAGAGCACTCCAGGAGTCAATAAGAAGGAATCTGGGACACACCAAGGATGGGGGAAGAAGGGTGGAAGCAGACAACTTAGATCAATCATTATGGTGGGTACATAACTTTGTATCTGATGTTGTCTCTCCCTTCTGTTCTTCAATGGATGGGATACAGTTCCCAGCTACTGTTACACTTGAAAGGTCTCATGCAAGGATATTCTGAAGCACAGCCAAACCAAAGGAGGCTCTTGATCTTGATTGTATGTCCAATTTATAATATGAAATGAAACATACTTTGGACCTTGGACCAAGTAGCCACATCACATATGCCATCAAGAGGTACTCTGGAAAAGAGGGGTGTAGAAAAAGCTACAAACCTTTTTGAATGGGCTTTTGAAGGTTTGGATACTGACAAACCACTTTCTTTATACACATGAGAGATACAGTCAGAAAGCAAACAGGAAGATGTTACCTTGGACATTCCCTTTCCCATCTTAACACAATAAAAAGAGACAAATAACTGGTTAGTCTTTCTAATTGCATTGGTTCAATGTAAATAGAAACACAGTTTATGGTGCAGATACAGCAGATGTAGCTTGTATTTATCCATAATGGAAAATTTGGAAATAATACTGGAAGACTGATTGGTTGATTTATGATTCAGATGCCACTTTAAGAAAGAATGATGGATTAGTTCTCAGGGAAACCCTATTTTTGTGAAAAAGCAGATGAGGTTTAGAAGATAAGGCATGGAGCTCAGAAATCCTCCAGGCAGAGGTGATGGCCACTAAAAACAGAGTTTTCCACAACAAAAACTTCAGACCAACTTTGGCTGCAGGCTCAAACAGAGGGCAAATCAAAGCTTGCAATAGAATAGTAATATCCCAAAGAGGTACCAGATCCCTGAGTGGAAGGTGAAGAAGAAAGGCTCCTCTGAGAAAAGCTTTAGACAGTCTGAGGGATGAAATGGGAATGTGATGCTCTCCAATATGAAGAGAGAATATAGCGGCCAATTGTACCTTAATAGTGGAATAATTGACTCTATTTTTGAAGCAAAGATGCAAGAAAATCCAAAATGGCTGGAAGAGATGATGAAAAAGGATCCAAGTTATTACTAGAAACCCAAACAGAGAATCTTTTCCATTTACTTTTGTATATCTTTCTTGTATGGGGCTTCTGAGAAGAGGCCAAAATATAAATGACTGGAGCTGAATGCCTGGACTGTCTAGCCATCATTGGAACTGCAGAAACCATGCAGTTAGCTTGAAGGACTGAATGTCCAGGTCAGATGACCCCAACAGGTGAAATAGTAAGTCTGGAGCTGTGCCCAGTACCCAGGGAGGGTGTACCAGATGAGCCAGGAGGAATGGAAATCACACTTGTCAAAGCTAGTAGGGGGCTATAAGGATGAACATCATCTTCCTTGCTAAAGCTTTATGTAGGAATGTGGGTATTAGATGGGTAGGAGGAAAAGTGTAAAGGAGTCCAGAGACCAACTGTGGATCAGAGCATCAATCAGTGACTACCATTCCCAGGGAAGCAGAGCAAAATACTTGCTACAGACCATGTACATGTGACTGTCTTTCCCAAGAAATCCTTCCCCATCCCAGGTGACAGGCATCCATGCTCACTGTGGCTCGGGGTGAAGGAAGAACAAATGGACAGCCTCGAGATACAGACAGTGAATCCAACCACCTCTGGATGGGTTATCTACAAATCTTCTTTAGCGATACCTGAAAGACCACAAGACTGCTAAAGTCCACTGCAGAACTCTCATGTGGTATCTGGCCAGATGAACTAGGGTAAACACAGCTGCCACAGAGCCTACGAAACATAATATCTGTTTTTCCGGTGGCTTCTGACAAGATAGTACTGCTAAGGCTTGCCTTTGAAGACTTGAAATCTTGGTCTGAGGAAGCTTTGCAATCTGAATTTTTGTGTCTAGGGCAGCTCTGATGAATTCCAAGCACTGAAGAGGCTTGGACTTTGCTATATTTGCTGTGATTCCCAGATTTGCACAAAGATGGAGCAATGAATCCCTGGCCTAAACAAGTAGATTACTGGAGGAAGCAGTGATGAGCCAGTCATCCAGATAAGGTAACACCTGAAACTCCTGCAGTTGGAGATGAGCTGCTACCACTGCTCTCCACTTGGTGAACACCTGGGGGGGGGGGGGTGATGAGACACAAAGGGCAGGGCTCCAAATTGGAAATGACTAGCTCCCAACCTGAAGTTGAAAGAACCCCTGGATCATCTGTCCATGTTTATGTGGTAGTATACATCCTGGAGGTTGATCAAGCACATCCAGTCATTTTCCTGTAGTAAAGACAGAATAGACTGAACCATTACCATCTGGTTTGTTGTTTGCCTTATGAATCTGTTTAGATGGATGTGGTCCAGAATTGGCCTTAAGTCCCCAATTTTCTTTGACACTAAAAAGAATCCTGAGTAAATTATAGATCCTGTCAGGTTCAGTGGGACCTCTTAGATGACTGTTAATGAGAAGCTACCTTATTTCTAAAGCGGTTGCTTCCCTTTCAGATGGTAGCATATCAGGAGGTCTCTCTGTAGATATGGGGGATTAGTAATAGAAGGGAAGGATGTTGGATGCAAGGATAAGCACCCCTGACTGGGTCCACACAGCATCAGTAGGACAAACATTCAGGAGCATGGAAAGGGCCCCTCAGAGAAATAACCTTAAAGTCCTGGGTTCTGTGGACCACCTCTACCCTAAAGGTGACATCCACTACTAGAAGTATCCCCCTCTGCCACAGGTAGCTCTATCTCCAGAAGTGTTAGGAATGAACCCTTGTGACTTGTGAAAACAAAGCCATTTTCCACCTTTCTGATTCCTTGAGGTTCTTTGAGGAATAGACAATTTGACCACTGCAGCAGAAAGGGCCTTACCATCTTGTTCATTTCTGGCAAGTGTTTATCTGACCTTCAGAATGAAGAGTTTCAATCCACCATAAGAGGCATTAATAAAACACATCTTAAAATGTTCCACAAAATCACTAAGCTGCATCCAGGTACATTTCATACTGGTGATGCCAGTACCTGCTGCAGGTATTTCTCCTAATGGTGATGCCAGTGCCTGCTGCAAGTACATCTTCTAATGGTGATGCCAGTGCCTGCTGCAGATACATCTCCTAATGGTGATGCCAGTGCCTGCTGCAGGTACTTCTCCTAATGGTGATGCCAGTGCCTGCTGCAGGTACTTCTCCTAATGGTGATGCCAGTGCCTGCTGCAGGTACATCTCCTAATGGTGATGCCAGTGCCTGCTGCAGGTACATCTCCTAATGGTGATGCCAGTGCCTGCTGCAGGTACATTTCCTAATGGTGATGGTAGTGCCTGCTGCAGGTACATTTCCTAATGGCGATGCCAGTGCCTGCTGCAGATACGTCTCCTAATGGTGATGCCAGTGCCTGCTGTAGGCGCGTCTTCTAATGGTGATGCCAGTGCCTGCTGCAGGTACGTCTCCTAATGGTGCTGCCAGTGCCTGCTGCTCTGGAAGGACCTTCAGTAGCACTTCAAATAAGGCACATAGAGATGTCAGATAAGGACTGAACAGTAGCCAACTGTGAGTCAACAGATTTTCTTTGCTATGCAAATAGGGACCCCCACATAGATTAGGTCAAATCTCTCTGAAAATGAGTGATATGACACAAGTAATTCAGCATCCTAACAGCAAAGGCTACTGAACCATAGACTCCCTTCCCAGATCTGTCCAACACACAAGACTCCCTGCTGGGTGGATGGACAGTGGAACTCTCTTACACCAGTTCCTTTTTGGTAGCTTTTGCTTGGTCCAGTGGAGACAATCCTTGGGGATACAAGAAATTTGTCTGGTTTATGAGGAATCAGCTCAGCAATGTCTTGCTCCTTCCATGCCTGTTTGGAGATCAGGTCTACCACAATGGAAGGAACCACTGAAGAAGTAGGTGGGCCAACTCTGAAAGCCTTGAGAAACTCCTCTTGGGAAGGTGCATCAGTGGACCCCCCCCCCTTTTCTGTCTCCGCAGTTCCAGAATTTCTCTGAATGTGACATCCTCAAGGGGGATCTCAAGCAACCTTCTCCTTAATTAAACTTTCCCTGAGAGGGGGAGTCAGTGTCTTCTGTCAGCAATTCCAGGGGGAATCAATGTGTCTCCTTTTATACTTGTGCTTCCTATATACCTCTTCACTGGGGTGTTCTGGAGAGGACTCAAATTCTGGATCAAGGCTTTTGGAAGCTGGCTGTCCTGATGGGACAAGATAAGCAGGCTCAGGACCTGGGGGAAATCTTAGGGGGAGGGATGGATCACAGTTCAAGAGGGAAGTCTGGTCTTTAGGCTTGGAGAGCATTCTTTCCAAAGCCTCAAAGGCAGAGCTTGAGAAGGATCCAGGGAAGTTCACTGTAAGAACCATAGGCCCCAACAGAGGCTTGACCCAAGAAACCACTCAGCTCAGATCAGAGGCTAATGACAGAGCTGAGCTGTCCAAAGCCAAAGTTCCAAGATGGAGGAACAGATCCAAATGACTGTGCTCCAAAATAACCCCGCCCCAAAAGTCAGCAATGACATCATTAATCTGAAATTCAGAAGGCTCCGAAAATGTCAGAGCTGGCCAAATCAAAGAAACCTTCAGAGTTGAAGATGATCAGGTCTTTGGCTCTGAGGAAGACATACACCAGAGACAGAAAACTTGGATACCACTGGATGGATCAAAGGAGGAGTTATCTTTTGAGGGAAAGAAAACAGTCCTGTGGATCTGACAGATACCAGAGCTGGGAGGACTCCAGCTAGATTGGGTCAGGAGGAATCTCCTTGTCATCCTGTCCATGTCCGCTTTGGTAAGACTCCTGGAGGACTTGGCTGAACAGAGGGATGAGGCACAGATAAAAACCCTGACGATCCACTGGAAGGATATTTCTTGAAGGAACGGAGACCTCAATCTGTGTGAAATTGGCCCCAGAGAGAATCAAGGCTCAGAAAGAGGTGGAGTACCAGATCCGCTAACAATCAGTCCCAAGAGCAAAACTGGATTCAAAGGGTTTGTTAGTTTTGGAGCCATGGCCGATGAAGGAGAATGCTCCGAGACCTTTTCTTGGCCACTTTTGACTTTCCCTTTTCTTTTTCTCTCTCTTTTTCTTCTTTTCCCTAGACACTTCGGGTCTCTCACAACTGACTGGTTTGTTAGCCAGTGCAGAGGAAACAGAAGGCCCAGAGGAAAAATAAAGGGGGTACATTCTCCCAGAGGCAGGGAGAAACTCAACACCAATTTATTCCAGCATTCCACAATTACCCTGTGCCCAAATGCTTCACAGACGCTGCACTGAGATTCCAAATGTGCATCTCCTAAGCAACAGACGTACAAGTGTGCAGCTGAATTTGGCAACTTGTGGCTGAAGGACACTCACTTTTTGAAACATGAAGTTTTTTCCTGACATCACTGCAAAAGTAAACACAAAGGTAGGAGATCCAAAAAATTATAAACTCAACAAAGATGGACAGAGACCAACTGTTAAGAGAAAAAGGAGACAGAGGAGCAGTGTTCGAAGGCAAGAAACATAACCCAACAGAGACTCTCTTCCTCTTCTTTTAATATATATATATATATATATATATATATATATATATATATATATATATATAAAATATAGAGAGATTTATAGGGGAGTGATCATTTGAAAAGAATATGGAAAGAACTGAGGAAAAAGAAAGAAAATAATCAAAAATTCCACTTATCTTCACTCAAAAACACCTGAGTACCAAAGACCGCATCTGAAGCTTAGAGCAGCAAACTTTATTTGCCTTTGTTTACTGGGAAAGTCCGACTGGGTAATACCCAATTTCAGCGGAGGCATGGGTCGAAAAGCTACATTTGGTTGCATTGCATTATACTAACTTCTAGTCAAACACAGAGTAGTTATTTCTATTTACATTTATACACAAACAGTAGTTACATTTTTATTACATTTATACAAAAACAATAGTTATATTTATACATATACATTCTAAGATTTTACAGAGATGGAAGTTACTAAAGAGAAAGCACAAGTGCAATTTAGTGGATTGTACAGGCAACAGTTATGTATAAAAAACGTTTTGTCATTTCAGTAAGAGGTTAAGGATATTATGTTTAAGGAGAGTATTTGGAGAGTATCGTACAGTGAACAAGTTTTAACCTTGTGATGACATGTGCAGGACCAGGACTGGTTAAGATGTTGTTTAAACAGTGGTTTAAAACTACTGAGTTTTTCAGAGTTTTATTTGCATGAGGATACTATTCCAGAGTTTAGCAATGTAATGGGAGTACAGCCAGTCTCTTGCAACATTATTTGACTTATTTGTAAGTACTAAGAATTTGTTACTAGAATGGAGGTCCTGTGCTGGACAGTAGGGTAGTAATACATTTTGTAGCACAGGCATATTTTCTGGATGACGAATGAGTTTGTGTGCTGTAGTTAGTTGTGAATATGGTAGACAGTTGTGCAGTTCAAGGCAGTTTAATTACTTTAAGCTAAGACAATGGTGGGTCCTATGAGGGAGACTGCTGGCAAATTTAGCTATTTTACTGTAGCAGGAGGCAAGTTTCTTTCTTTGAATATTGTTTATGTTTGTTAGGAGAGGAGTGGCATATAAGAGAATCGTCAGTAAGAAGGTGGTGGTTATAGTTTTTCTTGCAGTATCTGTAAGGAATCCATTGATCCTGTAAACAGAGCTTAGGTTCTGGTGTGCAAATTTAATGGTGTGTGGTATATAGTGGTCATATTTGAGACTGTCATCTATTATAACACCTAGAAGTTTATTACGAGTTACAATTTCAATGACAGTATTATTCGCTGACTTTATGGTAAAAGATTGCTTTAAATTTTGGCAAGTCTTTGAGGTGAAAATCATTAACTTCGTTTTCTTGGGGTTGAGTAGGAGGTTTGATTCTTTGAGGCAGGTTTCTACAGAGGAGAAAGATTTTTGGGTAATGTCTTGCAGTTTATTTATTGCTGAGGCTGCACATATTAACTTTGTGTCATCTGCATACTGAGCTAAACTAGCATGGTGATTGGAAGTGTGGAAGTCATTAATAAATATATTAAATAGTACAGGACCCAAGATAGAGCCCCGAGGGACACTCGTAGTAACTGGTTGAAAAGGTGAGTAGGTTTGTTTCCATTTAATGGCTTGTTGCCCTCCAGATAGGTAACTAAGGTATCACAACAAGGACTGTTGTGAAAGTCCTATTGAGGAGAGTCGAACGAGCAGTTGATGGTGCAAAGAGAGTATCAAATGCCTTTGACAAGTCTAAAAACATGGTGGACACAAGCAGGCCATCTTTTCTGTGTTGGTTTATTATATTGGTAAAATGTAGTACAGCAGTAATTGTGCTATGCTGGGGTCTAAAGCCATGCTGTGTTTCTGGGAGCAGATTATTTGATTAGGTATTGCATAAGCTGTATATGGATGCATTTCCCTAATATTTTGGACAGGGGGGAGGTAATCACTATTGGTCTGTAGTTATTAAACTCTGTAGATGTGCCACTTTTGTGCAGTGGTACGATATAAGATTTTTTTCAACAGCAATGAGATGTATCTTTCTGCTATGGACCTATTAATTAGCATGGACACAGGGAAGGTTATGACTTCTGCAGCCATTTTTAGGTAGTCTGATGGTAGTTGGTCTACAGTTACAGAAGTTTACGGAGCAACTTCCTTATGAGCGAGGTAGGTACTGGACTAAAACTTAAGCACTGTAGGTGGTTTTCATTGGACAAGGGTAGAGGGAGGAGGGTAGATGTGTTAGTGTCTAAGAGAGATAATACTGATTGCATAAAGTAGGAAATAAGGGACTGGTGGTCTTGCCAGGGTGTAGTAGTTTATTTAATGATAAGCAGAACAGTTTTGGGTTGTTATATGTTTGTCTTGTAGGTTGGTATAGAATGTTTGTTTATCCTGTTTGATATGCAGTTTTGCAAGGTTTCTAACATCTGAATAAACATAAAATTGCAACTACGAAAGTTACAGCCACTGAGTCACCAATTAGTGTACAGTCACCTCCAAATATTGTTTAAATATATTTATAATTTGTACAGTATACACAAGAAAAAGAAATTTACAAGCAATATGACAGCAAAGAAAAGTGAAACATTACATGAACTTCAATCTGACACCAGTGTTAGGGTAATGAAACCCGATAAAGGCGGTGGGGTTGTTCTATATGATAACACAGAATACATCAAAAGAATGTATGATATTTTACATGGTTCAGGTAACTACGAATCCACTTCCACTAATGAGATCAATATTGCATACCAGAGAATTAATTCTTATATAGATGAATTTTACATAGATGGTAGAATAACCAAAGAAATATACAAGTTTCTGAAGGTCAAGTGTCCTAGGCTAGCTACCCTGGTGGGTATGCCTAAGGTTCACAAAAACGCTATCGACCCATTATATCAGGGAGCAATTCGAAAACATTTCCCATGGGTAAATTTATTGATGTAAAATTAAAACACATATACAATAAAATACTACACGTGGTAAAAAACTCGTGGGAATTTTTAAGTAAATATCCTATCCAGTCTTGGAAGCATGGGGTGATATTTGTAACCACTGACATCATAGATCTTTTCCCCTGCATTCCTAAACAAGCAGGATTAGATGCCTTTTGTAGTAGCATCATGAAACATTCAGGCATCAAATGGGAAGAAGTCAGTTTACTCATGGAATGTATTGAGTCTAGTGTTGGATAACAACTTTATTTACTTTGAGGGTGAGCACTTCAGGCAAACCAGAGGGGTAGCTATGGGAGCAGCTTGTGCTCCCATATTTGCCAACCTGGTGATGCTTGACTGGGAAGATAACATCTTATTCCCCAGCTCTCACTTCTCTAGTATCATCCACTATTCTAGATTTTAAGATGACATTTACATTCTGTGGAAATCAAGCATGGAACAGCTTGACGAATTCATCAGATTTTTAAACAACAGTAGCGACTTCCTTAAATTCACCTATTCCTACAGTATGGAAGGGATTGCCTATTTGGACACTTATATATACCATCATGAAGGAGGGCTGTATTCAAAAATCTATAGGAAAGGTACATTTTCTAATGACTACCTTGAATACAGCAGTTACCATCCACCTAAGTTAAAGTACAACATTTATAAAGGACAATGTTATTAGAGCTTCACATATGACTTCAGATTTTGATACTCTGGTAGAAGAAATTCATTCTACAACATGTATGTTCCAGGAGAGGGGTTACCCAACTAATTTGATGAAAGAGGTAGGACAACATGTCTTAGATGAATGGGGTAAAAAATACAAACCTTTATTGGGATCGGATATAGACAGTCACCAAGGCACAAAATCCATTAACAACATTTATAGGGAGTCTTGTGGGACGGACCACCATCAGAGATCTTTCATCATATTATACAGCCCCATTGTTAATGATGAGATCCAAATCATTCTCAATTATTGGTACTTGATCACAGGTGATACAAAACTTGCTGGAACAATTGGTATTAAGCCAGGAATTGTATATAAGATGGGGAAAAATATCAAAGGTTATTTGGAACAATTTAAGTCAAACAAGGATAGAAGTTGTGGAAAGGTACACCATACCATTAAATGTGGTTCATGTAATCAATGTAGATATATCACAGATAAAAAAGAAGTGGTGATACAAAATATATTTAAACCTAGAGTCAAATTTGTCAAAGGGAACTGTAACACCAAAATTGTGGTCTATATAGCCATGTGTGATGGATGTGCAAGTTATTACGTGGGGAAGACTGAGAGATGTCTTAAAAAACGTATATATGAGCATATGTATAATATCAGGAAGAAGGACCCCACTAGTGCTTTATATAAGCACATAGAAATGAATGGTTACACACATGATTTTAAATTTGCTGTAATAGACACCATAAAAAAGGATCCCGGGGAGGAAATTACAAGTCCCTTTTATGTTATAGGGAAACCTGGTGGCAGCTATTTTTGGATGTCACTTCACCACCAGAGCTTAATGATTTTATATCTAGTAAGCCCATATTGGAAATGCATTAATACCACCCCTACGTACATATATACATATATAATATGGAGAGGTTGACAGCTCATGTATATGGTTGACACCTACAGTTAAACCCAAACAAGTTGTTCATGCTAGGAGCAAGTAAATAGTTAAAGTTATACTGTTTTATAAAAATTGGTTAGAAGTGAGCTTATAGAGATAAGTTTTGCTAGGACACTTCAGTAGACAAATACTTCTTGTAAATAACGTTTTTTTAGGATTGGTTTAGTCATCAAATTTAGTTGAGTAGTGTATTAAGTATTAATGTTTCATCAATTGGTTTACTAAATGTATGCATTGACAGAGCGATAACATGACCCTTATATAATTATGTGATAGGACTCAAGTGTATCGTTAGTGGGGTCATTTTATTAGTAAAATATTTAACAATAGGTCGCATTCTTCAAAATACAATGTTGTGAACAAAGTAACAGTGGTATATGTCTATACACAGTATTAGTTTTTAGATCTAGATGTTATTGTGTATTTTAAATATGTTATTGACAATTACAGACGATCATTTTATATTACATGATTTATTATTTATTGTGTAACCATGCAACTATGAACGGTAGATATTACCTGCATTAAGTGCACGGTTAACTTGTTGATATTTTTTACACATCAATAACTTTTTAAATGGGTCTAGTTATTATATTTTTTAAATGGATCTAGTTATTACAGTTACACACTTTATCAATTGATAGACATGTGCACCTGTCATGCAAATTATAATTTAGGGAGAAGTAGAAATAGGTATACATTTTGGCTGGTTGATGGATTCAGTATAATGTTAATATCGCTTTAACACTTAGGAACTGGGAAGTTTCAATTAAGTAGTTTTGGCGCCAAAAATGTTTTAAAAGACATTCTTGTTTTAATAATGGTGTTCTGAAGAAGCCCATTTTTATGGGTGAAAGCGCTTAACCGTATAGATTTACTGGTGTTTGGTTGCTGTTTTGCCTTGAATAAACAAATTTCATTTTTACAATTTTGGCCTTGTGGAGAGATTATTCCATAGATATTGTGGAGCTGGATATCGTTGGATTATTTACACAATATTTGGAGGTGACTGTACACTAATTGGTGACTCTGTGGCTGTAACTTTCAAGGTTTCTAAGATGTAAAGAACACAAAACTGCCACCAAAGCTGTAGAGCTCACTTGTCCTGCACAAAACAGATCCAGAGTAAAAAGCAAAACATCAAGACTTGGAGATGGCTGTAAAATCCAGTATAACAATCTAAGGTTTCTGAGATGTCTAGATTGCTGCAGGGCATTTTGAGTTCTATTTTTATACCAATTTTTCCAGGCTTTATCCTTTTTTATCATGATTTGTTTGGTTTCCTTTGTCAGCCATGGTGCGGGGTTGGACTTTACTCTTTTATTACGTACTGGTGCTAGATTATAAGGTCTGTGAGAATATATTATAGTGTTCTACAGACAGCAGTACCTAGCGGCATTGTTCTAAGTACATTCCAGTTATACATTTTTAGTGTTTCATTGAAAATATCTTTGCTAAATTGGTTGTATTTTGTATTTGGTTATAGATAATTTGCTTATCTTGGTTATGGTGAATTATAATGGCACATGTTGGTATGTGGTCACTTATATTATTTGAAAGGCAGTCTACTTTTATCAGTTTGTCTGGTTTGTTTGTAAGGATCCAGTCTAATGTTGCGTGCCTCCCTGAAGTTTTACTGATTCTAGTAGGTCTGGTTATTAATTGTCTGAAGTTGTACAAGTTCATGGATTCAGTGGGGGGGGGGGGGGTAGTGGAATTTATGAGTTGCCAGTCTATATTCAGGTCTTCAAGTATTATAGTTTCACGGTTAATTTGTTGGGATATTCAATTCAGGATGCTTTCAGCAGTATCAGTGTTATTCCCTGGAGATATATAACTAGCTGTTAAACATATAGTTTTCCTATTGTTGATTTTTAGGAGTGTTGTTAGTAATTCAGTACTGTTAAATTTGGGTATTTCCTGTGAAAATAAGGTAATGGTTAGGGAATTTTTATAGATGATTGCTACAGCACCTGCATGCTTGTTTTGTCTGTCATACCCAAGTATACTGCATCCTGGGGTGATCTCTTTAACCTTTGTTTCTTTTTTTAACCAGGTTTCAATAGCTAGAACTACATCAGCAGTGTATGTGGCAAAATAAGCATGTATGTTATGGATTTTATCCCACATACTTCTTTGGTTTTAGTAAGGTAAGTTTGGATTCTGTTTTTTGCTGAGGTGTATTAGGTGACTGGTTTATTTTGGGTTGGAAGTGATGGTTTTATGAACAGTGGGGCCAGAGTTGGAGTGAATATCTTTGCTAATTTTTTGAGCTGATATTTTACAGAGGGAAGAGTGTGGCCAGTTATATTTTGGTCTTGGTTTGATATTTGATCATAAATACGTATGCTTAATTTTAAGATTTTTATAGAAAAATAAATCAGATGTTTCCTCCCACATCCCAAAGACATGCTGTAGGTGGATTGGACACACTAAATTGGCCCTAGGTGAGAGTGTGTGCATGTGTGTGCCTTCTGTGGAGGGTTGGGCGCCGGGCTGGAAACGCGACACCGTAAAACTCCACTGCCAATCATGAGCGGACAGGTGATCCGCTGTGGTGACCCCTAACCGGGAAAAGCCAAAAGAAGAAGAAGAAGATAGAAAAATAAATCAGATGTGATTTGTTTGTAGAGATAGGATGTTATGGAGAAAGACAGGCTGCGTAGATGTTGATATTCTTTGTGAGGATTGCTTGAAGTCCTAAGTATTTGAAGGATGTGGGTTTGATAAATGGTGATGAAGGCTAGTAGAGTGAGGAGAAATAGTAAAATAATCTGACTTAAACCCCTAAATTTTGCTTGTCACAAGGGGATTATGCGAAAAGGCAGGAGCATGAGCACCAAATCCAAAGCTTGAAAGTGACTGAAGTTGGAACTGACAAGGATCAAAAGACCCATCAGTTTAGAAATGGGCAGAAGAGGCATCAGATCTCATTTAAATCTTTGTATTCTTAAAGGAAGCAAGTAAGATGACAAATGTACTGTCATAAAAGACAATATCAGTGCATCTCTTTTGCACAGAAGGATAAAGCCCTGACTGAGACTAGACTAGCCACTAGGGAGCTGGGGAAGCTGATGAGGAGGAATAGAAATGAGTATCAGGAGCTGGTTTGCCCATGCTAGAGAAGGAAAGACAGTCCAGCCTGCTACAATGCAAGCATTTACTGGAGATTACAACACATGAAGTACAAAGAATGAGAAAGCATTGTGGAGGGGAGCTGAAGGATACTGTCAGAAGAAAATTCAGGCAATGAGGCACATGCAGAAAGTATACAGAGCAGAAGATCAAAGCCTGAGAATATTGCATGAATGGTATCCAGCACCTATGACACTAAGAAAGGAAGATAGCAGATGCTGGACATGTCTGGAGGAAGAGGCAGGAATTACACACATGCCCTGGGACTGTAGGTAGGCACAAGAAGTCTAGAAGCAGGCAGAGTAGACTTGGGTAGACATATTTCAAAAGGAAGAAGAGCATACCTGGGAATTTTGTATATGAGCAATAAAAAAGAGGACAGCGTCTGGAGAAAAAATGAACATTATCAAGACTGCTAAGTATCAAAGTTAGAACCATCATCGCACAAAACTGGAAGTGGACAAAAAATGTATGGGAGCAAGAATTACTCAAGTGGTTCCTGGATACTGCAAGAAGGTGGCAGAAACTGACTAGAATGAGGAAAGGAGGAGAAGGAAAACGAAAAAAAAAAAAACAATGGAAAGAGGTATTAGAATACTACAAGAGTGAAAAAGTACAGTTGTGTACACTTACCATAAATGTAGATGTTCGAGTGTATTCACTGTTGCAGTCATTACATTTGGGTAATCTGCTGGCAGGTTGCCCTCAGTCGGCCTGATTAACAAAGTCTTGGGTCCTGCGTTGGTTGCTGTCCCTTCTCCCATGAAGTCAGGTCGTCAGGGGTATAAAACATGCAGCCGACACCATTACATCAGCTTTTCTTGCCCCAGATGTCAGGAGCCCCCCAAATGGGGAGCTATATATATATATATATATATATATATATATATATATATATATATATATATATATATATATATATAAATAATTAAAAACACAAAAATGTACCTCCAAACAAAAGCAAATACATCAAAAAGGCTTTTGAGCATAGTAAAAGAAAGTAGAGGTATAGCAAGAGAAAAACAGGGGGCAGGAGGGAGGGTAACCAGGACTGCAACAGTGAATACACTCAAACATCTACATTTATGGTAAGTGTACACAACTGTACTATGTTCATCGTGTTTCACTATTGCAGTCATTACATTTGGCTAGATTCCCAAAGCTATGGTTGGGAGGATGGATTTATACAGCATTAGGACCAGCTATAAGGCCCTGCAAAACAGCAGTGGCAAAGCCAGCTCTGGATTTAGAGAAAATTGGTAAATGATCATGCTTGGTGAAAGTATGAACTGAACTCCAGGTAGCAGCTTCTAGAATATCCCCGGTAGGAATACCTCTGAGAAAGGCTGTTGAAGTAGATGCAGCCCTGGTGGAATAAGATCTGATCCCCTGGGGGATAGGTTTTCCATGGTGCTTATAACAGAAATTAATACAATGGCTTATCCATTTAGAAATGGTTTGCTTTGAAACAGCCTTCCCCTCTGCCCCTGCAGCAAATGCTACCAGCAGTTGTTCTGATTTTCTTCGAGATTTAGTCCTGTCCAAGTAGAATCTAAGTTGTCTGTGTACATCTAATGAATGCAGAATCCGCTCCCCCTTGTTCTGTGGATTGGGAAAAAAAGTTGGTAAATGAATGGACTGATTAAGAGCCACACTGGATACCACCTTGGGCATGAATGATGGGTTGGTCCCGAGTGACACCCTGTCCGCATGAAAGATGATGAAAGGCTCCACTGCCATAAGGGCCTGTAATTCAGATATCCTTCTAGCCACAGTGATTGCTAAAAGGAAGGCTGTTTTCCAGGAAAGAAACTTTAAGTCTGCAGTAGTAGCTGGCTCGAAAGGAGGTAGAGTGAGTTTCTCCAATACAAAGTTAAGGTCCCAGGCAGGGGTTGGAGCTCTCCTGAGTGGTCTCAGGTTTTTGGCCCCACTGAGATACTGCTTTAGAAGAGAATGAGAGAAGGGGGGGGGTCTGTATTGTAATGAGCTGAAATGGCTGAGGCATGGATTTTTATGGAAGAAAAAGACAGGCCCTTGTGAAGCATCTCAGTTAAGTATTGCAAAATCTGAGGTAAATTGGACACTGCTGTGCTGATCCCTTGAGATTGATTCCAGGCACAGAATCTTTCCCATTTGTCAGCATAAGATTTTCTAGTACTTGGTCTTCTCGCCTCCAAAATGACATCCATCACAGGTTTGCTGAGGAATGCTAAGGGGGGAATTTAAGTGATTAGCCACGCTGCAAGATTCAATGTTTGGAGCTGAGGGTGCAGAATTTGGTTCTCCTCCTGAGACAGTAAGGAAGGCATCTGAGGCAGGTGCCACGGATGAAATGTGTGACACTGCGCAGAGGTGGGTACCAGTGTTGGCGAGGTCAGTCTGGAGCAATCAAAATCATTTTTGGTTTGTCCTGTTTGACATTTAGTAGAACTTTGGAGAGCAGAGGCAGAGGGGGAAAGGCATAGACTGATAGGTATGTCCAGCTGAAGTACAGAGCATCCACTTTCTAGGCTTTTTTGTGATGAGTTCTTGCGCAAAATTTGTGCAACTGGTAGTTCTGGGGTGAGGCAAAAAGATCTATGGTTGGGCTCCCCCATTTGCATGTCAACATGTTGAAAATCCGTGGTTCCAGTTTCCATTCATGTGGGTCCATGGTCCATGAGATTTCTGCTTAGTTCGTCTGCCAGAACATTCTGCTTTCCTGGCAGGAATTGGGCTTGTAGTTGTACTTGGTAGCTCAAGGCCATGTTCCACAATGCCATGGCTAGTCTGCAGAGGGGGTAGGAATGTGTACCCCCCCCTGCTTGTTTATGTATCACATAACCGTGGTGTTGGCCGTCTTTATCAATAATTGTCCCGGATGAAGGTAGTCCTTGAAGGCTATCAATGCATTCTGTACAGCTAGCATTTCTTTTTGATTGATATGAAGGTGCATTTGATTTGGGCTCCATTTGCCCTGAATGCACTTCCCTGCCAGATGAGCCCCCCATGCATGGTCTGATGCATCTGTAGTTAGGGTTTGGGTGGCAGGGGGTAGTGTGAATGGCAGTCCCTTGTTTTGGTGGCAGGCCTCTGCCCACCATAGGAACTCTAGGCACAGGCAAGGTATGATAGGAATCATTGTTTCCAGGCTGTGACAATGTTGACTCCATAAACTTTTTTAAGTACCACTGAAGTTTCCTCATATGCAGTCTTGCATATGGAATTAGAAGAATGCAGGAGGCCATGAACCCCAAGGCTTGCAGATAGCAGGGTTTTTGTGGCCACCTGTTTGAAGTAAGTCACCAAATGAATTTGCTTTTCTGGCATAAGGAAAGCCATCTGGGCAGTTGTATTCAAGCTTGCACCCAGGAATGTAATTTTTTGGAGAGAGTACCAGTTGAGATTTCTTTTTGTTTATCGTGTACCCTAGACAGGTTAGAAATATTTTTACATATGCCAGATGTTTTAGAAGAATAGCCTGGTTTTCTGCCTGAATTAGACAATCGTCCAGGTATGGATATATTTGAATATTTCTTTGCCTGCAAAATGCAATTAGTGGAGCCAGGCACTTTGTGAATACCCTGGGCGCAGTAGACAAGCCAAAGGGCAGTGCAGAGAACTTTTAGTTATGTACTCACCATAACTTCAGATGTTTGGGATCCATCTCGCCTACATTCTGAATGATGGGTTCGGAGCCGATCCCTCGGCTCCGACTCGGCACGCTTATGCCAAAGAGCGAAGTCTCTTATTGGCTGAGCTTACTATATCCCAGGATGCACCACCAACAGTCCCCCAGATCTAGTTTGTCCGCATACATGCACACATGCATACCCTGCTTATATAACATCGTCAGATGAAACAAGATAAAAACAGTGGAACTCAAAACCGTTCTATCTCTTCTGATCTGCAAGGCAGGGGGAAGGAGGGTGGGTATCAGGAATGTAGGCGAGATGGATCCCAAACATCTGAAGTTATGGTGAGTACATAACTAAAAGATGTTATGTGATCCTATCTCGCCTACATTCTGAATGATGGGACAGCGTCCCTAGCACCTGAATCCTGGGTGGCTCACTGGAAAACACTCCTGAGTACCGTGGAACCAAATGAAGCTCGTCCTTTAGATGCCACATCCAATTTGTAGTGGGAAATGAAAGTGTGCGGGTTGGACCAGGTAGCCGCAGCACAAATTTCCGAAATAGCGAGCTTAGAATGAAAAGCTATAGAAGTAGCCATAGCTCTGGTAGAATGAGCTTTGATAGATGATGCGAGTTGCTTATTTGAAGAAGAATAGGCCTGAGTTATGCAATCTCTGATCCATTTTGAGATTGTAGCTTTTGTGATGGTTTGGCCCAATTTATTATCTGAGAAGGACACAAACAACTGGTCTGACTTACGAAGTTGCTGGGTCCTGTCTAAATAGAAGCGTAATTGCCTGTGAACATCCAATTTATGGAGAGTGTATTCTGCCTCATTAGAGAATTTTGGAAAGAAAACTGGTAGTTCTAGAGATTGTTGAAGACAGAAACTAGAGCAGACCTTTGGGACAAAGGATGGATTAGGCCTAAGAGATACTCTATCTTTGTGAAAAATGAGATATGGTGGTTTAATAGATAGGGCTTGAAGCTCTGAGACTCTTCTTGCTGAAGTAATAGCCACTAAGAATGCCGTTTTCCATGACAGATATTTTAATTCGCAAGTAGCAGCCGGTTCAAAGGGGGGGAAATGTTAATGCACGAAGCACTAAATCAAGATCCCACGGGGGTGCAGGATGAAGTACTGGTGGTCTTAACAGACTCGCACCTTTAATGAATGTTTTGCATAGCCTGCTGCTCATCAAAGGAGGATCCGTGGATTCATGGAATTTAGAGATAGCAGCTAGTTGAACTTTAATAGTTGAGACAGAAGATCCCTGATTAAATAGGGATGTTAAGAATTTCAAAACCTCTGGGACAGGAGCAGTGATAGGGTCTAAGCCCTTGAGTTGAGCCCAGATAGCAAACCTCTTCCACTTACTGAGGTACAATTTGTTAGTGGTGGGTTTATGGGCCGAAGACAAAATGTGAACAACTTCCGGGTCTAGTGTGTGGCTCCTGACTAAGGTCGGAAGTGGAGGAGCCAAGCTGTCAATTTCAGAGATTGAAGGGACTGATGCCAATGTCCCGACTGATGGATTAGCAAATCCGGGATCAGGTCTAAGGTCCACGGATCGTCCACCGCATGCTTTTTCAGGTAAGGAAACCATATCTGACGAGGCCAGTATGGGGCAATCAGAATCATTGAAGACCTTAGCTGAGAAGCTTTTTGAATGACTTTGGGAAGGAGTGGGATTGGAGGAAAAGCATAAAGCAACCCTGTTGGCCAGGGTTGAGCTAGAGCATCCATGGCCGGTACTTCCTGATGTGGAATCAAGGAGAAGAACCTTTGGCACTTGGTGTTTTGTGGAGTCGCAAATAGGTCGCAGCACGGCGTCCCCCATCTCTTGAAAACCTGGGCTGCTACTGTGCGGTTTAGAGACCATTCGTGAGGGGAGAGAATTGTCCTGCTTAATTTGTCCGCCAATACATTTGACTTTCCGGGATGTGGGTCGCTACCAAGAAGCGGTTGGTAGCTACAGTCCATTCCCACACTCTCATGGCCTCTCTGCAAAGGGGATACGATCTGGTCCCTCCTTGTTTGTTCAGATACCAAACCACCGACATGTTGTCTGTGTGGATGGCGATGATACCCTGAGGAAGGAACTTGTGTAAGGCCTGTAGGGATAGAAGTACAGCCCTCATCTCCAACACGTTGATGTGGAGAAGAGCTTCGTCCGAAGCCAGGAGCCCTGAACTAGCCTGCCCAGACAATGCCCCCCCCACCCTATCTGGGAGGCATCTGTCGTCAGGGTAACCGCTGGAGGGGGGAGAACAAAAGGTTTGCCCTGATCTAAGTTGGATGTCTGAAGCCACCAGCGCAGGTCCCTTTTGCATATTTCCGTAATCATGATGTGATGATTTAGGGGGAGATCTTGAAAGGACCATTGAGTTGATAAGAGCCACTGAAGAATCCTCATGTGTAACCTTGCTAGAGGAACTAAAAGTACCGTGGCAGACATTGAGCCTAGAACCTGTAGGACCATCCTGGCTGGGGCTTTGGATCTCGAGATCAGAGCTTGAACTTGGCCCTGTAAGGTTCGGATCCTGTCGGCAGGAAGAAAGACACGACGATCTTGAGTCTATCTCTGCTCCTATAAACTTTATGCGCTGAGAGGGCAGCAAGACAGACTTTGACCAATTGAATGTAATCCCCAGGGAAACACCCAGGAGACGGTGGCTTTGAGGTTGTCCATAAGTAGATGCCTGGTGGTGGCAGTCAGGAGCCAGTCGTCGAGATAGGGAAACACTTGGAATCCAAGGCTCCTCAGGTGAGCCGTCACTACTGCCAAACACTTGGTGAACACCCTGGGGGCTGTGGTGAGACCAAAGGGCAGAGCACAAAATTGGTAATGACTGGCTCCCAGGCTGAAGCGCAGATACCTCCTGGACGCCTGATGTATCGGTATGTGATAATAGGCGTCCTTGAGGTCTATGGAGCACATCCAAACATCCTTCTCCAACAACGGAAGAATGGATTGCAACGTGACCATTCGAATTTGGATTTCGTAACGGATAGGTTCAGTCTGCTGAGATCCAATATTGGTCTCAGGTCCCCTGTCTTTTTTGGCACTAAAAAGAACCTGGAGTAATTTCCTGATCCGATTTGGTCTGAGGGGACGGGTTGGATGACTCCTTTTGTAGCAGCTTTGAAGCTTCTGCGGCTGCTATTTCCCTTTGACTGGGTGGTGGGTCCGGGATTCTCTTGGATGGAGGGGGTGAGTATTTGAATGGGATGGTGTAACCTCCGGCATTATCCGAAGCACCCATCTGTCCTGAGTGATTGACTCCCAGGCTTTTAGGTGCTTGGCAACGACACCCGACTGGCTCCGGAGCAGCACAGCCGGGCAATCCCTCATGTCGTGTGGGAGGCTGAAGAGCCACGAAAGGACTCGCGGTCTCCAGAATTGCGGGCCCTCTGCCGCCTCTGGGACGGCGTCTCCCTGAAAAATTTCCCGCCTCTGCCTCTGGACGGGAATCTTCCTGCTGTTGGGAGAAAAACTTGCGAGATTTCGAACCACATTTTCCCCTCCTTTGGCCTTGGGGTAAGGCCGAAGGGAGTGGAATAACGGGCCCCTACGGCAGATAACGTTTTTCCCTCTTGCTCACAGCGGTAAGGGTGTCTTTCACCTTGGGTCCAAACAATGAGGACCCATCAAAGGGAGCGTCGGCGAAGGAAGACTTGAAGGCCTCCGAACTGACACAAGCGGAGCCAGGCCTGTCACGAGAGCCACGCCTGTGCCTGCCGCTCTACCGCCTTCGGCCGCATAGGATATGAGCCTCATGGACGAAGTTAGCAATTGACGCCAGGATAGCCAACTGAGAGCTAACGGACTGGGCTAGCTGCTCAGGTAGGTTACCCGAGAGGAGTCTGACAACTCCTTGACCAGATCTCTCTGAAGCCTAGTAAAATGTGCCAAATAATTCAGAGACCTTAAGGTAAAGGCCGCTGAAGTCAGGGTGCGCTTCCCGCACCTATCCATACTCCTAGACTCCTTATTAGGAGGATGGATGGACGTTGAAGCCTCTGCCACGTCCTGCTGTGTAGCAGATGCCACCACCATGGCATCTACAGCCACGCCTTTAGTAAGGAACTCCTTCTCGGGGAGCAGATAAGAATTTGTTCGGACGAGAGGGACTGGTTCCACAGTATCCGGTGTTCCCACCTTCGACAAACTAAATCCAGAAGCTCGAAGGGCGGAGACACCCAGGAGGCGGAGGGCTGAGCCCCAAAGGCCTTGAGGAGCACTGATTCGTCCGCAGAGGGGGGTTTGGACATCCAGCCGCCTCGTTGTTTGAGGATCTCTAAGATGTCTGCAAAGGAGACATCATCAGAGGACGACTTAGGGGACCCTCTGCATCATCCATATCCGTGTCCGATGTGATAGACTCGGGGAGTCCACGTGCTTCCTCTTGCACGATCTCTTCCTTGGGGTTCCTCTGGAGATGACTCGAAAAACCCTCAGGAAGAGGGAACCCCAATCGGGGTAACCTCAGGCCTCGGGGCTCCGCTGGCCACAGACAGGGGAACTACCAAAGACCCAGTCTCCACGCCCAGGGAAGGTGCTGGTAAAACCGGAGAGATGGCCGAAGAGGATTTGGCCAAGGCACTCCTCATGGCTCTGAAAGCCGGACCTCCCGAATCCTGGCAGCGCCCAGTGTCCGGGCCATGATAGTAGACGGAAGTCCCGCAGCAAGCACCGAGAGGGAGGCTCGGAACCGAAAGCATCGGTCCCAAACATCACCCTCGGGTCCAGCCGAAGAAGTCCACAGACCAAACTCGGACCCGAGGGCCCGGGTTGGAGTAAGGGTCGGAGCCGACCCTGAGATCTCCACCGGCTCCAAGAGCACCTGCTCCACGGAGCCAAGCAGTCGGAGGAGGAATAGCAATGGGATGGGTCATGGCCAACGGCTCAAGCCAACTGGGTCGGAGCCGAAACAAATTTTGGAAGACTGGGGACTGGAAAAGTCTTTGGAGCACCCTGTCTATATCAGAATCCGACATTCTCAAGACCGAGAGGAAACAGAACGGGTTCGAGAAGACCTCTCCCTCGGCCCCAAGGGACTAGGGGACCGGCTCGAGGCGACTCGATGAGAATCGGCGCCGAGGAAACACACACACCAGATTCCATCGGTGCCGAGGTAGACTTCGCGCCGAGGAGGAAGTGTCTGAGCGGGTGACCCTTGTCGGCTCCGAGCAGTGGAGCCGGCGAAGGTGACCCGCCTCGATGCCCCAGCCATCGGCTCCGGTCCGAGGAGTCGATGCTGGGGCATCGAGGCAGACCGTTCACCTCGGCCCAAGTCTTTGGAGCCGAAGGAGAGGCCTGCCTAGGTCTCTTGGCAGTCGGATCCGACGGACTGGTCGGAGCCAAGCCTTTTCTTTTGGCAGGAGTCGGAGCGGAAGACAAGGCTTCTTCAAAAGAGGGTTTAATCAACCCTTTAAGAATTAATTTATTTTTCCTCTCCTGGAGGACCCTAGAGGAAAAAGCGTGACATACGCTACATGACTCCTGCAAGTGCTTAGCCCCTAAACAATAAACACAAAGTAGATGGTCATCAGTAACAGACATCTTAAAAGCACACTTAGTACATTTTTTAAAGCCCGAAGGCCTAGGGGCTTGAGACATAATGTTAGCAGTTCCTGACAGGAAATTTAACTACTGTAGAATCGGTTAGACAAAAAAAACCGAAGGCTTACAGAAACTGTCTAAACACAACCTTAGGTGTACAAACCGGGAACTTTAACACAGTAAAAAGTTCAGTTATAGAGTTTAACCAAAAAGGCCCTGGATTGAAAGGGGCGCCAAAACAAACTCTACCCAATCACACACAATAAGTCCAGTACTCAATCGAACACAGCAATAGCAATAGCAAAAACAATAGCCGTTAAAACGGCTTTTGTGAAATATAAGCACAAAAGCTGACAGAAAAAGTAGTAATAAAAGCTACTCAGCCCAGCCAGCTCGAGACCACGTCCTTGCAGTTAAGCGGCAAACGAGATCTGGGGGACTGTTGGTGGTGCATCCTGGGATATAGTAAGCTCAGCCAATAAGAGACTTCGCTCTTTGGCATAAGCGTGCCGAGTCGGAGCCGAGGGATCGGCTCCGAACCCATCATTCAGAATGTAGGCGAGATAGGATCACATAACATCTGATAATGCATGCAGTCTGCTTTGAAGCGTAGGTATCTTCTGCAAGATTCACTGATTGGGATATGCAGGTAAGCCTCTTTTAAATCTAGAGTTGCCAAACAGGCATCCTTGCCTAGCATAGGAAGTAACTGGTGAAGAGTCAGCATCTTGAATTTTGGAATGTCCAGAAATGTGTTTACAGTGGACAGGTCCAGAATTGGATGCCATGATTTGTCTTTTCTGGGTACCAGGAAAAGTCTGGAATAAAAACCTTGTCCCTTTTCCTCTTCTGGTACTACTTGAACAGCCCCCATGTTTAGGAGGGAAAGTACTTGTTTCTGAGCCTCTGCCCACTGATTTGGGGGCAGGTCTGGCCACCCATTTGGAGTTGGCAGCGTGTGGAAATGAAATCTGTATCCCTGGGACACTATATTTAAAACCCATTTGTCCTGGGTTATAAGTTGCCACTTGCTTGAATGAAGAGCCAGTTTTCCCCCCAAAGGGGAGGCTAAGAGGCAAGTGCTTGGTAATTTTAAAGGGAAGTCATTGAGACTGTTTACCATAGGGAAGTGCTTTGTTGTTTCCAGATTTGGAAGTGGAAGCACCCAATTGCTTAGTTCTGAAAGTCCCTTGGGACTGAAACCTGGTGCTTTTGGAATGCCTGGGTTTGGCTGGAGTGGCTCTGGAAGGAGCTGGAAAGGACCAGTTCTTAGTAGGCCAGTGCCTACTAAATCTAGGAGGTTGTACTTGTAAGAAATCTTTCACATTTTGCATAGATTTAGCTTTATTTTCCATCCTTTTTAGAACTTTTTCAGCCTTATTGCCAAACAGGTGGTCCTGCTGTAAAGGAGCATCCAAAAGTTTTGCTTTAACATGATCAGGCAGAGATTTCTCCTTAAGCCAAGCATGCCTTCTAAGCACAGACCCAGTAACAGCAGCACTGCAAGAGGCCTCTAAAGAATCAAAATCACATTGCAAAGTATGTTTGCCAACTTGTTCAGCTGAATGCAATAAATTCTGCGAATCTTTATTCTCCACACAGTCAGAAATCAACATCATTTTCTGTTTAAGCAGTCCCATGATATGCTGTTGATATTTTAGCATATGGAATTGACAGTTTAAAGCCCTGGTTGCTAAGGTTGCAGAAGTATAAATCTTTTTACCCCATCTATCCAGCGCTCTGGAGCCTCTATCAGAAGGGGTAGGATTTTTAGCAGTAGAAACCTTAATGTCCTTGGGCCCCTGAGAAATGGTTTCAAGGTCCGCAACAGGATTCTTGAAAAGGAATTTGTGGGACTCAGGAACCCTGTAGTACCTGTCTGGTTTACTAGGGGCTGGAGGCAAGGAATCAGGAGCCATACTGGATTCCGAAAACACATCATCAACAATGTCTAGTACAGGAGGTATAGCCAAAGGCCTATGCTGAGGAAGAAGGAAATCCCTAAGCCTCTTTTGGATTCAGAGAAATCCTGACTTTCCCAGTGGAAATGCTCCCTTAAGGTATGTAAAGTTTCCCCAAAAGAGAAATCCTCAGGCGGAGAGGCAGAGGGAATGGAATCCTCTGCATCAGAGTCCTCATAAGTAGGTATGGACAAATCTAGATCATTAGAAGAGTCAAGTTCAGTCCTAGGCCTCTTCGAGGGGGGAGGTGACTACCCCTGATTAGAGTAATTAAATCTTCAGCCATTTTGATCATTTGTTTTTTAGGCTGAACATGTGGCCTGGGCGTCGGTTTTTTTTAGACATAGATCGAGATTTAGGCCTTAGTACTGAAGTTGGAGTCGGTTTAATATGCAAGTCTGTAGGCCTGAATACACCCTCAGAAGCCGGTGTCTGCTCAGCGGCTCCGGACCGATCCAAGGTACAGACACCAGCGGGTTCCATATGTGAAGCATCTCGCGGCATACTGGACTCCGAATGGGTCTCAGTAGAGGCCTGCGAATCAGAAGTAGCAGGTATCAGGGGCTGCAAAAACGCCCCACTGAGTACCAGCGAACTGGCGACTGGCTTAGGAGAAGCGTCGTCAGCAGTTTTGGACCTCAAAGGCTTGTCTCTGTCTTTTTCTTTGCGTTTTTTTGGTATTCCGGTAGTCGGATGGCTAATAGACGTCATTTCTGGATAATTAAACCGAGAGCCAAAATATTTAGAAGCAAAAATGCACCGACGACGGATAGTGCGCTGATTAAATAAAGCACAAAACTGACAGCAAGGAATGTCGTGGTCAGGGCCTAGGCAAGGAATACAGTACAAATGAAAATCCTTATGAGGTATTTGCTTCCCACAAGTAATACAATTATTAACTTTTATTGACATCGGAAAGGAGCAAGAAAAAGTTTCCCCAATGGGGTACTTAGCTTTTAGTTGAAGACTTTGGTTCTGAAACTCAAAAATGAAAATTTCAGGAGTCGGCCGACTGGCACTTGTGAACTGCTTCGGGCACCACGCAGCAAGAAAGACTGATGTAATGGCGTCGGCTGCATGTTTTATATCCCTGACGACCTGACGTCATAGAAGAAGGGACAGCAACCGACGCAGGACCCAAGACTTTGTTAATCAGGCTGACTGAGGGCACCCTACCAGCAGATTACCCAAATGTAATGACTGCAACAGTGAAACACAATGAACATTTTATATCAGAAGGAAGGAAAGGGCAACCTTAAACTGAAACTAAGGGGAAGGAGAGTAGGGCCAGGGAAGGAAATGAAGCAATCAATAACAATATAGTGTGCCATGCATGTGGATAGGCACATGAATTTAATATATTGTATGGAGTTAAAGTTAAAAAGATATGAAGGAAGCACCAAAGGAGGCCAACTTCTGGAATCAGTGACAAAAGTAATGTTTGGCAAGGGTGTGAACTGATAGCCAAGTGAGTGACTACTGTACAAATGTCTACAATGGAGACATTCTTGAAGCAAGCAATGGAAGCAGTCATGCCCCTGCTGGAGTGGCCCTTGGCAGCAATTTTTGCCAAAAGGTGATGTGCTACTGATGGCAAGATAATACAGTTGTTAATATGCTTAGAAAGGGTTTGCTTGGCAACTGCCATTCCTTTCCCCTGCAGCAAAGGAAACAAACATATGTTTCCTCTTTCTAAACTCAAGCACTTGTTTCAGGCAGACCCTGAGCTGGTGATGCATGTTCAGAATGAGAATGGCACTGTAGCATTCTCCCCTCCTGGTTTTGCCTTGAAAAGAAAACAGTGAAATTTACTGACTGACTAAATAAAACTCTAGAATCACTGTATAAAGGAAGTGGCTGATGGTTCAAAGGGCATCTAAGCTTTATTATAGATCAGATTTAGTTCCCTGCAGTAACGTCCTGAAGTTCCAAAATCTAGCACATAGCAGCAATGGCCATCAAGAAAAGCACTTTCTGAGACACAGTGGGGTTTAAATGGGAGAAAAACAAACCTGTCAGTCATGAAGTCCAAGTCCAGAGGAGCAGAACCGTTCTTCAAAAAACATGGTTGGAGACAGAACTCCTTTAAGCAGCTGCTTGACTACTAGATACTGGGCCATGGTCCTACCCTCCACAAAGCCATGCTGGGTAGAAACAACTGACACATGCACTTTTAATGCAGAAAAAGTACAAAGTCATGCAGTTAACAAAGAAAACTCAAGAGAACCTACATGTTGAAAGTACAGATGTATAAGATGTGACGACCCCTCTCTGGGCCAGTGATCAAGAAGCCTCAATCCTCACCACTGACACCTAAAGGGAAAGTTCACGTTCAGGGAAATAGATACACACACTATTTCCGGATGCAGCTTTCTGCACCAAGTACAGTTTCCCCTTAAGAACACAAAGGGAACACAGTCAGCCCTTGGTTTGGATTTATTTCTATCCAGGGCCTGAAAAAGGCTCCCCACTAGCACAGCTACAAGGTTAAGTCCTCAGCTGACTGTCCAAGCCAAGTCCTCCAGCACCCCCACTGTGAAAACAGTGCTTCGTGTCCCTGCTCCAAGTACATGACACAAACACACACCTGGGAAAGGCTGGCACAGATTTACCTGCTGTGCTCACTTCTACCTAGATTATAAAGTAGTTATCACTGCCAAAAAACACTCCACAATCAGCTACTCTAAGGTCCTTAACAAAGGATGTCCAATTATACTGTGTAATATTAATACTAATTCAAATGGTAGCAGTTGACCAAGACAGCTAGGCCTTCAGGAGTGGCCCATACAGTGTCACCAAATAAATATAAGCATTCTCAAATGTTAAATACGTTCTAAAAGGTCCAGCCACAATATTTTTTTTAAATATATTTAATAATAAATAACAAAAGAACATGAAAATACTGAATATATATTTACAGCAAATCACAGGAAATATTGAAAATAACATTGACAGACAGACTTAGACAAATAATGAAAAACAATATCTGAAATAAGCTTCAGTATATTTTCCTGACTGAATCTAGGAGAATTTCTATTCCCTACTTACTTAATAGAACAAGGCAGATGATGTGGTGAATGGTCCTTCTTGTTGTCGGGCCCAAGACAGAATACTCAATACAGAGAGATTTCTCTTTGTAATATCTAAAATTTCTAAGATGGCTGGCAAAAGGACCACATCTGGTCAGTTGACTCTAGGCTCTCACACATATTCTCCTTTGAAGCTTGAGACAGAATGTTAGCATAGATGTGTTAAGATATATATCTAAATTTTGCTAATGTTCATGATAGTGTCTGGGGCTTCCCCTCTTTTTACTGAACAAATGAAAAAGGCCTCTTCCAGATATGCCATCTCCAGTCCTATTCAGAGCTGTGAGATAAGCACTTCCATGGCCCAACAGGTGATCCAATTAAAAAGAGTTATGTACTTACCATAACTTGGCATCAGTGTTATCCTGGCATAGGATAACACAAATGCCAGGTTAAGTACATAACTATTTATCTGATGCTATCCATGTCACTATTCCTCACTCTTGTGTCAGAGTCTCCAGCTACCATGAAACCCTAGGTGGTTTCATGGAAGGAGATGCCAAAGAACTAAGGAACCAAAGCAAGCCCTGTTCTTGGAAACAATGCCAAGCTTATAATGAGAAACAAAGGTGTGAGAAATAGATCAGGTGGCCACCACATAAATCTCATCTATAGGATGACGGGCCAAAAAGGCAGCCAATGTAGCCACAGATCTAGTGGAATGAGTTCTGACTGCTCCTGGTAATGACAAACCTTTAGAAGAATACACCATAGAAAAACATTTTGAAATCCAGTGAGATATAGTAATCTTGGATACTGCCCGACCCTGTCTGTTAACAGAAAAGGCCACAAACAGCTAATCAGATTTGCGGATACTCTTTGTCCTGTCCAAGCAGAACCATAGTAGCCGATGTATATCAAGTGTGTGCAGCAAATATTAGCCTTTATTGGAGAAGTGGTGGAAGAAAACTGGCAACTGAATGGATTGATTTAAATTTGCCTCTGTGGCCGCCTTAGGCAAGAAGGAGGGGTTAGTCCGTACAGCTACTCTAGCTTTATAAAAAATCATGCATGGAGGCTTACTAGAAAGAGCCAGCAAATTGGAAACCTGTCTTGCTGACATTATAGCCACCAGAAAGACGGTCTTCCATGATAGGAACTTCATATCACAAGTTGCAGCATGTTTGAAGGGACTCTGTATAAGAGACTGCAGCACAAGGGAAAGGTCCCAAGGAGGAGAAGGATCTCTGACAGGAGGTCTAAGCAGGAAGGCTCTTTTCAAAAAGGCCTTACAAAGGTGAGAAGAAAATAAGAAGTTATGTACTCACCATAACGTTCCATCTGAGTAGGTGACTTCATTTGTCTGCAACCTTTGGGACTAACCTTTGGGTCTTGGATCCGAACTC
The DNA here is from genome assembly GCF_019279795.1 of Protopterus annectens. NCBI lineage: Eukaryota > Metazoa > Chordata > Ceratodontiformes > Protopteridae > Protopterus > Protopterus annectens. The sequence continues at coordinate 1,942,348,989 of NC_056743.1, forward strand.
GGATCCGAGCCGGCAACTTATTTCATAGCTTAGAGATCCGAGCTCCTAGCTCCTCCCCTTACCCATAATCCCCTGCCAACCCTGACTGACCTCAGATCAAGTTTGCCTGTATACAAAAAAGCCGAAGGCTAATACATCCCGAAGGATATAATAGAAGGACATACAGGAACAAGAAAATTTCTGAGGGCCAGGGGGAAGGAGGGGGGGGGTGGCTGCAGACAAATGAAGTCACCTACTCAGATGGAACGTTATGGTGAGTACATAACTTCTTAATCTGAAGTAGGTACTTCATTTGTCAGCAACCTTTGGGACAGAGTCCCCAGCTACCTGAATCTTGGGTGGCCATCATGGAAGGATGTTCCGGAGCACTGCAGGGCCAAAGGACGCTCTCCCTCTGGAGATAATGTCCAGCTTATAATGGTTGATAAAGGTATGAGATGAGGCCCAAGTGGCCGCGGAACAAATATCATCCAGTGGAACTCTAGATCTAAAGGCCGCAGAGGTAGATACAGAATGAGTAGAGTGCGCACAAATTCCCTGAGGTGCAGGCCTCCCAGAAGTGTCATAGGCCAAGAGAATACACTGTGAGATCCATCGTGACAAAGTGATCTTAGAGACAGATTTACCTAGGTTAAATTTGGAAAAGGAAATGAACTGGTCGGATTGCCTATGACCAGCAGTCCTGTGAATGTAGAAGCGCAGTTGTCTGTGCACATCTAAGGAATGAAGTTTGTATTCTACCTTGTTCTGATACTTAGGGAAGAAAACTGGTAGGTTAATGGACTGATTGATATTGGCCTCTGAAGCCACCTTGGGAAGAAAGGAAGGATTGGTCCTGAGGTACACTCTATCCTGATGAAAGGCCAAGTATTGGGGTTTCACACAAAGGGCCTGAAGCTCGGAAACTCTTTTCGCCGAAGTAATAGCGACTAGGAACGCCGTTTTCCAAGAAAGGTACTTAAGATCGACCGAGGCAGCTGGTTCAAAAGGGGGAGCTGTCAAGGCCTGTAAAACTGGAGATAAATCCCAAGGAGGTACAATTTCCCTGATAGGAGGTCTGAGCAAGAAAGTACCCTTGAGAAAGGACTTACTCAATTTTACTGTAATCAAGGGGCCCGATTCATGCCCCACATGGTAATAAGAAATAGCTGCTAGGTGAACCTTGACCGTAGAGCAGCTAGCCCCCTGATGGAACAGGCCTGTAAGGAACTCCAAGACAGACGGTAACGGGGCTGTGAAGGGGTCTAAGTTATTATTCTCCGCCCAGATGGAGAAGCGTTTCCACTTACTACGATAGACTTTCCTAGTGGAAGGTTTATGTGCTGCTACAAGAATGGCTTTAACCGGTGAAGAGATTCTGGGAGTCCTGACTAGGAGTGGAACTGGAGCAGCCATGCTGTCAGCTTGAGGTTGTCCAGATTCGGGATCGGGAGGTCTAGGGGATGAGATATTAGATCCGGGAGGGGATCTAGAATCCAAGGCGGATTTACCAGGTGAGACCACAGGTAAGGGAACCACGTTTGACGAGGCCAGAATGGGGCAATGAGGATCATCTTGCTCCCCAACCGACTGGCTTTCTGTATGAGTTTCAGCATCAGGGGCAGAGGAGGGTAGGCATAATGTAGACCGGGGACCAAGCATGCACCAGAGTGTCTCTCGGGGATTCCCTGACGGGGGAATTAGAGCGAAGTAGCTGTTGCATTTCGTATTCGAGGGAGAGGTGAAGAGATCGCAACAGGGTTGCCCCCACACGGCAAAAATTCACTTCACTACCTGGGGGTTGAGAGACCACTCGTAAGGGGAAAGGAGGGTGCGGCTGAGTCTGTCCGCCAGTATGTTGGACCGTCCCGGAATGTGCGCTGCAACAAGAAAGCGGTTGGTAGAAATCGCCCATTCCCACACTCTCATGGCCTCTCGACAAAGAGGATAGGACCTGGTTCCCCCCTGTTTGTTGGTGTACCAGACCACTGACATGTTGTCCGTCTATATCGCAATAGTCCCTACCGGAAGAAGGTTCTGTAGTGCACGCAACGCCAATAGCACCGCCCTCATCTCCAGGACATTCATATGCAAGGAGGTCTTTGTGTCGTTCCACGTGCCTTGGACTGTCTTGCCTGCGCAATGCCCCCCACCCCACCCGAGGTGAGAGGTGTCCGTGGTCACCGTGGCGAGGGGAGGAGGTGTGGAGAAGGGACGTCCCGTATGCAGATCTGGGGATTGGAGCCACCATACGAGAGCCGTCCTGCACGCCTTGCTGATGGAAATAGGATGGTTCAGGGGGTAACGATGAAACGACCATTGGACTTGAAGGGTCAATTGCAGTACCCTTATGTTCAGACGAGCCAATGGCAAAAGAGTAATTGCTGCCGCCATAGAGCCTAGAGCCCTCAGGACCAATCCCGCCAATGGAGCTGTAGATTGGAGGATGGCCTGTACATGCAGCCTCAGGTTCTGAAGACGTTCCGCTGTCAGAAATGCTAGGAGATTTCTTGTGTCCAATTTGGCCCCTATAAACTCTATCACCTGGGTAGGAGCAAGAGAGGATTTGTTCATGTTGATGGTGATGCCCAGCTGGGGGGCCAGCCGGAGGAAGTAGTTCCTCGCTGAGCAAAGTAGATGCCTTGTCGGGGCAGTCAGGAGCCAGTCATCCAGGTATGGAAACACCTGCATTCCCTGGAGTCTCAGGTGGGCCGCTATCACTGCTAATACTTTGGTAAACACCCTGGGGGCTGTGGTGAGACCAAAGGGAAGGACCCTGAACTGGTAGTGACTGGCTCCTAGCCGGAAGCGGAGAAACCTCCTGGATCGTCTGTCCATGAGAATGTGGTAGTACGCATCCTTGAGGTCTATAGAGCACATCCAGTCGTTCTCCCGCAGTAGGGGGAGAATGGATTGAAGAGTGACCATTTGGAATTTTTCTTTGGTTACCGACAGGTTCAGAAGGGAGAGGTCTAGGATTGGTCTTAAGTCCCCCGTCTTTTTTGGCACCAGAAAGAACCTGGAGTAAAACCCTAATCCGAGCTTGTCTGGGGGGACGGGTTGGATGGCTCCTTTTTCTAGCAGCTGCTGGATCTCTGCAGCTGCTGTCTCCCTCTGATTGGGTGGTACATCGGGGAGGCTTTTGGTTCTGGGGACATGATACATGGGAATTTGGTAACCTCTGGATATGATATGAAGCACCCAGCGATCTGATGTGATGGACTCCCAAGCTGCCAGGTGCTTCGAGAAATGCCCCCCGACTGCCTCCAGAGTGGAGCAGTCGGGCAACCCCTCAGGGTTGTTGTGTGGGTCAGTCAGAGAAAGGTTCTCTGGACCCAAAATTCTTCAGGCCCCCTCTGCCTCTAGGGCGGCGTCCTCCTTGTCCTCCTCTGCCACGGAAGGACTGGTTGTCCAGAGCAGGCTGGGAATGTTGCGATTTCCGGAACCACATCTTCTTCTGTCCCTTTTGGTTCTTGGAGAAGGACCTCTGGGGAGCGGAGAAGCTGACTCCGACGGCAGACAACGTCTTCCCGTCCTTTTCGCACTAGACTAAAGTGTTGCGGATGGTCTTGCCAAATAAGGCAGAACCATCAAAAGGGGCATTCGCAAATGACGCCTTAAAGGGTTCCACGAAGTCACAATGTCGGAGCCAGGCCTGGCGCCTCATGACTAGGCCCGCTCCGCTGGCTCTAGCGGCTCCCTCTGTAGCATGGGACAACAACCGCATAGAGGTATTAGATATCGATCTTAGAGTGGCCATGCAAGTGGAGTACAATTGCTTGTCCTCCGCCGACATGGACTCAGGGGGGGAAGCAGCGTACTATTTGATAAGGTTTCGCTGCACCCTGATAACGTGTGCCATATAGTTCAGAGACCTTACTGAGAAGGTCGCTGAACTAAAAACCCGCTTCCCCAGGCGATCCATCGATCAGGACTCTTTGCTCGGTGGATGGACCGAGGGACTCTCCTGAGCCAATTCCCTCTTGGTGGCTGCTGCCGTCAACATGGCATCTACGGGGGGACTCTTGCTCCAGTGGGATCTGTCTGCAGGGGGGCTCAGAATTCGATCGGGGCGTTTGGGAACTGGCTCCAGTGTCTGGCTCCTTCCACGCCCTGGTGGTAATAAGGTCCACCAGGGGGTCGGCCAGAGGGGACACACAAGAGGTAGACGGTCCTGCTTCGAATGCCTCCAGGAACACGGACTCATCGGAGGAAGCCTTGGGGACAGACCACCCCCCCTAATCCTGAGCATTTCCATGATGTCTCCAAAGGAGACATCTTCGGGGGGTGACCTAGGGGAGCCTTCCCCTTCATCCAAGTCCGTGTCTTCTGTTAAGGACTCGGGGGAGTCCACGTGTCTCCTCTTACACTTGTGCATATGAGGCACATCCTTGGGGGGGCTGTCCGAAGAGGTCTCACCAGCAACGACCTGTTCCAAGGGAACGACCTGAGACATCGAAGCAGGCTGTCCCTGAGGCCGGGTGATGGAAGCCTGACTCAGCCGAGAGGGAGTGCGGGGTGGAGCCGAAGCAAGGGCTGGGGGTCCGGATACCCTCAAAAGAGCCCTCTCCACTGCATCGAAGGCCGAGGGGGAGTCGCTCTCTCTGGGATCTGAAAGTCAACTCCCACTCGGATCCGATGGAGGGATCGGAACCGGAGCCGAGACCATCGGATCCGAAGGACCCGTGTGCTCCGACCCTGATGGAGCCGAAGGCACACAAAATCCCATGGATCCGAAGCTCGGCCCACGGCTCCGAGAGCTCGGATCTGACAAGGAAGGACCTGACAGACTCGAGGGCAGAGTCGGATCTGAAGTACCCAGTACTGTCGGCGCCGACCCACCCCCGGCTCCAACGCTGCCCGGCTCCGTACGCTCCGAACCTGAAAAGCGGGTCAGAGAAGGAGCTATCGGGGCAAAAAAAGGTGTTGAGCCCCCCCCCCCCGAAGGGGGGGGGAGGCATGAGCACTCTCATCTGCAGCTGGGCCTGGATGAACCTTCGCATCATCCAGTCCAAGTCCAAGTCCGCATCCGAAAGGCTGTGAGTAGATCTCGACGAGGCCACCGAGGCGGGCCGGGAGTGCCGCCTCGATGACCTCGACGGAGATCGGGTCTCCTCCTCCTCAGGTCCCGAAGAAAAGCAGGGGGATCGGAGCAGAGGAGGAGGAGGAGACCTGGAAGCCGTGGAGGGAGAAGCCCGCTTAGCTGGGGGGGGCCGAAGCGGAGGTCTCGGCCCGCCGCTTGTGGTGCTTCTCCCTCCTTTTCTCCCTCCTGGCCTCCCTCTCCTCCGGCGCTTTAGTGGGAGTTTGAGTCCCGGCCAGGGGGAAGGAGGCAGGAGTGGCCACCACCGAGGACTGGGATGTTGCCACGGGAGTACCGGAGGCCGAAGCCAGATCCGGGGCAAAAGTCCCGCCAGGATCAGCTTCGACCTACGGTCTTTCAGTGCCCTGGGGTTGAACCCCGCACAAATAGAACACCCAGAGAAGTGTTCAACCCCAAGGCACCAAACACACAGAGTGTGGCCATCCGCCGGTGAAAGCTTATGGCCACACTCGGTGCACTTTCAGAAAATAGGCTTTGGGGCCTCCGACATAGTTTTTTTTTTTTTTTTTTTAAACAACAAAAAAGATTTAAAACTATGACTAAACTACCTCATACAGACCAGGCCCCAACACACAACAGTCCACACACACACTACGCACCAGCGAAAGAAGGGACCAGCGAAGGAAGGGAGGAATTACACTAAAAAGGGAACCTAACCATACACAGTTAACTATAAATAAAAAGTGAAAAATATGGATTTTTTTAACAAAAAGTTGTCACTTAACTACCACACGTCAGGAGCTCAGGAATCTAGAAGCGTACGCAAGAGCTGCAAACTAGATCTGAGGTAAGTCAGGGTTGGCAGGGGATTATGGATAAGGGGAGGAGCTAGGAGCTCGGATCTCTAAGCTATGAAATAAGTTGCCGGCTCGGATCCGAGTTCGGATCCAAGACCCAAAGGTTAGTCCCAAAGGTTGCTGACAAATGAAGTACCTACTTCAGATCGTAGATTCCTTGTAAACATGGAAATTAGAAACGGCCGCCAACTGCAGCTTAGTAGTGGAGATGCTTGCTCTGTTACGAAAGAGGGAAGACAAGAATAATAAGATGTCTGGAATGGGAGCTGAAAAAAGGTCCAGATTCTGCTGTTTGGCCAAAATTGAGAATCTTTTCCTTTTACTACCATAGACCTTTCTGATGGAGGCCTTCTGAGACCCCAGTATGATGTCTCTGATGGGCGAGGCAAGCCTAGGCTGGTTCAGAATTACAGGAAGTGGACAAACCCCGAGGTCAGACGAAGAGTCTGAAGGTGAGAAATCAGACCCAGACAGGGATCTAGTACCCAAGGGGGTACTTCAGATGAGACTGTAAGAGGGGGAACCACACCTGCCGAGGCCAGAAGGAGGAGAAGAGGATCAAGGTAGCCTTCAGGCGATGGGCTTTCTGAAGTACTCTGGGAATGAGAGGTATAGGAGGGTATGCATAAAGGAGTTCCAGAGGCCAATCGTGAACTAGTGCATCCCTGGGGCCTCCCCAACTGGGAGGAATCAGGGTGAAATACTGGCTGCACTTGTGACTGTGCGGAGAGGCAAACAGATCACAGCCCGGATAACCCCAGCGCAAGAAAATATCCCTCACCACTGAGGGATTCGGGGACCACTCGTGAAGACTCAGGATGGCCCTGCTGAGTCTGTCTGCTAGCACGTTAGACTCCCCAGAAATATGCACTGCAAGGAGAAAGTGCCCATAAGACATCACCCAATCCCACACTCTCATGGCTTCACGACAAAGCAGTTAAGAACGTATGCCCCCTTGTTTATGTACCACACATCCACAATGTTGTCTGTGTGGACTGTGATGGTACTCAGAGGGAGACAATCCTGTAAGGCTTGCAATGTGAGAAGAAAAATAAGTTATGTCTTACCATAATGTTCCATCTGTGTTGTTGCTTTTCTTCCATTCATCACAGATGGGTTCGGTTCCGAGCCCCTCGGAACCATGTCGGCCTAATACCAAGATTGTGTACACCAAAATCTCTCGACCTAAGCTGCTACCCACAATGTCCTTCTCCCTGTTACCTCAGATCGAGTTTGCATAAGACATATAGAAATAAAGCAGAGGCCATTTCTGCACAAAAACCTTGACACACCACAAGGACCCATGAGATCCACCAGGAGCCTTTGCTGGGGAGACAGAGGGTGGGATATGATGAATGGAAGAAGATCAACAATACAGAAGGAACATTATGGTAAGACATAACTTCTTTATCTGATGTTGTTAATCTTCTTTCCATTCATCACTGGTGGGACAGAATCCCAAGCTACCTTTGAAACCTGGGTGGCCGTTATGAAAGAACATTCTTGAGCACCACTAAGCCAAAGGCCGCTCTTCCCCTGGAGACCATATCCAACTTGTAATGTTTGATGAAAGTGTGTGGTTTAGCCCAAATGGCTGCTGCGCAAATGTAGTCCATAGAGTCTCTGGAGTGAAAAGCTACAGAGGTTGCTATAGCTCTAGTTGAATGTGCTTTGATATTGTGAGATCTAGGCTCATTTGTTCGTGAATATGAAAAGGAAATACAATCTCTGAGCCACTTTGATAAACTGACTTTTGACACAGCATATCCAATCCTTGGACCACAGAAGGAAATGAAAAGTTGGTCTGTATTGCAGATAGATTTAGTCCTGTCTATGTAAAAACGTAGTTGTCTATGCACTTCCAAGGAGTGTAGGCAGTATTCTCCATTATTGAAATAGTTCGGGAAAAACACTGGGAGCTCGATGGATTGGCTGATAGAAAAATCAGAAACCATTTTGGGGAGAAAGGATGGATTATTACGTAGAGATACTCTGTCTTTATGAAATATTAGGTATGGTCTCTTGATGCATAAGGCCTGTAAATCTGAGATCCATCTAGTAGAAGTGACAGCTACCAAAAAAAGAGATTTCCATGCAAGAAATTTGAGATCACATTTTGCAGCAGGCTCAAAAGGGGGTTGAGAGAGAGAGACTGCAGTACTAGGGAGAGATTCCACGTCTCTAAGGGACGCCTAACTGGAGGTCTGCTGTGAAACACTCCTTTGAGAAAGGTTTTGCATAGGCGAATGGATATAACTGGAATGCCCTTATGAAAATTGGAAACTGCTGCTAAATGGACTCGTATGGTAGAGGCTGATGCTCCGTTTTCAAAGAACTCAGAAAGATATTGAAGGATGACAGAGACCGGGGCTGAGAAGGGATCTAGCATCCGTTCTTTAGACCAAAGAGAAAACCTTTTCCATTTATCTCTGTGAAGTTTTCTGGTGGATGGTTTATGGAAGGCCAGAATGATACAGCGAACAGGTGAGGAAAGGGCTTCCTGCCTGGCGACTAATGGAAGTGGAGAAACAAAGCTGTCAGCTTGAGTGGACATTCGGGTGAGTCAACTCTTGGGGGTGAGAAATTATGTCTGGACGAGTGTCTAGGATCCATGGAGGCTGTAACAAATGAGGCCAGAGGACGGGGAACCACACTTGATGAGGCCAGAATGGGGCAATGAGGATCACTTTGCATCACAACTGAGTGGCTTTCTTTAAGAATAGAGGTATCAAGGGAACTGGAGGATAAGTGCAGAGGAGACCCGTGGACCAATCATGAGTCAGAGCACCTCTGGGGGAAAGAGGGCAAAGTAGCTGCTGCATTTGTTGTTCGAAGGGGAGGTGAAGAGGTCGCAGCAGGGCTGGCCCCAATGGCTGAAAATGTCTGCCATCACTTTGGGATTGAGAGACCACTCGTATAGAAGGAGAATGCATCGGCTCAACCTGTCTGCAATCATGTTGGAACTCCCTGGGATGTGTGTTGCTATAAGAAAGTGGTCGGAAGCTATCGCCCAGTGCGAAATTCTCATGGCCTCTCGACACAGGGGGTAGGATTTGGTTCCTCCTTGTTTGTTGATGAACCAGACTACTGACATATTGTCTGACTGAATTGCAATCGTTCCAGGAGGAAGAAGTGGATGTAATGCCTGCAACGCTAACAGTGCCATTCTTAACTTCAGAGCACTGATATGTAGGTTGGCCTCTAAGCTTGACCACGTGCCTTGGACTTTCTTTCCCTGAAAATGGCCCCCCCACCCTATGAGGGAGGTGTCCGTGGTCACAGTGGCGTTGGGTTGAGGGATCTGAAAGGGGCGACAAAGTTCTGCGTCTGGCCTCATCCACCAGAGGAGATTTTGCTTGCAAGAGTTGGTTATGAGCACCTGCGAGTTTAGGTGGTGAAGATTTGCAAACCACTGGGGCAATAGGAGCCATTGTAACAGTCTCGTGTAACCTTGCCAGAGGAACTATCCGAATGGCTGCAGCCATGGACCCAAGAGCCTGGAGAAATTCCCTTGGTGACACCTTTTTTTGACAAGAGTATCACATGCACTTGCTATCTTTACCTCTGAAGCCTGTGAGCTGGTAGAGCCACTATAAATTCCAGCTGTTGGTTAGGTTCTAAGTTAGACTTCTCCCAGTGTACAGTGATGCTTAGGGACTCCGCTAGTGAAAGGGTGTATCAGATGGCCATAGTCAGAAGATGTTTGGTGGGGGTGGAGAGGAGCCAATCGTCTAAATATGGAAACATCTGGAATCTTTGAAGTCTCAGATGAGCTGTCACCACTGCTAGACATTTCATGAACACTCTGGGGGCCATCGAGAGACCTAATGGCAGGGCTCGGAACTGGTAATGATTGGCTCCTAGCCGGAAGCGAAGGCGACTCCTGGAGCATTTGTCCATTTTGATGTAGTAATATGCATCCCGGAGGTCTATCGAGCACATCCAAACATCCTCCCTTACAAATGGGAGAATGGATTGAATAGTGACCATGTGGAACATGGTTTGTACAACTGATTTGTTTAAATGGCTGAGATCCAGAATGGGTCTCCAGTCCCAGTCTTTTTTGGCACTAAAAAGAATCTTGAGTAAAACCCGGATCCGCATTGCTCTGAAGGGACTGGTTGGATGACTCTTTTTTGACACAGCTTTCTTATCTCTAAAGCCGCTTCTTCCCTTTGATTGGGTGGAACACCGGGAAGGTTTTTTTTGTAGGTTTTGGACGGGAGGTTAGAGGGATGTAGTAGCCTCTGGAGATTATTCTCTGTACCCATCAATCATTTGTAATAGAGCGCCAGGCAGTGTGGTGCAGAGAAAAACGAGCCTCGACTGCTTCCAGAGGAAAGCAATTGGGCAACGCTTCGGGAGCGTTGATAAGACCGCCCAGAGAAGGAATCCCTGGAGTCTTGGTTTTGGGGACCCCCTCTGCCCCTAAAGGGGCATCTTCCACCATTGAAACCCACTTTGCCTCTGGGAGGAATCCTTGCCATGTGCGTTATGGAAAGGACCCTGAGATTTCTTGTGCCAGATTTTCCCACTCCTCTGGTTCCTGGAAAAAGAATGTTGAGGCTTGGAAAAAACGTAGGCCAATGGTAGACAGAGTCTTTCCATCTTGCTTCCACCTGGCTAGAGTGTCCTTCACTTTAGAACCAAATAAGGAAGCTGGTCCAATAGGGGCATTCAAAAAGAAGGACTTGAAGGAATCCGCGAGGTCAGAAATGTGTATCCAGGCATGACGCCTCATGACTATGCCTGCACCCGCAGCTCTGGCTGCCCCTTCTGTTGCATGGGAGAGCAGCCTCATGGACGAATTGGAAATAGATTCAAGGGTGGCAAGTTGAGAGGCAACCTTGTCCCGTGCCTAGTCAGAAACTTGACCGGCGAGGGATCCAGAAATTTTGGTAATCAGATCTCTTTAGAGCCTCGAGAAGTGTGCCCAGTAGTTCAGGGACCTCACAGCAAAGGTCGCTGAAGCAAAGACTCACTTCCACAACCTGTCCATAGCCAGAGACTCTCTGTTGGGCGGGTGAACAATAGGAACTTCGTCCTCTAGATCCTTATTAATGGCCGCTGCCACCACCATAGCAACAACTGGCAAACCTCTGGATTAGTGTGGATGCTCTTCCGGGTGAAAGAATCTTATCAGATCTCCAGGAAATGGCCTCAATAAAGTCAGGGTTCTGCCAAGCACGCTGCACGACGAGCTGGATTAACTCATCGGCAGGTGGGGTCACCCAAGAGGTAGAAGGCCAGGAGTGAAAAGCCTGCAGAAACACAGACTCCTCCGAGGAAGGGTTGGAGGGCTTCCAGCCACCCCTCTGCTTTAATATTTCCAGGATGTCTCCGAAGGTGACATCAACTGGAGGTGACCATGGGGACCCCTCCCCATCGTAGTCAGTGTCTTCTGTCAAAGACTCTTCAAGAGAGTCTATGTGCTTCCTCTTGCACGCCTTCTTCCGAAGAGATTCTTCAGTGGGAATATCTGAGGAAGATTCGGAAGGATGGGTACCCCGAACTGGGGTTTCCGGAGGCTTCTCCTCCCGGTGTCCTGGGGAAGTGGCTCATGGTAGCTGTAGCTCAGAGGGAGCAGGCTGAAGTTCCGGCATCAGAGGAGTGCTCCCTAAGCAAGCACCCTCTCCATCACCCGAGAAGCAGGCCTGCCTGAAAAGGAGTGGGAGCCTGGAACCGAGGAGGACAACCTTGGAACCGGGGTCACACCGTGCTCCGTTGGACCCTCTCCCAGGGATGGAGCCTCAAGCAGTATCGGGGCAGGCGTTATTTCTGGATCCGAGGGTGGAACTGATAAAACACTCGGAACCATGCCCTAGACCGTGGACTCCGCCCCCAACCATGAATCTGAGGAAGGGACGGTTCCATCAAAACCGAAAACCAAATGGATGGCCTCGAAGCCTAAGTGATAGTCACTGTCAGCGCCGAGGAACGGAGTTCCGCAAAAGATGTCGGAGCAATGGGGTTCGGAACCGACGGGTCCAAAGGAGGAGTATACATTGTAGTCCATTGAGAGATAGACCCAAGTCCCAGACGGAGATGAGTCTTTGGAACATTTGGTATCCCACTGGCTGTCAACAGCTGATCCAACAGGTGCACCACATCAAGTTCAGATATACTCCTGGTGGACCTCATGGACAAGGGGAGTAGGGTCATTCCAAAAAGGGGCTGTACATCTGACCCAGGAACGAATCCAAGGAGGGGGAGTATCAGGTCCGTGGTGTCTATTGGCACTGCATTCTCTAATTTGGAGACAGGCAGCAAAGGAATCAGTGGAGTAGTAAAATGGCTTGGTGCCGAAGAGGTGCTCAGAGTCGATGTCATTGGTTCCAAAGAAATGGCAGAGGTCAGAACCGCTTTCAATGTAGTCAAAGGCAAAGTCGGTGCAATAGCTGTAGTGGAAGGCAAGGTCAGTGCTGTAGCTGGGGAAGTTGGTGCCAAAGGTGGCACAGACATCAAGAATCTGGTAATATCCATGGCTTGAGACATGGTAGTAATCGGAGCAGAGCTCGGAACAGCAGTAGTTGGAGCTGAAGTAGTAAGTCTATGCTCCGAGGAAGTTTTGTGGGCCTTATGTTTAGCTATCTTACTCCTATCACCAGCCGGTGAAGAGGGATCAGAGTGGGGATGTTTCTTGTCCATCTTCTCTATCCCCAAACACGGTGAAGTGTGTCTTGCTGACCAGGTCCCTGGCACCTAAAAAGAAAAAAAGAAAAGGCTCATTGTCTAAACCCAACCAGCCTTGAAGACCACCCACTCCGGCTTAAAGAGTATTGATCCATTGGTGGAAGTTCCTCTCCAGCAACAGTGCAGTGACTGAATAACGTCCCTGGCACCTAAAAATAAAAAAAAAGAAAAGGCTCATTGTCTAAACCCAACCAGCCTTGAAGACCACCCACTCCATCTTAAAGAGTATTGATCCATTGGTGGAAGTTCCTCTCCAGCAATAGTGCAGTGACTGAATAACATCCCTGGCACCTAAAAATAAAAAAGGCTCATTGTCTAAACCCAACCAGCCTTGAAGACCACCCACTCCATCTTAAAGAGTATTGATCCATCGGTGGAAGTTCCTCTTCAGCAACAGTGCAGTGACTGAATAACATATGTGATATTGTCTCTACATCTACGACTGTAATTCCTATCCTTTGCTAAACTTACTGCCCCTGGTTAGCTACCGCACCTTCCTGTGTCCGCCCACCACGCTACCCCTGCACTCACAGGCCTGTATGTGGCCTTTCCAACCTACCCATCTTCATACCTAGCCTTATACCTACTACTCACTCTGCTAGCCTTGTCCCTTTTCTCTCTTACTTCTTCAGGAATATCCACTCGTACCCCCTTATTCTTTTCTGTTTGGTCCCCACTCTCACCTCTGTCTCTCACACTAGTTCACTATCTACTACCTCAGTCCCATAGCCTCCCTTCTCATACCACAGTCTCACCACTCATCTCACTAGACTTGCTCCCAGCTTAGCAGCTGATTCTATCCCACTCCATAGAATTGTACAGAAACAAAACAAACAACCATTAAACCAAGCTGCACATATCTCCCATATAGAGAACCTTATCCTCACACTGACTGTCTTTCTTTCAACTACTGCTTCACTCTTAGGACGGTGCTGGTCCACTCACTTCACTCCCCTACCCTATCCCATTCCCACCCACCCCTTAACACTTAGATTTATAGTTACTAGCCACACCCACGAATCAACTCCTACACCTAACTAACCAATCTCAACTCACCACACCCTGTTCACTACACTCTCTCCTACCATCCAACAATTACAGCTCAACAATTTAATCCTAGATATTCCCACTTCTCTAATTACCCCATACCATGTACTCCCCACACAACACCCATCTTCTTAAACCTTTATTATACTCATTAACCATACTTGCACTATTCACTCTCTCCTTCCTTACCGCCTACCACACAAAACATTATGTCTATACTCCACCAACAGGTCAGACTGACTCCCTTACCAGTGCAAAAAAGCTAATAAACTTTCCTATATCACCACATGACCTTACCTCCACAAAACCTTTTTCCTACTTGTATAGTAAGTGTACAAACAAAAGTAACCCTCATTATTCCCAAAAAACAAATCAAAATAACACTCAAACTAGCTAAACTCTAAGCCTTCTCCAAAAAATCACTTGCTGTGGGGACATACACCCTAACCCAGGACCCAATACATCAACCAACTCAAACCTAAATCAACCAAATCCCATATACATAAGGCCTACCTCATCTCTCCTCCTATTAAACTTGAACGTAAGAAGCATACTTAACAAAACTCAGAACCTTCATGCCCTTTTAGCAGTTCACAAACCTGAAATCTCTGTGTTAACTGAAACCTGGCTTAAACAAGAACACCACAATAATGAGACTACTGCCCCTGGTTACAATATTATACATAGAGACAGGTCAGGGAAAAAAGGTGGTGGAGTTGCAATACTATTCCAAAACCATCTCGATATAGAACAAATTGATTGTAACTCACATGATATCAAAGGTGTAGAGCTGATTCTTGCCAAATTAAAGCTAAACACCAACTAACACATTATTATTGCAGGTGGCTATATTCCTCCAGGCAATAATATTACTATATTGGAAAACCTGCTAAACTGGATATCAACCTCTCTTCCACAAGAAACCATTATATTAGGTGATTTTAGTATTGACTGGTCTGAGTGTACCAACCACAATCCCTCTGCCTACATTAACCTTCATGGGTTCACCCAAATTATATCTACCCCCACTAGAATTGACAAAGCAACCAAACGTGAGTCCGTCCTAGACTGGATTCTGTTATCTGACCCCTCTCTCATACATTTTCTTCCAGACAGTCTGAGTGACCATCAAGCAACCTATCTAATTAGGAACAGAGCCCACCAGATTAACCAACCCATCATCAGAGTAGTGCACAACAAAAGTCCCTCAAAGCTAACAATCTAATAAACACACTAAAATACTGCAACTGGACCCCCCCTAAAACAACTACCCCTTAATGAAGCCATGCAATACTTCAACTCAACCTTCCTAAACAGCTTAAACCATCATGCACCCTCCCAAACCATCAAAGTCAGATCTAACTATGCCCCATGGCTATCTAACAATACAAAGATTATAATGAAAGAAAGAGACAAAACCTGGCTGCAATACCAGAAATCCAAAACCACTACCTTTAGACAAAAATATATGGAACTTCGCAATAAAGCCAAAAAGCAAATTAAACTTGACAAAACCAACAGGAAAAATATGCTAACCACCCCCAAAGATTCTGGGCCACATTAAAGAATTTACTACACCCAGGGAAACCCACTACCCCTACCCATGTATTACTGAACAACCTGGAAGACACCCCCACTCAATTTATCTACTTTACTAATACAGTCCAAGCCCTTGCTAACATCCAAAAGAGTGCCAGAAGCCCCATTCCAAAAACTACCCCTACTCACCCCAGTTCTCTAAACTTGCCCCCAGCTTCTCTCTGCAGCCAGTTCCCACTACGTTAATAGCCAAACTCCTCAAAAAACTTAAACCAACCAAACCAGCTGCTGACAACCTTCCAACAGACATCCTTCAATTAACTGCAAAGGCAATAGCCTATCCCATATCTATACTCATAAATAGGTCTATTGCAAAATGTAAAGTCCCTGACACATGGAAAATATCACATATTATTCCACTCCACAAGGGCGGTACCTCCCTTGAACTGACAAACTATCACCCAATCACAATTCTATCTCCGCTGTCAAACATATTAGAGAGAGTAGTTCACTCTCAACTAATGAATCACCTCCTAAAAAACAATCTACTATCTAATTCCCAGCATGGCTTTAGACCTTCCCATAGCACCACCACAGCGTTACTCTCATTTACCAACATAGTCACTTACCATAGGAACAAAGGATTATTTGCATCCACCATATTCCTAGACCTACCTAAAGCATCTGATATGGTCAACCACCATATTCTTCTAGAAACTCTAACCTCCCTTAACATGACCTCCTCTACTATATCATGGTTTAACTGCTATTTATCAGGCCATCAGCAAACAGTCCTATGACAAGACCAATTGTCCCCCCTATTGCCAGTAGCCATAGGAGTCCCACAGGGTTCCATCCTTGGTCCTCTGCTGTTCTTTCTATTCACAAACCAAATAGCTTCCTCCTCCCCCTCTGCCTCAATAGTGCAATACGCAGACGACACCACTATTATCTGTGCCGACCCTACTCTAAAGGAACTTCAAACCCTCACTCAAAATAACTTTACTTTAGTTAAAGCATGGTTCACTAACATTAAACTTGTACTTAATCCTAAAAAAAAACAAACAAATGCTCTTTAGCCCTGGTAGAACTTCTCTGCTAAGCAATGAATCTATAGTAACAGCCACTGACAATACTCTGATCTCCCCAAGTGCACACACAAAACTGCTAGGCGTTGAAATAGACAAAAACCTAAAATTCGACATACACATAGCACAAACAATCAAGAAAGTAAATAAAAAGCTTGGTCTCCTTTACAGGAACAAACAGTTCATGACTAAACATACTAAAGCCACCACAGCAAGAACTCACCTCTTATCCATCCTCCTTTATGCCTCCCCCATTATGACAAATCTCCACCGCACAGAACTAAACAAAATGGAATCTTGTTACAACAAGATAGCCAAGTTTGCAACTGATGCCTCCTATAGAGCTCACCACTGTCTATCCCTCAAGCAACTCAACTGGCTGGATTTGCCTCACCTACTCCTACTCAATCAACTCTCATTAGAACATAAGCTCTGCTACCTTCCTGACAAAATACCAGCACTTCTGCAACTAAAACAGCCTTACGTAACCACCAGACCCTTAAGATCTCCTAACCAAAACCTCATACATGTCATCAAACATAGAAACGAAGCTGGGAAATCACTCTTTGCATGCACTATTGCCAGAACCTGGAATTTACTCCCAAGCCAAATTTCCTCTACCACCTCTCTTACTCATTTCAAACGACTCTTGAAAACGCATTATGAAAACAGCTGGCTTTGTTCATGCTATAGTCCCTGGCTAACCCTCCCCACTGCACTGGTCGAAAGGATTCCATCAGAGATCTACTGCATCCCCTGGTATACTTGTTAAATTAAATATGTCCCTTCTAACTCAATGACATATATTGTATTAAACTAATGCACACCTTGGTAAAAGAAAACTGAAAAATGTATGGCATGGTATGTAATATATACAACAAAACCTTGTAACTAATTACTGGAAACTTACTCATAAGTATTTCCTTCACAGAAATCCTATGTACTTAGGCTGCTTATTTGTTCTCTCATATGTAATGTGATGTTGGAGCTTTTCCCCTCGGGCCTCCACTGAAAATGGACATGTATCCAGTCGGACTTTCCCAGTTAACAAATGTAAAATAAAATAAATTTATTGGAGGGGTTGAGACCTCCGACACAGAAAGGGCCTCTGAGGAAGGAGAAGCAAGAAGGCCTTTCAAAATCAATTTATTCTTCCTTTCATTCAGCGTCCACTGACTGAAACTTTGACAAATTTGACAAGGGTGTTTAACAGAGAGATGAAAACCTCCCAGACAATAAATGCAGTCGTCGTGAGAGTCGCTGTTTGGGAGTTTACCATTGCAAGAGGTGCAATGTTTAAATCCTGAAGTCCCTTTATCATCAGACATTTCCACAAACACACTAATCATAAGTTAACTAGAATATCAAACAAGGAAACACATAAAAAGGAAAGAAGATACTAACGATGGTATCAACAGATACCACAAGGGTAAGGAGAGGGCGTACCAATGATGGTAAAAAGAATTACCCAAGAGGTAGAGCTAGTTAGGAAAGTTACAAATAACTGTAAATGAGTGAAGTAAAATAGATTTAGAGAGTGACTAAATAAGATATATATATCGAAATATCCAGAAAATATCAAGAAAAATACCACTCAGCTTGAGAGCTCGGTGAAACGCTGCTACATGGCTATGCGACAAACAAGATCTGAGGTAACAGGGAGAAAGGCATTGTGGGAAGCAGCTTAGCTTGAGAGTTTTTGGTGTACGCAACCTTGGTATTAGGCAGACACAGTTCCAAGGGGCTCGGAACTGAACCCATCAGCGATGAATGGAAAGAAGATTAACATCAGATTTGCTCTTGCGTGTTTATGTGCAGTTTGGTCTCTGTGGGGGGAGGGCACTTACCTTAGACAGTCTTTCCCTGGTAATGCCCCCCCCCACCCCAACAGGGAAGCACCTGTGGTTACCATGACACTGGGAGGAGGAAAAGAAAAGGGCCTGCCCGCGAGAAGATCGGGAGACTGTATCCAAAGGAAATGACATCTGCACACCGATGTGAGGCAGACAGAAGCTGTCATCGGATGACACAGTGAAGACCACTGGATGGCCAGAGTCCACTGTAGAACCCTCATGTAAAACCTGTCAAATGGCACCAGACAGATTGCCACCGCCATAGACCCTGAGAATGAAGCAGACCTGAGGGTGGGACAGATCTAGTAGGCATGGAACATGAGATCTGATTAGATGAACACGACTGAGAGGTAAAACTACAATCACCAACACAGTGTCCAACTCGATGCCTATAAACTCCAAGTTTTGGGATAGAATCAGATTCGACTTGGGAAGATTCACTGTCATTCCTAGCTGGACAAACAGACAAAGAATGTACTGAATGGCTGTGACCAGTTGATGCTAGGTGGGAGCTGTGAGGAACCAATCGTCGAGGTAAGGAAACACTCCCTGTAGTCTCAGGTGAGCTGCCACCACTGCCATGCATTTGGTGAACACCCAGGGGGCTGTGATGAGACCAAAGGGCAAGGTACTGAATTGGTAATGATCAGCCCCTACGCAAAAGCGCAGACTTCTCCTGGAGTGCCTATTTTTATGTGATAGTACCTATCCTAGAGATCCACAGAGCACATCCAATCGCCCTTGTGCAGCAGAGGCATGATGGACTGAACAGTGAATATCTGGAACTTGGACTTCTTGATGGAGAGACGAAAGTCCCCCATTTTCTTTGGCACCAAAAAGAAGTGAGGGTAAGTTCCCAGATTCTCGTTGTCCTGGGGGGACCTCTGAAGAAGCCTGAGCACTTCATGCTAGGCTAAATCCCTCTGATGGGGTGGCGCATTGGGGAGGCATTTCCTGATTGGTGGGGGGGTTGGGAAAAGGGAATGAAATAGCCCCTAGAAATATTTAGCACCCAGCAATCTTTTGTAATGCTTGCCCAGGCCAGTGGGTGCAGTGAAAAATGACCCCTGACTGCCTCCATGGCAGGACAGTCAACGCATCAAGAAGCGCTGAAAGGGCTTATCAGAGAAGGGTCCTCTGGAGCCCTGATTTTGTGGACCCCCTCTGCCTCTGAGGCAGCATCAGCCATTGAACCTCTCCCCTGACCTCTAGAAGAGGGCTCATCCTGAGCGTCCTGAAAGGAAGACTATGACTTCCAAAATAAGAAGTTATGTACTCACCAGAACGTTCCATCTGAGTAGATGAACTTCATTTGTCAGCAACCTATGGGTATCGGATCCGACTTCGGATCCGAGCCGGCAGTTTTCAACAGCTTAGATCCAAGCTCCTAGCTCCTCCCCCTACCCATAAATCCCTGCCAACCCTGACTGACCTCAGATCAAGTTTGCCCCCAAACAGCAACTGCTAAAGATAGATCAATTTCAAAGACCATCTCTGAAGACAACAAATGTGAACAATCAAATGTCAGGGGGAAGGAGGGGGGGACGGTTGCTGAAAAATGAAGTTTATCTACTCAGATGGAACGTTATGGTGAGTACATAACTTCTTAATCTGAAGTAGCTAACTTCATTTGTGTAGCAACCTATGGGACAGAGTCCCCAGCTACCTAAACCTTGGGCGGCCATCATGGAAGGATGTTCCGGAGCACTGCAGAGCCAAAGGATGCTCTCCCTCTGGAGATAATATCCAGTTTACAATGGTTGATAAAGGTATGAGATGAGGCCCAAGTGGCAGCCGAACAAATATCATCTAAGGATACCCTGGATCTAAAGGCAGCAGAGGTGGACACAGATCGGGTAGAGTGGGCACGGACTCCCTGAGGTGCGGGCCTACCAGAACTTTCATAAGCCGAAAGAATACATTGCGAGATCCATCGAGACAATGTGACTTTCGATACCGATTTACTCAAATTCATTTTGGCAAAGGAGACTAACAACTGGTCGGATTGCCTATGACCAGATGTCCTGTGAATATAAAATCAAAGTTGTCTATGCACATCCAAAAGGTGTAGTTTGTATTCCCCTTTGTTCTGATAATTGGGAAAGAAAACTGGCAGGTTAATGGATTGATTGATATTTGACTCGGAAGCAACCTTATGGAGAAAAGAGGGACTGGTCCTGAGGTAAACTCTATCCTTGTGGAAGGTTAGATACGGGGGTTTCACACAAAGGGCTTGAATTTCAGAAGCTCTTCTAGCCGAAGTGATGGCGACGAGAAAGGCCGTCTTCCAAGACAAATACTTGAGATCCACTGAAGCTGCAGGCTCAAAGGGGGAAGCTGTCAAGGCCTGAAGCACTACTGTCAAATCCCACGGAGGTACCACTTCCTTTACCGGAGGTCTGAGCAGGAAGGTGCCCTTCAGAAAGGTCTTGCACAGTTTTGAAGTGATCAAGGGATGCAGATCATGTCCGACATGGTAGTGAGAGATAGCTGCTAGCTGAACCTTGACGGTGGAACAGCTAGCCCCCTGGTGAAACAGTCCTGATAAGAAGTCTAACACAGCAGGTAAGGGAGCTGTGAAGGGATCCAAGTTTTGACGTTCCACCCAAATCGAGAAACGTTTCCATTTGCTATTGTAAATCTTTCTTGTAGAAGGCTTGTGGGCTGCTACTAGAACGGCTTTGACTGGGGAAGAAATGCCGGGAGCCCTAGCTACGAGTGGAACTGAAGCAGCCAAGCTGTGAGCTTGAGACTGACCAGGTTCGGGGTTGGGAGACCCAGAGGGTGGGAAATCAGATCCGGGAGGGGATCTAGAATCCAAGGAGGATTCACCAGATGAGGCCAAAGGTAAGGAAACCAGGTTTGACGAGGCCAGAATGGGGCAATGAGGATAATCCTGCTCCCCAACCAACTGGCTTTCTGTAGAAACTTTAGCATCAGGGGAAGAGGTGGATAAGCATAAAGCAGACCAGGAGGCCAAGCATGCAACAGAGCGTCTCTCGGGGACTCCCTGACTTGGGGAATTAAAGCGAAATAGCTGTTGCATTTGGTGTTTGAAGGAGAGGCAAAAAGATAGCAACATGGCTGCCCCCACTTAGCAAAAATCTGATTCGCTACCTGAGGATTGAGAGACCACTCGTAAGGGGAAAGGATGGTGCAACTGAGTCTGTCCACCAGGATGTTGGACCGTCCTGGAATGTGCGTTGCAATGAGAAAACGGTTGGTGGAGATCGCCCATTCCCACACTCTCATGGCCTCTCGACAGAGTGGGTAAGACCTGGTTCCCACCTGTTTGTTGATGTACCAGACAACCGACATGTTGTCCGTCTGGATCGCAATCGTCCCTACAGGAAGAAGGTCCTGGACTGCTTGCAACGCTAACAGCACTGCCCTCATCTCTAGGACACTGATATGCAAAGAGGTCTCCATGTTGTTCCACGTGCCTTGGACAGTCCTGCCCGAAGAGTGCCCCCCCCCCACCCGAGGCAAGAGGCGTCCGTGGTCACTGTGGCAAGGGGAGGGGCCATAGAGAAGAGGCGTCCCATGTGGAGGTCCGGAGATTGCAGCCACCATACGAGAGCCCTCTTGCAAGCCCTGCTGAGGGGAATGGGATGACTCAGAGGGTAGTGACGGAAAGACCACTGGACTTGGAGGGTCCATTGCAAGACCCTCATGTTCAGACGTGCCATTGGCAATAAGTTGATTGCCGCTGCCATTGAGCCTAGAGCCCTCATTACCAATTCCACAGGATGAGCTGAAGACAGAAGGATGGCCCGCACATGAAGCCTCAGAGTTCAAAGTCGTTCTGGGGTTAAGAAGGCTACAAGATTGATTGTGTTTAACCTGGCCCCGATAAAATCTATGACCCGAGTCGGGGTGAGAGAAGATTTGTCCATATTTATTGTGATCCCTAGCCAGGGAGCAATGCGAAGAAAATAGTTCCTGGCTATGCAGAGTAGATGCCTTGTCGGGGCGGTCAGGAGCCAGTCGTCCACGTACGGAAAAACCTGAATTCCCTAGAGCCTCAGGTGGGCCGCTATCACTGCTAACACTTTGGTGAACACCCTGGGGGCTGAGGTAAGACCAAAGGGGAGAGCCCTGAATTGGTAATGACTGGCTCCTAGCCAGAAGCGGAGAAACCGCTTGGATCGTCTGTCCATGACAATGTGGTAGTACGCATCCTTGAGGTCTACAGAGCACATCCAATCGTTCTCCCGTAAAAGGGGGAGAATGGATTGAAGAGTGACCATCCGGAACTTCTCTTTGGTTACTGACAGGTTCAAGAGGGAGAGAACGAGGATTGGCCTTAAGTCCCCCGTCTTTTTTGGCACCAAAAAGAACCTGGAGTAATAACCCGATCTGAGCTGGTCTGGGGGGACGTGTTGGATGGCTCTTTTTTCTAGGAGCTGCTGAATTTCCGCAGCTGCGGCCTCCCTCTGATCGGGTGGGACATCGGGGAGGTGCTTGGGGAAGAGAGGGGGGTAAGAGAAGGGAATCTGGTAACCTCTGGATATGATGCGAAGCACCCAGCGGTCTGCTGTGATGGACTCCTCAGCTGCCGGGGTGCCTCGAGAAACGTCCCCGACTGCCTCCAGAGTGGAGCAGTCAGGCAACCCCTCAGGGCTGCTGCGTGGGCCGATCAGAGAAGGGTTTTCTGGACCCAAAGTTCTTTGGGCCCCCTCTGCCTCTAGGGTGGCATCCTCCCTGTCCTCCTCTGCCGCGGAAGGACTGGGGAACCGGAGCAGACTGCGACTGTTGCGACTTCCGGAACCACATCTTCTTCTGTCCCTTTTGGTTCCTGGAGAAGGACCTCTGGGGAGCAGAGAAGCAGACTCCGACGGCAGACGTCTTCCCATCCTTTTCGCTCTGGACCAAGGTGTCGCGAACGGTCTTCCCAAACAGGGTAGGACCATCAAAAGGGGCATTTGTGAACGACACCTTAAAGGGTTCCACAAAATCACAATGCCGGAGCCAGGCCTGACGCCTCATGACGAGGCCTGCTCCGCTGGCTCTAGCGGCTCCCTCCATGGCATGGGACAGTAGCCGCATAGAGGTATTGGAAATGGACCTAAGAGTGGCCATACGGGTGGAGTACAGCTGTTTGTCCTCCGCCAACATGGACTCCGGGGGCGATGCAGCGTATTCCTTAATGAGATCCCGCTGCAGTCGAATAACATGTGCCATATAGTTCAGAGACCTAACCGAGAAGGACGCTGAACTAAACACCCGCTTCCCTAAGCGGTCCAGCAATTGGGACTCCTTGCCCGGGGGGTGGACCGAGGGGCTCTCTTGAGCTAGTTCCCTCTTAGTGGCCGCCGCCACCAACATGGCATCTACAGGAACACGGACTTGTCCGAGGTCGGCTTTGGGGTAGACAACCCGCCTCTGATCCTGAGCATTTCCATGATGTCTCCAAAGGAGACATCCTCGGGGGGATGATCTTGGGGAGCCTTCCCCTTCCTCCAAATCCGTGTCTTCAGTCAAGGACTCAGGGGAGTCCACATGCCTCCTCTTGCACTTCCGCTTGTGGGGGATCTCCTCGGGGGGGGGGGGGCTGTCCGAGGAGGCCTCACCAGCAACATCCTGTTCCAAGGGAACGACCTGGGACATTGAAGCAGGCTGTCCCTGGGGCCGGGTGATGGAAGTCAGGCCCAACAGAGGAGTGCGGGGTGGAGCCGTGGCAAGGACAGAGGGCCTGGAAGCAGTCGACAGAGCCCTCTCCACCATGTCGAACGCCGAGGGAGAACCGCTCTCTCTGGGATCCGAGAGCAGACCCTCACTCGGATCCGACAGGTGGACCGTGGCCGGCGCCGAAGCGATCGGATCCGATGGACCAGTACGCTCCGACCTTGATGGCACCGAAGGCATACTGAAACCCTTGGATCCGAAGCTCAGCCCTCGGCTCCGAGAGCTTGGATCCGTCAAAAACGGACCAGACAGGCTCGAGGGAAGCGTCGGTGCCGAAGTACCCGAGACTGTCGGCACCGACCCACCTCCTGTTCCAAGGCTGCCCAGCTCCGAAGGCTCTGAACCCAGGAAGCGGGACGGAGAAGGCACTATCGGGGCAAAGAAAGGGGTCGAGCTCCCCCCAGAGGGGGGGGGGCAGGAGCACTCCCATCTGCAGTTGGGCCTGGAGGAACCTTCGCATCATCCGGTCCAAATCCGCATCAGAAAGGCTGCGAATGGATCTCGACGAGGCCACCGAGGCGGGACGGGAGTGCCGCCTCGATGACCTCGAAGGAGATCGGGTCTCCTCCTCAGGACCCGGTGAAAAACAGGGAGACCGGATCCGAGAGGGAGGAGACCGGGAAACCCTGGAGGGAGAAGACCGCTTAGCCGGGGGGGGCGACGCGGAGGCCTCGGCCCTCCGCTTGTGTTGCTTCTCTCTCCTTTTGTCTTTCCTGGCCTCCCTCTCCTCTGGGCCTACAGCGGGAGGTTGAGTCCCGGCCGGGGGGAGAGAGGCAGGAGTGGCCGCAGCCGAAGTCGCGGTGGAAGCCACGGTAGGACGGAGGCCGAAGCCGAATCCGGGGGCAAGAGACCCGCCAGGATCAGCTTGGATCTCCGGTCCTTAAGTGCCCTGGGGTTGAACACCGCACAGATGGAACACCCAGAGGAAAGGTGTCCAACCCCAAGGCACAGAACACACCGAGTGTGGCCATCAGCCGGTGAAAGCTTATTGCCACACTCGGTGCATTTGGAGAAGATTGGTTGTGGGGCCTCAGACATTTTAAGCTAAGGAGGACACACTTGTTAGGCCCCAACACACGCACACAGACTCTGACGAACCAGCGAGGGAGAGGGAGGGAAAATTATAACTAAAGTAGAGTTAACACTAGGGTTTACAGACCCAAGGGATCTAAACACATCACACTCACACTAAAGGGATAGAAAAGAAATAAATTTTTTGTTTTTCTCACAAACTAACGACCAAGCCTGGAGCTCGAAAATCCAGCTGCTGACAGCAAGCGCGGCAAACTAGATCTGAGGTCAGTCAGGGTTGGCAGGGGTTTATGGGTAGGGGGAGGAGCTACGAGCTCGGATCTAAGCTGTTGAAAACTGCCGGCTCGGATCCGAAGTCGGATCCGATACCCATAGGTTGCTACACAAATGAAGTTAGCTACTTCAGATGCATAGTTTCTTAGGCCCTCATTGTGTCTTAAAAAAGGACCACTGAGGGGTAGAAAACTTGATTCCCACAGCTGAGAAGGTCTTGCCTTCCTGCTCGCTGTGGGTAAGTGTCTCTTTGACTGATGGACCAAAGAGAATGGATCCATCAAAGGAGGCACTGGTGAAGGAAGCTTTAAAGGACTCTGTAAACCTGCATACAGGCACAGCCAGGCAAAACTCCGAATATCAATACCTGTGCCAGCTGCTCAACAGGCACCTTCCACAGCATTGGAAATCAGCCTCATCAAGGAATTAGATAGGGATGCGAGAGTAGCTAGCTTGGGGGATACTTTACTCAAGTGCTCGGCAGGCAACAACTCAGAAAAGGAAGTGGTAAGTTCCTTGACCAAATCCCTCTGGAGGCGGGTTGTGTGTACCAAGTAATTAAGCTCTCATATACCAAAGATAACTGAGTTGAAAACCCGCTTTCTATGTCTGTCGATCGCCAGAGATTCTCGGTTGAGGGATGAACTGATGTATGCTACTCTGCCAACTCCTTTTTAGTGGCAGCAGCCACCATTATGGCATCAACTGGCACTCTTTTTAACCAAAACTGTCTGTGGGAGGGCTTAGAAACTTGTCAGCTCTTTTTGGTACTAGCTCCACAGTATCTGGCTCCTTCCATGCCCTGTGAACGATGAGATCTACCAGTTCATCAGTTGGGGGAAACCCAGGTGGTAGATGGTCCTGTCCCGAACACCTTCAAGAATACAGACTCCTTGGAGGACGGCGGTTGGGAAGACCATTTGCCCTTCAACTTGAGGATCTCTATGATGTCCCTGAAGGAGACATCCTCAGGCGGAGATCTGGGGACCTGTCCCCTTCATCGAGGTCTGTATTCTCTGTGACAGACTCTAAAGGGGATTCTAGGTGCCTCCTCTTGCATGATCTCTTCTGAGACACCTCCTCCAAGGAGGGTTCAGAGGAGAACTCGGAAGAGAGGGAAACCCCCAGTGGGATAACTCCTGCCTGAAGGTTGGTTCAAGAGAACTGACCAAGAGCAGGGATGAGGAAGGTACGCTCTAGGGGGCGGGGAAGGACCCTGGAAAGTGGAGGAGGCAGCTCTGGCAGAGGAAAAAGTCCTCTCTACTACAGGAAGGCCATAGGGCTGGATGATGCTCCTCCTCATTCCTGGCAGGCAGGGCCACATGAGAAGAGGGAAAAGAGCATGCTGCCACCTCAACACCCCTGGATAATACTGGCCCCAAGCTGTCCAGCAGGATCCACTGTTGATACATTTTTTAACACTAGCAACTTTACAAACACATTTTGATTTTCAAATGTCATACAGTTCTAATACATTTGTAACATAAGCATTTGTGCAAATCCGTCTGATATTCAAATGCCATACAGTTTTAATACATTTGTAACACAAACATCTTGTATAAATCAATTTGATATTTAAAGGGCATATCATTCTTTACAAAACCCCAGCTGGCTATGCTGGCACTAGCCCATATCATCACATAAGTAAACTTACCATAACAGTAGATGTTCAAATGATCACTGCTGCAATAAGCAACTGGGATGGAGGAGAGAGCAGCTACTGCAAGCAGTGATCATTCAAACATCTACTGTTATGGTAAGTTAACTTCCACAACTGTACTATTTTCATCATATAGACAGCTGATATACTAGCCTTAGCTATATGGGTAGATTACTTTACAGTGGTTTATTTGGGAGGTAGAAGGAGAAATGTCCAGGAGCCCCTGGAGAACGCTCCTAGCAAATTCTCTTCTAGACCTAGACAAGGAATCAAGCTTGTGTTGCTTCTAGAATACTTCAGGAATCAAACCCTTTCCAAAAAGCCATATATGATGCCAAGGTCCTATAAGACAAAGAGTGGACCTTGATTCTGCCTGAAGTAGTTTTGTTGTTGTGAGTATAACAAAAGGTAATAGACTAAGACAACCATTTGGAAATGATCTACATTAGCACAGGTTGTCACCTACCTTTACAAGAAATGAAGGACTAAACCGAAGATCTGAAAGATTTAGGTTTGTCAGGATTGTAACAGAGTTGCCTGTTGACATACTAAGTATGGAGAATCCTTTCTCCCTCATTTTAAGTTCAGGGAAAAAAAAAACAGGGAGATGGACAGTTTGGTTTAGTGTAAACTTGGATACCACTTCAGGCATAAAAGCATTAGTTCTGAAAGAAACTTTGTCTCTGTGCAAAATGAAATAGGGTTGACTCACCATAAGAGCTTGCAACTCAGATACCCTTCTTGCAGAGGTCAGAGGAATCAATAAAACTGTTTTCCATGTTAAAAACCTCAAGTCAGCAGGTTAGCTGTTTCAAGTGGAACAAGCGTTAACTTTTCTAACACAAAATTAACATCCAAAGGAGGGGCTATGTTTTCATGCAGGACATTTTGATATGGAAATGCATTGAAAGAGGAAGATCTATGAGCAGACATGCTAAAGTGGCTGAAAAATATACATTGAAAGAGGAGTTAGAAAGGCTATAGGACAGTAACTCTCACAAATATTGTAAAACCAGGGAACAACTTGCCCTGAATGGGTGTTGATTATGTTGTTGGCACTGACTAGAAAACCTTTTCCATTTGCCAATATATGATTTCTAGTAGCAGGCTTTCTTGCCAACATTAGTACCTGCTGCACATTCTCAATAAACAGATACCTAAAGGGAATTAAGACCCCATCTTCCAGGCAGTCAACTGATGTTGATCGGGGTCAGGGTTTATTAAACACCCCTGATCTTGTGTGAGTAGATCCATTGTGTAGGGAAGCTTATGATAATTAACCAAGGCCATTTCCAAAAAATGGGAGAACCACTGTTGCCTGGGCTAGAAGGGGGTCACTGCAATGAATTTGGGGGATTACATCCGAATCTTCAGAAGTACCCAGGATATCAGTGGAAATTATCAAACAGCATACAGAAACACTCCTGTCCAAGAAAAGGCATTGGTTTTCCAAGCTTCTGGCATGGAGTCCTGGAGCAGAAGCTTGCCAGCTGACTGTTCACAAAGGCGGCAAATAGGTCTACTTGAGGGACTCCCCACAAATTAATCAAATCATGGAAGATCCCCTGATCTTTCACCCCTGGGATCATGTCAGTTGCCCTGCTAGACAGGGGTCCAGGGAAATAAATAGTGTGGGAAGAAATAGCCAGGGAATTGTTATGGCTTGTATAGGTCCTAGGGCCAGTAGCCTAGTACCAACATATGAATCTATGATCTAGTTTCCATTCATGGGGATCTGTCCTTGTCCTTCTCAGTTTGTCTACCACACAATTTTGCTCTGACGGAATGTAGGGTACCTGCAGAGTGAGACTTTACAGTGAAGCTAAATCCTAAGCTAACTGATGTACCACATAACTGTGGTACTGTCTGAAAAAACACAGAGAGTTACCAGGGACCACAGATGATTCACAGTGCCTTGATCAGGGCAAAAGTACAGTTTTGTACCTACCATAAATGTAGATGTCCGAACAGGATAGCATCTGCAGTCATAAAGTACAGTTTTGTACCTACCATAAATGTAGATGTTCGAAGATCCACATTGCTGCAGTCCTAACACTTGGGTAGTCCGCTGTTCCAGTCGGCCCGAATACCAAAGTATATGGCTGACGTCGGTCAAGGCGCATTAGTCTGACGTCAGGACGTCAGGGTACAAATGCGCAAGACCGACGTCATATCCTCAGTCTTTTCTTGCCCCAGATGTCAGAAGACCCTAAAAAGATAAGGCTAAAACCAAAAACACCACACACTCCTGCACCAAATATATATACAATATATACAAATTTACAAGAGTATAACCACACCCACACAACCACCCCTAAACACAGAGGGAAGGAGGGAGGTAAATTGGACTGCAGCAATGTGGATCTTCGAACATCTACATTTATGGTAGGTACAAAACTGTACTATGTTCTTCATACCACATTGCTGCAGTCCTAACACTTGGGTAGAATCCCAAAGCAGAGGTAAGGGAGGCTGGCAAATCATAAGGAAGCAGGAGCTGACAACATGCCCTGCAAAATAGCCGTGGCAAAACCAGCCCTAGATTTAGAGTAGAGAGGAAGGTGGTAATGCTTAGAGAAAGTATGCACTGAACTCCAAGTAGCTGCCTCCAAAATATCCTTAGTTGCCACCCCTTAGAAATGCTGTTGAAGTGGCAGTAGCCCTAGTGGAATGAGGCCTAATCCCAGCTGGAATCTCCTTGCCATGATGGGAATAACAAAATGCAATGCAAAACCCAATCCACTTAGAAATAGTTTGTTTTGACACAGGCTTGCCCAGAGAACTCAAAGCAAAAGAAACAAACAACTGCTGAGACTGCCTAAAATCCTTAGTCCTGCTTAAATAATAACGCAACTGCCTGTGTACATCTAAAGTGTGCAAAATCTTTTCCCCTTATTTTGGGGATCTGCATAAAAGGTAGGCAAATGAATAGTTTGGTTTAAAGCCACACTAGAAACCACTTTAGGCATAAAGGAAGGATTAGTACGTAAAGATACCCTATCCTTATGAAAAATCAGGAAAGGCTCAACCGCCATAAGGGCCTGCAATTCAGACACCCTTCTTGCAGATGTAATGGCTAACAAAAAGCAGTCTTCCATGACAAATATTTCAATTCAGCAGTAGCTGCAGGCTCAAAAGGTTGTAGAGTGAGTTTCTCCAACACAAAATTGAGGTCCCAAGCAGGAGTAGGAGCTCTACGTGGGGCTCTCATATTCTTTGCCCCTCTAAGAAATTGCTTGAACAAAGGATGAGAAAACAATGGTGGGTCACAATCATAGTGAGCTGAAATTGCTGCAGCATGAATCTTAATGGAAGAGAAATACAAACCTTTGTCCAATAACTCAGTAAGATATTGAAGAGCCACACTCAAATTTGGCTCAAACATCCAAATCCTTTGCTGCACACCAAAATAAAAATCTCTTCCATTTTCCTGCGTACACTTTCCTTGTACTAGGTCTTCTGGCTTCCATAATCACATTCAAAACTTGTTGAGGAAGCTGAGACCTGCTATGGTTCAAAACAGAATATGCCAAGCTGTTAGATGAAGAGAGTGAAGCTTGACATTGAGCAGATGCCCGTCCTTCTGAGACAATAGGTGTGGAATCAAAGGTAAGGGCCATGGTGGCTTCCTTACCAGACTCCTCAGCAATGGGTACCAGTGCTGCCGAGGCCAATCTGGAGCTATTAAAATCATCCTTGGCTTGTCTTGTCTGACCTTTAGAAGTACCTTTGGGAGGAGAGGCAGAGGTGGAAAGGCATACACATGAAGATTTTTCCAACTGAAAGAAAGAGCATCCACTTTCCAGGCTGTGTGATGAAACCTTTTCGTGCAAAATTTTGGCAGCTGGTGGTTTAGTGGAGAAGCGAACAGATCTATGTCTGGAGTTCCCCATGACACTGTCAATGTCTGAAATACATGAAGATCCAGTTTCCACTCGTGGGGATCCATGATTTGCCTGCTTAACACATCTGCTAAGCAGTTCTGTGCTCCTGGCAGAAACCTTGCTTGAAGATTCAGCTGCAAGCTTAACGCAGTCTCCCACAAAATCATTGCTTGCCTGCATAGAGGATAAGAATGTGTTCCCCCTTGTTTGTTGATGTACCACATGACAGTTGTGTTGTCTGTTAGAATCAACACCTGCCCTGGAAGAAGTAAATCCTTGAAAGCTAGTAATGCAAACTGGACTGCTAACATCTCCTTCATGTTGATATGTAGATGCTGCAGTCTGGCAGGCCACTTGTCTTGTATCCACTTTCCATTCAGATGAGCTCCCCAAGCTGTGTCTGAGGCATCTGTCGTTAGAATCTGACTCGCCTCTGGCCGGGTCACAGAGAGTCCCTTGTTTAGGTGACATTCCTGAGCCCACCACAAAAATTCCTTTTGAATGCAAGGTATTATTTGAATGACAGTGTCCAAATCCTGGCAGTGCTGTGTCCATACATTTTTGAGATACCATTGTAGCTTCCTCATATGCAGTTTGGCATTGGGAAGTACCAGAATACAAGATGCCATGAACCCTAAGGCTTGAAGGACTGTCCTTGCAGTCAGCCCGGACTGATAAGATAGTTGATGGAAGTAAAGAGAAAGATTCTTTTGTTTGTCCGGGGTTAAAAGGCCATCTGGGTTGCTGTATTCAGTCTCACACCCAGAAAGCACATGTCTTGAGAGGGTACTAGACTGGACTTTATTTCGTTCACAGAATACCCTAGGCATCTTAGCACTGCTATCACATATTCCAAATGCTGAAGAAGCACGTCCTTCCTTGAGCCAGAATCAGGCAATCGTCCAAATAAGGATAGATTTGTATTCCTTTTAGCCTGAAGAAAGCTATCACTGGAGCCAGAACCTTTGTGAATACTCTGGGCAGTAGATAAGCCAAAGGGCAATGCAGAGAACTGATAATGAGAATTCCCAGCTCGAAAACGCAGA
The DNA here is from genome assembly GCF_019279795.1 of Protopterus annectens. Taxonomy (NCBI): domain Eukaryota; kingdom Metazoa; phylum Chordata; order Ceratodontiformes; family Protopteridae; genus Protopterus; species Protopterus annectens. The sequence goes on from NC_056743.1 coordinate 1,942,380,669, forward strand.
TACTTCCTGCAAATTAGTCTGATAGGAACATGAAGGTAAGCTTCCTTGAGATCCAAAGTTACCATCCAGTGATCTTTGCCCAGCAGAGGTAAAAGCTGTTGTAACGTCAACATTTTGAACTTGGGAATGTCCAGATAAGTGTTGAGGATAGACAGATCCAAAATTGGTCTCCACGTGTTCCCCTTTTTTGGTACTAGGAACAGGCGAGAATAAAATCCTAGGCCCCTTTCTGGCACAGGAACCGGCTGAATGGCCCCTATTTGGAGCAACAGAGAAATTTGCTTGTGAGCCTCTTTCCTTTGTTGAGGAGGAATGTCTGGCATGCCTTTGAAAGGAGGCAAGGTATGGAAATAAAACCTGTAACCGTGGTGAATGATATCCAATACCCATCTGTCTTGGGTAATTAAACTCCAGTTTTCTTTGAAAAGTGCCAACCTTCCTCCCAAAGGTGCTGCCAGCCGAGAAGATTCTGGCAGCTGAAAAGGCAGGTCATTGTGTCTGTTTACGAAAGGACTGACCCCTGCCCTTACCAGAAGACTGAGCAGGTGAACTCCTGTTCTAGGCCTAAAAGAACCTTGAGCTCTGCCTCTACCACGTCTAGACCTACCCCTAGACTGGGAATCATAAGCAGGATATGTCCACCCCTTGGTAGGCCAATTTCTACTAAACTTGGAGGCTGAACCTGCCAAAAATCTTTAACAGTCTGCATAGACTTAGCCTTGTCTTCCATTTTCTTTAGAACTGCTTCCACAGGCGAACCAAACAACACATCAGATTGTAAGGGAGCATCTAAAATCCTTGTTTTCACATGCTCAGCTAAATTCTGATCCCTCAACCAGGCGTGCCTGCGAAGAACCGAACCAGTGGCAGCCACCCTTGAAGAGGCCTGCACAGCATCAAAACCACATTGCAAAGAATGCTTACCCACCTGTTCAGAAACATGAACTAAATCCTGCAACTCTTTACACTCAATACCTTCCGCCAAAGCATCTACCTTAGACTTTAATTGTGAAAGGAGATAATTTTGGTATTTCAACATGTGAAACTGGCAGTTCAAAGCTCTCATGGCCAAAGTGGAAGAAGTATACACTTTCTTTCCCCATCTATCCAAAGCCCTAGCCTCTTTATCTGGAGGAACAGGATTTTTAACAACAGAAGCCTTAACACCTTTAGGCCCCTGTGAAACAGTTTCTGGGTCTGCCCTAGGACTCTTAAAAGATACTTATGAGCTTCAGGCACCCTATAATATCTATCCGGTTTAACTGTAGCAGGAGGCAAAGAGTCAGGGCTCAGAGAAGGCTCTGCAAAACATCCTCTACCACATCTAGAACAGGAGGTATAGCTAAAGGCCTATGCTGGGGTAGAAACAAAATTCCCTAAGCCTTTTCCTGGAATCAGAGAAATCCTGACCTTCCCATTTAAAATGCTCCCTCATGGAATGAAGAGTCTCTGAAAATGAAAAATCCTCAGGAGGAGAAGCAGAAGGAGTAGAATCATCTACATCAGAATCAGAGTAAGGGAATACTCCTGCAAGTCTTCAGCCGAAGACTCAGAAGCATCCGAACACTGCTCAAAACTCCCAAGCTCAGGTTCCACCCTAGGCCTCTTATCAGGAGGGGCATAGAACCTCTAATCATTGTAATCAAATCTTCTGCCATCTTAAGCATATGCTTCTTAGGTACAGACCCTGAAGCACTAGGGGTAACTCCTGCAACAAAACCTGGCCTGCCCTGGGAGAAGCCTTGGAAACAGCAGGGGAGGGCCTAACCACCTTAGGAAGGGAAGGAAGAACAGCTACCCGAGAAGCCCCTTCGCCTGGCCTACCTCCTGAGAGGTCACATCTTGCAGTAATAAAGTCTCTCCTGGGATTCCAAAGAAATTTCTGGCTGAACCCCTGGCTCCACCGAGCCCTCTAAAGAACCGACGTCCGGGACGGACGGTTCTTCCAGCCTAGGCTTTGCTGTTTTGTCCTTGCGCTTTTTGGAAGCGGGCCGGAGCATCCGTCCGCATTTTATAATTACACCGCTTCCCAAAAACTAACCTGGCACAATCTAATCTTCTCTTTATAGTGCGTTTGTTAAATCTAGCACAAGAGCGACAGCCAACAACGTCATGCTCAGGCCCTAAGCAAGGTATACACAAGGTATGGTAATCCCTATGAGGTATCTGTTTCCCACAAGAAATACAGTTATTCACTTTTTCTGACATCCGGTAAAATACTGAGGCAAGAAAAAACCAAAACAATCCCCAACGGGGTACTTAGCCAACTTGGATTCGGTCTGAAACTCCGACTTCGGAAAATCTCAGAACGCCAACCTGCACTTGCAAAACTGCTTCTGCATCGGACCATGCGGCAAAAAAGACTGAGGATATGACGTCGGTCATGCGCATTTGTACCCTGACGTCCTGACGTCAGACTAATGCGCCTTGACCAACGTCAGCCATATACTTTGGTATTCGGGCCGACTGGGACAGCGGACTACCCAAGTGTTAGGACTGCAGCAATGTGGTATGAAGAACATCAAATGGGTTGTCCTGTCGTCAGGCAGCCCTTTGGTCGGCCGGATTCCAAAGTCTGGGTCTGGCCTCGGCTGGTGTCGCACTTCAGCCGACGTCATCTCTGCTGGTCTTCGGGTATAAAGGCATCAGCCTACGCCATTTTCCTCAGTGTTTCTTGCCCCAGATGCCAGTTGCCCTCTTGGAAAACTAAATTTTGGGTAAATGCCAATGTTTCCAAAAAAGGGAGGCAAACACAAAAAATAAGCATGTATGTACATATATACAAACAAATACACCATAAGAGATCCCCCCCCCCAGCTAGCTATTAGGAGGGTAAATACCCTAGGAATACCACAGAGGGGAAGGAGGGTGGGTAATCCTGACTGCAGATGCTATCCTGTTCGGACATCTACATTTATGGTAGGTACAAAACTGTACTATGTCCTTCAAGGATGCATCTGCAGTCATAACAAATGGGTAGAATACCATAGCCAAACTAGGGGAGGAGGAAGAAGAATTATGGTGTAGTTAGGATCCCTTGCAATACAGCAGTGGCAAACCCTGCTCGGGATCTAGAGTATAGAGGTAAGTTATAATGCTTGGCAAATGTATGCACGGAGGTCCAAGTAGCCACCTCAATAATGTCCTTGGTTGCCACTCCTCGTAAGAAAGCTGTGGTAGTGGCTGTAGCCCTTGTAGAGTGAGGTCTTATGTTCTGTGGAATTGGTTTTAATGGTAGGAGTAACAGAATCTGATGCAATTTCCTATCCACTTGGAAATTGTCTGTTTGGAAATTGCTTTTCCTTCCCTTCCTGTTGCATAGGCCACTAGAAGCTGGTCAGTTTTTCTATTGCCCTTGGTTCTGTCCAGGTAGTAGCGCAACTGTCTATGTACATCCAAGGTATGCAGCAGTCTTTCCCCCCTGTTCTGTGGATTGGGAAAGAAGGTAGGTAGGTGGATTGCCTGGTTTAGAGACACTCTGGATACCACCTTAGGCATAAATGTTGGATTAGTTCTCATGGATACTCTATCTTGATGGAAGATTAGGAAGGGTTGTACTGCCATTAAGGCCTGTAGTTCCGAAACCCTTCTTGCTGAAGTAATTGCCAGTAGGAAAGCAGTTTTCCAGGACAGGTGTTGAAGATCTGCTGTTGCTGCTGGTTCGAATGGAGGGAGTGTCAATTTTTCTAGCACAACGTTCAAGTCCCATGCTGGTAATGGTGGTTTCCTAGGAGGTTTTACATTCTTGATTCCTCTGAGGAACTGCCTGAGTAGAGGATGTGAGAAGACAGGGGATCAAGCTGTATTCTGCAGAAATAGCTGATGCATGTATCTTGATGGAGGAATAGGACAGGCCTGTATGGAGAAGCTCTGCCAAATACTCCAGGATGTTGGCAATATCTATCTTTGACACATCTTTTCCTCTTTCAGTGCTCCAAATGACAAACTTTTTCCATTTCCCTGCATAGTTCCTTCTTGTAGAAGGTCTGCGGGCCTCCAGGATAATGTCTTTAACCCTTTGGGATAAATCTGAGTTAGTTGCTGTTATGTAATGTTCCAGGCAGTTAGTTGCAGAGTTTTTAGATTTGGATGCATGATGTTGTAGTCGTTCTGAGTTAACATCAAAGGCATCAGGGGTAGTGTCCACGTTCTCCCCCGTGACATGCTCCTCAGCAATGGATACCAGTGTTGTCTTTGGCCAATTGGGAGCTATCAGAATTATCCTTGGACGCTCCTCTTTGATTTTCAGTAGTATCTTGTGCATCAAAGGAAGAGGTGGTAATGCATATGCTGTCAGGCCTTTCCAACTGAAGGATAGAGAGTCCACCTTCCATGCAAGTGGGTGGTATGTCCTTGTGCAGAATTTCTTGAGCTGGTGATTGAGTGGGGATGCGAATAGGTCTATTTGTGGCATTCCCCATTTCTGTGTGATGGCCTTGAAGATGTCCGGGTGTAGCATCCATTCGTGAGCATCCGAGGTAGTTCTGCTTAACATGTCTGCTAGGATGTTTTCTTTTCCCGGTACAAATATTGCCTGTAACTGAATGTTGTAGCTCAGAGCCATATTCCATAGGTCCAGAGTCATTCGGCATAGGGGTATGAATGAGTGCCTCCCTGTTTGTTGATGTACCACATGACTGTGGTGTTGTCTGTCCTTATCATCAAATGGCCTTCTTTGAGGAATGGTCTGAAATTCTGGATTGCTAGTTTTACTGCCAGCATTTCTTTTTGATTTATGTGCAGGTGCAGTTGATCTGGGGTCCATAATCCTTGTATGCATTTGTCCAGCATGTGGGCCCCCAACCTAGGTCTGAGGCGTCCGTTGTGATGGTTTGGCTTGCTTGAAAGTTGTGGAAGGGCAAGCCTGGGTTTGACTGGCATGCTTGAGCCCACCATAGGAACTCTTGTTTCAGGCATGGGATTAGTGGTATTTCGGTTTCTAAGCTGTGCCTGTGTTGAGACCATAAATTCTTTAGGTACCACTGTAGTTTTCTCATATGCAATCTGGCATGGGGGACCAGGATTATGCATGATGCCATGAAGCCCAAGGCCTGCAGTACTTTCCTTGCTGTTAGTTTGTTCTGCTTTGTTCATGCCAAGAAGTAATGAGGGAGTTGTTCTTGTTTTTCTGCAGTTAGGAATGCCATTTGTTTTACTGTGTCCAATTCTGCACCCAAGAATGTTTTTGTTTGGGATGGTATTAGTCTTGACTTTTTTAATTGACTGTGTATCCCAGGGCTTGTAGTAAGCAAATGACTCTTTGTAAGTCTTTTGTCAGTTTGCTTTTGTTGTCCGCTTGTATCAGGCAGTCGTCCAGGTATGGATAAATTTGGATTGCCTGTAGCCTGCAATGAGCGATTACTGATGCCAGGCATTTTGTGAATACTCTGGGCGCAGTAGATAAGCCAAAGGGCAATGCTGAGAATTGATAATGCTCTGATCCTGCAAGAAATCTGAGGTATCTTCTGCAATTTGGTCGTATGGGGACGTGCAGGTATGCCTCCTTGAGATCTAGAGTTACCAGCCAACACTCCTTGCCCAGCATGGGAAGAAGTTGCTGTAGGGTCAGCATTTTGAATTTTGGGACAATAATGAATGTGTTTAAGGTGGACAGGTCGAGAATAGGTCTCCAACTTTTCTCTTTTCTTAGTACTAGGAAGAGTCTGGAGTAGAATCCTTTGCCCTGTTCTGTTGGTGGTACTCTTTCCACAGCTCTCATCTTTGTTAATTGAGCTATCTGTTTTAGAGCTTCTGTTTTCTGATTTGGAGGTAGGTTTGGCATTCCTCTTTTTACTGGTAAGGTGTGGAAGTGAAATCTGTAGCCTTGGTCTATGGTCTGCAGAATCCACTTGTCTTTTGTGATATAGTGCCAATTTTTTGAAAATAAGGCTAACTTTCCGCCTAAGGGTGCTGCTATTTGTTCCCTGGTAGGCGGTGTCAGAGCCAAGTCACTGTGATTGTCCTGTTGCAGTGGCAGTGGTTGTGTCTGTGCCTCGCTGGTTATTGCCTTGCCACTGGCGCCCTCTGTAGGCACCTCCTCTGGATTGATTTCTGCCTCTGGAACGTCTATTCCTGCCTCACTGAGATTTAGAGGAGTCTGGAAAGGACCAATTTTGGAAGGCCAGTTCCTGCTAAACCTTGGGGGCTGAACCTGTAAGAAATCTTTAACTGTTTGTACAGATTTTGCCTTCTCTTCCATTTTCTTCATTACTTGCTGAGCAGGAGAACCAAATAGACTGGCCTTATCCATAGGAGCATCTAACAGCCTTGCTTTAACATGATCCGCAAGACCTGTTCTTTCAACCATGCATGCCTTCTTATAACTGTGCCAGTCATGGCTGATCTAAATGAAGCCTCCAGTGCATCATAGCCACATTTTAAAGAATGGTTACTAACCTGCTGAATGTTATTCACCATTTCTAAAACATATTTCTTATCTAAGGAGTCATCAGAGGACAGTTTCTTAGTTAACTGATCAAGCATAAACTCTTGGTATTGGATCATATGAAACTGACAGTTCAAAGCTCTAGCTGAGAGAGTAGCAGAGGTGTAAACTTTTACCCCATCTCTAAGGACCTGGATTCCCTTTCAGAAGGGAGAGGGTTTTGCTGAGGTCGGCTACTGCCTTAGGCCCCTGGGAGATAGTCTCAGGATCTGCAAGTGGGGCCTTGTATAGGTGGTGATGAGTGTCCGTACCCTGTAAAACCTATCTGGTTTGGCAGGGGCTGGAGGTAAAGTATCAGGAGCAGTGCAAACATCATTAAATGCATCATCCACAACAGGCAGAACTGGAGGTATAGCTAAGGGCCTATGTTGCGGTAAGTGTAGAAAGGTCCTAAGCCTTTTCTTGAATCTGAGAAATCTTGTCCCTGCCATTGGAATTGCTCTCTCATGGCATGTAAGGTTTCCCCAAAGGAAAATTCCTCTGGTGGAGAGGCAGATGGAATAGATTCTTCAGCATCGGAATCTTCATAAGAAAAAGGAGCCTCTGGATGGTCCGTAATGTCTGAATCATCAGAAGAATCATCTGAGGACACTGGCTCTGGGGGCTCTGCTCTAGGTCTCTCTTCTGGAGGCTGAGAGGCCCTGTCTGGGTGAGATTGGGATCCCCTTATTAAAGAGATGAGATCCTCTGCCAGAGTAAGCATTTGAGAACTGGAACTGGGCCTGTGTGAGGGGGGCTTAACAGGCACCGATTTAGCAGTTTTGGCTGCTTTAGCCCTGGCAAAGGCCTTAATAGACATGGCTGCAGGAGGCCTAGCAGCACCACATGCTGGGGTAGAGACATCCAAAGGGATGGTGTCTGATAATTCTATAGGAACCACATTAGTAGGCAAAACTTCAGAGGCCGATTCAACTAGGGTAGCAGGAGCCTCGGTAGTAGTCATGGATTTGGCTGAAGATTGACCGCTTGCTCGGTTTCGCCGAAACCGAGACACTCAGCGTTTGCTTAACAGTGGTTTCGGCCAAACCGCGGACCGCGAGTGTCGGCCTTTTCTTTGCTTTTAACAATTTGAGAAGTCGGAGGATCCGGCGGCATAATGTACGCAAAATCTGAGCCGAAAAACTGTTCAGCAAACTCCGACCGACGCCTAAGCGTTCGCCGGTTGAAGGAAGCACAGGCTAAACAGGCTGCTACGTCGTGGTCTGGGCCTAAACAAGGTAAGCAGTAAGAGTGGAAATCTTTATGAGGTATTTGTTTCCCACAAGTTAAACAGTTATTTACTTTTTCTGACATCGGCTGAGGCAAGAAAGAGTCCCCAACGGGGTACTTAGCTTTTCAGAAGTCTTCGAAGTAGTATTCGGTAGTAGTAATCTCTGGATCTGACCGACCGGCACTTGCGAACAGCTTCTGCTTCGGGCGCCACGCGGCAAGAAAGACTGAGGAAAATGGCGTCGGCTGATGCCTTTATACCCGAAGACCAGCAGAGATGACGTCAGGTGAAGTGCGACACCAGCCGAGGCCAGACCCAGACTTTGGAATCCGGCCGACCGAAGGGCTGCCTGACGACAGGACAACCCATTTGTTATGACTGCAGATGCATCCTTGAAGGACATCATCTTTTTTAGATTTGTGTGTTTGTGTCTGTTCTTAGCATCTGACACAATTTCCAGTTTTATCCCTTCTGAAACTGCTTTCCAAGCAAAGTCCAAGGTGTCTGTGTTGACTGACTGCTTTGGAACATGGATGGTGAAGGGGAGACTCAGATTTAAGGATATTTGCTGTCTCCACCAAGTGATTTCTCTTCTGACAACTTCCAGCACTGGGATTTGATAAGACCTGATAATGTGATCCAGACACACAAAACCTTAAAGGAGAACTGCACAGTCTGCACCCAAAAACTGGAAAAAAATTTTTTTTTAGCAAATCTTGAACTTTTCTGCATTGCTAATGCCTCTGCATCAAAGTAAATGGCTATTTTCTAATTTGTTATACCCCCAAAAAGTATCTGAAGGAGACTGCCATTTCTAGTATTATTTTGTTTTACAATCAATGGCTTCACTTTCCTTATATCATGCTAGAAGGACAGAAAGAAATCCTTAAGATAAGGGGATCATTTACTGTAGTTTTCCTTCTCATCAGTTGACAACATTGCTGTGACTGCTTACTTTGCACTGAAACATCAGTCCGCATTTTCTAATTACTTTGCTTCCTTTGATTAGCCATCTCTGTTGCAGCATTTTAAAGAATGCTTGAATGACAGGCTTGGAAATGTAGCTGAGTTAACTGTTCTTTTCAAAGTAACAACTATATTTGTGTTCAAGTGAGAAATCTGACCCCTGTGATTAATAAATGTTACTTGGGCTGAGATGGTTTGTGCTGCATTCAGTTTTAAATATTGCAGGTAGAATTAAAGCCATTGATGTTAATTTTCTTTCCCCAACTCCAGAAGAAACATGCACTTTTGCAGAAATTGCAGTGTAAAAAATGTAAAGTCATACTGACAGTAAGAAGAGTTAGATCAACATATTTGCTTTCTTATTTTCTGGCACTGAGTTTTATTACAGGGAAAGACTTTTGTATCTGAAAATTAAGCTTTAAAGTCCTCCCTTTGTTCAGACTCCAGGCTACACCATTTATCTGAGGTGTGATGATGGCAATCTATAACTGATAAAGCACATTTGCAGTCAGAGGAAATGGAAACCTGATATGAAGATGGAAACCTGATATGAAGATTCATATTCTGTCTCTTACCTAGGCCTCTTATCAGGAGGGGGATGGGAACCCCTGATCAAGGTAATTAGGTCTTCGGCCATTTTGAGCATCTGTTTTTTAGGCATGGAAGTCTGTCCAGGAGAATGCTGTACTTGTTTCTTTGTCTTTAGAGCTGCTTTAGTCTTTGCCTTTGAAGCTGTGGTTGGTTTAACATATAACTGTTTAGGTCTGAAAACACCCTCAGAAGCCGATGCCTGCTCAGCGGCTGAGGACCCATCTGAGGGGATAGTTTCCGAGTGTCCAATACCTTGAGTATCCAGAGGCCTAGTTGGCTCCACGTGGGAGTCGGCAATGGCCTGTGGCTCTGAGGCAGCGGGCTTCAGGGGCTGCGAAAGCGCCTCACTGAGAACCGGCGACTGGCTTAGTGGTAGCCTCGTTGTCGGTTTTGGACCTCGGATGCCTGTCCTTTTCTTTTTTCTTGCGCTTTTTGTAAACTCCGGTCGTCGGCTGTTCCGACGGTATTATATAATTGAATCTTCGGCCAAAGTAATGAAAGGCAAAAATCGTACAGACATTTAATAGTGTGTTGGTTAAATCTAGCGCAAAACCGACAGCTAGCAACGTTGTGATCAGGACCTAGGCAAGGAATACAGTAAGAATGAAAATCCTTATTTGCTTCCCACAAGAAATATAAGAAGTTATGTACCTACCATAACGTTCCTTGTTAGTTGTCTTCTTCTCACCTTCTTTCTTGCTGGTTGGGCTCGGAGCCGATCCTCGGCTCCGACTCGGCCATCTTCAGAAGCTCGAGAGCTGCTTACTGGCTCGAGGCCTCCCTATATCCCATGATGCCTGGCGCTAGATACCCAGATTTCGTTTGGTAAACCTAACTACAGACATAATAATAACAATTATAATAATAATACAGTAAACATGTGGTAGGATGCATGAATCCTACTGGAGAGACTGCTAGTCAGAAGTAATAGCCAGAGAAGACTCAGCCAGTGATAAACATAAGGAACTCTTCTCGGTCTACTAGGATAGGGGATGGAGGGTGGGACGCAAGAAAGAAGGCGAGAAGAAGACAACTAACATGGAACGTTATGGTAGGTACATAATGTCTTAATGTTAAGTTGTCTATCTCGCCTTCATTCTTGCTGGTTGGGACAGCATCCCTAGCACCTCAATCCTGGGTGGCTCATCGGAACCAACTCTTCAGAAAAGTGGAACCAAAATCAGCTCTGCTCCTGGAGGCCACGTCCAGCTTATAATGTGAAATAAAGGTATGAGGACTGGCCCATGTAGCTGCCGCACAAATAGTTTCCATTGGCAATCTTGCCTGTGACGCCACTGAAGTAGCTAGAGCTCTAGTGGAGTGACCTTTCGGTTTAGCAGGAAGCTCTTTATTCCTTAGCTGATATGTAAATGTAATGACAGATGTCAACCACCTAGATAAAGTTACTTTCGACACAGGTAGACCTTGCTTGCCCTCAGCATAGGACAGGAACAGCTGGTCTGATTTTCTTATTTGCTTAATTCTATGCAAGTAAAAGCGTAACCGTCTATGAACATCCAACTGATGCAATTTGTATTCCACCTTGTTGGAATAATTTGGAAAAAACACAGGTAGATCAATAGACTGATTCCAATTATTGTCAGAAGAAACCTTTGGAAGGAAGGAAGGATTAGTCCTGAGAGACACTCTGTCATTGTGGAAAACTAGATAAGGAGGGCGAACACAAAGAGCCTGAAGCTCAGAAACTCTTCTGGCTGAAGTAATTGCCACCAGAAAAAGGGTTTTCCAAGAAAGAAACTACAAGGAACAAGAAGCTGCCGGTTCAAAGGGGGGCAGTATCAGGGAAGCTAAGATCAAATTTAGATCCCACGGAGGTGGGGGATCTCTCACTGGGGGCCTGAGTAAAGTAGTCCCTTTGAGAAAAGCTTTACAAAGCTTATGGGACATAATACTAGTATCCGATAGACCTGTATGAAAGTTTGAAATTGCAGCTAACTGAACTCTAATCGTGGCAGAAGAAGATCCAGCACGAAAAAGTTCCGCTAAAAAATCCAAAATATGGTGCACAGGGGCTGAAAAGGGATCTATATTTCTAGCCTCTGCCCAGAAAGAGAAACGTTTCCACTTACTAGCATGTGTCTTTCTAGTGGTAGACTTGTGCGATAAGATGATTTCACGCACTGAGTGGGAGATGTTCGGAAGCCTGGCTAAGTTCGGAAGTGGAGCAACCAAGCAGTGAGCTGGAGAGATTGAAGGGATTGGTGCAGCCCGCCCGATTGATGGATCAGGAGGTCCGGAACTGGGTCCAGGGCTGCTCCAGAAGGTAATGATGCAGGAACGGGAACCAAATTTGTCGAGGCCAGTAAGGGGCTATGAGGATCATCTTGCATCCCAATGTGGTAGCTTTCTGTATCAATTTGGGAATCAGGGGGAATGGAGGGGAATGCATAAAGAAGTCCTTGAGGCCAATCGTGAACTAGAGCGTCTCTGGGGGAGTGTCCAGGAATAGGGAAGAGAGAGAAGAAATTGTTGCACTTGCTGTTGAAGGGGGTGGCAAAAAGGTCGCAGCAAGGCTGACCCCATTTGCGGAAGATTTGGTCCACTACTGTCTGATTGAGAGACCACTCGTGAGGCATGAGAATTGCTCTGCTCAGCCTGTCCACTATAACGTTGGACTTCCCAGGGATGTGCGCTGCTATCAGAAACCATTGGGAAGAGATCGTCCACTGCCAGAGTCTGAGTGTTTCTCGACATAGGGGGTAGGACCTGGTTCCGCCCTGCTTGTTGATGTACCACACTACTGATATATTGTCTGTTTGAATTGCAATGGTCCCGGTAGGAAGAGAGTTGTGAAGAGCCTGCAACGCCAAAAGCATGGCCCTCATCTCCAAGACAATGATATACAGATGGTACTTGTGAGGCTGCCAGGTGCCTTGGACTGTTCTGCCCTGAAAATGCCCCCGCCCACCCGATCAGGGAAGCATCCATGGTCACCGTAGCCACTGGAGGAGGGAGAGCAAATGGTCTGCCCCGGGGTACTGATGGGGAAAACATCCACCAAGCAAGTTGGTTTTTGCATGTCTGTGTGATCATTATTTTGTGAGACATTGGAAGTTGTTGGTAAGACCATTGGGTGAACAGCATCCACTGAAGAATCCTCATATGAAAACGAGCAAGGGGGACTAGTATGATAGCCGCTGCCATGAGACCCAATGTCTTTAGGACGAATCTGGCCTGAATTTTTTTGCATCCTAATAAGACTTGGACATGTCAGCGAATGTTTAGCACTCTGTCTAATGGAAGTCTCGCTGACATGTCCTTTGTATTTAAGTTTGCACCTATAAAGGTAATAAATTAACAAGGCGACAATGCAGACTTTTCGAAATTTATTGTGATGCCTAGTTTGGAGCAAGTTTGGATGGTGTAGTCTCTGGCTCGCAGCAGGTGATGCCTGGTGGTTGCAGTACGGAGCCAGTCGTCTAAATATGGAAACACCTAGAATCCTTGCCGTCTCAGGTGAGCGGTAACTACTGCCAAACATTTGGTGAACACCCTGAGGGCTGTGGTGAGACCAAAGTGCAGAGCTCTGAACTGATAATGACTGGCTCCCAGCCGGAAATGGAAGAATATTCTGGAGCGTCTGTCCACTTTGATATGGTAGTACGCGTCCAAAATCTATGGAGCACATCCAATTGTCCTGACCCAGAAAGGGTAAAATGGACTGTAGCGTGACCATCCGGAACTTCATTCTTTGAACAGACCTGTTTAGTCTGCTGAGATCCACAATGGGTCTCCAATCCCCTGTCTTTTTTGGTACCAAAAAGATCCTTGAGTAAATTCCAGATCCTTGCTGGTCTGCTGGGACTGACTGGATGGCTCTTTTTCTTAGCAGTTTTGAAATTTCTTGAACTGCTTGATCCCTTAGATTGGGTGGAACTTCTGGAAGGGATTTGTTGGGAATGTAGGGAGTGCGAAGGAAGGGGATTTTGTAGCCTTTGGATATGATAGACAGTACCCATTTGTCTTGTGTTATACTTTGCCAGGATTTAGGGTACAGCAATAATCTTCCCCTGACTGCTTCCAAAGGTGGAAAGCCGGGCAGCACCTCAGGGATGCTGGAAGGGCTTGTCAGAGAAAGATTCTCTTTGGCCCTGATTTTGCGGACCCCCCTCCGCCCCGAGGGCGGCGTCTATTGTTGTTCCCTCCTCTGCCCCTGGAGGGGAACTCTCCACGTGTGTCAGGCATGGCTCTCTGGGGTTTCCAGAACCACATCTTCCCACTCTTCTGACTCTTGGGATACGGTCTTGAAGGAGTGGAAAAATGGACTCCCACAGCAGAGAGAGTCTTGCCTTCCTGCTCACACCTGGTAAGGGTATCCTTCACCTGTGGTCCAAAATGAGCAGAACCATCAAAGGGGGTGTTTGTGAAAGACGCCCTGAAGGGTTCCGCAAAGTTACATAACCGCATCCAGGCATGCCTCCTCAAGGCCACGCCTGTGCCTGTGGCCCTACTTGCACCATCGGCTGCGTAAGAGATGAGCCGCATGGAGGAGTTTACTACCGAATTAAGAGTCGCCAGCTGGGAGGTAACCTTAGCCTGGACCCCTGCAGCTGATGGACCTTGAAGGGTATCTCCTAGCTCTTTAAGGAGATCCCTATGAAGGCGGGTAAAGTGGCACAAATAGTTCAGCGACCTCATGGAGAAGGTCGCTGATGCAAACATCCGCTTCCCATATCTGTCCATCGTCCTAGATTCCTAATTAGGGGGATGAACAGACAAAGAGGTTTCAGTCAACTCCTTTTTTGTGGCCGCTGCTACCACCACGGCATCAACGGGAACACCCTTAGTCAGAAATTGCTTGTCTTGTGGTGCAGTAATAAATTTTGTGGGTCTTCGGGGGGTTGGTTCCACTGTGTCTGGGGCTGACCATGCCTTCCGAGCCATCACAGACATCAGTGGATCAAAAGGCGGAGACACCCAGGAGGTGGAGGGTCGGGAACCAAACGCGTCCAGGAATACTGACTCATCCTCGGAAGGGTTAAGGGTAGTCCAGTTCCCCCTCTGCCTAAGTATCTCAAGGATGTCTGAGAAAGAGAAATCCTCAGAGGGGGATCTCGGGGACCCTTCCGAATCCTCCAAGTTGGTATCTGAAGTGACAGACTCAGGGGAGTCAACATGTTTTTCCTCTTGCATTTCCTCTTTTGAGGGGGCTCCTCTGAATGAACAGGGGAGGCCTCGGAAGAGGAAGATACACCCAATGGGGTGCCCTGGAGCGCTTGTTCCCCACTCTTGGGGTCTGGAGGAGGGGCAGAGACAGGAGCAGGCACCATGGGGGGAGGAGCCAATGAGGCTGACCGTGAGCCTGATTCAGATGCCAGCACACTACTCATGACCTCGAAGGCGCCTCTTCCCGATATCGGAGAAGGCTCCGGCTCCGAAGAGACCAGAATCCTTCCCGGCACCGAGAGAGATGGCTCCGAAGCCGATGTAGGAGCTGAACTCACCTGCGCCGAAGCTCCAAGAGGGAGAACGGGGTCAGACAAGAGTCCGATGCCACTCACCCCCTCGGAGCCGACAAGGGAGTCCCGGCGCCAAGATCCCTCCAAGGACGGCACCATGGAAGAGATCGGAGCCGACAACGGAACCAAAAGGGTAGGTATCTGTGCCGACGGTCCCACGATCCCAGCCCCAGCAAGTTCCGGCTCTGAGCTCAAGGAATGAGTCGAAGGAGGAACTACTGCAGAGACAGGTGGAGCCGAACCCTGATGAGGGGGGCTGGATAATATTTTAGCCAGGGCCTGCGATTTTAAAAGCCTGCTCACCACTCTCTCCAAATCATGGTCAGATAGCCTACACGATCGAGAAGAGTGGGATCAGTGACTTTGCTCTGACTGTAACAAAGGCGACCCCGGAGCTGAGTGTATCGACTCTAAGGATGGTGATCTAGAGCGTTTTCGACTCCCTGACAGTTCCGACAGCAGAGTCGGGGCCGACTGGGAGATAGGTACTTCGGTTCCAGTCGGAACCAAAGTTGGCTGGGAGATAGGTACTTCGGTTCCAGCTGGAACCGAAGTTGATGCAGATGCCACACCCGACGATGGCTCCGAACTGGGAGCCGGCGGCTTCAATGGCTTGGAAGGTTTCACTGACGGAGCCTTAGCCGGTGATCCTTCAGGTTTAAGCAAACCCCTAAGGATAAGCTTATTCCTATGCTCCTGCAGGACTCTTGGACTAAAGGCGTGACACACCGAACAAGAGTCCTACAGGTGTAGGGTGCCCAAGCAATAGACACAAGAAGTGTGACCATCTGTCAGTGACATTTTCTGACAGCATGAGTCCCACTTCTTGAATCCAGACACTTTCATGTGTTTAGACATTCCTGTAAGGAAATATCAAAATGCAAATAAAAAGTACAAAGGGAAGTAGGTAACTAGAAAAAACACACTGCACACAAGTTACCACACCTTAACAGCACACATACACTCTATACTAGAAGAAAGTGTAAACAGACCTACTAACTACCACAATTTCTAGTGAAAAATTTTAATATCTTAAAAAAAAGAAACAAGGATAAGCCTCTAACTAAAACGGCTACCTTAAAAAGGAAAAGTACAGTTTTGTACCTACCATAAATGTAGATGTCCGAACTGGATAGCATCTGCAGTCATAACAAGTGGGTTGTCCTGTCGTCAGGCAGCCCTGCAGTCGGCCGGATTCCAAAGTCCGGGTCCGGCTTCGGCTGATGTCGCACTCCACCCGACGTCATCTCTGTTGGTCTTCGGGTATAAAAGCATCAGCCGACGCCATTTTCCTCAGTGTTTCTTGCCCCAGATGCCAGTAGCCCTCTTGCAGGCTAAAAATTGGATAGATGCCAATGTTTCCAAATAGATAGAGGTAAACACAACAATAAGCATATATGTACATATATACAAACAAATACACCATAAAAGACTCCCCCCCCAACAGCTAGCTATTAGGAGGGTAAACACCCTAGGAGTACCACAGAGGGAAGGAGGGAGGGTAATCCTGACTGCAGATGCTATCCAGTTCGGACATCTACATTTATGGTAGGTACAAAACTGTACTATGTCCTTCATGGATGCATCTGCAGTCATAACAAGTGGGTAGAATACCATAGCCAACTAGGGAGGAGGATAAAAGTAGATTATGGTGTGTTTAGGATCCCTTGCAGTACAGCAGTGGCAAACCCTGCTCGGGATCTGGAATATAGAGGCAAATTATAATGCTTGGCAAATGTATGCACGGAGGTCCAAGTAGCCGCCTCAATAATGTCTTTGGTTGCCACTCCTCGTAAGAAGGCTGTGGTAGTGGCTGTTGCCCTTGTAAAATGAGGTCTTATGTTCTGTGGAATTGGTTTTCCATGGAAGGAGTAACAGTATCGTATGCAATTTCCTATCCATTTGGAGATTGTCTGTTTGGAAATAGCTTTTCCTTCCCTTCCTGTTGCATAGGCTACAAAAAGCTGGTCAGTCTTTCTGCTATTTTTTGTTCTGTCCAAGTAGTAGCGTAGCTGTCTATGTACATCCAAGGTATGCAGTATTCTTTCCCCTCTGTTTTGTGGGTTGGGAAAGAAGGTAGGTAGGTGGATTGCCTGGTTTAAAGACACTCTGGATACCACCTTGGGCATAAATGTAGGATTAGTCCTCATGGACACTCTATCTTGGTGGAAGATTAGGAAGGGTTGCACTGCCATTAAGGCCTGTAGTTCTGAAACCCTCCTTGCTGAAGTAATTGCCAGTAGGAAAGCAGTTTTCCATGACAGGTGTTGTAGGTCTGCTGTTGCTAGTGGTTCAAAGGGTGATAGTGTCAACTTTTCTAGCACAAAGTTTAAATCCCAAGCTGGTAATGGTGGTTTCCTTGGAGGTTTTACATTCTTGATTCCTCTGAGGAACTGCCTGAGCAAAGGGTGCGAAAAAACAGGTGGATCAAAGCTGTATTCTGCTGAAATAGCTGATGCATGTATCTTGATGGAGGAGTAGGACAGGCCTGAATGAAGAAGTTCGGCCAGATACTCCAGAATGTTAGGCATATCTATGTTTGACACATCTTTTCCTCTTTCCGTACTCCAAATGACAAACCTTTTCCATTTTCCAGCATAGTTCCTTCTTGTTGAAGGTCTGCGTGCTTCAAGAATAATGTCTTTAACTCTTTGGGAAAGTTCTGGATTAGCTGCTGCTATGTGATGTTCCATGCAGTCAGTTGCAGCGTTTTTAGGTTTGGATGTATGATGTTGTAGTTGTTCTGAGTTAACATCAAAGGCATCAGGGGTATTGGCCACATATTGTTCCGAGACATGCTCTTCAGTAGTGGGTACCAGTGTTGTCTTGGCCAGTTTGGAGCTATCAGGATTATCCTTGGACGTTCTTCCTTGATTTTTAGTAGTACCTTGTGTATCAAAGGAAGAGGTGGGAATGCATATGCTGTTAAGCCTTTCCAGTTGAAGGAGAGTGAGTCCACTTTCCATGCTAGTGGGTGGAATGTCCTTGTGCAGAATTTTTTGAGCTGGTGATTGAGAGGTGATGCGAATAGGTCTATCTGTGGCATTCCCCATCTCTTTGAGATGGTCTTGAAGATGTCCGGGTGCAGCTTCCATTCGTGGGCATCCGAAGTGGTTCTGCTTAATATGTCTGCTAGAGTATTGTCTTTCCCCGGTACAAATATTGCCTGTAACTGAATGTTGTAGCTGAGTGCCAGGGTCCACAGCTCCAAGGTCATTCTGCATAGGGGTATGAATGAGTGCCTCCCTGTTTGTTGATGTACCACATGACTGTGGTGTTGTCTGTCCTTATCATCAACTGGCCCTCTTTGAGAAATGGTTTGAACTTTTGGATTGCCAGTTTTACTGCCAGCATTTCTTTTAGATTGATGTGCAGGTGAAGTTGATCCTGTGTCCACAATCCTTGCACGCATTTGTCCAGCATGTGGGCCCCCATCCTAGGTCTGAAGCGTCTGTTGTGATGGTCTGGCTTGGTTGACATCTGCGAAAGGGTAGGCCTGGGTTTGACTGGCATGCCTGAGCCCACCATAGGACCTCCTGTTTTAAGCATGGAATTAGTGGGATTTCTGTTTCTAGACTGTGTCTGTGTTGGGACCATAAATTCTTTAGGTACCACTGTAGTTTCCTCATATGTAGTCTGGCAAATGGGACCAAGATTATGCATGATGCCATGAAGCCCAAGGCCTGCAGAACTTTTCTTGCTGTTAACTTGTTCAGTTTTGTTAGTGCCAAGAAGTAAAGAGGAAGTTCTTTTGTTTTTCTGTAGTCAGGAATGCCATTTGTTGTACTGTGTCCAATTCAGCCAAGAATGTCCTTGTTTGGGATGGTATCAGCCTTGACTTTTGTAAATTGACTGTGTATCCCAGTCCTTGTAGCAAGTAAATGACCCTTTGTAAATCTGTTGTCAGCTTGCTTTTGTTGTCCCCTTGTAGCAGGCAGTCGTCCAGGTATGGGTAAATTTGAATTCCCTGTAGTCTGCAATGGGCGTTACTGATGCCAGGCATTTTGTGAATACTCTGGCAGTAGATAAGCCAAAGGGCAATGCTGAGAATTGATAGTGCTCTGATCCTGCAAGAAATCTGAGGTATCTTCTGCAGATTGGTCGAATGGGGACGTGCAGGTATGCCTCCTTGAGATCTAGAGTTACCAGCCAAGACTCCTTGCCCAGCATGGGAAGAAGTTGCTGTAGGGTCAGCATTTTGAATTTTGGGACAATGATGTATGTATTTAAGGTGGACAGGTCGAGAATTGGTCTCCAACTTTTTCCTTTCTTGAAACTAGGAATAGTCTGGAATAGAACCCTTTCCTTGTTCTGCTGTTGGCACTCTTTCCACAGCTCTCATGTTTGCTAACTCCATTATCTGGCGTAGAGCCTCTGTTTTTGATTTGGAGGTAGATTTGGCATTCCTCTTTGACTGGTAAAGTGTGGAAGTGAAACCGGTAACCTTGATCTATGGTTTGTAAAATCCACTTGTCTTTTGTTATGTAGTGCCAGTTCTTTGAAAATAAGGTTAACTTTCCGCCTAGAGGAGCTGCTATTTGTTCCCTGGTAGGCGGATTTAGGATTAAGTCACTGTGGTTGTGCTGATGTAGTGGCAGTGGCTGTGTCTGTGCCTCTGTTGTTACCTTGCCACTGTCGCCCTCTGTAGGCACCTCCTCTGGATTGGTTTCTGCCTCTGGAACGTCTATTCCTGCCCCTTTGAAATTTTGTGGAGTCAGGAAAGGACCAATTTTGGCAGGCCAGTTCCTGCTAAACCTTGGGGTTGAACCTGCAAGAAATCTTTAACAGTTTGAACAGATTTTGCCTTTTCTTCCATTTTCTTCATAACCTGCTGGGCAGGTGTACCAAACAAACTTGTCTTGTCCATAGGAGCATCTAGCAACTTAGTTTTAACATGATCCGTAAAGCTTGTTCCTTTAGCCATGCATGCCTTCTTATCACTGTGCCTGTCATGGCTGATCTAAATGAAGCCTCCAGTGCATCATAGCCACATTTTAAGGAATGGTTGCTAACCTGTTGTATGTTATTTACCATCTCTAATACATATTTCTTATCAAGAGATTCATCAGTGGTTAGGTTTTAGTTAACTGATCAAGCATAAACTCTTGGTATTGTATCATGTGAAACTGACAGTTTAAAGCTCTAGCTGAGAGAGTAGCTGAAGTGTAGACCTTTTACCCCATCTGTCTAATGACCTTGCTTCCCTTTCAGAAGGAATAGGGTTTTTCGCTGTGGTCGCGGCTACTGCCTTGGGACCCTGGCATATAGTTTCTGGGTCTGCAAGTGGGGCCTTGTAAAGGTGGTGATGAGTATCTGGCACCCTGTAAAATCTGTCTGGTTTGGCAGGGGCTGGGGGTAAAGAATCT
Organism: Protopterus annectens; assembly: GCF_019279795.1. Classification (NCBI taxonomy): domain Eukaryota; kingdom Metazoa; phylum Chordata; order Ceratodontiformes; family Protopteridae; genus Protopterus; species Protopterus annectens. The sequence continues at coordinate 1,942,400,727 of NC_056743.1, forward strand.
GGAGCGGAGCAAACATCATTGAAAGCATCATCCACCACAGAGAGAACGGGAGGTATAGCTAAGGGCCTGTGCTGTGGGAGGTGCAGAAAGGTCCTAAGTCTTTTCTGGAGTCTGAAAAATCCTGTTGCTGCCATTGGAACTGTTCTCGCATGGCATGCAAGGTTTCCCCAAAGGAGAATTCTTCTGGTGGGGAAGCAGCTGGAATGGATTCTTCAGCATCAGAATCTTCAAAATTGGAGAAGGGAGCCTCTGGCTGGTCAGTAATGTCTGATTCATCAGCAGAATCATCAGAAGACACTGGCTCAGGGGCTCTGCCCTAGGTCTCTTCTCTGGGGGCTGAGAGGCCCTGTCTGGGTGAGATTGAGATCCTCTAATTAAAGAAATTAAATCTTCTGCCAAAGAAAGCATTTTAGAACTAGAAGAGGGCCTGGATGTGGGGGGTTTAACAGGCACTGTTTTAGTAGTCTTGGCTGCTTTAGCCCTGGCGAAGGCCTTAATGGACATGGCTGCTGGAGGCCTAGCAGCACCACGTGCTGGGGTAGAGACATCCAAGGGGATGGTGTCTGATAAGTCAACCACCGTAGTGGGTAAAATTTCTGAGGCCGATTCAAGAGTTGTAGCAGGGGCCTCAGCTGTAAGAATAGGTTCAGCTGTACTTTGATCAGTTTTCTCGGTTTCGGCCGAAACCGAGACACTCGCGGTTTGCTTTACCGTGGTTTCGCCGAAACCGCGGACCGCGAGTGTCGGTCTTTATCTTTGCGGTTTTTGGTAGATTGGGTAGTCGGAGGATCCGACGGCATAATGTACGCAAAAACAGAACCGAAAAACTGTTCTGCAAACTCCGACCGACGCCTAAGCGTTCGTCGGTTGAAAGAGGCACAGTCCGAACAGGCTGCTACGTCGTGGGCTGGGCCTAAACAAGGCAGACAGTAAGAGTGGAAATCTTTATGAGGTATTTGTTTCCCACAGGTTAAACAATTGTTAACTTTTCTGACATCGGCTGAGGCAAGAAAGAGTCCCCAACGGGTACTTAGCTTTAGAAGTCTTGAAGTAGTATTCGGTAGAAGTAATCTCTGGATCCGACCGACCGCACTTGCGAACAGCTTCTGCTTGGCCACGCGGCAAGAAAGACTGAGGAAAATGGCGTCGGCTGATGCTTTTATACCCGAAGACCAACAGAGATGACGTCGGGTGGAGTGCGACATCAGCCGAAGCCGGACCCAGACTTTGGAATCCGGCCGACTGCAGGGCTGCCTGACGACAGGACAACCCACTTGTTATGACTGCAGATGCATCCATGAAGGACATCGGGGGAGGGGGAGGGGAAAACTCTCGAAGAAGAAATCGAGTTTTCAAGGGGGAAGACTAAACACCAACAAATACTACAGCTATGTATGAACACTAAGTATTCTCACAACTAACTATAATAATATATAAAAAGTTATATATATATATATATATATATATATATATATATATATATATATATACATATATATATATATATATGGGTCTACCTGACATGGTCGACAGTTCATATGGTCGACACTCATTTGGTCGACAGTTCATATGGTCGACAAGCAGATTTGCCCCCTTCCCCAATGTTGTGCAACCCTGGAGCTGATATATATAGTTAGGGGGGTGTGGGGGCACACCTAAAATGCTTGTCGACCATATGAACTGTCGACCATGTCAGGTAGACCCATACATATATATATATATATATATATATATATATATATATATATATATATATATAAATATATATATAAAACAATAAAGTGAGAAAATTACGACCTGAGCCAGTAAACGCAACTTCGTAGCAGAAGCGGCAAATGAGATCTGGGTATCTAGCATCAGGCATCATGGGATATAGGGGGGGCCTCGAGCCAGTAAGCAGCTCTCGAGCTTTTGAAGATGGACGAGTCGGAGCCGAGGATCGGCTCTGAGCCCAACCAGCAAGAATGAAGGTGAGCTAGACAACTTAACATCAATTGTTAACTTTTTCTGACATCGGTCTGGAGCAAGAAAAACGTTTCCCCAATGGGGTACTTAGCTTTAATGAATACTTCAGATCTGAAATTAGTCTTTGAAAATCTCAGGAGTCGGCCGACCGGCTCTTGCAAACTACTTTTGCATCGGGCACCGCGCGGCAAGAAAGACTGAAGAAAATGGCGTCGGCTGCATCTTTTATACCCCTGGCGCTCTGACGTCAGGGAAGAGGTCACAGCAACTGATGCCGGACCAAGACTTTGGAATTCAGGCCGACTGCGGGTAGCCTGCCAGCAGGATAACCCAAGTGTAATGACTGCAACAGTGAAACACGATGAACATCCTAACTTAATTACTGCTCCACTGTTAGTAGCTGTTGTGATGTAATACATGAGACAGATGCAGGAAAGAAAGGCAAACATAATTATTAACTTTTAGTTATGTACTCACCATAACTTCAGATGTTTGGGATCCATCTCGCCTACATTCTGACTGATGGGTTCGGAGCCGATCCTCGGCTCCGACTCGGCACGCTTATGCCAAAGAGCGAAGTCTCTTATTGGCTGAGCTTACTATATCCCAGGATGCACCACTACCAGTCCCCCAGATCTAGTTTGTCCGCATACATGCACACACGCATGCACTGCTTATATAACATTGACAGATGATACAAGATAAAAAACAGTAGAACCCAACCGTTCAATCTCTTCTGATCTCCAAGGCAGGGGGAAGGAGGGTGGGTATTAGGAATGTAGGCGAGATGGATCCCAAACATCTGAAGTTATGGTGAGTACATAACTAAAAGATGTTATGTGATCCTATCTCGCCTACATTCTGACTGATGGGACAGCGTCCCTAGCACCTAAATGCTGGGTGGCTCACTGGAAAACACTCCTGAGTACCGTGGAACCAAATGATGCTCGTCCTTTAGATGCCACATCCAATTTATAGTGGGAAATGAAAGTGTGCGGGTTGGACCAAGTAGCCGCAGCACAAATTTCAGAAATAGCGAGCTTGGAATGGAATGCAATAGAGGTAGCCATAGCTCTAGTAGAGTGAGCTTTGACAGATGTAAGTTGCTTATTTGAAGAGGAATAAGCTTGAGTTATGCAATCTCTGATCCATTTGGCAATAGTAGCTTTAGTGATGGTTTTACCCAGTTTATTATCTGAAAAGGACACAAACAATTGATCTGTTTTCCGAATTTGCTGAGTCCTATCTAGATAGAAGCGCAATTGCCTGTGAACATCCAATGTATGGAAGGTGTATTCCGCTTTGTTTGAAATTTTGGAAAGAAAACTGGTAGCTCTAAAGATTGTTGGAGACAGAGATTAGAGCAAACTTTTGGGACAAAAGATGGATTAGGTCTAAGTGATACTCTATCCTTGTGAAAAATCAAGTACGGTGGTTTGATAGATAGGGCTTGAAGTTCTGAAACTCTTCTTGCAGAGGTAATTGCAATTAAGAAGGCAGTTTTCCAAGACAGATATTTCAACTCACATGTAGCAGCTGGTTCAAAGGGGGAAAATGTTAAGGCACGAAGTACCAAATCAAGATCCCACGGAGGCGCAGGATGAAAAACTGGGGGTCTTAAAAGCACAGCACCTTTCATGAAAGTTTTACATAATCTGCTGCTCATCAACGGTGGGTCTATGGAATCGTGAAATTTGGAGATAGCTGCTAGTTGGACTTTAATAGTAGAGACTGAAGATCCTTGATTAAACAAGGATGTTAAAAATTTCAAGACCTCTGGTATCGGGCAGTAATAGGGTCTAAGCCTCTGAGTTGAGCCCAGATAGCAAACCTCTTCCACTTACTGTGATACAATTTCTTAGTGGTGGGTTTGTGGGCTGAAGATAAAATGTGAATAACTTCCGGGTCCAAGGTGTGATTTCTGACTAAAGTCGGAAGTGGAGGAGCCAAGCTGTTAATTTCAAAGTGTGAAGGGACTGGTGCTGTTGTCCCGACTGATGAACCAGAAGGTCCGAATTAGATCCAAGAACCAAGGACCGTCCAGAGTATATTTCTGTAGGTAGGGGAACCATACCTGACGAGGCCAGTACGGAGCAATTAGAATCATTGTGGACCCCAATTGGGAAGCTTTCTGGATGACTTTGGGGAGGAGTGGAATCGGAGGAAAGCATAAAGCAGTCCTGTTGGCCAAGGTTGGACTAGAGCATCCAGAGCTGCCTCCCTTGACGCTGGGTCAAGGAAAAGAACCTTTGCACTTGTGTTTCGTGGTGTTGCAAACAGGTCACAGCACGGAATCCCCATCTTTGAAAATCTGAGCTGCTACTGTTTCGTTCAGAGACCACTCGTGAGGAGAGAGAATAGTCCTGCTCAGTCTGTCTGCCAATACATTGGATTTTCCTGGAATGTGGGTCGCTACCAGGAAGCGCTTGGTAGCCACTGCCCATTCCCACACCCTCATGGCCTCTCTGCAAAGGGGTAAGATCTGGTCCCTCCTTGTTTGTTTAGATACCAGACCACCGACATGTTGTCTGTGTGGATGGCGATAATGCCTTGAGGGAGAAACTTGTGGAGGGCTTGTAGGGACAGAAGTACAGCCCTCATTTCCAACACATTGATATGGAGAAATGTTTCGTTTGGAAGCCAAGAACCCTGAACTGACCTGCCCAGACAATGCCCCCCACCCGTCTGGGAGGCATCCGTTGTCAAGGTGGCCACCGGAGGGTATAACAAAAGGTCTTCCCTGATTCAGATTGGATGGCAGAAGCCACCAGCGGAGGTCCCGCTTGCACGCTTCTGTAATCAGTATGTGATGATTGAGGGGGAGATCCTGAAAAGACCATTGTGTCGATAACAGCCACTGAAGAATCCTCATGTGCAATCTTGCCAGAGGAACTAGGAAAACCGTGGCAGACATTGAACCTAAAAGTTGCAGGACCATCCTGGCTGGGGCTTTGGATCTTAGAAGCAGGGCTCGGACTTGATCTTGTAATGTTTGTATCCTTTCGGTAGGAAGGAAGATTCGCATTAATTTTGAATCTATCTCTGCTCCTATGAATCTTATGCGCTGAGAAGGCAGCAAGACAGACTTTGACCAGTTGAATGTAATTCCCAGGGAAGCACCCAGGAGATGGTGGCTTGTAGGTTCTCTAGTAGTAGATGCCTGGTGGTGGCAGTCAGGAGCCAGTCGTCCAGATAGGGAAACACTTGGAATCCGAGACTCCTCAGGTGAGCAGTCACTACTGCCAAACACTTGGTGAACACCCTGGGGCTGTGGTGAGACCAAAGGGCAGTGCACAAAATTGGAAATGACTGTCTCCCAGGCTGAAGCGCAGATACCTCCTGGATGCCTGATGTATCGGTATGTGATAATAGGCGCCCTTGAGATCTATGGAGCACATCCAAACATCTTTCTCCAACAATGGGAGAATGGATTGTAAAGTGACCATTCGGAATTTGGACTTCATGACGGACTGGTTTAGTTTGCTGAGATCCAAGATGGGTCTCAGGTCCCCTGTCTTTTTTGGCACTAAAAAGAACCTTGAGTAATTTCCGGATCCGATCTGGTCTGTGGGGACCGGTTGGATGACTCCTTTTTCTAGCAGCTTTGAAGCTTCTACGGCTGCAATTTCCCTTTGACTGTGTGGTGGGTCCGGGATTTTTTTGGACGGTGGGGGTGAGTGTGTGAAGGGAATGGTGTAACCTCCGGCAATAATCCGAAGCACCCATCTGTCCTGAGTAATAGACTCCCAGGCTTTTAGGTGCATGGCAACGGCACCCGACTGGCTCGAGCAGCACAGCCGGGCAATCCCTCATGGAGTGTGGGAGGCTGAAGAGCCACGAAAGGACTCGCGCTCACCAGTGTTGCGGGGCCTCTGCCGCCTCTGGGACGGCGTCTCCCAGAAAAATTTTCCCGTCCTCTGCCTCTGGAAGGGGAATCTTCCTGCTGTTGAGGAAAGAATTTCTGTGATTTATGGAACCACATCTTCCCTCCTCTTTAGCCTTGGGATAAGGCTGAAAGGGAGTGGAATAACGTGCTCCTACGGCAGATAAAGTCTTTCCCTCCTGCTCACAGCGGGTAAGAGTGTCTTTACCTTGGGTCCAAACAAAGAGGACCCATCAAAGGAGCGTCGGCAAAGGAAGACTTGAAGGCCTCCAAAATGACACAACGGAGCCAGGCTTGTCTCCGTGAGCCACGCCTGTGCCTGCCGCTCTGCCGCCTTCGGCTGCATATGAAATGAGCCTCATGGACGAGTTAGAAATCGAGGTAAGGATAGCCAACTGAGAGCTAACCGACTGGGCTAGCTGCTCAGGTAGGTTACCTGAGAGGGAATCTGAGAGCTCCTTGACCAGATCCCTCTGTAGTCTGGTGAAATGTGCCAAATAATTCAGGGACCTCAGAGTAAAGGCTGCTGAAGTCAGGGTGCGCTTCCGCATCGTCCATGCTCCTAGACTCCTTATTAGGAGGATGGACGGACGTTGAAGCCTCTGCCACGTCCTGCTGGGTAGCAGATGCCACCACCATGGCATCTACAGCCACGCCTTTCATTAAGAACTCCTTCTCGGTGGGGCAGACAAAAATTTGTTAGGGCGAGAAGGCACTGGTTCCACAGTATCTGGATGTTCCCACCCTCCGACAAACCAAATCCAGGAGCTCGTCAAGGGCGGAGACACCCAGGAGGCGGAGGGCTGAGCCCCGAAGGCCTTGAGGAACACTGACTCATCAGCGGAGGGGTTTGGAATTCCAGCCGCCTCGTTGCTTGAGGATCTCTAGAATGTCTGCAAATGAGACATCATCCGAGGACGACTTTGGGGACCCCTCCACATCATCAAGATCAGTGTCCGATGTAAGAGACTCATCGGGGGAGTCCACGTGCTTCCTCTTGCACGATCTCTTCCTTGGGGGCTCCTCCGAAGACAACTCCGAAAGACCCTCAGGAGGAGGGGAACCCCCAGTGGGGGTAACCTCAGGCCCCGGGGCTCTGCTGCCTAGAGATAGGGGAACTGCCAAAGACCCAGTCTCCATGCCCAGGGAAGGTGCCGGTAAAGCCGTAGAGATGGCCGAAGACTTGGCCAAGGCACTCCTCATAGCTCTGAAGGCCGGACCCCCAGAATCCTGGGAGGGTCCAGTCTCCGGAGCCATGATAGCAGACGGAAGTCCCGCGGCCGAAGCACCGAGAGGGAGGCTTGGAACAGACAGCATTGGTCCCGAAACGTCACCCCCGGGTCCGGCCGAAGAAGTCCGTGTGCTAAACTCGGACCCGAAGGCCGGGTTTGGAGTAAGGGTCGGAGCCGACCCTAGGATCTCCACTGGCTCCATCAGCACCTGCTCCACGGAGCCGGGCGGTCAGAGGAGGAATGGCAATGGAATGGGCTATCGGCTCCGAAGCCAATTGGGTCGGAGCCGAAACAAATTTCTGAAAGACTGGGGACTGGAAAAGTCTTTGGAGCACCCTGTCTATGTCCAAATCTGACATCCTTGATGACCTGGAAGAGACCGAATGGATCCGGTAGGCCTCTCCAACGGCTCCAAGGGACTAGGGGACCGGCTCCGAATCGACTCGACAATTATCGGCGCGAAGGAGTGTCCAAACCAATTTCCATCGGTGCCGAAGAGGGCTTCGCCGAGGAGGAAGTGTCTGAGCGGACAACCTTCATCGGCTCCGAGATCAGTGGAGCCGATGAAGGTGACCGCCTCGATGCCCCAGCCGTCGGCTCCAACCCAGAGGAGTCGAGGCTGGAGGCATCGAGGCAGACCATTCGCCTCGGCCCAAGTCCGTGGAGCCGAAGGAGAAGCCTGCCTATGTCTTTTGGCGGTCGGTTCCGACGGACTGGTCGGAGCCGACGCCTTTCTTTTAGCAGGAGAAGGAGAGGAAGCTAATGCCTCTTCAAATGAGGGTTTAATAAGGCCTTTTAAAATAAGTTTATTTTTCCTCTCTTGGAGGACCTCGAGGAAAACGCGTGACACACGCTACAGGACTCCTGCAAATGTTTGGCCCAAACAGTACACACAGAGAGTGGTCATCTGTAATAGACATTTTGAAGCTGCACTTAGTGCACTTCTTAAAACCTGAAGGCCTAGGAGCCTGAGACATTATGGCAACCAATCAAGTGTAACAGCCAAAAACAAAACACACTAACTATCACAGAGAAAAAAAAAACTTTTCTCTCTCTTTTTTTTTTTTTTTATAACCAAGAACTGTCACAAAGAAGAAAAACTAGAAAGGATCCAAGAACCCTTAAATAAAAACGGAACTTGAAGACAAAGTGACTGACAGGGGAAGGCCCTTCAAATGAAAGGGAACCTCTAGTCAGAAAAAAGGCGCAATCACCACACAAATACTTCACAAAAATATCCAGTCATACACAAAAAGACGAAATAGCCGTTAAAACAGCTTTTTGTTGAAATTCTAGGAAATCCCTGACAGGAAAGTAAGTGAAAAAACACTACTTAGCTCAGCCAGCTCGAGACCACGTCTTTGCTTGATAGCGGCAAACGAGATCTGGGGGACTGGTAGTGGTGCATCCTGGGATATAGTAAGCTCAGCCAATAAGAGACTTCGCTCTTTGGCATAAGCGTGCCGAGTCGGAGCCGAGGATCGGCTCCGAACCCATCAGTCAGAATGTAGGCGAGATAGGATCACATAACATATTATGTTTTTTTTTCCTGTATGTGAAGTGCTTAGTCTTTGATTACAGGGAAGAAAACAATTAGTTATGTACTCACCATAATGTTAGATGTATGTGGCCCATCTCGCCTACATTCATTACTGACGGGCTCGGCTCCTACTCGGCCGCTATAACTAGCACGAAGTCTCTAATTGGCTGGGCTATGCCTGTATCCCAGGATGCACCACGCCCAAACCCCCAGATCTTGTTTGCCACAATATAATCATTGCACATACATAACCCCACAGGAACACACAGCAAGAAGAGAGAAAAAATAATATCCTCAGAAGGGTCTAAAAATATAAATTTCCTCCAAGTCCACCAGGAAGGGGGAAGGTGGGTGGGTACATAAGAATGTAGGCGAGATGGACCACATACATCTAACGTTATGGTGAGTACATAACTAATTGATGTAATGTGGTCCTATCTCGCCTACATTCATTACTGACGGGACAATGTCCCTAGCATCTATATCCTGGGAGGCTCATGGGAAAACACTCCTGAGCACCGTGGAACCAAAGGAAGCCCGGTCTCTAGAAGCCACGTCCAGCTTATAATGAGCAATAAAGGTGTGTGGGGAAGCCCAGGTGGCTGCCGCACAGATTTCATCCAAAGAGAGCCTAGCATGAAAAGCCACTGAGGTAGCCATAGCCCTGGTAGAATGCACCTTAACTGGGAAAGGTAGATCTCTATCTGCCAATGTGTAAATAAATGAGATACAGTCCTTAATCCACCTTGCAATAGTGTCTTTGGTCACAGGGCTACCAATCCTGTTCTCTGAAAAGGACACAAATAACTGATCGGATTTCCTCTCTTGTTTTGTCCTGTGCAAATAAAACCTCAGTTGTCTATGTACATCCAATTGGTGAAATTTGAATTCTGCCTGGTTTGAAAAGTGTGGGAAAAACACCGGTAACTCAATGGATTGGTGAAGACAGAAGGTAGAAGAAACCTTAGGAAGGAAGGGTTGAGTCTCAAGGATACTCTATCCTTATGAAAAATCAAATAAGGAGGTTTAACAGAAAGGGCTTGAAGCTCTGATATCCTTCTGGCTGAAGTAATGGCCACCAGAAAGGCTGTCTTCCAGGACAAATATTTTAATTCACAAGTGGCTGCAGGCTCAAAGGGAGAAGAAGTTATGGCTCTAAGCACCAAGTTTAAATCCCATGGTAAAACTGGCTGTGAAACTGGGGGACGAAGTAACCAGGCTCCTTTTAGGAATGCTTTACACAGTTTATGGCCCATGAGGGAAGGCTCATATGAAACGTGAAAATTAGAAATTGCCGCCAGCTGTACCTTAATAGTGGAGGCAGCGGAACCTTGTTTGAAAAGAGTAGCCAAAAATTCTAAAACTGCCGTCACAGGGGCTGTGAAGGGATCTAGGTTATGTGACTGGGCCTAGATAGCAAATCTTTTCCATTTACTGGAGTACATCTCCTTAGTGGAAGGCTTGTGGGAAGAAGATAAGATATGTACCACTTCCGGTGTAAAGGAAAGCTGTCTAAGGACGGAAGTGGAGAAGCCAGGCAGTGAGCTTGAGGGTTCGCAGGGATGGGTGGAACTGCCCTGACAGATGAGTCAATAGGTCTGGAACTGGGTCCAGAATCCAAGGACCGTCCATAGTATATCTCCGGAGAAAGGGAAACCAAACTTGACGGGCCAGTGTGGTGCGATCAAGATCATTTTGCTTCCCAAGGAAATTGCCTTCTGAATCACTCTTGGCAGCAGAGGAAATGGAGGGAAGGCATAGAGCAGACCGGGGGGGGCCAATCGTGGACTAGAGCGTGCCCGGGTGACTCCCCCTGAGGGGGGATCAGAGTGAAGTAATTGCTGCACTTGGCATTGAGGGGACTGGCAAATAGGTCGCAGCACGGTAGACCCCACCTGGAGAAGATCTGAGCCGCAACTCTATCGTTCAGGGACCACTCGTGAGGCATCAGAATAGCTCTGCTTAGCCTGTCTGCTATCACATTGGACTTCCCCGGAATGTGCGTTGCCACTAGAAAAAGTTGGGAAGACACCACCCAATTCCACACTCTCACAGCCTCTCTGCAAAGGGGATAGGACTTGGTTCTCCCCTGTTTGCTCAGGTACCATACGACTGACATGTTGTCGGAAAGAATTGAGATAGTGCCCTTGGGAAGAGAGCTGTGAAGTGCTTGCAACGCTAGTAGCACCGCTCTCATCTCCAAAACATTTATATGCAAGTGTAGCTCGTGTTCCTGCCACGTGCCTTGGAACGTTCTTCCCAGATAATGCCCCCCCCACCCTGTCTGGGAGGCGTCCGTGGTCACTGTGGAAGTAGGGAGAGGAGGATTCAGGGATCTCCCTGTGTTCAGATTGGGTGAATGAAGCCACCAACGCAGATCCTGTCGGCAATGTTCCGTTATAAGAATCGGATGAGACAGAGGGAGCTCTTGAAAGGACCACTGGACCGAAAGAAGCCACTGTAGTGTCCGCATATGTAGCCTGGCCAGGGGTACTAGTACGATGGTGGCCGCCATGGAACCTAGTAACTGAAGAACTAGTCTGGCTTGGACCTTTTTCAGAGGTAATAAGGCCAAAACTTGAGCCTGTAGCACTTTTATTCTTTCTGTAGGAAGGAAAGCCCTCATTTCTGTGGAATCTAGCTCTGCGCCGATAAATGCAACACATTGTGATGGCAGCAAGACAGATTTTTGCCAGTTGAAAGTAATCCCTAGGAGATGACCCAGTTGATGGTGGCCTCCGTGGCTCGAACAAGTAGATGTAAGTGATTCCTGGAGGCCTTGTTTATCTTGATGTGATAATAGGCGTCCTTCAGATCGATGGAGCACATCCATACTCCTTTTTCCAACAAGGGAAAAATGGTTTGAAGAGTGACCATTCAGAACTTGGACTTCTTGACGAAACAGTTTAAACGGCTGAGATCCAAGATGGGCCTCAAGTCCCCTGTTCTTTTGGGCACCAAAAATAACATTAAGTAAGTTCCTGATCCGATCTGGTCTGAGGGGACTGGTTGGATGACTCCTTTTTCCAGCAGCTTTGAGACTTCTAACGCTGCTTGGTCCCTTTGACTGGGTGGAACGTCTGGGACTCTCTTGGGTGGCGGAGGGGGTGAGATAAAGGGAATGGTGTAACCTCCGGCAATAATTCGAAGCACCCAACGATCCTGAGTGATGTTTTCCCAGGCTTGCAGATGCTTCAAGAAACGACCCCCGACTGGCTCCGGAGAGGCACAGTCGGGCAGTCCCTCAGGGACGTTAGTAGGAGGAACCACGAAAGGACTCGTGGTCTCCTGAGTTGCAGGGGCCTCCCCCGCCCCTAGGGCGACATCTTCCAGAGTAATTCCCCCCTCCCCTGCCTCTGGAGGGGGGGGTCACCATGATGGTCAGGATAAGACGTCTGAGACTTCCTGAACCACATCTTTCCTCCCCTCTGCGCCTTGGGATAAGGTCTAGAGGGAAGCGAAAAACGGGCCCCAACGGCAGACAAAGTCTTACCCTCTTGCTCACATCTGCTGAGAGTGTCTTTCTTCGGGTCCAAAGAGGGAGGACCCATCAAAGGGAGCGTCCGTGAATGAAGACTTGAAGGCCTCCGTGAAGTGACACAGGCGCATCCAGGCTTGCCTCCTGAGGGCTACACCTGAGCTAGCTGCCCTACCCGCCCCCTCGGCTGCATAGGATATGAGCCTCATGGACGAGTTAACAATAGAAGACAGGGTAGACAGCTGGGCATTGACAATCTGGTTCACCGCCTCAGGCAAGTTATCCGACAGAGTATCTCCCAACTCCTTGAGGAGATCTCTTTGGAGCCTCGTAAAATGACACAGATAATTCAGCGACTGCAAAGTAAAGTCGCTGAGGACAGGGTACACTTTCCATACCGATCCATACTCCTAGACTCCTTGTTAGGAGGATGAACGGAAGCAGAAGGCTCTGCAACTTCTTGCCGAGTGGCAGACGCCACCACCATGGCATCTACAGGAACTCCTTTCATCAAAAATTCTTTCCCAGGAGGCGCAGACAAAAACTTGTTGGGGCGGCTGGGAACCGGTTCCACAGAGTCAGGGTGCTCCCACACCCTTCGACAAATAAGGTCCAACAGTTCATCGAAGGGGGGAGACACCCAGGAGGCAGAAGGTTGGGCTCTGAAGGCCTTGAAGAAGACCGACTCCTCCTCAGAGGGGGTTTTGGAGGGCCAGTCGCCTCTCTGTCTCACAATCTCCAGGATGTCGGAGAATGAGACATCGTCGGAGGATGACTTTGGGGACCCCTCTGCATCATCGAGGTCGGTGTCTGAGGTGACAGACTCATCTGGGGAGTCTATGTGCTTCCTCTTACACAGCTTCTTTCTGGGAGGCTCTTCAGGCAAGGACTCTGAAGGGCCCTCAGAAAGCAGGGGACCACGCATGGGGGTATCCTCAGGCCTTCGAGCCCCACTGCCTGCAGATAGGGGGGCATCAGAGGCTCTAGTCACAGTGTCCGGGAAAGGAGTGGTTGACTCGAGTGATGTTACCGAAGACATGGCCAGTGTGCTCCTCATGGCCTCGAAGGCAGGTCCACCTGAATCCAAGGAGCGACCCATCTCCGAGACCACGATCGGAACAGGGGTTCCCCCAGCCGAAGCACCAAGAGGGAGACTCGGAGCCGAAGTCTGGAGCCCCGATGCATCCCCCCTCGGGTCCGACCGACGAAACCAGAGTGCTGAAACCATCAGATGGGACCGAAAGGGTTGGAGCCAAAAAACTCAAAGGGGGTTTCGGAGCTGACCCAAGGACCTCACTTGACTCAGAACACTCCAGCTCCGACGACACAGAGGTGGTCGGAGGTGGAATTATCAGAACCGACACAAGGACAGGCTCCGGAGCTGACTGGGCTGGAGCCGAGAATAATTTAGTTAACACTGGTGACTGGAGGAGCCTCTGCACCACCCTATCCAAATCTGAATCAGACAACCTGGAGGACTTGGAGGACACAGAAGGGGGTTGAGAAGTTTTCTCTAAAGGATCCAATGCGAAGCTAGGAGAATGGCTCTGAATCAGTTCCAAGACAATTGGAGCCGAAGTCGGCTCCAACACAACAGAAACCTCCTTCGGCTCCGAAGGCAGTGGGACCGAGGAAGCCGTCTTCGGTACCGACAGCATCTCCTGCGGCTCCGAGACCAATGGAGCCGAGGAAGGTGAAACAGTCTTTGATCTTTTCTCCGATGGCTCCGACGAACTGGACGGAGCCGGAGATCTCTTTTTTGTTTTAGATTTCCCGCTAGAGGGAGAAGACGCCAAAGCTTCTTCCAAGGCAGGTTTTAACAGGCCCTTGAGAATCAACTTATTTTTTCTCTCTTGCAAGACCCTGGAACTAAACTAATGACACACACTGCAGGACTCTTGCAAGTGTATAGCGCCCAAACAGTATACACAGATGGCATGGCCATCAGTTAAAGACATCTTATATGAACATTTAGCGCACTTTTTGAACCCAGAAGGCCTATGTTCCTTCTGATCTTTGCCTGACATTTGTAAAGCGACAGAAAAACAACACCACGAAGGGAGGAGAAGGGACTCTAACTCAAATGCCCCTAAAAGAACCAAGGAGACACAACGAACAGGGCTAAGGCCCTCTTACTTAAACAGGCCTAGCCCGCCAAACACAAGTATACCACAACTACAATTATCAAAAAGGTCACAAAAAACACCCAGACACAAAACGTAGCTATTAAAATAGCTTTTGGTTGGAAAATATTCCACAGAAAACTAAGTAAATAGTTCAATAAAGTACTTAGCCACAGCCAAGCTCGAGACCACGTCTTCACTCGAGCGGCAAATGAGATCTGGGGGTTTGGGCGTGGTGCATCCTGGGATACAGGCTTAGCCCAGCCAATTAGAGACTTTGTGCTAGTTATAGCGGCTGAGTCGAGCCAGTCAGTAATGAATGTAGGCGAGATAGGACCACATTACATCCCCTTTTTGAAAAGAAAAACTTGACTTTTGGGTGGAGTGCTCCTTTAAGAAACACCTGTAGTCTGGATGAATAAGGATAAGCATAGGAAGTTACTTTCTTTATTGCATCTGTCTCTTGTGAGTCAGGCAGAAATTAGTACAGGTCAATAGAACAGGTCAGTTAAGGTTAATCATCTGTGAACAGAGGGGGTGGAGCTAGGAACAAAACCTTCTATTTAAGGGGTAAAATAAAACATTTCAGAGCTTTACTAGAAAGGCTCACCCAGGCTCTGCTACACTTTGCTGTGAGGGAAAGGTTAGTTTGCTTTTTATTTGTTGTATTACTTTATTGCCTTTTTCTATTTTGAATACTGGGATTTGTTTTATTTACCTTGTGCTTTACTTGTATTCTGCTTTTAACTGCATATTAAAACTTGAAAAGAGATCACAGCTCTGTCTCCTGTGAGTCAGGCAGACTATTTTCCCACCCTCCTACCTGGTTACTGTATTGTTCTTAAACATCACTGTCTTTCTAGTTGCCTTCCTCTTACGTTAAATTGACCATATATCTCATTTCCTCTCTGTTTTTACTGGCTTGTGTGAGCACAAAATTATCATTTTGTGAAATCACTCCCCTTCAACTATTTAAATTTATTGGCCATCCTACTGCATTCCATAGTACCAGAATACAAAAGTGACCACCCCCTTTCAATCTATCTTGCTGTTTTAAAAATAGTGACTATCCACTAAAGTTTAACTTTTTAGACAGGTAAAAAAAGAAGTTATGTACTTACCATAACATTCCATGTGAGTTATCTCTCCTTTATTCTCACTGATGGGTTCTGAGCAGATTCTTGGCTCCGACACGGCTGATAGCAAAACTCAAGGTTTGCCAGTAGCTCGAGACCAAGCCCCTTATCCCATGATACACTGCTGGAATTACCTCAGATCTTGTTTGCTGCGTGTATATATACCCCTGTAAGGGGGTGCACTCCCCAAGAAGGAAGAAGAAGTATTGAACAACCAGGATGATACTAGCCTCTAGGTCAACTGTCAGCCAGGAGGGGGATGGAGGGAGGGACGTGAGAATAAAGGCGAGATAAACTCACATGGAACGTTATGGTAAGTACATAACTTCTTTATGTGAAGTTGTTAAATCTCGCCGTTTATTCTCACTGATGGGTAGCATCCCCTAGCACCCTCAATCCTGGGTGGCTCAAGGGAGTATATTTTTCAGAACCGTAGAACTAAAAGAAGACCTGTCCCTGGAAGCCTTATCCACTTTGTAATGAGTGATAAAAGTATGAGGCTTAGACCAAGTGGCTGCAGCACAAATTTTATCAAGGGGCAATTTAGCTTGAAAAGCAGAAGACGTAGAAACGGCTCTGGTTGAATGAGCCTTTACTTTGTGTGGCAAAGGTATGTTAGCAGTTGCATGAACAAATGAGATACAATCCGATGACCATTTTGAAAGGGTTGTTTTAGCCACTGGTCTACCTTTTCTGGCCTCCGAAAAGGATACAAAAAGTTGATCTGATTTTCTAATATCCTTAGTTCTATCAAGATAAAATCTGAGCTGTCTGTGCACGGCAAGTTTGTGCAGCATGTATTCTAATTTGTTGGAATGGCTGGGAAAAAAGCCTGGTAACTCAATGACCTGATTGATATTAGACTCAGAATAGACTTTAGGGAAAAAGGAGGGGTTTGTTCTGAGAGATACGCTATCAGCATGGAAAATCATATAAGGAGGTCTGATAGATAATGCCTGAAGTTCTGACACTCTGATGGAAGAAGTGATGGCCACTAAAAAAATAGATTTCCAGGACAAAAATTTGAGATCACAAGATGATGCTGGTTCGAAGGGGGGAAGAATTATCTGAGATAGCATAAAATTCAAATTCCAGGGAGAATAAGGGGTTTTGACAGGAGGCCTCATGTGAAAAACAGCTTTGAGAAAAACCTTAGATAACTTATGGGCCATAATATTTAACCCATCCAATCCAAGGTGGAAATTAGATATGGCGGCTAGCTGAACCCGAACTGTGGCAGCTGCTGCTCCTTCCTTAAAAATCATTGTCAAAAACTCTAAAATGGAGATGACAAAGGAGCTCGGAAAGGGTAAATGTTTTTGTATACTGGCCCAAATGGAGAATCTTTTCCACTTACTGCGATATAGTTTTCTGGTGGATGGCTTATGAGAAGACAATAGAATTTGTCTTGTCTCATCTGAGAATAAATGAAGCCAGGATATTTGGGGAAGTGGATCAGCCAAGCAAGTCAGCTTTAGAGACTGCAATGAAGGATGGAGGTCCCCTAACGGGTGTGTAAGGAGGTCTGGAACTGGGTCCAGGATCCATGGATACTCCAGCAGATGATGGTGAAGAAAAGGGAACCAAATCTGTCGAGGCCAATGGGGGGGCTATAAGGATAATGGTCCTTCCCAGCGACTTTGCTTTTTGTAAAAACCTGGGTATCAATGGAATTAGAGGGAATGCATATAGGAGACCCGGAGGCCAATCGTGTACGAGTGCGTCTCTCGGGAGATGTCCCAGAGGTGGTATTAGGGCAAAGTAGCTTCTGCGTTTGGTATTGATGCGACTGGCAAAGAGGTCGCAGCAAGGCTGGCCTCATTTGCAGAAAATCATGTCCGCAACATGTTGGTTGAGAGACCACTCGTGAGGCAACAGGATTGCCCTGCTCAGTTTGTCTGCTATCACGTTGGATTTTCCCGGGATGTGCGTTGCTAACAGAAAACGTTGGGATGACACAGCCCATTGCCTTACCCGGAGGGCTCAAGGGGATAAGACTCGGTTCTGCCCTGTTTGTTCAAATATCAGACCACTGACATGTTGTCCGTCTGAACTGCAATTGTCCCTATAAGAAGAGAGTCCTGAAAGTACTGCAACACCAGAAGTACTGCTCTCAACTCCAGAACATTGATATGCAGGATTGGACTCTTGATCCGTCCATGTGCCTTGGGCAGTCTTTCCCTGAAAATGCCCCCCCCCACCCTAACAGGGAAGCGTCTGTGGTCACAGTGGCTACTGGGGGGGGACAAAGGGTCTTCCTATTGTGACATGAAGAGACGTCAACCACCACCGAAGGTCCCTCTTGCAAGAGTTTGTGATGAGAATCATGTGGTTCATTGGCAATTTCTGGTAAGACCATTGAGCGAACAGGAGCCATTGAATAATTTGCATATGCATCCTTGCAAGTGGAATGGCTAGAATTGCTGCTGCCATCAAACCTAGTACCTTCAAGACCTCTGAGGCTGTAGCTCTGTTCTTCGACACCAATGAGTTGACGTGTTGACAAAGAAGTGAGACCCTTTCAATTAGAAGACGTAGAGTGGTGGTTGAGGTATCTAACACTGCTCCTATAAAGACGGTATGCTGCGATGGCGACAAGGCAGACTTTTTGAAGTTGACTGTAATGCCTAAGTGGTGGCAGAGTGTCAGAGTAGATTGTGTTGCCTGAATCAATTGATACCTGGTGGTGGCGGTGAGGAGCCAATAGTCTAGATATGGAAATACCTGGAATCCTAGACACCTAAAGTGAGCTGTGACCACTGCCATGCATTTGGTGAAAACTCTCAGGGCTGTAGTGAGACTAAAGGGCAGGGCTCGAAACTGGTAGTGATTGGCTCCCAGTCGGAAACGCAGGTGATCTCTAGAGTGTCTATCTTTATGTGGTAGTACTCGTCCTTGAGATTGATGGAGCACATCCAATCGCCGTTCCCTAGAAAGGGAAGAATGGCCTGAAGCGTGACCATTCGGAACTTCTCTTTTTTTACAAATTGGTTGAGTCTGCTGAGGTCCAAGATAGGTCTCCAGTCCCCTGTTTTCTTTGGAACCAAAAAAAAACTTGAGTAAGTTCTGAATCCGGTTTGGTCTGCTGGGACTGGCTGGATCACTCTTTTTTCTAGTAACCTGCGTACCTCTATAGTTGCTTGTTCCCTGAGACTGGGTGGAACATCCGGGATTCTGTTGACAGGAGTGGGAAAGGCTCCTTGTGCTTTTCGGAACCACATCTTTCCGCCCTTAGGTCTCTTGGGATAGGGCCGAGTAGGAGTAGAAAAACGGACTCCAATGGCAGATAGAGTCCTGCCTTCCTGCTCATGCCTGGTCAGAGTTTCCTTTACCTTGGGCCCAAACAGGGATGAGCCATCAAATGGGGTGTTGATAAAGGAAGACTTGAAAGGCTCCGCAAAGGAACAGAGATGCATCCAGGCTTGTCTACACAGGGCAATGCCTGAACTAGCGGCTCTACTCGAACCATCAGCTACGCAAGATATCAGACGCATGGACGAGTTCACAATCGAGTTTAGGGTAGCGAGCTGGGTGTTAACTTTGTCGGCAACCCCTGCAGCTACTGTACCCTGGAGAGTATCTCCTAGCTCTTTCAGAAATTCTCTTTGTAGTCTTGCAAAATGGGTTAAATAGTTCAGTGATTGAAGGGAAAAAGTCGCTGAACTAAACATGCGTTTCTCATATCTATCCATGATCCTGGAATCTCTGTTAGGAGGATGGATAGATGAGGACGTCTTGGACGTTTCCTTTTTGGTGGCTGCCGCCACCACCATGGCATCAACAGGCATTCCCTTAGTCAAAAAAGCTTTGTCCCCTGGGGCAGAGATGAACTTATTTGGCTTCCGAGGGACAGGTTCCATGGCCTCCATTGACTCCCATGCCTTACGAGAGATCAGCTCCATGAGCTCATCGTAAGGTGGAGACACCCAAGAGGTGGAAGGTTGACACCCGAAAGCCTTCAAGAGCACTGACTCATCTTCAGTAGGGCTTTTGGACTGCCAAACATCCCTCTGATTAAGGATCTCTAATATCTCTGCAAAGGAGATATCCTCAGAGGAGGATCCAGGGGACCCTTCTGACTCATCCAAGTCAGTGCCAAAGACTCCTGTGGGGAGTCCAAGTGCCTCCTCTTGCACAGTCTCTTCCTGGGTACCTCCTCAGTGGGGGCATCTGGGGAGGTCTCAGAGAGCAGGGGGCGCCCTGTGGGGCTGCTTGAGGCTCAGGGTCTCTACGCTTGGGTTGACTGGTAGAAGCAGGAGCGGACACAGGCGCTTGAAGGGAGAAGGAAGCCAGACCTGATGCTGATGATGTCTTTGGAGACAGGACTCTCCTCATGGCATCAAACACACCATGGCTCCGACATGAAGGGGCAGACAGATCCGAAGGGACCATCTGATCCTACCGCACCGGGGCCATGACCTCCGAGCCCAAGGTAGGAGCCGAGCTTATCTGAGCCGAAGCCCCGAGAGGAAGAGTCGGCACTGACAAATCGGTACGACTATCCTCTCTGGACCCGACAGGAGAGTGTCAGCTCCTACAGTCCCCAGTCAGCATTGAGGACATCAGACTAGATGGAACCGATAACACCGGAGCAGGCCTCGGCTCCACAGGCTCAACAACCATCAGGTCGGGCTCCTCCAGCTCCGAAAGTCCAGTACGGCTCGGAGGAGGAGCAGTCAAGTCCGTGTTAATGGTCTTCGGTTCTGACGAAGGCGTCGGAGCCGACAACAATTTGGCAAGGCCTGGTGTCCGTAAAAGCTCCTGCACTAACCCGGTCCATATCCAGATCTGAGAGGCTGACAGAAGACTTTGAGGAGTGCACTGAGGGTGCTGACTAGAGCAGAGGAGATGAGGGAATCTCAGAAACCGGCTCCAAAGCTGTGAGCTGGCTCCGAACAGAAGGGACACTCGGTTCCAAGGGCAGTGGAAACGATGACTCTGCACCCTCCCATTTTTTAGCCTTTTTCGATACTTTGGAGTCACATAAAGACTTGGATGACTTTGAGGATTTACTAGCACCATCCTGGTCACCCAGTGCTTCTGAGAAGGGGTGCTGAAGTAAACCCCTATCCACTAATTTCCTCCTCCTCTCTAAAAGTACCCTGGAAGAGAAGGAGTGACAGATGCTACAAGAGTCTTGGAGATGTAATGCCCCAAACAATAAACACACTGAACGTGCCAGTCAGTGACTGACATTTTTTGTCCAGAATCCATACATTTTTTGAAGCCAGATTTAGGATGTGGCTTCTCTTTCTCATCAGACATCTCTTTTTTAGGATTACACAAATTTAAACAATAGAAAAACACACTCAAGAAACTATCTAAGAAACTATTACTAAGAAATTGGTTAAATACCAGGCCAACTACTAGGCCAGCTCTATAGAAAAAAAACAATCCAACACAGGGCACTTATCTAAATCTAAGTCTAAATCTATATAGAATATATATATATATATATATATATATATATATATATATATATATATATATATATATATATAAACTATGCTAACAAGAAAGTCAAGAAAAAAGTTTTTAAAACTTGCAAATAAACAAATCCATCTAAAATTGACCCGAGCTATCTGGAACACAGAGATCTGTGCCACGGCAAACTAGATCTGAGGTAATTCCAGCAGTGCATCATGGGATAAGGGGCTTGGTCTCGAGCTACTGGCAAACCTTGAGCTTTGCTATTGGCCGTGTCGGAGCCGAGGATCGGCTCCGAACCCATCAGTGAGAATAAACAGCGAGATTTAACAACTGCACATCTTAAGTTACCTACTTTCACATCTAACTCCTCTAGTGCACACTGCAGTGTTTAGGATAAACCATTTTTTTTCATCTTACCTTTTTAAGCATCCCTGTGACTAGCACTTGCTTTAAAACCTGCTGGAAAGCACTAGGAAGTCTTAAACGGATACAAACTCCCAACTCTCCTTGTTAATAAGGAGAAATTAATCATAGGCACTAAACAGCTTACAATTGCAAAGTACCTTGCTGAGGTAAGGGACAACAGCTCTTATACTTTAAAAAAAAAAAAAAAGCACCAAACCAGGCATGTCCAAGGGTCAGCTTCCGGTGATTTCTCCTGTCCACCTGGTGAATTGGCATACTAGGGCAATGCAGCAATTGCCTCATGTACACAGACAACCCTCTCTCTACCACCCAACACTACAACCTGCTTGAGATGCACTTACATAGCCAAACTGGAAGCAAAGCTCTCTCCACCCAAGATTGTGCAAAACAGTCAAGAGGAGAAGGTTATCACCTGTACTACACCTCAAGCAACACATAGCCCTTCTAAACCCACACCACCAACACCCACACATAGCAACACTAAACTCACACATGTGGAGGCCATTACCATTAACCTGCCCAAGCAACAAGGACCTCCGAAGCTGAAACGCAAATAAACACCAGTCACAACCAAAGTGTCACACAGCTCACAACACCAGTGTGCCACCCAACAGCAGCCCCTAAGGCAAGACCACGTACCCAACACTTTAGTCATAGGTGACACTATAGTCAGGCACACTGATGTCCCACTCACCAGGCTGAACAAGGAGAAAATTACAGTCAGCTGCCTGTCGGGTGCCAGGATCCACCAAATAACGCATGGACTAAAGTCACTCTACAACAAGTACAAATATGACTCTGACATTGTCCATGTTGGAGTGAATGACTTGAGACATACCTCCCTGGACTACATGAAAAGAGACATGGAAGAGCTCATGGATGTGGCCCAGGCAGGTATGACCCTAGCCCTGTGTAGCATCCTGCCTTCACCCAGAATGATACCGCAGTACAAGGACAAAATGATTGAACTCAACAATTGGCTAAGATTCTGGTGTCATTCAAAGGGGATCCAGTATTTGTCTACCTGGAACAATATGATCAACAGACCACGATTCTTTGCCAGAGATGGTCTGCACGTGTTGCCCCTGGGATTCAGATTACTGGCTAAGGCTCTTGCCACCCTTATAGTGCCTTTTTTAGGCAAAGTTCAAAGGACAAAACCACCACTGTAATGGGTACAAGCATGCAAAATCTGAAGGTAATGCTGCGCAGTGCAAGAAGTCTAAACCTCCAAATGCACTCTCTCGAGGCACTCCTAATAATGGAGAACATCGATATCTGTGCAGTAACTGAGACCTGGTTCAAGGCTCCAGAGAGCACCCCTGCAATACCAGGCTACAACTCTTACCACACTTTTCGGCCACCAAACCAGGTCCAAAACACTAAAGGTGGAGGAGTGTCCATATTCACCAAGGATATTCACACCAGGCTAGATACCCAACACAATGTGCCTGAAGTTCTCTAGGTGCAACTAACACTAGGTAAGACTGCAATCCAAACTGTAGCTTGCTACAGATCCCCCACCATGCCCCAAGATTCTCACTACACCTTTCTAAACATAAAGGAAAATATTAAGATACAACCAAACACCCTAATACTGGGTGATTTCAACTACCCTGCCATTAACTGGGAAAACTACTCGTGTACCAACACCTTTGCCCAATGGTTCTTAGAATTCATAAAATTTCAATACACTGGATCAACTAATACTTAGTCCCAACCAGGGGCTCCAATATCCTAGACCTGGTCATTATCAACATGGGAAATCGATGCTCCACACCTATGGTCAATCCCTGGTTGGTCAGGTCTGACCATAAGCTAATCACCCTTGACATCCAGATCCCACCCTCACCCCCCAGTAAGGAAACCTCTGTAAAAAACTTATCCAAAGCCAACTTCATGCTACTCAAGTCAGAAGTGACAAACTTCGTGACGCCCATGCCGACGGGAAATGCAAGTTCGACTGTTGACTCCAACACTAAGGCACTGTACGAGCACATCCACTTGTGCATGAATCGTGCCATCCCCAATAGAACCAAGACGCTCTCCTCCAAAAAAAGGAAGCCAATCTGGTGGTCCCTTGCCATAAACAAACTTTACAACAAACGGAAGAAACTGTTGCAAAAAAGAGGAAAATCCCAGGATGCAACAAACTACCTTACCAGCCTCAGTAAAAAGCTGAGATCCCTCATAAAATCCTCAAAAGCTAGTTACGAAAATAAAATTGCCAAAGATTCCGAAGACAACCACAAGGCATTCTACAGCTATGTCAAGAATCTAAATGGCAATGATCACATCTGAGCTACAACAGAATGGCATTAAATATACTGATCCCAAAGATATTGCCAATATCCTGGCAGATCAATTCAGTGAAAACTTCACCCTCCTCTCTCCCCCTAAAGAGCCCATCTCAATACCGAAAGATTGCCAAATTCCGGTAATAATGGCCACACAGGTAAAAACGCACTCTCCAAAGCTAAGAATATAGCATCCACAGGACCAGATGACATCCCAGGCCTATGTACTACAATATGCCAAACAAAAAGTCTATTGCACCAATTTCACTCTGCCTACCATAGATAAATCCAAAAACACAAAAAAGGCAGACGACTCCATGTAGAGCTGATCTAATATTTTTTATTCAATAAAATCAGAAATAAAACCTTGTATGAGCATTTTCAGGTTATCTGATGAAGGGCGTGTTAGCCTGAAAGCGCTCATACAAGTTTTATTTCTGATTTTTTTTAATAAAAAAGATGAGATCAGCTCTACGTAGAGTCCTCTGCCTTTTTTGTGTTTTAGGCTATGTACTACATGAACTACAAAATGAGCTGGCACCTCAACTAAGTGTCATGTTTAATCATAGCCTCACATCAGGCTTTGTGCTCACCGAGTGGTGCACAGCTACAGTTATCCCACTCCACAAGGGGGGAGCCACCTTGGATCCTGGGAGCTACCACCCCATCAGTCTGTCGAGCCTGATCTGCAAGGCCATGGAACATAAAAAAAGACATTGGCAACCTTCAAACACTGGACCCCACCCAGTTTGGGTTCGTGAAGGGCTGAACTTGTCTCCTGAACCTGACTGACTTCTTCTAATCAGTCTCCAGAGCAGTGGACAAGGGTAAGGTGGTCCACACAGCCTATCTGGAGCTTGCCAAGGCCTTCGACACTATCACTCACTCTGGAATCATAGATAAACGTACTAAGCTGGGCATTAATCCCTATGTCACTCGATGGGTTGCCAGCTGGCTTACTGACAGAACCCACAGTGTAAAAGTAGCCGACTCAAAATCCAGCTCCAGACAAGTGACAAGTCGAGTACCTCAGGGTCCAGTCCTGGGACCGCCCTTGTTTGGCATCTATTTCTCTGAAGTACAGGCCAACACTAAGGGACTCTGGCTAACAAAGTACGCAGATGACTGCAAACTGGGAGCCATTATTGAATCCCCAAATGATGTGGATAGTCTACAAAAAGGCCTTACAGATACAGATGCTTGGTGCCAGAGCCATGGGCTCAAGCTCAATGCCAAGAAATGTATTTATCCCCTTTGGGAAAAAACATCTACCCGTGAATTATCACATAAATGGCAGTACACTAAACACCGAAAGTGTGATAACAGACTTAAGGACACAGGTGGACAGTGGTCTCACCTTCGATAACCACAACGCCACAACAGTTAGGAAATCCTTCTATGTGACACACCTCTTCACTAAGGGCTTTTCATCCAGAAAAAAGGAGGTCATTGTCCCACTGTACTCATCCCTCATTAGACCCATTGTAGAATACAATGCCCCATTTGGTATGTACATCTCAAGACATTTGCAACAACTGGAAATGCCGCAGAAATACCTCACTAAAAGAATCACAGGTCTAAAGCAGATGCCCTATGCTGACCGTCTAAAAAAACTCAACCTATACTCTGTCACATATTGTCTACTGACAGGCGATCACTGCTTAACATACAAGGCCATGTCAAACCCAGAGCTGTTGGACATGCTACACTTAAAGAAATCCCAATCCCTCAGAGGCACATGCTTCCAGGGATCTAAACCTTGTCATCATAATGAACAAAACATGCTGGAGGGATAGGTTCCTGACCCAGAGACTCCCCAGACTCTGGAATAGACTGCCCATACATGTCAAGCAGAGCGCCTCTTTTGCACTCTTCAAAAGGAACCTTGATGATTGGATGGGAGATAGGAAATTCACCCCAGGGATCACGTCAGTCGCCCTGCTAGACAGGGGTTTAGGGAAGTAAATACTGTGGGAAGAAATAGCCAGGGAATTGTTATGGCTAGGCGTGTACAGACCCTAGGGCCGATAGCCTAGTACCAACATATGAACATATGAACCTGTCGACCTGGAGATCATGTCAAGCCTAGCCGTCTCATCCCAATGTAATACCATAGATACTGTAGTCAATATGCAGGATTGTATTTATTGTCTGCCCAAGACCAGGAGGGTTGTGGGTGCTATCCCCAGTAAGAATTTACAGTGCCCCATCCACTTGTTCAGGTTCCTTTCTAAAGACGCGGCAGTTGGTGGGAGACACATCTGTCCATCCAGCATGTCCTATTCAAGTCGCAGGCCATATTTAGGTGGCTGGTATCCGTAGCTCTAGTCGGATGTGCAGCAACACATCTATACAAAACTGAGTATAGTGACAGGGACTTTAATCGGTCTGTGCAAAGCATGTGCTGGAGTCCCTTGATCTTCTTAAATGTAGTGTTACCAGGAAACCTGAATGAAGAAAAAGAGATAACAGATTGTGAAGTGACATCATTTTGAACTTGGGCACTATCACAAACAGATTTAGAAAAGAAACATACAGAACTGGTTTCAAGTATTTTCTTTCTTTGGCACTAAAAATATAACATTTTTCCCACCTGAGAAGGAAGAACTAACTCTACCACTCTCTGGGATTGAGTACGACAAAAAAACAGGTGGAAAATACATGAGGGATTACTCCCAGGAAAGGAGGAATTTTCTCCCACTGCCATCTGTAACCTTGATTAATTATATTCAGAAACAATTTGTCTAAACTGTCTGTTACCAAGGAGAAAAGTGAAGATTCAGACTTTTTGGACAGGAAAGGGGGTTGCCAGGGTTGTAGGTCCTTTGAACAGTCATTCTGACTTGTTGTATAGTCCTTACTTTGAGGGGGTTTCCTGAAATCTTTTTGGTACTCCCATGCCATTTCTTTTTAAACATCTGTTTACCTGCATTTTATTCAGACTTTTTTCACATCATCTGGGAAAGTCTAAGAATCCAGCCAGACAAACCTCCTCAAAACAGTACTAGTGGCTAGGAAGATGCATCAACAGTCATACAGACACTGTAAACAATGAATAGTGACTTGTACAACTGAAAAAATAAAAATATTTAAAGGAGATTTTTCCTCACTAGAAGAAATTGCAAACAAAACATTCCTCATACTTTCACAGCTACAATACACTTTAACATACAAGCCTAGCAATTCAAAATTTTTAAAATCAAAGTCGCAGAAGCATACACTTTTCCCATAATCGTCAATAATCTTCCCATCCTTATCAGAAAGTAGGACTGGAATTAACTAAATCTTTCAGTAGCAGTAGGACTAACAAAAGCCATAGCTGCTAGTACAGGTTTGGGAACACTGTATATAAAATAAAGACTGAGGAACGTTGCACATTCTATCTGCCTTTTTAGGGGCAGCTGGCTGACTACCAACCAAAGCTGAGAGAACTGGAGGAATGGGTGAAGGTTCTGAAAATTTCTTCTTTAACAGCTTGCTGAGGGAATGAGAAAAGTACAGTTGTGTACACTTAACATAAATGTAGATATGAGAGTGTATTCACTGTTGCAGTCCTAACAAATGGGTTATCCGGCTCCTGGTAGCCCTCAGTCGGCCAGAATACCAAAGGTAAGTAAAAATGACATTGGTTGCCATTGGATGTAAAGGACAACAGTGCATCCGATACAAAAGGAGGCAGCCAATGTCACTTCCTCAGTCTTTCTTGCCACAACAGTCAGGAGCCTCCAGAAAAAAGGCTAAGCCAAATGCTAATTTGGCAAATAAAATCCAATTCAGCCTGCACCTCAGGACAAAAAGAATAGGAGAGGACCAAAAGGGGGAAGGAGGGAGGGAAACCAGGACTGCAACAGTGAATACACTCGAACATCTACATTTATGGTAAGTGTACACAAATGTACTATGTTCATCGTGTTTCACTGTTGCAGTCCTAACAAATGGATTGATTACCAAAGCCCAGAGAGAAGGGAGGAGGAACCAACAGAATCAAGGGTTGGAGATAATGCCCTGTAACACAGCAGTGGCAAACCCTGCCCTGGCTCTGTAAAACAGAGGCAAATTATAATATTTTGTGAAAGTGAGAACAGAAGACCAAGTGGCAGCCTCCATAATATCTTTAGTAGGGACACCCCTTAAAAAGGCTGCAGAAGTGGAAGCTGCTCTAGTAGAGTAGGTCCTAACCCCATGAGGAGGAACCTTGCCATGAAAAGAATAACAAAAGTTGATGCAATGTGCAATCCACTTGGAAATGGTTTGCTTAGAAATAATTATTTTGATTTTATTGATAAGATATCTGATGTATTCTGGACTAATGATATGTTTTGGATTAGTTTAGATGTGGTTAGTTTATATACAAATATTATCCATAAAGATGGTATGCAGGCATTGCATTATTTCCTGGGTGATAGTCCTGTTTCACATTATATTTTGGACTTAACTAATTTTTGTTTATCTAATAATTTTTTCAGCTTTAATGACGTGATTTACCATCAACTGAGAGGCACGGCCATGGGGGCACCTTTTGCCCCCATGTATGCCAATCTTTTTATGGCCAAATTTGAATTTGAATACATCTATACTAATTTGTTTGCACAGAATAATGTGTTATTTTTACTTTTGTTATATTGATTTGATTTTTTTATGTAAAGGGGGTTTTGATTTAGTGTCTACTTTTGTTTCTGATCTCAATAATAATAGATATAACATTAAATTTGAGGGTTTGCAATTTGGTACTAAAGTTAATTTTTTGGGCATTTCTCTGGTAGGAGGGGAAGATGGATGCATTATTACCACGGTCCATCAAAAATTTACTGATGTTAATCAATATTTATTTGGCACTAGTTGCCATCTGCCTCGTACATTAAGATCTCTGCCTTATGGAGAAATAGTTAGATTATCTAGATTGTGCAATGATAGTTTAGATTTAGAAAGACAGATTAATGAATTAATTGATATGTTTTTACAAAGGGGTTATACTATGCAGGTGATTACTGAATCAACTGAAAAGCTGTTAAAATCTAATATAAATCATGAAAGAAATATGAAGTTATGTACTCACCATAACGTTCCATCTGAGTAGGTAAACTTCATTTGTCTGCAACCTGTGGGATCCGATCTCGGATCCGAGCCGGCAACTTTACAAAGCTTAGATCCGAGTTCCTAGCTCCTCCCCTTACCCATAATCCCCTGCCAACCCTGACTGACCTCAGATCAAGTTTGCCCGCAATCACTATAGTAGATAACTAGCTACGTTATCGGAAAGGAACATCACTATATGTCATGAAACACATCTGAAGGTCAGGGGGACGGTTGCAGACAAATGAAGTTTACCTACTCAGATGGAACGTTATGGTGAGTACATAACTTCTTAATCTGAAGTAGTTAACTTCATTTGGTCTTCAACCTGTGGGACAGAGTCCCCAGCTACCTAAACCTTGGGTAGCCTTCATGGAAGGATATTCCGGAGCACTGTGGAGCCAAAAGAAGTTCTCCCTCTGGAGATAATGTCCAATTTATAATGATTGATGAAGGTATGAGATGAGGCCCAAGTGGCTGCTGAACAGATATCATCCAAGGAAACCCTGGATTTAAAGGCGGCAGATGTAGCCATAGCCCGAGTTGAGTGGGCACGAACTCCTTGAGATGCGGGCCTGCCGGAATTTTGATAAGCCGTGATGATACACTGTGAAATGCATTTCGATAAGGAAACTTTCGAGACTGGTTTACCTAGATTAAATTTGGCAAAGGAGACGAACAGCTGGTCGGATTGTCTATGACCAGATGTCCTATGAATGTAAAATCTAAGTTGTCTATGCACGTCCAAAGAATGTAATCTGTACTCCCCTTTGTTCTGGTAGTTAGGAAAGAGGACTGGCAAATTGATAGATTGGTTAATATTAGATTCAGAAACTACCTTCGGGAGGAAGGAGGGATTGGTCCTGAGGTAAACCCTATCCTTGTGAAAAGCTAAGTATGGGGGTTTCACAGAAAGAGCTTGTAATTCAGATACTCTC
Source organism: Protopterus annectens (assembly GCF_019279795.1). Classification (NCBI taxonomy): domain Eukaryota; kingdom Metazoa; phylum Chordata; order Ceratodontiformes; family Protopteridae; genus Protopterus; species Protopterus annectens. The sequence continues at coordinate 1,942,430,248 of NC_056743.1, forward strand.
CTGGCTGAAGTAATAGCCACTAGAAAGGCTGTTTTCCAAGACAAATTATTTGAAGTCTACTGAAGCCGCAGGTTCGAAGGGAGGGGCCGTCAAGGCTTGTAATACCAAGGTCAAATCCCATGGAGGTACTGCTTCCTTTATTGGAGGCCTAAGTAGAAAGGTGCCCTTTAGGAACGTTTTGCACAATTTTGTAGTAATCAAAGGACCCATTTCAGTAGCTACGTGATAATGAGAGATAGCTGCTAACTGAACCTTAACCGTAGAACAGCTAGCTCCGTCATTAAAAAGTCCTGAAAGAAAATCCAGCACCGCAGGCAAGGGGGCTGTAAAAGGATCCAAATGATGGCGTTCCGCCCAGATAGAGAAACGCTTCCATTTACTACCATAGACCTGCCTAGTAGAGGGCTTGTGCGCTGCTACTAGGATAGTTTTAACTGGAGATGAGATACTGGAAGTCCTAGCTACAAGTGGAACTGGAGCAGCCAAGCCATAAACTTGAGACTGACCAGGTCGGGAAGTGGGAGCTCCAGGGGATGGGAAATTAGATCCGGAAGGGGATCTAGAATCCAGGGCGGATTCGTGCGATGAGACCAGAGGTAGGGGAACCAAGCTTGGCGAGGCCAGAATGGGGCAATGGGGATCATCCTGCTCCCCAACCGACTGGCTTTCTGAAGGAGTTAGAGCATGAGGGGAAGAGGAGGGTAGGCACAGAGAAGACCGGGTGGCCAAGCATGCACCAAGGCATCCCTCAGGGCTTCCCCAGCAGGGGGAATGAGAGCGAAGTAATTGTTGCATTTCGTGTTTGAGGGAGATACGAAGAGATCGCAACAGGGCTGCCCCCAAACGGCAAAAATTCGACTCGCTACTTGAGGATTGAGGGACCACTTGTAAGGTGAAAGGATGGTGCGACTCAGTCTGTCCGCCAGGATGTTGGTCCGTCCCGGAATGTGTGTTGCAATGAGAAAGTGGTTGGTGGAGATCGTCCATTCCCACACTCTCATGGCTTCTCGACAGAGTGGGTAAGACCTGGTTCCACCTTGTTTGTTGATATACCATACCACAGACATACTGTCTGTCTGGATCGCAATTGTTCCTGCAGGCAGAAGGCTCTGAAGTGCTTGCAACAACAACAGCACTGCCCTCATCTCTAGAACATTTATGTGTAATAAGGTCTCTGAATCGTTCCACGTGCCTTGGACCGTCCTGCCCAAATAATGCCCCCGCACCCAAGACGAGAGGCGTCCGTGGTCACCGTGGTGAGAGGGGGGGCCGTGGCAAAGGGGCGTCCCGTCTGGAGGTCCGGCGATTGAAGCCACCAAACGAGAGCCCTCTTGCAGGCCCTGCTGAGAGAAATGGGGTGACTCAAGCGGTACTGATGAAGGGACCATTGGACTTGCAGAGTCCACTGTAAAATACTCATGTTCAGACGCACCATGGGAAGAAGGTTTATTGCGGCTGCCAAGGATCCCAGGGCCCTCAGAACCAATCCCGCCAGAGGTTTTGAAGATTGAAAGATAGCCCGCACATGTGTCCTCAATGTGTGCAACCGGTCGGGAGTTAGGAAGACTAGTTGCCTGTTGAGGTCCAGTCTGGCCCTGATAAAATCTATCACCTGAGTCGGGGTGAGAGAGGGCTTGTCTGAGTTTATAGTGATCCCTAGTTGTGGAGCAAGGTTGAGGAAGTAGTCCCTGGCTAAACATAGTAGATGCCTTGTCGGGGCGGTGAGGAGCCAGTCGTCCAGGTACAGGAAAACCTGCATTCCCTGGAGTCTCAGGTGGGCCACTATCACTGCTAATACCTTGGTGAACACCCTGGGGGCTGAGGTGAGACCGAAGGGAAGGACCCTGAATTGATAATGACTGGCTCCCAGCCGGAAGCGGAGAAACCTCCTGGATCGTACGTCCATCAATATGTGGTAGTACGCGTCCTTGAGGTCTATCGAGCACATCCAGTCATTCTCCCGCAAGTGGGGGGGAAATAGATTGAAGAGTGACCATCCGGAACTTTTCTTTGGTTACTGACAGATTTAGTAGGGAAAGATCGAGGATGGGCCTTAGGTTCCCCATCTTTTTTGGCACCAAAAAGAACCTGGAGTAGTAACCCGATCCGGACTGGCCTGGGGGGACGTGCTGGTTAGCTCCTTTTTCTAAAAGCTGCCGAATTTCTGCAGCTGCAGCCTCCCTCTGATTGGGTGGAACATTGGGGAGGTGTTCGGGGGTGTAGGGAATGTAGGAAAGGGGAATTCTGTATCCTCTGGATATGATACGAAGCACCCAGCGGTCTGTTGTAATGGACTCCCAAGCTGCCAGGTGCCTCGAGAAGCACCCCCCGACTGCCTCCAGAGTGGAGCAGTCGGGCAACCCCTCGGGGTTGCTGCGTGGACCGATCAGAGAAGGATTCTCTGGACCCAAAGTTCTTCGGGCCCCCTCTGCCTCTAGGGCGGCGTCCACCCTGTCCTCCTCTGCCGCGGAAGGACTGGGAGTCCGGAGCGGACTGGGACTGTTGCGACTTTCGGAACCACATCTTCTTCTGTCCCTTTTGGTTCCTGGAGAAGGACCTCTGGGGAGCAGAAAAGCAGACTCCAATGGCAGACGTCTTCCCGTCCTTTTCGTTCTGGACTAAAGTCTCGCGAACTGTCTTGCCAAATAGGGCGGAACCATCGAAGGGGGCATTCTCAAAGGACGCCTTGAAGGGTTCCGCGAAATCACAATGTCGGAGCCAGGCCTGACGCCTCATAACTAGGCCCGTTCCACTGGCTCTAGCGGCTCCCTCTGTAGCATGGGATACAAGCCGCATAGAGGTGTTGGATATAGACTTAAGAGTGGTCATGCAAGTGGAGTACAACTGTTTATCCTCCGCCGACATGGACTCCAGGGGCGATGCAGCGTACTCTTTAATAAGGTCTCGCTGCAGCCGTATCACATGTGTCATGTAGTTCAGGGACCTTACAGCGAAGGTCGCTGAACTAAAGACCCGTTTCCCAAGACGGTCCATCGAGCGAGACTCCTTGCTCGGGGAATGGACCGAGGGACTCTCTTAGGCTAACTCCCTCTTGATGGCTGCCGCCACCAACATGGTATCTACGGGGGGGTCCCTTGCTCCAATGGGACTTCTCGGTGGGGGGGCTTAGAATTCCTTCTGGACGTTTGGGGACTGGCTCCACAGTGTCCGGCTCCTTCCACGCCCTAGTGGTAAGGTCCACTAAGGGGTCGGCCGGAGGGGACACCCAAGAGGTAGATGGGCCTGCTTCGAACGCCTCAAGGAACATGGATTCGTCCGAGGAAGCCTTGGGGGCAGACCACTCCCCCCTTATCCTAAGCATTTCCATGATGTCTCCAAAGCTGACATCCTCGGGGGGTGACCTTGGGAAGCCTTCCCCCTCATCCAAATCCGTGTCTTCTGTCAAGGACTCGGGGGAGTCCACGTGCCTCCTCTTGCACTTTTGCTTGTGAGGAACATCCTCGGGGGGGCTGTCCGAAGACATCTCACCAGCCACGTCTTGTTCCAGGGGAACGACCTGAGACGTCAAAGCAGGCTGTCCCTGTGGCCGGATGATGGAAGCCTGACCCAACCGAGAGGGAGTGCGGGATTGAAACCGAAGCAAGGACCGGGAGAGGCCTGGATGCACTCAACAGAGCCCTCTCCACCACATCGAAGGCCGAGGGAGAGCCGCTCTCTCTGGGATCCGAGAGCAGACCCTCGCTCGGATCCGATGGATCGGAACTGGCGCCGAGAGCATCGGATCCGAAGGACCAGTGTGCTCCGACCTGGATGGAGCCGAAGGCACACTGACCCCCTCGGATCCGAAGCTCAGACCACGGCTCCGAGAGCTCGAATCCGACAAGGAAGGATCCGACAGACTCGAAGGAAGAGTCGGAGCCGAAGTACCCGATACTGTCGGTGCCGACCCACCCCCGGCTCCAACGCTGCCCGGCTCCGAACCCGGGAAGCGGGTCGGAGAAGGAGCTATCGGGGCAAAGAAGGGTGTTGAGCTCCCCCCCTGGAGGGGGGGGGGGAGGCAGGAGCACTCCCATCTGCAGCTGGGCCCGGATGAACCTTCGCATCATCCGGTCCAAATCTGCATCCGAAAGGCTATGGGTGGATCTCGACAAGGCCACCGTGGCTGGCCGGGAGTGCCGCCTCAATGACCTCGACGAAGATCGGGTCTCCTCCTCCTTGGGTCCCGGTGAGAAGCATGGAGACCGGAGCCGAGAAGGAGGAGACCTAGAAGCCCTGGAGGGAGAAGCCCGCTTAGCCAGGGGGGGGCCGAAGCGGAGGCCTCGGCCTGCCGCTTGTGGTGCTTCTCCCTCCTTTTTCTTTCCTGGCCTCCCTCTCCTCCGGCGCAGAAGCAGGAGATCGAGTCCCAGCCGGGGGGAGAGAGGCAGGAGTGGCCGCCACCGAAGCCTGGGAGGAGGTCACAGAAGCACCGGAGGCCGAAGCCGAATCCGGGGGCAAGAGTCCCGCTAGGATCAGCTTCGACCTCCGGTCCTTCAGTGCCCTGGGTTGAACGCCGCGCAGATAGAACACCAAGAGGAGAGGTGTTCAACCCCAAGGCACCAGACACACCGAGTGTGGCCATCCGCTGGGGAGAGTTTATGGCCACACTCGGTGCACTTAGAAAATATCGGTTCTGGGGCCTCAGACATATTAAACTAAAAAGAAAAACTCACTCAGTAGGCCCCAAACACACTAAGACACACACACACACAGACTACGACCAGCGAGGGGTGGGGAGGAGAAAAATTTGACTAAAATTTAGAAAGGTCATCTAAAAATAGGATTATAACAAAAGGGAACCTAACCAACACAAAACACTCACACAAGTTTAATGGGAGAAAATTATGAAACAAGGATTTATCTGACCAAAAGACCAGGAGCTCGCAATCTAGCTGCTGTTCAGAAGTGCGGCAAACTAGATCTGGGGTCAGTCAGGGTTGGCAGGGGATTATGGGTAAGGGGAGGAGCTAGGAGCTCGGATCTAAGCTTTGTAAAGTTGCCGGCTCGGATCCGAGATTGGATCCGTATCCCACAGGTTACAGACCAAATGAAGTTAACCACTTCAGATTAATGCTTATACTGAAGTGGGACAAAATAAGATAGATAAAAAACAACGACAGAGGAATAATACACAACAAGATAATATTTATCTTGTTACTACTTATAATATACTGAGTGAGCAAATTTGGGAATCTATAAAATATTATTGGAAATTTTTAACACAAGACAAATTAGTGAATAAATTTATTCCTAATGTTCCTCAGGTGGCTTATAATAGAGGACAGAATCTAGGAGATAAGCTAATCAGGGCATATTATGTTTGTCCAACTGATAAATTGAATCTTTCAGTGTCCATTTTTGGTACTGTACCATGCCATACTTGCAATATATGTCCCCTTATTAAGTTGCACTTTTCTAGAATAAATGATAAAATATTTACACCACAGAAATGTTTTTCTTGTTATACCTCGGGTGTTATTTATTGTCTTAGATGTCCCTGCAACGTTTTCTATATTGGGGAAACCAAAAGAAAATTTAGAATAAGGTTATAGGAGCATGTTCGTGACATTAAAAGGGGAGCATTGGAAAGCCCAGTTGCAGTGCACTTTATGGAAAAGCACAGTTGTAATACTAATTTATTGCAAGCAACTATATTAGAACAAGTTTTCGTGAAGAAAGGGGGTGGCAAATTATTAAAAAATATGTTATTATATAAGGAAACTATTTTTATATTAAAGTATAGTACATTATTACCAATGGGTCTGAACACAGAAGTTAATTGGAGGTGTTTAATATATATTTGTGTATTTTTAATGTTTGTATTTGTTGTATTTGTTATAGTATTATAGTACTATTTGTATAACTTCTGCTCACTTTCAACTCAGTACTATGAACTGGTTAATTAGTTCATTAATTGGATGGGGGATGGAGTCTATTTAATTGATTGTGTATATAAAAGGGAATGTTTTTTCACTATTACTTTTGTACTCATTGAAGGCTGTGGTGGCCGAGGCGCTAAGACAGTTTGAATTTTTATTAAATTTTTCAATGTGAAATCCGTGTTGTTTTTGCTTAGAAACAGCCTTGCCCTGAGCTCCAGGGACAAAACTGACTACTAACTGAGCTGATTTACGAAGGTCTTTAGTCCTGTCCAGGTAAAACCTGAGCTGTCTGTGCAAATCAAGAGAATGTAGAATCCTTTCACCTTTATTTCGAGGATAGGAAAGAAGGTAGGAAGGTGTATGGACTGATTAACAGCCAAGCTAGAAACCACCTTAGGCATAAAGGAGGGGTTGGTTCTCAAAGAGACCCTGTCTGGATGGAAAATAATAAAAGACTCCAGAGCCATCAAAGCCTGCAGCTCCGAAACCCTCCTTGCTGAATTTATAGCCAAGAGGAAAGCAGTCGTCCAAGAGAGAAACTTTAAATCTGCAGAGGCAGCTGGCTCAAAAGGAGGAAGAGTGAGCTTCTCTAGAACAAAATTAAGATCCTATGCTGGAGTAGATGCCCTTCTGGGAGGTTCTAAGTTACAAGCACCTCTGAGAAACATTTTCATCAAGAGATGAGAGAAAATGGGTCGTTCAAAAGAACAATGAGCACAAATGGCTGAAGCTTGGAGCTTGATAGAAGAAAAGGAAAGACCACCATGAAGCAATTCAGCCAGGTATTCCAAGATCAGAGGAAGGGTAGGCTGAGAAGAGGAATCCCCTCTAGCCTGCATCCAATGAGAAAACCTTTCCCATTTGCCAGCATAGGACTTCCTAGTGTTAGGCCTACTGGCCTCCCTCAGCACATCAACCACCTGCTGGGAAAGGAAAGAAGATAAGGAAGGAGTCAAACTATGAGCCATGCTGCCAAGTGAAGGGATTGAAGATGAGGATGCAGAATAATTCCCCCTTCCTGAACCAAAAGATCTGGCTTCAGAAGAAGATGCCAAGGAGGGAATTGGGAGAGACTGTGGAGCAGCGGATACCAATGCTGTCTGGGCCAGTCCGGAGCTATGAGAAAAAGTCCTTGGTCATTCGTCCCTGATCTTCAACAACACTCTTGGTAGAAGAGGAAGAGGAGGGAAGGCGTAAACTGATATAAACATCCAAGGGAAGGACAGAGCATCCACTCTCCAAGCTCTGCTGTGATGCTGTCTGGTGCAGAAGCAGAAGGTGATTGTCCGGGAAGGAGAAAAGATCCACCTGAGGTGTGCCCCAACGTTGAATGATGCTGTAGAAACCCGTCTTGTTCAGCTGCCACTCGTGAGGATCCAGGGTTCGCCTGCTCAACTGGTCTGCCAAAACATTGAGCCTTCATGGAAGGAACTGTGCTAAGAGATGCAGGTCCAGGGATGCTGCCATGGACCAAAGATTCATGCTTTGTCTGCACAGGGGGTAAGAGTGAGTCCCTCCCTGCTTGTTGATGTACCACATGACTGTGGTATTGTCTGTTCTGATAAGTAAGGTCACTGGAGAAAGAAGGTGCTTGAAGGCTAGTAAGGTTTGTTGAACTGCAATCAACTCTTAATTTATGTGCAGGTGTATCTGCAGGGTGTTCCACCATCCTTGTATGCATCTGCCATCCAGGTGTGCTCCCCAGGCATAATCTGATGCGTCTGTAGTCAAAACTTGAGTGGCAGGAGGTGTCCGAAAGGGCAAGCTCTTGTTTTGTAGACAGGCTGTTGCCCACCAGAGAAACTCCGTCTGCAGAGATGGAAGCAGAGGGATCATCATATCCAGGTCCTGTGTGTGTTGACACTAAATGTTCTTGAGGTACCATTGCAATTTCCTCATATGCAGTCTTGCATATGGAATCATGAGAATACAAGATGCCATGAATCCCAGAGCTTGCAGGTATTTCCTTGGAGGGAGCTGAGACAGGCTTGCCAAGTCCTTGAAGTAAACTGAAAGCGTTGTCTGCTTCTCCTGGGTGAGATATATCATATGGGCGGCTGTGTTCAGACTCGCTCCCAGGAATGATATCTCCTTAGATGGTACCATTTTTGACTTTTCCTCACTGAGAGTGTAACCCAGGGAAGAGAGAAGAGTCTTTACGAATTCCAGATCCTTTAATAGCTGCTCCTGAGAACTTGCTTGAATCAGACTAAGTATGGGTAAATCTGAATTTTCTTCTGCCTGAAAAAAAGCAATGACTGGGGCCAGGCACTTTGTGACGACTCTGGGAGCAGTAGACAAGCCAAAGGGCAGCGCAGAAAATTGATAATGTTGCTTGTCCACTCTGAAACGAAGATACTGCCTGCAACTTTCCCTGATAGGGATGTGCAGATAAGCCTCTGAGATCCAAGGTTACCAGCCAGGAATCCTTTTCTAGCATTGGTAGCAACTGATGCAGAGTGAGCATTTTGAACTTTGGAATCACTAGAAAAGAGTTCAGAATGGAAAGATCTAGGATAGGACGCCAGGTGCCTTCTTTTTTTGGAACTAGGAAAAGCCTGGAATAAAAGCCCTGGCCTACCTGCTGAACAGGAACTGGTTCTATTGCTCCCAGATGAAACAAAGACAAAATTTGCTTTTCTACTTCTGCCTTTTGGCTTGGAGGGGCGTCTGGGAATCCCTTGGGAGCTGGAAAGATACATAAAGAAAACTTGTGCCCCAGAGACACTGTTCTGAGCACCCATTTGTCGTTTGTGATAGAGGCTCAAGCATCAGAAAAAAGGGCCAACCTTCTCCCTAAAGGGCTCCCCAGGCAAGCAAGAACAGGCAGAAGTTGTAAAAGGTCATTGAGACTGCTTAGATTGAGATGCAGGCTTGGAGCTTCCCACCTTAGAAGTGGAAGCCTGCTACCGCCTAGACTTTTGAGGGGTAGCTGTCTACCCCCTAGAAGATTAGTAACCCCTAGACCTGGAACGGTTCTGTCTGCTATCAGGAAAGGTTCAACTCTTGGAAGGGTAATTCCTGCTAAAGCGAGGGGGTTGAACTTGCAGAAAATCTTTAAAAGTTTGCATGGACTTGGCCTTATCCTCCATCTTCTTAAGCACCTCCTCAGCTTTGCTGCCAAAAATATTGTCTTTATGCAAAGATACATCCAAAAGTTTAGCCTTGACAGGTTCTGGAAGAGGCTGTTCTCTGAGCCAAGTGTGCCTTCTAATAACAGATCCAGTAGCCGTAGACCTACTGGAGGCCTCAAGGATGTCAAAACCACAATGCAAAGAAGGCTTATTGACCAGAATGGCTGAATTCAACAAATTCTGCATGTCTTTACTCTCTGCCAAAAGATGTACATTTGCAATCTTAGACTTAATAGCCTCCAATGTGTGCTGTTGGTATTTCAGCATATGAAAAAGACAACTGGTAGCCCTAATGGCTTGGGTGGCAGAGGTATAAACTTTCCTGCCCCACCTAAGTTCTTAGATTCTCTGTCCGATGGAACAGGATTCCTGGTAGCAGTGCCGCTATGACGTTGGACTTCCCATGGATGTGTGTCGCAATCAGAAATCGTTGGGAGGAAATCGCCCACTGCCAGAGTCTGAGTGCTTCTCGACATAGGGGGTAGGACCTGGTTCTGCCCTGCTTGTTGATGTACCACACTACTGACATGTTTTCCGTTTGAACTGCAATGGTCCTAGGAGGGAGGGAGTCCTTAAGTGCTTGCAATGCTAGGAGCATGGTTCTCATCTCCAAGACATTTATGTGCAGATAGTACTCATGAAGCTGCCAAGTGCCTTGGACTGTCCTGCCCTGATAATGCCCCACCCAAATGGATAAATGGTCTGCCCTGAGACACTAGTGGGGAGACCATCCACCAGAAAAAGGTGTATTTTGCATGTTTCTGTAATCATTATGTGAGACATGGGGAGCTGTTGAAAGGACCACTATATGAAGAGAAGCCACTGAAGGATTCTCATGTGAAAACGGGCCACAGGTATCAGAAGAACTGCCGCTGCCATAGAGCCCAGAGTTGAAGGACCAACCTGACTTGTACCCTTTTGCATTGCATGAGGATATGAACTTGCTGCCGAATGGTGGCCACCCTGTCTGGCTGTAGCTTTGCGGACATACTTCTTATATCTAAATCTGCTCCTATATAGGTAATAGATTGACAAGGCAACAAGGCAGATTTTTCGAAATTTATAATAATGCCTAGCTGAGCACAAATTGCGATTGTATGGTCCCTGGCTTGAAGAAGTTGATGCCTGGTAGTAGCAGTAAGGAGCCAGTCGTCTAGATAAGGAAACACCTGGAATCCTTGACGCCTCAGGTGAGCCGTGACCACTGCCATGCATTTGGTGAACACCGTGGGGGCTGTGGTGAAACCAAAGGGCAGAGCTCTGAACTGATAATGACTGGCTCCCAGCCGGAAGCGAAGGAATCTCCTGGAGCGCCTGTCCATTTTGATGTGATAGTACACATCCTGAAGATCTATTGAGCACATCCAATTGTCCTGACCCAAAAAGGGTAGAATGGACTGTAGCGTGACCATCTGAAACCTTGTTCTTTGAACAGACTTGTTTAGTCTGCTGAGATCCAATATTGGTCTCCAGTCCCCTGTCTTTTTTGGTACCAAAAAGAACCTTGAGTAAGTTCCGGATCCGAGTTGGTCTGCAGGGACTTCCTGGATGACTCTTTTTTCTAGCAGTCTTGAAATTTCTATGACTGCTTGGGCCCTCAGATTGGGTGGAACATCTGGAAGGGATTTGCTTGACGGTAAGGGAGGTTGGAAGAAGGGAAATATATAGCCTCCGGATATGATTGAGTGTACCCATTTGTCTCGCATTATGTTTTGCCAGGCTTTTGGGTACAGTGAAAGTCTTCCCCCGACTGCCTCCAGAGCCGGGCAGCCGGGCATCCCTTCAGGAATGCTGGAAGGGCTTTGTCAGAGAAGGATTCTCTGCTGCCCTGGTTCTGCGGACCCTCTCTGCCCCGAGGGCGGCGTCTGTTGTTGTTTCCTTCTCTGCCCCTGGAGGAAAAATCACTACGTGTTTCAGGCGAAGCTCCCTGGGATTTCCGAAACCACATTTTACCACTCTTCTGACCTTTGAGATATGGTCTGGAAGGAGTGGAAAAATGGACTGCGAAGGCAGAGAGAGTATTGCCTTCCTGTTCACACCTAATGAAGAGTATCTTTCACCTGTGGTTCAAAGAGAAATGAAACGTCAAAGGGAGTGTTGGTGAACGATGCTCTAAAAGATTCCGCAAAATTACATAGCCGCATCCATGCGTGTCTCCTAAGGGCCACGCCTGTACCTGCGGCTCTACTCGCACCATCGGCTGCATAGGAAATGAGCCTCATGGAGGACTTACTACCAAATTAAGGGTCGCCAGCTGAGAAGCCACTTTAGCTTGAGCCCCTTCAGCTGATGGATCCTGGAGGGTATCTCCAAGTTCTTTCAGGAGGTCCCTCTGAAGCCTGGTAAAATGGCATAAGTAATTCAGCAACCTCATGGAAAAAGTCACTGAAGCAAACATACGTTTCCCGTATCTATCCATGGTCCTAGATTCCTTGTTAGGAGGATGGGCAGAGGAAGAAGTTTCAGCTAACTCCTTTTTAGTGGCCGCTGCTACTACCATGGCATCTACGGGAACACCCTTGGTAAGGAACTGTTTATCATGGGGTGCAGTGATAAACTTGCCGGGTCTCCTCGGGGTTGGTTCCACTGTATCCAGGGCTAACCAAGCCCTTCGAGCCACCAATGACATGAGTGGATTGAAGGGCGATGACACCCAGGAGGTGGAAAGGTTGGGAACCGAACGCATCCAGGAATACAGATTCGTCCTCGGTACGGGCTAGGGCAGTCCAGTTCCCCCTCTGCTTAAGCATTTCTAGGATGTCCGAAAAGGAAACATCTTTAGAGGGGGATCTCCGGGATCCTTCCGATTCATCCAAATCTGTATCCAAAGTGTCAGACTCAGGGTAGTCAATGTGCTTCCTCTTGCACTTCCTCTTCCGAGGGGCCTCCTCTGAATGAACAGGGGAGTCCTCGGTAGAAGAGGAAACACCCAATGGGGTCCTCTGGAGCGCCGTTTCCCCACGCTTGGGGTCTGGAGGAGGGACAGAGGTTGATGCAGGCACAACAGGGGACGGAGCCAGTGGGGTCGAACGTGGAGCTGACTCAGATGCCAGTACACTCCTCATGACATCGAAGGCGTCCCTGTCACGATGCAAAGAAGGTTCTGGTTCCAAGGAAACCAGAATCCTCCTCCGCACCGAGGGAGACGGCTCCGATGCCGATGTAGGAGCCGAGCTCACCTGTGCCGACGCTCAGAGAGGGAGAACGGGGTCGGACAAGGGTCTGATGCCACTCGCCCCCTCGGAGCTGACGAGGGAGTCTAGGCGCCCAGATCCCTCGATGGAAGGCACCATCGAGGGGATCGGAGCCGACGACGGAACCAAAGGGGAAATCGGTATCGGTGTCAACGGTTCCACGATTCGAACCCCAACAAACTCCGGCTCCGAGCTCAATGGAGTCAGAGGAGGAACATTGATGGAAGTAGACAGAGCCGACACCTGTTGAGGAGGGCTGGATAAAATTTGGTCAGTGCCTGCGACTTCAACAACCTACTGACCACTCTCTCCACTTCATGATCCAAGAGTCCAGAGGACCGAGAAGAGTGGGAGGATCTGTGACTGTGGTCACTCTGCAACAGGGGAGACCGAGGAGCCAAATGTATAGACTCTAGAGAAGGGGACCTCGGTCTCTTGTAGGTCCGAGATGGCTCTGAAGGTACTGGTGGAGCCAACAGGGAGGCAGTCTCCTTGGTTGCAGCCGGAACCAAAGTAGTAGGTAAGGCTTGGGCCAATGACGGCTCCAAGCTTGGAACAGACGATTTGGTCAGTTTAGGAGATTTCACTGGCTGAGCCCTGGCCGGTGAAATCCTGGGGCTTAAGACGACCCCTCAAAATAAGCTTATTTTTGCGCTCCTGCAGAACCCTTGGGCTGAATGCATGGCATACAGAACAAGAGTCCTGCAGGTGCACTGCACCTAAGCAATAGACGCAAGAAGTGTGCCCATCTGTCAGAGACGTTTTCAGACAGCATGAGTCACACTTCTTGAATCCAGACACCTTGAATTCTTTAGACATATCCAGTAGAGAAATACTACCTTGCAGTGAATTATTTTTGGCCAAAGGTCCAAACAGCAAAAAACTACAGACACTAACCAAAAACACAATAAACTACAGTTAAGAAGTTTTTTTTTTTTTTTTTTTTTTAAAACTAGCAAGCCTCTAACTTAAACGGCTACCTAGGTAAAAAGAAGAAAGGCTTAAACTAAAACGCTACCTACAAGAGGGATAGGAAGGGGGGGGGACTCTCTAACTTAAACGAGTTCTAAGGGAAAACTACAATTACACTAATACAACAACAAACTAATTAACGACTATGTTGAAAACTATAAACTATCAAAAAAGAACCCTAATCTGATAGAAAAAGTAGTAAAATAAAACTTATACGAGCCTGAGCCAGTAACAACGAACCTTGCAGCTGAAGCAGCAAACGATATCTGGGTAGCTAGCACTAGGCATCATGGGATAAGGGGTAGCCTCGAGCCACTAAACAGCTCTCGAGCTATAGAAGATGGCCGAGTCGGAGCCGAGGGTCGGCTCCGATCCCAACAAGCAAGAAATGAAGGCGAGATAGACAACTTAACATGCATTCTTATCCCCATATGAACTAAAAAAAAACTAAAGAGGTGGAAATAAAAACCCTGGGCCTTATTCTGGAGGAGGACAACCTCTATGTTGACTCTGAAAAGTAAACTCTAGGATTACCACAAGAGGTATAAAAGGGCATACTGGTTCATGAGCAGAACTCCTTTTGAAGAAAATAAAAAAGACCCAGTATCTCTAAAACACAGCTATTTGTGACCACATCAAGAAAAAAGAAGTTATGTACCTACTATAACGTTCCATGTTAGTTGCCTTCTTTCTTGCTGGTTGGGTTCGGAGCAGATTCTCGTCTCCGACTCGGCCATCTTCAAAAGCTCGAGAGCTGCATACTGGCTCGAGGCCACCCCATATCCCACGATGCCTGGCACTAGATACGCAGATCTTGTTTGGTAAGTCTAACTGCAGACATAATAAGGAAAGGATCCTATCCTGGACTATATAAAACCTCCAGAGAGGCTACAATACAGAAAAAGAAGGTAACAGACTCAGCACAGCTCCTCGTGGTGTCCTGCAGAGTTCTACAAGCAGCAGAGAGTAAAAGAGTGACTTTCCTGGATTTATAAGTATTTTTTCTGGCTTTCGCTTAAAGTACTGCATCTCGACTGCATTTCGCTTAAAAAACAGCTCTGCATATTGTTTTTACTGTTCTTGTGTTGAATTTATACTGTTAGCACTTTAAAAAGTTATTTTTGTTAAATTTAATTGTTAGGCTAACACACTAAAGTGCGCTAGCCGTTTTATAGCATTTACTGTTTGTTACTGCATCTTTTCTCCCTTCTCTGTGAAAAAAGAAAAAAAAAAAAAATATCCTTGTTTTCCCGCTTTTCTGAACTAGAATAGTCCAGTCTTCAGATTTTGCTGATCTCTGGACTTTGTCTTGGTTCCTGTGCTATCCATACCCTTATTTGGATAAGAGGAAGCTTCTTTGTCTCACCAGTGGGAGTGGGGAGCACTGAGCAACCTATTTGTCCCTAGAGGATTGGTTCCAGCCAGAAACTTGTAGTTTATTGGCCATTTTGGGTCAATTCCTGGCTCTTTTCAACCCCTTGCTATAAAGCCCGCTTTTGCGCGCTTTTTTACTTGTAACAGACTCAGCACAGCTCCTCGTGGTGTCCTGCAGAGTTCTACAAGCAGCAGAGAGTAAAAGAGTGACTTTCCTGGATTTATAAGCATTTTTTCTGGCTTTCGCTTAAAGTACTGCATCTCGACTGCATTTCGCTTAAAAAACAGCTCTGCATATTGTTTTTACTGTTCTTGTGTTGAATTTATACTGTTAGCACTTTAAAAAGTTATTTTTGTTAAATTTAATTGTTAGGCTAACACACTAAAGTGCGCTAGCCGTTTTATAGCATTTACTGTTTGTTACTGCATCTTTTCTCCCTTCTCTGTGAAAAAAAGAAAAAAAAACAAAAAATATCCTTGTTTTCCCGCTTTTCTGAATTGGAATAGTCCAGTCTTCAGATTTTGCTGATCTCTGGGCTTTGTCTTGGTTCCTGTGCTATCCATACCCTTATTTGGATAAGAGGAAGCTTCTTTGTCTCACCAGTGGGAGTGGGGAGCACTGAGCAACCTATTTGTCCCTAGAGGATTGGTTCCAGCCCAGAAACTTGTAGTTTATTGGCCATTTTGGGTCAATTCCTGGCTCTTTTCAACCCCCTGCTATAAAGCCCGCTTTTGCGCGTTTTAGCGCGAAGTAGCACGAAGTTGCTCATAGAGCAGTGCCGGTTAATCAAGTTTAAACTATTTCTGGCTCCGTAAAGTCTGCTCTTCAATTTTTCCCTTAGAACTGTTCTACTTGCAATCTATACAGCCTATACTCTATCTGAAAAGCTCAGCACTTGCTCCTAAAGCATTTATTTATACAAGTAAAGCACTCTTAAACAAAAGAAAGTACTTCATTCACCTAAATTCCCTTGAGTACCCATTTCCCCATAGGTCCTTTCTGACTAAGTTACACAGCAATCTTTTTCACTATTTCTAGCATGTCGAAGGGTCAGTTGCTAGCGTCCTCTCCTGTTCAGCTGGTGAATCTGGGAATCTTGAGGCAATGTTACAATTGCCTCATGTACACAGACAACCCTCTCCTCCTCCCAACAAATACAAATATATGCGAGAGATGCAACTATATAGCCAAACTGGAGGCTGAGCTCCCTAAATTCAGTACTGGCAAGACCAGTCAGGAGGAGAAGGTAACCACGCACACCACAAACCCAGTCTCACATAGAACTATCACAATTGCAAACCAAACACATAAACACACAAAAACATACTTGGAGGCGCTGATTAAAAATCTACCAAAACAACAGAGGCCTCCAAAGCAGACACCCAAGCAACTGCCATCTCAAGACATAGCACATGCAACACATAGTTCACATAGTCAGTGTGCTAAACAGTCACAGCCCTTAAGGCCAAACAACATGCCAGACACACTTGTAATAGGTGACTCCATAGTCAGACACACTGACGTACCGCTCACCAGACTGAACAAGGAGAGGGTCACAGTAAGCTGCCTGTCGGGAGCTAGAATCAGCCACATAACACAAGCACTCAGGTCACTCCACAGCAAGTACAAATATGACTCAGTCATTGTACATGCCGGTGTGAATGACCTGAGACGCATTACTCCCTGGACTACATGAAAAGAGACATAGAGGAGCTCTCTGATTATGTAGCCCAGGCCGGTATGACCCTGACCCTGAGCAGCATCTTACCCTCACCAAGAATGATGCCAAAGTCCAAAGACAAAATGATCAGTTTTAACAATTGGCTTAATTACTGGTGTCATTCTAAGGGGATCCAATGTCTGTCTGCTTGGGATGACATGCTTGACAAGCCACGCTGCCCAAGGGACGGCTTGCACCTGTCACCCCTGGGCTTCCGGATATTGGCCAAGGCTCTTGCCACCCCCATAGTGCCTTTTTTAGGCAAGGCTCAAAGGACAAACCTACCTCCCTAGAAAACACAAGTGGAAAAAAACTAAGGGTAATGCTGCTCAATGCCAGAAGTCTAAACCTCAAGATGCACGCCCTCGAAGCCATTCTCAGTATGGAGAACATCGATGTCTGTGCAGTGACTGAAATCTGGTTCAAGGCTCCTGAGAGCACCCCAGCACTATCAGGTTTTACCTCACATCATGCTTTCCGGCCCCAAAACTTGGACCGAACCACAAAAGGAGGGGGAGTATCCATATTCATCAAAGATACCCACACCTCCAGGTTAGTGGCAAAGCACAAAGCATCGGAGACCATCCAGGTGCAACTAACCATAGGCAAAACTGCCTTACAGTTTGCAGCATGTTACAGACCATCCTCTCAAACTCAGGAACCCCACACAGCCTTCCTGAAGACACTAGAGAGTATGAATATCTCTCCAAATACCATTATATTGGGAGACTTCAACTACCCAAACATAGACTGGGAACATTACTCAAGCCCCAACACCCTAGCCCAAAGGTTCCTAGAATTCATAAACTCAAATGCAATGGAACAACTGGTCACAATTCCCACAAGAGGAGACAATATACTAGACCTGATCATCACAAACATGGGGACAAAATGCTTCACACCGGAAGTATATCCCTCTCTGGTAAGATCAGACCATAAATTAATCTCACTGGAAATCCACATCCCGCCCCCACCCCCTGCACAAAAGACCACAGTGAAGAACTTCTCAAAAGCCAACTTCACACTTCTTAAGACTGAAATGGTATCCTTCAAGGCCCCTGGGCTAGTGGAAACCACAACCCACACTGCTGAATCCTTTGCAAATGCCTTCTACGGGCACCTTCAAGAATGCATGGATCATGCAATCCCAAATAAAACCAAGACCCATTCCCCCAAAGGCAGGCGCCCGGTCTGGTGGACCCCAGCCATAAACCAACTCTACAACAGGAGGAGGAAGCTACTACATGACAGAGCAAAATCCCTAAAAGGGAAGGCATCTCTGATCAGTACTAGCAAAAAACTACGATCACTCATAAAATCATCCAAGGCCAACTTTGAGAGAAAAATCGCAAAAGACACAAAAGACAACCACAAGGCCTTCTTTAGCTATGTTAGAAACCTGGGTGGAAACTCCCAGATATGCTCAGAGTTAGTCCAAAATGATACAAAATACACTGAACCCACTGACATGCCAACATTCTGGCAGACAGGTTCAGTGCAAATTTCTCCTCCCCTTCCCCCCCAAAAGGAGAAATAACTATCCCAGCAGAGTGTAGCCTCCCTAATATCTCAGACGCCCAGGTGAGAGCCGCCCTCTCTAAAGCTAAAAACACAGCATCAATGGGACCGGACGGTGTCCCGGGCTGTGTGCTACATGAACTCCAAGAGGAACTAAACCCACACATAAGGCTGCTGTTTAATCTTAGCCTTACTTCAGGATACGTACCCAAAGAGTGGCGTACGGCGACAGTGGTACCACTTCACAAAGGCGGTGCTTCTACGGACCCTGGAAATTACCGCCCCATAAGCTTGACGAGCCTGGTCTGCAAAGCTATGGAGAGGATCATTATGGAACTCATAAACAAAGACATTGGGGATCTACAGACATTGGATCCTACCCAATTTGGCTTTGTCAAAGGCAGATCCTGCCTTTTGAACTTGATCGACTTTTTTGAAACAGTCACTAAGGCCATTGATGAGGGTAAGGCAGTTCACACAGCCTACCTTGACCTTGCAAAAGACTTTGACACAATACCCCACTCGGGCATCATAGACAAACTCACCAGCTTAAATGTAAACCCATATGTCACAAGATGGGTTCGCAAACTGGCTCAAGGACAGAACCCACAGGGTCAGAGTTGCTGGAGCTATGTCAGACTCTAAGCCAGTCACAAGCGGTGTCCCACAGGGCTCAGTCCTGGGACCCCTCTTGTTCGGCATTTATTTTTCCGAGGTACAGGCAAACATAGGAGGATTGTGGCTGACAAAGTTCGCAGATGACTGCAAACTGGGCGCCATAATTGATACTCCAGCGGACACAAACATCCTTCAGAGAGGCCTCATAGAAACGGATAATTGGTGCCAGAGCCATGGCCTTAAGCTGAATGCCAAAAAATGTATAGTCATACCCTTTGGAAAAAACAAAGTACCCACAAATTACCACATAGGCGGTAATCCATTAAGTACGGAAGAGGTAATCAGGGACCTTGGGACCCAGGTTGACCGTAACCTCTCATTTGACACTCACATTGCCAAAGTGGTTAGGAAGACCTTCTATATTGCCCACCTTATCATGAAGGGTTTCACATCTAGATCAAGAGAGGTCATTGTGCCCCTGTACTCTTCTCTTATCAGGCCAATGATTGAGTACAATGCCCCATTTGGGATGTATCTTACCCGTCACCTGCAGCAGTTGGAAAGACCCCAAAAGTTCCTCACCAAGAGGATAAAGGGTCTTAAACATATGTCATATGCTGCCCGACTGAAAAAACTCCAGCTCTATTCAGTCGCATACCGCCTACTCAGAGGTGATCTGTGCTTGACGTACAAGGCCATGTCCAATCCGGAATTAATGGACATGCTCCACCTTAGTAAATCCAAATCCACCAGAGCCACGAGAGCAAGAGACTTAAACCTCAACACAGAAATAAATAGGACACGCTGGAGGGACAGATTCATAACCCAGAGGCTCCCTACACTCTGGAACAGAATCCCAATCCATGTTAGGCAGAGCCCCTCACTGACTCTATTCAAGAGAAATCTTGACGAGTGGATGGGAGATCGTAGGTTTACCCCGGGGGTCATCTCTGTGTCACTACTAGACAGAGGCACAGTAAACTAAACCCTAAAAGGGCGTAGTATTCTCATCCTAAGGGGTGGTGAAAGCCACACACACTCTGGCTAGGCTTATAAATGCCCTAGGGCAGATAGCCTAGTACGAACCTATGAACCTAATAGTCAGAGAAGACTCAGCCAGTGAAAAACCATAAGGAATTCTTCTTGGTCTACAAGGACAGGGGGATGGAGGGTGGGACACAAGAAAGAAGGCAAGAAGAAGACAACTAACATGGAACGTTATGGTAGATACATAACTTCTTTATGTTAAGTTGTCTATCTCGCCTTCATTCTTGCTGGTTGGGACAGCATCCCTAGCACCTAAAATCCTGGGTGGCTCATCGGAACAAAATCTTCAGAACAGTGGAATCAAAATCTGCTCTGTTTCTGGAAACCACATCCAACTTATAATGCGAAATAAAGGTATGTGGGTTGGCCCACGTAGCCGCAGCACAAATAGATTCCATGGGTAATCTAGCCTGAAAGGCCACAGAAATGGCTAAAGCTCTGGTGAAGTGACCTTTTGGTTTAACAGGTAATTCTTTATTCCTCAGTTGATAGATAAATGTGATGATAGAAGTCAACCACCTGGACAAGGTTACTTTTGAGACTGGAAGACCTTGTTTACCCTCAGCATAAGAAATGAAAAGTTGGTCCGATTTCCTGATATGTTTAGTTCTATGCAAATAAAAGCGTAGTTGCCTGTGAACATCTAACTGATGCAATTTATATTCCGCCCTGTTGGAGTGGTTGGGAAAAAACACAGGAAGGTCTATGGACCGATTCAAATTATTTTCTGAAGAGACCTTGGGAAGGAAGGAAGGATTAGTCCTGAGAGCAACCCTATCATTGTGGAACACTAGGTACGGAGGACGGGTACAAAGAGCCTGCAGTTCCGAAACTCTTCTGACTGAAGTAATGGCCACCAGAAAAAGAGTTTTCCAAGACAAAAACTTCAAGAAACAAGATGCTGCAGGTTTGAAGGGAGGCAATATTAGAGAAGCTAAAATCAAATTTAGATCCCACGGAGGTGGAGGATCTCTCACTGGAGGCCTGAGCAGAGAGGGCCCTTTGAGAAAGGCTCTACATAGCTTATGCGACATGATATTATTTCCCCGACAGGCCAATGAGAAAATTTGAAATTGCAGCCAACTGAATTCTAATTGTAGCTGAAGTGGACCCAGAATGAAAGAGTTCCGCAAGAAATTCCAAAATGTGGTGTATAGGGGCTGAAAAGGGATCTATACTCAGTCTCTGCCCAGGAAGAAAAATGTTTCCACTTACTAGTGTAAGTTTTTCCTAGTGGTAGACTTGTGCAATGATAAAATAATTTTGCGCACAGAGGGGGAGATATCTGGAAGCCTGGCTAAGGTTGGAAGAGGAGCAACCAAGCAGTGAGCTGGAGAGATTTCAGGGATTGGTGCAGCCCGCCCGATTGATGTATCAGAAGGTCTGGAACTAGGTCCAGAGTCCAAGGCTGCTCGAGAAGATGATGATGCAGGAATGGGAACCATATTTGTTGAGGCCAGTAAGGAGCAATGAGGATCATTTTGCAGCCCAAAACAGTAGCTTTCTCTATCAGTTTCGGAATAAGGGGAAACGGAGGGAATGCATAAAGAAGTCCCTGAGGCCAATCGTGGACTAGAGCGTCTCTGGGGGGATGTCTGGGAAGTGGAAGGAGAGAGAAGAAATTGTTGCACTTGCTGTTGAAGGGGGTGGCAAAAAGGTCGCAGCAAGGCTGGCCCCATTTGCAGAATAGTTGGTCCGCAACTACTTAATTCAGAGACCACTCGTGAGGCATGAGAATTGCTCTGCTCAGCCTGTCTGCTATTCTGTCTGTTCCCAGGGATGTGCGTTGCGATCAGAAACCGCTGGGAAGAGATCACCCACTGCCAGAGTCCGAGTGCTTCTCGACATAGGGGGTAGGACTTGGTTCCGCCCTGCTTGTTGATGTACCACACTACTGACATATTGTCAGTTTGAATTGCAATGGACCCGGTAGGAAGACCGTCCTGAAGAGCTTGCAATGCTAAAAGCACGGCCCTCATCTCCAAGACATTTATATGCAGGTAGTACTCGTGGGGTTGCCAGGTGCCTTGGAATGCCCCTCCCACCTGATCAGGGAAGCGTCCGTGGTAACTGTAGCAACTGGGGGGGGGTACAAATGGTCTGCCTAGGGACACTGATGTGGAGACCATCCACCAAGCAAGGTGCTTTTTGCATGTTTCTGTGATTATAATCCTGTGAGACATGGGAAGCTGCTGGAAGGACCATTGGGTGAAAAGCAACCACTGTAGAATCCTCATGTCAAAATGAGCTAGAGGAACAAGTATGATCGCTGCTGCCATGAGACCCAGAGTTTGGAGGACGAACCTGGCTTGAATTCTTTTGCATGCTAATAAGACCTGTACATGTTGACGAATCACTAATACCCTGCCTGGTGGAAGGCTCGCTGACATGTCTCTTGTATTTAAATTTGCGCCTATAAAGGTGATAGACTGACAGGGCGACAATGCAGACTTTTTGAAATTTACTGAGATACCTAGTCTGGAGCAAGTCTCAATAGTGTAGTCTCTGGCTCGCAGAAGGTGATGCCTGGTGGTAGCAGTAAGGAGCCAGTCGTCTAGATATGGAAACACCTGGAATCCTAGCCATCTCAGGTGAGCGGTAACTACTGCCATGCATTTGGTGAATACCCTGGGGGCTGTGGTGAGACCAAAGGGCAGAGTTCTGAACTGGTAATGGCTGGCTCCCAGCCGGAAGCGAAGGAATCTTCTGGAACGTCTGTCCATTTTGATGTGGTAGTACGCATCCTGAAGATCTATAGAGCACATCCAATTGTCCTGACCCAGCAAGGGCATGATGGACTGTAGCGTGACCATCCGAAACTTCGTTCTTTGTACAGACCTGTTCAGTCTGCTGAGATCCATAATGGGTCTCCAGTCCCCTGCCTTTTTTGGTACCAAAAAGAACCCTGAGTAAATTCCGGATCCTTGCTGGTCTGCTGGGACTTGCTGGATGGCCCTTTTTCTTAGCAGTTCTGAAATTTCTTGTACTGCTTGATCCCGTAGATTGGGTGGAACATCTGGAAGGGACTTGTTTGACACTACAGGAGTGCGAACAAAGAGTATTCTGTAGCCTCCGGATATAACAGACTGTACCCATTTGTCCTGTGTTATGTCTTGCCAGGCTCTTGGGTACAGCGATAATCTTCCCCCGACTGCCTCCAGAGGTGGGCAGTCGGGCAACCCTTCAAGGATGCTGGAAGGGCTTGTCAGGGAAGGATTCTCTGCTGCCCTGGTTATGTGGACCCCCTCTGCCACGAGGGCGGTGTCTATTATTGTTCCCTCCTCTGCCCCTGGATGGGAACTCACCACGTGTGTCCGGCAAGGCTCCCTGGGATTTCCGGAACCACATCCTTCCACTCTTCTGACCATTGGGATATGGTCTGGAAGGAGTGGAAAAACGGACTCCCACGGCAGAGAGAGTCTTGCCTTCCTGCTCACACTTGGTAAGGGTGTCCTTCACCTGTGAGCCAAAAAGAGAGGAACCATCAAAAGGGGTGTTGGTGAAAGATGCTCTGAAAGTTCCACAAAGTTACATAGCCGCATCCAGGCGTGTCTCCTTAGAGCGACACCTGTGCCCGTGGCTCTACCCGCACCATCGGCTGCATAAGAAATGAGCCTCATGGAGGAGTTGACCACTGAATTAAGAGTCGCCAGCTGGGAGGCTGCCTTAGCCCGGGCCCCCTCAGCTGATGGATCTTGAAGGGTATCTCCAAGCTCTTTAAGGAGATCCCTTTGAAGGTGGGTAAAGTGGCACAAATAATTCAGAGACCTCATAGAAAAGGTCGCTGAAGAGAACATCCACTTCCCATATCTGTCCATCGTCCTAGACTCCTTGTTAGGGGGATGGACAGATGAAGTTTCAACCAACTCCTTCTTTGTGGCCGCCGCTACCACCGTGACATCAACAGGGACACCTTTGGTCAAAAACTTTTTATCCTGTGGGGCAGTTATTAATTTAGCGGGTCTTCTGGGGGTTGGTTCCACTGTGTCTGGAGCTGACCACGCCTTCTGAGCCACCACAGACATCAGTGGGTCGAAAGGCGGAGACACCTAGGAGGTGGAGGGTCGGGATCCAAACACATCCAGGAATACCGACTCATCCTCGGAGGGGTTTAGGGTAGTCCAGTTACCTCTCTGCCTAAGCATTTCAAGGATGTCTGCGAAGGAGACCACTTCAGAGGGGGATCTCGGGGACCCTTCCGAATCCTCTAAGTTGGTATCTGATGTGACAGACTCAGGGGAGACAACATGCTTCCTCTTGCATTTCCTCTTACGAGGTGGCTCCTCTGAATGATCAGGGGAGGCCTCGGAAGAGGAAGATACATCCAAGGGGGTGCCCTGGAGCGTTGGTTCCCCACGCTTGGGGTCTGGAGGAGGGGCAGATGTAGGCACCATAGTGGGAGGAGCCGATGAGGATGATTGTGGGGCTGACTCAGGGGCCAGCACATGACCTCGAAGGTGTCCCTGCTCAGATGCCGAGAAGGCTCCGGTTCCGAAGAGACCGGAATCCCTCTCCGCACTGAGGGAGACGGCTCCAAAGCCGATGTAGGAGCCGAGCTCATCTGCGCTGAAGCTCCGAGGGGGAGAATGGGGTCGGACAAGGGTCCGATGCCACTCACCCCCTCGAAGCTGACGAGGGAGTCTCGGCGCCCAGACCCTTCCAAGGACGGTACCAAGGAAGTGATCGGAGCCGACGACAGAATCAAAGGAGAAGGTATCGGTGCCGACGGTTCCACGACTCGAACCCCAACGAACTCCGGCTCCGAGCTCAAGGGAGGAATCGGAGGAGGAATAACTGCAGACATGGAAGGAGCAGACACCTGATGAGGGGGGCTGGACAACATTTTTGCTAGGGCCTGCGATTTTAACAGCCTACTGACCACTCTCGCCACATCATGATCGGATAGTCTTGAGGACCGAGAAGAGTGGGACCGATGACTGTGCTGAGCAGAAGAGACCTTGGAGCCGAGCGTATCAACTCCAGGGAGGGAGACCTAGATCTCTTTCGACTCCCCGACGGCTCCAAACAGAGAGTCGGAACCGACTGGGAGACAGGTAAATCGGTTCCGGCCAGAACCGAGGCTGAAGGAACAGCTTCACCCATCAATGGCTCCGAACTGGGAGCCAAAGATTTAGGTGGCTTAGAGGCCTTCACGGGCTGAGCCTTAGCCGTTGAATCCTGCTTGAGTAAACCCTGTAGGATTAACTTATTTTTAAGCTCCTGCAGGACTCTTGGGCTGAAGGCATGGCAAACCGAACAAGAGTCCTGCAGGTGCATGGGGCCCAGACAATAGACACAAGAAGTGTGACCATCTGTCAGAGACATCTTCTGACAGCATGAATCACACTTCTTGAATCCGGACACCTTGGTGTCCTTGGACATCCCTGAAAAAAAACTTTTGAATACTAAGGGCAATACACAAAAAACTAGGATATAACAATTACCACTACAGTTGACACACCCAAAAGCACAGTCAAGATACTCACAATATTATGCTTAGAAGCTAAACAAAACTAACTAGGTAAAAACTAAAAAGTTTGTTTTTTTTTTTATAGAAAAGGAAAAGGGTTAGCCTCTACGTTAAACGGCTACCTAAGGAAGAAGTGAAGGGGGGAGGGGAAAACTCTCTAAAACGAGTTTTCTGAAGGGATAGAGGAAGGTTCAAGCAAGAATTATAGATACAAGAAGTATATATATATATATATATATATATATATATATATATATATATAAAGAGAAAGTTAACTACTATAAACAATCTACACTAACAGTCTAATAATTTTATCAAAAACGGATAAAATAATGAAAATATACGACCTGAGCCAGTAAGACAACCTCGCAGCAGAAACGGCAAACGAGATCTGGGTATCTAGTGCCAGGCATCATGGGATATGGGGTGGCCTCGAGCCGGTATGCAGCTCTCGAGCTTTTGAAGATGGCCGAGTCGGAGCCGAAGATCGGCTCCGAACCCAACCAGCAAGAATGAAGGCGAGATAGACAACTTAACATCCACTATTCTTTCAGGATGGCATTGCTTAGAAAACATGGGAGGAAGACCCTGTGCACTAGCAGTCCTAAATGACAATCAGGACTGAGGCTAAATGGACAGCATAATCATTTGCAATGATAAACTGGATAGCAGTGTCTGGAATGTGGGGGCATTAGCTGGATTTAAATTAATCCCCTCAACTCACTTTCTCCAAATGCCATTCAATAGAAAACTAGTAGCAAAAAACACTCCTCTACATCACTCGTGGGGAAACATCCCACATTACCTGACACATATAACAACTCCCCGACACATATAACAACTCCAAGGTTACACAACAGCAGGGATAAATGCAACCTTAACAACAGTCATTTTCAGCCAATACAATTCAATTGAACAGCAACTGTAGTAGAAATCAGTAGGGAGAATATTGTTTTTTTCTGCTCCAGGATTTGTGCTTCACTGACTTTCAGTTGTTGATATTCCAGTTTTGGTCCTCCAGTTTTAGCTTCTGCTCATCATTTACCTTCTTAAAGTTGCATTCTAGTGCCTTTTTGTTCCTCTTCTCTTTGTGTCTGCCCCATCCCTCACAAAGACATTAAGCTAAAGTTTCTGAAAGAGGTCTAATATTGGTTTTTGAGTAGATCCCTCTCTAACAAGCCCACTTCTTCATTTAAAATTTTCCAACACTTCCACCCTTTTCCTGTTCTGGTATTATAAGGCTGTGCCTCTGGCACCCCTTATGATAATCTGATTTTCAAGGTCCTTCCCTCCCCTCTTTCATTGCTACAGTCTGTTGTACAAGCCATTTAAGTATGCTTCCCACTCACTGTTTTCCATACATCCATCCTAGAAAGCAACTTTCGCTTGCAGACCAGTCCATACAACTGCATCCTGTAAAGCAGTAAGCATAGAACAAACACTTTGTGTGCTGAGAAGCTTACAGCTGATAGCTGGGTGTTGAGAGGTACAATTCTGTATTGTGTAAACATTAAAGTTAGCAGACTTTGGTACTGTTTAGCATAATCTGCCCTAATAATGCACCCTTATTAGTCTGCAGCAACAAAGCACCTTTAATAGCCTTCTAACCTCAATACACCATCCCCTTTGCAGCTCACCAATAAAAGGAATGGACAGCATGGATATGCAATTTCCTAACTTCCCTGCAGCCAGCTTGGTGGACATGGGCATCTTGAGACAATGTAGCAATTGTGTCATATTTACTGACAACCACTTAATCCTTAAAAAATAGACACAGTATGTGAGAGATGTACTTGCACTGTACCATCATCATCATCAGCCCCCTTTTTCCCATTTTTTTCTACATGGGATCAGGTTATCCTGTTAACTGTCATGAACTCTCTTGATTCAGTGCCACACTCCTGCCTTCTTCAACACTCATGTCTGACTGTTGCAGATCTTCTTTCACACAATCCATCCACCTCTTTGTTGGATGTCCTTGCTTCCTCTTACCTTCTTCCTGTCTGCCCCAAGTCTTCCTCACCAGATTGTCTTCTGCTTTTCTACACGCACCCAAACCACCGTAATATGTTCTCTGATATTTTCTGCAATTGGAGCAACTTTGGCTTTTGCTCTTATGCCCTCATTTCTTCGTCTGTCCCACAGTGTGCATCCTACCACCTTTCTCAGGCACTTCATTTCCATCACCTCTAGCTTCTTCAACTGTTCTGCCCAGGTTTCTGTACCATACAGTAGTACTGGTCGTACCACTGTCTTGTACACCTTACTTTTCAGTTTCTTTGGCATTCTTTCATCATAGACTACACCTAACACTCTGCCAATTGGCTGCAGCCTCTCTAATTCTAGCTTTGACCTCTTCTTTCAGATTACCCTTTTCCTCAACCACCCCTCCCAGATACTTGAAGCTGTTTACCTGTTCCACTATCTTCCCTTCTATCCCTATTCTCAGCTTCTTCTGATTTCCTCAGTTTGCTGCCATTACCACCGTCTTATCTGTGCTTAGTTCCATCCCATGTGCCTTCAGATTTGCACTCCATTCTCCTATCCTTTGCTGAAGTTCTAGCTTAGAGTCTGCCTGTACTGCCACATCATCTGCATACTGCAGCTTTGTCGATCTGTCCCCTCCAACCTGTTTGCTAATGTAGTCCATCACCAGTATGAACAGCAGTGGGCTCAGAGATGAACCCTGGTGTACACCCACTCCCACTGGGAATCCCTCTGAGGCCAAACACTGTTCGTACTTGAGTCATTGGGTCCTTGTACACAGCCTGTGCTAATTCTTACACTGTAACAATGGAGGCTAAACTCTTGCATATAAGCGCACATGAGGTTGTTGAAAACATGCACACAATACCCACATAGCATAGTGCAGACATAGACCAACATATGCTGAGGCATTTAAAAGCAATCTTCCTAAAACAAACGTTATGTACTTACCATAACGATAGATCCTGTGTTGTCTGATTTTCATCCGGTTCAATCTTTGGTTTGTTGGATCCAATCAGATCAGATCTTGGCGCCTCCTAAAGCTGTGGATCCGAGGCTCGGACTCCTCCCCTATCCATAATTACCTCCTCTCCACTAAGTTACCTCAGATCAAGTTTGCAGACTTAAACCTATATAATGATCTGCCTCTATAATGGAAGGAACCTTTAGGCGTTTCATTTGATGAAGATGTTAATACCACAACACAAGGACCAAAGGAAAATTTTTAACAGACAGGGTCTAGGTGAGGACTGCCTCATCACTAGAAGCAGTCAGTGACAATACTGGAAGGAAGGAGGGAACGATGTTTAACTGAATGAAAATTAGACAACACGGATCTATCATTATGGTAAGGACAGAATTTTCATATCCAATTGTGTCTATTTTCAAGCAACAGATTCCCAAGCGCTTATTACCTAGGTGGTATCAGGGAAAGACGTTCCTGAGAATGCTGGAACCAAAGGAAAAACATAACCTAGATTGTACATCCGATATGCAATGAGACAAAATTATGGACAGTTGACCAAGTCGCTACTGCACAAATGTCATTAATGGGAGGCCCATTCATGAAGGAGGTAGAGGTGGCTACTTTTCTTGTGGAATAAGCTTTGAGTTTTGCTTGTAAGACTAAACCTCTTTTAGTATATACAAATGAAATACACTCTGATAGCCATCTCAAAACAGTCACTTTAGAGACCCTTTTACTTAAATTTGCTCTAAAAAAAGATTTCCTGAAGTCTTTTTTTCTATGGAGATAGAACCTGAGTTGGCTATCCAATATGCAGATGACACAACACTTATATGTGTTGCACAGACACTTCAACACCTCCAAGACATAACCCAGAAGTCCTTCTCCGATATTGAATTATGGCTATGAAATTCCCATCTCATACTTAACCCCCAAAAAACAAAACTTATGATCTTCCAACCTACTAGACTCTCATACATCCCTACCACCTTCTACATTACTTCTGGCAATAATACATAAATCATCCCTGAACCACAAGCAAAATTACTTGATAATAACCTACGGTATGATCTACACATATCCCAAACAATCAAGAAACTTCACAAAAAACTGGGCATCTTATACAAGAATAAAAAATTCCTAACTGATACTTCTAGGATTTCTATTTCTAGAACCCATCTCCTGTCAACCTTGTTGTATGCCTCCCCAATTCTTGTTAATGTAAAAAAAGGCAGATTTAAGGAAACTTGAAATATGCTATAACAATAAAGCAAAATTTGCTAACTGTCCACATCAGGCACACCACTGTTACTCCTTACAAAAACTATCTTGGCTAGAACTACCACAACTACTACCATACAATCAACTAATCATGGCACACAAATTAGTATATCACCCCGAAAAAACTCCAGCTCTGTTAAACATATTAAAACCTTATGTTACTAACCATAGTCTTAGATCTGAAAATAAATCACTACTACATGTGAGCAAATCAACCAACACTGCTGGTGATTCCCTATATTCCCACTATGTAGCCAAAGTCTGGAATTCAACTACTTCCAATGCCCATCAGTTTAAAAACTCCCTAAACACTTTCATTAATGACTCTTAGCTTTGTACCTGTACTAGTCCTGGCTAAGTGGCTGTAGAATTGCTTGTTCTTGCTATTCTAGCCCTTTCTATTAGCTATATTTCAGCTTTCTTAATATTATATTTAACTGAATTGTTATTTTAAAAAACCTATACCTCCTGGATCTATGTTAATTTGTACTTCATCTCTGTTAATTTATGTTTTGCAATATGTATATTGTCTGTAAAATGTTATTGATTACTGTATAATTTCTGTAATAGTACGCATTTATGTACTTTTAAGATACATGTGGAACTTCCCAGGCCTCCACTGAAAATGGGTTTTTCACCCAGTCAGACTTTCCCAATAAAGAAAGAAATAAATAATAAATGAACATCTAACATTTGCAAAACATTTTCCTTTACTTGAAAATCTGGGGAAGAACACTGAAACATCAAAATATTGATTCAGATGTGCTTTGGTTGTCACCTTGGGAAGGAAAGAGGAGTTAGGTCTTACGCAAACTATATCTTTGTGGAAAACGAAGTATGGAGGCTTACAGGAAAGAGCTTGTAGTTTTCAGACGTGTCTGGCTGACCAGAAAAATTGTCTTCCATGAAAAAAAATTCAAATCCACTGAAGCTGCTGGTTCAAAGGGGGTGTGTGTGTGTGAATGAAGGCTTGATGTAGAATAGTAATATCCCAAGAATACAGTGTCCCTAATTGGTGGCCTTAGAGGAATGTTCTCTTAAGAAATGCTTTTGAAATCTTTAAAGATGCTATAGTGGTATCACTTTATCCTATCTGAAAAGTAGAAATAGCAACCATTTGTACTTTTATCATGAAAAACTAGAACCACTGTGGAAGAGTTATAACAAAAATTCCATAATAGAGGGGAAAAGGTGCTGGTAAGGGATTCAAGCCCTTCGATAAGGCCCAACTGGAAATCCTCTTCCATTTACTGTGATAGATCTTCTTGGTGAATTGTTTCTGAGAGGCTGAAATAATATGAATGACCAATGCAGGTAGCCCGGCATCTCTGGCTACGGTCAGAATTGGAGAAATTAAGTGATCAGTTTCATGGATTTCTGGTCTGAAGCGGGAAGTCTAGATGAGTGACTTTGAATGCTGAGCCAACATCCATGGAGGATGTACTAAGTAAGGCATGAGGAACAGGAACCAGATTTGCTGGGGCCAAAAGGCAGCAATGAGGATCACTTTGATCTTGTATCCTTTCACTTTCTGAATAAACTTAGCTATCAGGAAAATAGGAGGAAAGGAATATAGGAGACCCTGGGACTACAGCATCCCTCAGTGACTGCCTCTGTGGAAAGATAAGGGCAAAGTAACTGTTGTACTTGTTGTTTATGAATGAAGCAGAGGGTGCCGCAAAGTTGGCCCCAGCAGCTTCAAATTTGTGTTGCCACTGACTAACTGAGGGACCATTCATGAGGCATCAAAACTGCTCTGCTCAGTTTGTCTTCTAATACAGTGGATGCCCCCAGTGGAAGAATCCATTGTTATCATCGCTAGGGGCTGGGCTGAGCAAAAAGTATGGCCCTCCTTTATCAATAAGGTGGTTAGTCACCATCTAATGTGACCCTTGCAAACTTACGTGATACAAATCTTGACATGGCTAGGATGAGTGTTTTGGGTCGGGCCCACTGTACGGAGAGTCCACTGAAGTAACCTCATGTGGTATCTGGCCAGAGGGACAAGCATAACGATTCAAGCCATCAAACCTAGCAATCAGAGAACTAGTCTTGCCTGAGGAAATGGATGTTGTGTTACCTGAGTAATGATTAGTTGTAGGGAAAGCACCCTGGAGATCGGTAACTTGGCTATTGGTAAAGTACAGTTTTGTACCTACCATAAATGTAGATGTTCGAAGATCCACATTGCTGCAGTCCTAACACTTGGGTAGTCCGCTGTCCCTCGGTCGGCCCGAATATCAGAGTATAAGGCTGACGTCGGTCAAGGCGCATTTGACTGACATCAGAACGTCAGGGTACAAATGCGCATGACCGACGCCATATCCTCAGTCTTTTCTTGCCCCAGATGTCAGAAGACCCTAAAAAGAAAGGTCAAAACCCATAGACAACAACTAAACAACCAACCAGCCTAACACCAAAAATATGTACAATATATACAATATACACAATATACCTCAGATGGATAACCCAACCCACACAACCACCTCAAACTACAGAGGGGAAGGAGGGAGGGTAAATTGGACTGCAGCAATGTGGATCTTCGAACATCTACATTTATGGTAGGTACAAAACTGTACTATGTTCTTCATCTCACATTGCTGCAGTCCTAACACTTGGGTAGAATCCCAAAGCAGAGGTAAGGGAGGATGGCTAAACTATAATGAAGCAGGAGCTGCCAAAATGCCCTGCAACACAGCAGTGGCAAAACCAGCCCTGGATTTAGAGTACAGTGGAAGGCATACACATGAAGATTTTTCCAACTGAAAGAAAGAGCATCCACTTTCCAAGCTGTGGGATGAAACCTCTTTGTGCAAAACTTTGGCAGCTGGTGGTTTAGTGGAGAAGCGAACAGATCTATGTCTGGAGTTCCCCAGGACACTGTCAATTTCTGAAATACATGAAGATCCAGTTTCCACTCGTGGGGATCCATGATTTGTCTGCTTAACACATCTGCTAAGGAGTTCTGTGCTCCCGGCAGAAACCTTGCCTGAAGACTTAGTTGTAAACTGAGAGCAGTCTCCCACAAAATCATTGCTTGCCTGCATAGAGGATAAGAATGTGTTCCCCTTGCTTGTTGATGTACCACATGACAGTTGTGTTGTCTGTTAGAATCAACACCTGCCCTGGAAGAAGTAAATCCTTGAAAGCTATTAACGCAAACTGGACTGCTAACATCTCCTTCAAGTTGATATGTAGATGCTGTAGTCTGACAGGCCACTTGTCTTGTATCCACTTTCCGTTTAGATGAGCTCCCAAGCTTTGTCCGAGGCATCTGTCGTTAAAATTTGACTCGCCTCTGGCCGGGTCACAGAGAGTCCCTTGTTTAGGTGACATTCCTGAGCCCACCACAAAAATTCCTTCTGAATGCAAGGTATTATTTGAATGACAGTGTCCAGATCCTGGCAGTGCTGTGTCCATACATTTTGAGATACCATTGCAACTTCCTCATATGCAGTTTGGCATTGGGAAGCACCAGAATACAAGATGCCATGAACCCTAAGGCTTGAAGGACTGTCCTTGCAGTCAGCCCGGACTGAAGAGATAGATGATGGAAGTAAAGGGAAAGATTCTTTTGTTTGTCCGGGGTTAGAAAGGCCATCTGGGATGCTGTATTCAGTCTTACACCCAGAAAGCACATGTCTTGAGAGGGTACTAGACTGGACTTTATTTCGTTCACAGAATACCCCAGGCATCTTAGCACTGCTATCACATATTCCAAATGACGAAGAAGCTCGTCCCTTCCTTGAGCCAGAATCAGGCAATCGTCCAAATAAGGATAGATTTGTATTCCTTTCAGCCTGAAGAAAGCTATCACTGGAGCCAGAACTTTCGTAAATACTCTGGGCGCAGTAGATAAGCCAAAGGGCAATGCAGAGAACTGATAGTGAGAAGTCCCAGTCCGAAAACGCAGATACTTCCTGCAACTTAGCATGATAGGAACATGAAGGTAAGCCTCCTTGAGATCCAAAGTTACCATCCAGTGATCCTTGCCCAGCAGAGGTAAAAGCTGTTGTAACGTCAACATTTTGAACTTGGGAATGTCCAGATAAGTGTTGAGGATAGATAAATCCAAAATTGGTCTCCACGTGTTCCCCTTTTTGGTACAAGGAACAGGCGAGAATAAAATCCTAGGCCCCTTTCTGGCATAGGAACCGGCTGTATGGCCCCTATTTGGAGTAGCAGAGAAATTTGCTTGTGAGCCTCTATTCTTTGTTGAGGAGGAATGTTTGGCATGCCTTTGAAAGGAGGCAAGGTATGGAAATAAAACCTGTAACCGTGATGTATGATATCCAATACCCATCTGTCTTGGGTAATCAAACTCCAATTTTCTTTGAAAAGTGCCAACCTTCCTCCCAAAGGTGCTGCCAGGCGAGAAGGTTCTGGTAGCTGAAAAGGTAGGTCATTGGGTCTGTTTACGAAAGGACTGACCCCTGCCCTCACCCGAAGACTGTGCAGGAGAACTCCCTGTTCTAGGCCTGAAAGAGCCCTGAGCTCTGCCCCTGCCACGTCTAGATCTACCCCTAGACTGGGAATCATAAGAAGGATACGTCCACCCCTTAGTAGGCCAATTTCTACTAAACTTTGGAGGCTGAACCTGCAAAAAATCTTTAACAGTCTGCATAGACTTAGCCTTGTCTTCCATTTGCTTTAAAACTGCCTCAACAGGAGAACCAAACAAGACATCAGATTGCAAAGGGGCATCCAAAATCCTAGTTTTAACATGGTCAGATAAATTTTGATCCCTCAGCCAGGCATGCCTGCGAAGAACTGACCCAGTGGCAGCCACCCTAGACGAGGCCAAAAATTCCCTAAGCCTTTTCCTGGAATCAGAGAAGTCCTGACCTTCCCATTTAAAATGCTCTCTCATGGAGTGAAGGGTCTCTGAAAAAGAAAAATCCTCAGGAGGAGAAGCAGAAGGAGTAGAATCATCCACATCAGAATCAGAATAATGAGAATACTCCTGCAAGTCTTCAGCCGAAGACTCAGACACATCCGAAGCCTGCTCATAATCCCCCAACACTGGTTCCATCCTAGGCCTCTTATCAGGAGGGGGCATAGAGCATCTAATTAAAGTAATTAAATCTTCTGCCATTTTAAGCATGTGCTTTTTGGGCACAGAACCTGAAGAACTAGGAGTGACACCCACAGAAGCTAAACTAGACCTGCCTCTAGGAGAAGCCTTGGAAGCAGAAAGAGAGGGCCTAGACACCTTAGGAAGGGAGGGAGTACAGTTATCTGAGAAGCCCCTACAGCCTGACCTGCCTCCTGGGAGGCCACATCCTGTAAAATCAAAGTTTCTCCCTGGGACTCCAGAGAGGCCTCCGTCGAACCACCGGTTCCACTGACGCTCTAAAGAACTGGCGTCCGGTTCGGACGACTCCTCTAACCTAGGTTTAACTGCCTTGTCCTTGCGCTTCTTTGAGGAAGCCGCCGGAGCATCCGGCGGCATATTGTAATTGCACCGCTTCCCAAAGACCAACCTGGCACAATCCAACCTTCGCTTTATAGTGCGTTTATTGAACCTAGCACAAAAGCGACACCCAACAACGTCGTGCTCAGGTCCCAAACAAGGTATACACAAATTATGGTAATCCCTATGCGGTATCTGTTTCCCACAAGAAATACAGTTATTCACTTTTTCTGACATCCGGTAAACTACTGAGGCAAGAAAAAACCAAAATATTCCCCAACGGGGTACTTAACCAACTCTGACTTTGGTCTGAAACTCCGAATTCGAAAAATTTCAGAACGCCAAACGGCACTTGCAACACTGCTTCTGCATCGGACCATGCGGCAAAAAAGACTGGGGATATGACGTCGGTCATGCGCATTTGTACCCTGACGTTCTGATGTCAGTCAAATGCGCCTTGACCGACGTCAGCCTTATACTCTGATATTCGGGCCGACCGAGGGACAGCGGACTACCCAAGTGTTAGGACTGCAGCAATGTGAGATGAAGAACATCAACGAGTCTAGGTGACATCTTATGAATTCTATCTGTTGGTTAGAGAGGTTGCCGCAAAGTTGGCCCCAGCAGCTGCAAATTTGTGTTGCCACTGACTAACTGAGGGACCATTCATGAGGCATCAAAACTGCTCTGCTCAGTTTGTCTTCTAATACAGTGGATGCCCCCAGTGGAAGAATCCATTGTTATCATCGCTAGGGGCTGGGCTGAGCAAAAAGTATGGCCCTCCTTTATCAATGAGGAGGTTAGTCACCATCTAATGTGACCCTTGCAAACTTACGTGATACAAATCTT
The DNA here is from genome assembly GCF_019279795.1 of Protopterus annectens. Lineage (NCBI taxonomy): Eukaryota > Metazoa > Chordata > Ceratodontiformes > Protopteridae > Protopterus > Protopterus annectens. Next base: position 1,942,465,671 of record NC_056743.1, read on the forward strand.
GGCATGGCTAGGATGAGTGTTTTGGGTCGGGCCCACTGTATGGAGAGTCCACTGAAGTAACCTCATGTGGTATCTGGCCAGAGGGACAAGCATAACAATTCAAGCCATCAAACCTAGCAATCAGAGAACTAGTCTTGCCTGAGGAAATGGATGTTGTGTTACCTGAGTAATGATTAGTTGTAGGGAAAGCACCCTGGAGATCGGTAACTTGGCTATTGGTAACAACGAGTCTAGGTGACATCTTATGAATTCTATCTGTTGGTTAGAGAGGTTGCCGCAAAGTTGGCCCCAGCAGCTGCAAATTTGTGTGCCACTGACTAATTGAGGGACCATTCATGAGGCATCAAAACTGTTCTGCTCAGTTTGTCTTCTAATACAGTGGATGCCCCCAGTGGAAGAATCCATTGTTATCATCGCTAGCGGCTGGGCTGAGCAAAAAGTATGGCCCTCCTTTATCAATGAGGAGGTTAGTCACCATCTAATGTGACCCTTGCAAACTTACGTGATACAAATCTTGGCATGGATAGGATGAGTGTTTTGGGCCGGGCCCACTGTACGGAGAGTCCACTAAAGTAACCTCATGTGGTATCTGGCCAGAGGGACAAGCATAACGATTCAAGCCATCAAACCTAGCAATCAGAGAACTAGTCTTGCCTGAGGAAATGGATGTTGTGTTACCTGAGTAATGATTAGTTGTAGGGAAAGCACCCTGGAGCTAGGTAACTTGGCTATTGGTAACAACGAGTCTAGGTGACATCTTATGAATTCTATCTGTTGGTTAGAGAAGAACTGATCTTGGGATGTCTGACTGTAGTTCCCAGGTTCAGCATTAACTGGAGCAGAAGGTCCCATGGTGAAGAAGTAGATCCTGGTCAAAGTAGTGAGGAGCCAATCATCTATATATCAGAAAACATGGATCCCTAACAGGCGGAGGTGCACTGCCACTACTGCCATAAATTTTGTAAACATCCTGGGGGCTGTGGCGAGACCACAGGGCAGTACACTGAACTGATAATGATTGGCTCCCAAATAAAAATGGAGAAATTTTCTTGATCACTTCTCTATCTTTACATAATAGTAGGAATCTTGGAGGTAGTATGGACCGAAGAGTGACAATCTGGAATTTTGTCTGTTACAAATTAAGATGTCACAGATCCAAAATTGGTCTGAAGTCCCCTGTTTTCCTGGGTATTAAAAAGAACCTGGAGTAGACTCCAGACTCTAACTGGTCTTCGGGTACCTGTTGGATGACTCTCTTTTTCTAACAGGTTGGAGACTTCTGCAGTTGCCAACTCCAATTGACTGGGTAGAATGTCAGGAATCTTTATTTTTTGTTCATGGATAAAAAAAAAGGGAATTGAATAGTTACTCGTTATTATCCTCAGCACCTGTGAATCTACTGTTATGCTCTGCCAGGCTTGTGGGTGCAGGGATAGGCACCCCTGACTGCCTTCAGTGAACGACAGTCAGGCAACCTTTCATGGGTGCAGGTAGGGTAGTTAAGGGACCATGAAAAACCTGATTATGTGTCTACCTTCTGCTCTGGAGTGACGCCAGTTGCCCATACATCCTCCTCTACCATGAAGAGGTCTATCTGCTGGAGACTTGTGGTAATAACCCTGTGATTTCCTGAACCATATCTTCTTGCCACCCCTCTGACTCTTCAAAAAAGTCCTTTGAGGAATAAAAAAATGGATTCCCACTGCAGACAAGGTTTTACCATCCTGTTGACTCTTGCTCAGCGTATTTTCCACTTTTGGTCCAAAGACTATAGAACCATCAAAAGAGGCATTAACAAAGGGCATCTTGAATCCTCCCACAAAATCGTAAAGGTGCATGCAGGTGTGCTGGTACTTTGAGATGCCAGTGCCCCAGCTGTGCTATCAGCTGCACTTGATAGCAAAGACACTGACACATTCGAAGCAGAATGAAGGGTAGAGGGCTGAGAGTCCACATCCGCAGATTACTAAACAGTGACTTGAAAGAGTCTTTGGTCAAGTCCCTCTGGAAAAGTGTAACATGGGCTAAATAGTTCAGCACTCTGAGGGCAAATGTTGCTGAAGCACATGTTCATTTCCTAAACCTGTCCAACACAATAGATTCTTTATTAGGAGGATGGACAGAGGAGCTGTCTTCAGACAGTTCTTTTTTGTGTCCACCACTATGACCATGGCATCTACTGGTGGACCTTTGCTCCAGTGTTTCCTGTCCTTGGGGATTACCAACATCCTATCCAGCTTCTTTGGGATAGGTTCTACCACATCAGGGTCCTTACATGCCTGTTGTGCTATCATGTCTGTCAGAAGGTCTATGGGCAGTACGACCCAGGATGCAGATGAGCTGGTACCAAAGGGTTTAAGCAATACAGACTCTTCCAGTGAGGGCACAGCGGTGGACCAGTCCCCTCATTGCTTCATCAATTCAAGGGTTTCAGTAAATGTGACATTTTCCAATGGGGATCAAGGGAGACCTCATCTTTATCCAAATCAAAATCTTTGGCGACTGCCTACTTAGAGAAATCCAAGTGTTTCTGTTTGCACATCCATTTCCTATATCTTTCTGTTGGGGGATGCTCCAAATCGGACAGGGAACTTACATAGGAAATGGCCTCTGAACCTACTGGTACTGACTGTCTCTACTGACAAGAATGAGTGGAAGGAGAAGCAGCACCCCCCCTGAAGTTGGGATGGAGCCAAGCTTGAGGATAGCACCTGTTCCTTTGGTCCAGCCAAAACCCTTCTGAATGCCTTGCAATTGGTGCTGAAGAAGTCTCCCTCCATCCAATGGAGGGGAAGCAATTTTCTTGCCCTCAGCAGGTCTTGAAGCAGAAGCTGACCTTGGACCCAAGCTTTTGGCAGCCAAGGCCCCCAAGGGGAAGGGACATCTCCAACAGCTTCAGAGTAACCCTTATCCTCGAGCCCCAGTGTTGATGTTTCAGCTCAGAGACCAGTCTTAATACAAGATCCTGGAGTCGAGAGAGAAAGGGATGTAGCCAGACTCTATGTTGCTTGGGCTGTTGGTTCCAGCAAAGAAGCACCTTAAGAGCTTGGATCCATGCAAACCAGTCATGAAAGGCAAGCCAGTACCAGACATAACATGGGAGGGGTTGTTGGACCAATACTTGGTGAGTTTGAAGTGAGCAGCACTATGAGAACCCCAAGCTGAATCTGCATTCTCAGAAACTTCATCATTCTTTCAACCTCAAGCTCTGTACGGCTTCTGGATGACCAGGTTGATCTTGAGGAGGATGTCACAGAAGGTGGTCAGGAGAATTTCTTCTCTTGCAAAGCAGGCAAATGTAACTTAAGGCTCACTGGTTCCAGTGAGAAACAGATCCCGGGATTGGGAGGTCAGACCCAAGGGGTTGGTTGATCCGACTTTTGAGGCATCTTCAAATCTGGACCCAAAGGAAATAATGCATCCAAAGGTCATTTCTGGGTTTGTCGAATTTCTTTTCCGCCACTCTTTCTTTGGACTTGTCTCTCTCTTTTTCTTTTGACTTGTCCATTTTCTTTGCTAGAGACTCTGAGGAAGCAGAGGTTGAAGGAAGAGTTAGACCCTTTTTGAGGGGGAAGACGACCTTACAGAACAAGTTTTTCTTTACTAGTCTGGATGATTCTAGAACCGAAAGAAGCACAGGCCTCACAATGTACCTCCAAGGTGAAAGATAACCATAAGGCCTTCTTCATCTATGTCAGAAACCCTCAAGGGCAGTACATAGAAATGTGCTGAACTGGTAATTAATAGTGTCACATTCACTGAGCTTGGCAATACAGCAAACAGGTTAGCTGACAAATTCAGTTCCCACTTTACCCCCATCACCCCCAACCATCTTCAATAAATAGCCTCAAACATTCCCACTCCAACTCTAACTAGGGAGAATGTACTAGCTGTGCTTGCTAAAGCCAAGAACATAGTCTCAGTGGACCCTGATAACATGCCTCCTGAACAGACTAAAAATAGAAGTTATGTTCTTACCATAACGTTCCATGTTAGTTGTCTTCTTCTCGCCTTCTTCTTGCTGGATGGGTTCGGAGCCGACCTCGGCTCCGACTCGGCCACTCTAAAAGCTCGAGAGTTGGTTCCACCGGCTCGAGGCTCCCCTTATATCCCACAATGCTAGGCGAGAGTTACCTCAGATCTCGTTTGTAAGCTAACCCCAGCTTATAACAATAACAGTATAATTGTAAAACAGAATCCACCTCTAACAACAGGAAGAAAGAAGGGTGACCTACATCCTGAACCAAGAAATATGCATAATAGCATATGACTAAGAAAGAGGTGGTAGAAAGAGAGGTCACGATCACAACTCCTCTAGGTCTGTCCAGGCCAGGGGAAGGAGGGTGGGGCCAAGAAGAAGGCGAGAAGAAGACAACTAACATGGAACGTTATGGTAAGAACATAACTTCTATATGTTAAGTTGTCTATCTCGCCTTCATTCTTGCTGGATGGGACCGCGTCCCTAGCACCTTGTTCCAGGTGGCCTAACGGAACAGACTCCTGAGAACAGTGGAACCAAAATTAGCTCTATGCCTAGAAGCTAAATCCAACTTATAATGAGAAATAAAAGTGTGAGGAGTAGCCCAAGTAGCCGCTGCACAAATGGTGTCAATAGGCAGTCTGTCTTGGAAGGCTAAAGAAGTAGCCAAAGCTCTGGTGGAATGGGCTTTAGGTTTATTAGGCAATTTTTGTTGTCTAATTTCATATACCAGGGAAATCAAAGATGTTAGCCATCTGGATAATGATACCTTTGAAACTGAAAGTCCCTTTCTGCTTTCCGTGATAGGAGACAAACAGCTGATCAGATTTTCTGAATTGTTTTGTCCTATCCAAGTAGTACCTTAATTGACGATGAACATCCAGGCAGTGTCATTTTTGTTCAGACCTATTTGAATACTCTGGGAAAAAGACAGGGAGGTCAATGCTTTGGTTTAGATTTGATGTTGAAACCACCTTAGGCAAAAAGGACGGGTTAGTTCGTAAGGATACTCTGTCCTTATGGAACAAAAGATAAGGAGAACGACAACTGAGTGCTTGAAGTTCTGAAATTCTTCTAGCTGATGTGATAGCCACCAGAAAGAGAGTTTTCCATGATAATAATTTCAAGGAACATGAAGCTGCAGGTTCGAAGGGGAAAGAATCAAAGAAGCAAGAACTAAATTTAGGTCCCAAGGAGAAGGAGGATTTCTTATAGGAGGTCTGAGAAGAAAAACTCCTTTCAAAAAGGCTTTGCAAAGTTTGTGGGACATTAGGGCAGATTCAGAAATACCCACATGGAAATTAGAAATAGCTGCCAATTGAACCTTAAGAGTAGATGGAGATGAACCTGCATGGAAGAGTTCAGCTAGAAAATCAAGGACTAGTTGGATGGAAGCGGTGAAAGGATCTATGTCCTTTCCTTGTGCCCAATATGAGAAGCGTTTCCACTTACTCAAATAAATCTTTCGAGTGGAAGATTTATGGGAAGCTATCAATATATCTCTAACAGAGTGAGATAATTGAGGAAGCCTGGCTACGGTTGGAACTGGAGGAACCAAGCAGTGAGGTTCAGAGAGGGAGGGAGCGATGAAACTGACCCGACTGGTGGATCAAAAGATCTGGAACTAGGTCCAGATTCCACGGTCGCTCAAAAGAAATCGATGTAGAAAGGGGAACCACACTTGTCGAGGCCAGTAAGGAGCAATGAGGATCAATGAGGCCTTCTGAGCGATAGCTTTCTGTATTACTTGAGAGATCAGTGGGAAAGGAGGAAATGCATACAGAAGTCCCCGGGGCCAAACCTGGACTAGAGCGTCCCTGCTGGGTTGGCCTGGTAAAGGGAATAGAGTGAAATATTCTCTGCACTTGCTGTTTTGGGGAGTAGCAAAAAGATCGCAGCAAGGCTGACCCCACTTGAGAAAGATTTCTCTCACTACAGAGTCTTTCAGAGACCACTCGTGAGGCATGAGTATAGCTCTGCTCAACTTGTCCGCAATGTGATTGGACTTCCGGGATGTGCGTTGCTATCAGAAAACGCTGAGAAGAAATCGCCCATTGCCACAGTCTGAGTGCTTTCGACACAGGGGTATGATCTGGTTCCGCCTTGTTTGTTGATGTACCACACTACAGACATATTGTCTGTCTGGATTGCAATCGTTCCCAAGGGAAGAGAGTCTTGAAGGGCTTGCAACGCTAAAAGCACTGCTCTCATCTCCAGAACATTTATGTGCAAGTGGCATTCGCTTGGTTGCCATGTGCCCTGGACTGTCCTGCCCTGATAATGCCCCCCACCCGATCAGGGAGGCATCCGTTGTCAGAGTAGCAACCGGAGGAGGTGGAACAAATGGTCTTCCCGACAGGAGCTGGGGGGAAGACATCCACCACATGAGATGCTTTTGCACGCTTGCGTGATCATAATGGTGTGAGACATTGGAAGTTCCTGGTATGACCATTGAGTAAAAGCATCCACTGAAGGATCCGCATGTGGTATCTGGCCAATGGAAGGAGAGGTATGGCGCTGCCATGATTCCCAACACCTTTAGAACTAATCTGGCTTTGACTCTGTTGTTGTTGAGAAGAAGTGACACCAATTTGTGAATGTCTGATATCCTTTGGTTCGTTAGCCTTGCAGACATGTTTATAGTATCTAAATTTGCGCCTATGTAGGTAATAGTACGACAAGGCGACAAAACAGACTTTTCGCAATTTATTGAAATACCCAGTTTGACAAACGCGAAAAGTATAATCTCTGGCCATCAGAAGGAGATGCTTGGTGGGAGCTGTGAGAAGCCAGTCGTCCAAATATGGAAACACCTGGAATCCTTGTCGTCTCAGGTGAGAAGCTACCACTGCCATGCATTTGGTAAACACCGGGGCAGTGGTGAGACCAAAGGGCAGGGCCCTGAACTGAAAATGACTGGTTCCCAGCCTGAAGTGGAGGAATCTTCTGGAGCGTCTGTTCATTTTATGTGATAGTACGCATCCCGAAGGTCTATAGAGCACATCCAGTTTCCTTTGCCCAAAAGGGGAAGAATGGATTGCAGCGTGACCATCCGAAATCTTGTTTTCTTGACTGATTTGTTCAAGACACTGAGATCCAAAATCGGTCTCCAGTCCCCTGTTTTCTTTGGAACTAAAAAGAACCTTGAGTAGATTCCGGATCCTTGTTGGTCTGCTGGCACTGACTGAATTGCTCTTTTTGCAAGCAGTTTTGAAATTTCCAAAGCTGCTATATCCCTTTGAGCGGGTGGAACATCTGGAAGGGATTTTTTTGACTGATTTGGAAAAACGAAGAAAGGGGATAGAATAGCCTTCGGAAATGATGGACTGTACCCATTTGTCTTGAGTCAGGGATAGCCAGGCTTCTGGGTACAGTGACAATCTTCCAACGACTGCCTCAGAAGATGGGCAGTTGGGCAACACCTCAGGGATGCTGAAAGGGCTTGTCAGGAAAGGCTTCCGATTGCCCTGGTTCTGCGGACCCCCTGCCCCTAGGGCGGCGTCTACCATTGTTATTCCCACCTCTGCCTTTGGTAGGAAAACGACTCTGTCGTCAGGCTAAGTCCCTTGAGATTGTTTACGGAACCACATCTTCCCACCCTTCTGGCCTTTGGGGTAAGGCCTAGAAGGAGTCGAAAACGGACTCCGCGGCAGAAAGGGTCTTGCCATCAGTCTCGCACCTAGTCAGGGTTTCTTTCACTTGAGGACCAAAGAGATGATCCATCAAAAGGGAGTTCGTGAAAGACGTCTTGAAAGGGTCCGCAAAATTGCATAGCCGCATCCAGGCGTGCCTACGTAAGGCTACACCTGTCCCTCGGCTCTGCTCGCTCCATCGGCCGCATAAGAGAGGAGGCATGGAGGAGTTAGATATGGAATTAAGGGTAGCCAGCTGCGTGTTCATTTTTTCTTGGAAACCCGCAGCTGTAGGATCCTTTAACATTTCACTCGCTTCCTTGATCAAGTCCCTTTGAAGACGAGTGAAATGGCACAGGTAATTCAGCGACGCATGGTAAATGTCGCCGAGGAGAACATCCGCTTCCGTACCTATCCATGGACCTAGATTCCTTGTTAGGTGGATGGACAGGCACTGAAGGATCAGCCAGTTCCTTCTTTGTGGCAGCAGCTACCACCATAGCATCCACAGAAACTCCTTTTGATAAAAATTGCTTGTCTGATGGAGCTGTGATGAATTTAGAGGGTCTCCTGGGAGTGGGGTCCACTGAATCAGGAGCCGCCCATGCCTTCTTAGCAACCACCTGCATGAGGGGGTCAAGGGGGACACCCAGGAGGTGGAAGGATGAGAGCCAAACGCCTCAAGATACACAGATTCGTCCTCCGAAGGGTTGAGGGCTGGCCAATTTCCCTTCTGTTTCAGGATCTCCAGAATGTCTGCAAATGAGACATCTTCAGAAGGGGAACGGGGAACCCTCAGAATCATCCAGATCTGTGTCTGACGTGATAGACTCAGGTGAGTCAATGTGTTTCCTCTTGCACTTCCTCTTCCGAGGGGCTCTTCTGCCAAATCAGGAGAGGCCTCGGAAGAGGATGAAATCCCCACAGGGGCTCCTGAGGAGCTGGCTCTCTGCGGTCCGGGATGAGGGAGTGAGTCGACTTACCCTGAGGCAGCATAGAGGGAGGGGCGGACGGAGCCGACTGTGGAGTAGAGCCAGGCTCTAACACACTCCGCATGACCTCGAATGCACCCCTGTCAGGCAGAGCCAGAGGTCCCCGCTCCGAGGAGCTAAGAACCCCCCTCGGCACCGACAGTGATGGCTCCGAGGTCGATGTCGGAGCCGAACTCACCAGCGCCGAAGCTCCGAGAGGGAGAGGGGGGTCGGACAAGGGTCCGATGCCACTCACTCCCTCGGAGCAGACGAGGGAAGTCCGGTGCCGAGATTCCTCCAAAGAAGAAAACGGAGCCGACGGAGCCGAAGACAATTGTCTCGGCTCCGAAGTAATCACAGTCTCGGTTCCGACCCGGCTCGAACTCAAAAGAGTCGAAGGAGGAAAGAGTTGATGGACCGGGGCAGGCACCGACTGATGAGTCGGGCTCTGAAGCATCTGGGCTAGTGCCTCGGACTTAAGTAGTCGACTCACTACCCTCTGAAGGTCATGATCGGACAGCCTCGATGACCTAGAGGAATGAGACCTTTGGCTCCGTTCAGACAGCAGGGGAGATCCTGGAGCCGAATGAACGGAGCCAAGAGATGGTGACCTAGACCTCTTTCTAGTTGTCGGCTCCGAAGGTCTGGTCGGAGCCGACACGGGTACCTCAATAACCTCGGCTCCGCCCGGAGCCGAGGGAGCCACAGAAACTGTGGACTGAGACTTATCGGCTCCAGCCGGAGCCGATAAAGGCAAAGGTTGAACAACCTGAGGTCTCGGCTCAGAAGCCGGAGCCGAAGACCTCGATGCCTTAGAGGGCTTACCTGTTGAAACTGACAGGGAATCCTCTGGCTTCAATAAGCCTCTCAGAATTAACTTGTTCTTTCTTTCCTGCAGGACCCTGGGGCTGAAGCCATGGCACACAGCACAGGAGTCCTGCAGGTGCAAAGGCCCCAGACAATAGACACAAGAAGTGTGAGCGTCTGTCAGAGACATTTTCTGACAGCACGCATCACACTTCTTGAACTGAGACCTTTGCTTCTTTAGACATTTCCCTAACTGACAGGTGTACACAAACACACACCCAAACACACAAGTTATACCCTGTCAGGAAAAATAATAATTTTAGTAGTGATACTAGAATTTAAAGTACAATAAAATTAAAGTAAACTACACAAACACTCCACTAGGGAAGGGAAGGCCTAAGGCCCAAAGGAAGAACCAAAGGTTCTTTAGTAAAGAAACGGGAAAAATTAGGGTCGGGGATAAAGTTTTGTGATCTACACTAACTAAGAAGAAATTTAACTTAAAAAGGGGTAAAAAGAGTAACTTTTAGAAGAAAAAGTTAACACTCACCAGGAACCGGTAGAAGCAACCAACCTCGAAGCTGTAGCGGCAAACGAGATCTGGGGTAACTCTCGCCTAGCATTGTGGGATATAAGGGGAGCCTCGAGCCGGTGGAACCAACTCTCGAGCTTTTAGAGTGGCCGAGTCGGAGCCGAGGTCGGCTCCGAACCCATCCAGCAAGAATGAAGGCGAGATAGACAACTTAACATTCAGAAGTTATGTACTTACCATAACGTTCCATCTGAGTAGGTAAACTTCATTTGTCAGCAACCTATGGGTTATCGGATCCATATCGGATCCGAGCCGGCAGCTGAGATCAGAGCTCCAAGCTCCTCCCCCAACCCATAATCCCCTGCTATCCCTTCCTGACCTCAGATTGAGTTTGCCTAGCCATAAACCATACGATACCAAGAACCACCTCCCTACTCTAACCAGGAAATAGTCCGCCATGACAGCAGGAGACCATAGAACATCCACATAGGATAGGGGGATGGAGGGAGGGACGGTTGCTGACAAATGAAGTTTACCTACTCAGATGGAACGTTATGGTAAGTACATAACTTCTAAATCTGAAGTAGTTAACTTCATTTGTCCATCAACTTATGGGACAGAGTTCCCAGCTACCTGATTCTTGGGAGGTCCTCATGGAAGGATGTTCCGGAGCACTGCAGAGCCAAAGGATGCTCTCCCTCTGGAAACAAAATCCAACTTGTAGTGATTTACAAATGTATGAGATGAAGCCCAAGTGGCTGCTGAACAAATGTCATCCAAAGACACCCTAGATCGAAAAGCCGCAGAGGTAGAAATCTATCGGGTAGAATGGGTATGGACTCCTTGAGGTGTAGGCTGGCCCGAACTCTCATATGCCAAAAGGATGCATTGGGAAATCCATCTGGACAATGTGACCTTTGATACAGGTTTTCCAAAAGAGGACTTAGCAAAGGATACAAAAAGTTGGTCTGATTTCCTGTGATCAGCTGTCCTGTGCAAATAGAATCTTAGTTGCCTATGTACGTCTAGAGAATGCAACTTGTATTCACCTTTGTTCTGATAATTTGGGAAGAAGACTGGTAGATTAATAGATTGGTTGATATTAGACTCCGATGCAATTTTGGGCAGAAAGGAGGGGTTGGTCCTGAGAGCGACTCTATCCTTGTGGAAGACCAAATACGGTGGCTTGGCGCAAAGGGCTTGAATCTCTGAGACCCATCTGGCCGAGATTATGGCAACAAGAAAAGCCATCTTCCAAGATAAGTATTTTAGATCCACCGAAGTCGCAGGCTCAAAAGGTGGAGCTGTTAGCGACTGAAGTACAAGAGTTAAATCCCAAGGAGGAACTGCATCTTTTACTGGGGGTCTTAGTAGGAAAGTGCCTTCTAGGAAGGTCTTACATAATTTGGACGAAGTCAAAGGGCCTAGATCACTGCCAACATGATAATGAGAGATTGCGGCCAACTGGACTTTGACCGTAGAAGAGCTAGCACCTTGGTCGAATAAACCTGACAAAAAGTCTAGAACTGCTGGCAATGGGGCTGTAAAGGGATCTAGGTTCTGATGCTCCGCCCAAATAGAAAAACGCTTCCATTTACTATTCTATATTCTTCTAGTAGATGGCTTGTGAGCGGCTACTAGGACAGCCTTGACAGGGGATGAGATACCGGGAGTCCTAGCTATTACTGGAACTGGATCAACCAAGCTGTGAGCTTGAGGTTGTCCAGATTCAGGGGTCGACAGGCCTGATGGGTGAGAAATCAGATCCGGGATGGGATCTAGAATCCATGGGGGATTCACTAGATGAGACCATAGATATGGGAACCAAGCATGACGAGGCCAGAATGGGGCAATGAGGATTATTAAGCTCCCCAACCATTTGGCTTTCTGTAGAAACTTCAGCATCAGGGGCAGAGGAGGGTAAGCATAAAGTAGACCGGGTGGCCAAACATGCACCAGAGCGTCCCTGGGGGATTCCCTGGGTGGGGGAATTAGAGCAAAGTAGTCGCTGCACTTTGTGTTAGAAGGAGAGGCGAAAAGATCGTAGCGAGGTTGACCCCATTTGGAGAAGATTTGCTTCACTACTTTCGGATTCAGAGACCACTCGTACGGTGACAGGATGGATCGACTCAGTCTGTCTGCCAAAATGTTGGACCGTCCCGGAATGTGCGTCGCTATAATAAAGCAGTTGGTGGACGTAGCCCATTCCCACACTCTCATGGTCTCCTGACAAAGTGGATAGGACCTGGTTCCCCCTTGTTTGTTGATATACCAGACGACCGACAAGTTGTCTGTCTGGATCGCAATTGTCCCCAAGGGAAGAAGGCTTTGAAGTACTTGCAATGCCAAAAGCACCGCTCTCATCTCTAGGACACTGATATGCAATGAGGTCTCCGAATGGTTCCACGTGCCTTGGACGGTCCTGCCCAAGCAGTGCCCCCCCCCCACCCGAGGCGAGAGGCGTCTGTGGTCACAGTGGCTAGAGGAGGGGACACAGAGAAGGGGCGCCCCTTCTGGAAGTCCGGGGACTGGAGCCACCATAAGAGGGCTTTCCTGCATACCCTGCTGAGAGGAACGGAGAAGTTCAGGGGATGTAGCTGCAAGGACCACTGGACTTGTAAGGTCCATTGAAGAACTCTCATGTTTAAACGCGCCATGGGAAGTAGGTTGATGATTGCCACCATCGAGCTCAGAGCCCTCAGGACCAATTCCGCCGGGGGAGCTGGGGATTGAAGAAGGGCCAGTACATGGAGTTTCAGAGTTCGAAGCCAGTCCGGAGTCAAGAAGGCTAGAAGCTGGTTGGTGTTCAATCTGGCACTGATGAAATCTAGGATTTGAGTTGGAAGAAGTGAAGATTTTTCGATGTTTATCGTAATCCCCAGCTGGGGAGCTAGACGGAGAAAGTAATCCCTGGCAGTGCAAAGTAGATGTCTGGTGGGGGTGGTCAGGAGCCAGTCGTCCAGGTACGGAAAGACCTGAATTCCCTGGAGTCTCAGGTGGGCCGCTACGACCGTTAACACTTTGGTGAACACCCTGGGGGCTGTGGTGAGACCAAAGGGAAGGACCCTGAATTGGTAATGGCTGGCTCCCAGCCGTAAGCGGAGAAACCTCCTGGATCATCTGTCCATCAAAATGTGGTAGTACGCATCCTTGAGGTCTATGGAGCACATCCAGTCATTCTCCTGCAAAAGGGGGAGAATGGATTGAAGAGTGACCATCCGGAACTTTTCTTTGGCTACTGACAGATTCAGAAAGGACAGGTCGAGGATTGGTCTGAGGTCCCCCGTATTTTTTGGCACCAAGAAGAACCTGGAGTAAAAGCCTGACCCGGACTGGTCTGGGGGGACGTGCTGGATTGCTCTTTTTTCTAGCAGCCGGCGTATCTCTTCGGCTGCCGCCTCCCTTTGATTGGGTGGGATATCAGGGAGGCTGCGGGGACTGAGAGGGGGATTGAGAAAGGGGATCTTGTAGCCTCTGGATATGATCTGAAGCACCCAGCGATCTGTTGTAATGGACTCCCAAGCTGCCAGGTGCCTCGAGAAATGTCCCCCCCCCCCCGACTGCCTCCAGAGCGGAACAGTCGGGCAACCCTTCAGGGTTGCTGCGTGGGCCGATCAGAGAAAGGTTCTCTGGACCCAAAGTTCTTCGGGCCCCCTCTGCCTCTGGGGCGGTGTCCACCCTGTCCTCCTCTGCCTCTGAAGGACGAGGGGACCGGAGCGAAATGGGACTTTTGAGACTTCCGGAACCACATCTTCTTCTGTCCCTTTTGGTTCCTGGAGAAGGACCTCTGGGGAGCAGAGAAGCGGACTCCGCATCTACCGGGGCTCCCTTGCTCCAACATGACCTGTCCGAAGGGGGGCTGAAAATTTTGTCCGGCCTCTTTGGGATGGGCTCCACAGTGTCCGGTTCCTTCCATGCCCTGGTAGTAATCAGGTCTACCAAGGGATCGGCGGGAGGTGACACCCAAGAGGTAGACGGGCTTGCTGCAAACGCCTCCAGAAACAGAGACTCGTCAGAGGAAGGTTTTGGGGCAGCCCCCCGCCGATCCGAAGCATCTCCATGATGTCTCCGAAGGAGACGTCTTCGGGGGGGGTGACCTTGGGGAACCTTCCCCTTCCTCCAAATCTGTGTCCTCTGTCAAGGACTCAGGGGAGTCCAAGTGCCTCCTCTTGCACTTGCGTTTGTGAAGAACCTCCTCGGGGGGGCTGTCCGAGGAGGCCTCACCAACCACATCATGTTCCAGCAATGGAACTATCTGGGACGTCTGAGCAGGCTGTCCCTGGGGCCGGGTGATGGTAGGCGGACCCGTCTGAGAGGGAGTGCAGGGTGGAACCATAGCTGAAGCCGGGGGCATGGAATTCCCTCGACAAAACCCTCTCCACGACATTGAACGCTGGAGAGCTGCTCTCCCTAGGATCCGAGAGCAGACCCTCCCTCGGATCCGAAGTGCGGATCGGAGCCAGCGCCGACGCGGTCAGATCCGAAGGGCCAGTATGCTCAGACCGAGGCAGAGCCGAAGCTATACTGACACCTCCGGATCCGAAGCTCAGCTCTCGGCTCCGAGAGCTCGGATCCGAAGAAAATGGACCCGAAAGAAGGTGCCATCGGCGCCAATGTACCCGATACTATCGGTGCCGACAGTCCCCCAGCCCCAATGCTACCCGGCTCCGAACCCCGGTAGTGGGCCGGAGAAGGAGCAATCGGGGCGAAAAAGGGGGTCGAGCACCCCCCCCAGAGGTGGGGGAGGCAGGAGCACTCCCATCTGCAGCTGGGCCTGAAGAAACCTGTGCATCATCCGGTCCAAGTCTGCATCTGACATACTGCGGGTAGACCTTGATGAGGCCACTGAGGCGGGCCAGGAGTGCCGCCTCGATGACCTCGAAGGCGACCGGGTCTCCTCCTCCTCTGGCCCCGGCGAAAAGCGGGGAAATCGGAGCTGGGAAGGAGAAGACTCGGAGGTCCTAGGAGGGGAAACCTGTTTGGCTGGCGGGGCCGATGCAGAAGCCTCGGCCCGCCACTTGTGATGCTTTTCCCGGCGTTTCTCCTTTCTGGTGTCCCTCTCCTCCTGGCCCAAGGTGGGAGGTTGAGTCCCGGCCAGGGGAGGGGGAATAGCAGGTGGTGCTGCCGCAGCCGCGGCAGATGCCACGGAAGGAACGGAGGACGAAGCCGGGTCCGGGGGCAGAAGTCCCGCCAGAATCAGCTTCAACCTCCGGTCCTTGAGGGCCCTGGGGTTGAACGCTGCGCAAATAGTGCAGCCGGAGGAGAGATGTTCAACCCCAAGGCATAAAACGCACAGAGTGTGGCCATCCGCTGGGGACAGCTTATGGCCACACTCAGTACACTTTGAAAAGAAGGTTTTGGCCATACCTATAAGAAAACACACTCGGTAGGCCCCAAAACACACACACACCCTAACGCATACACGAGGAGGGGAGGAAAACACTAAAAAGGTAACTAGACACTAGAAAAAAAACATGTTAATGCTAGTGGGAAACTAAGCTAACTCACACACACAATAACTATTTGTTTAAAGTGACAAGAAAAAGGATTTTTCTCACAAAATTGACACCACTACGCCTGGAAGCTCGATCAAGCTGCTGAGAGAACCGTGGCAAACTAGATCTGAGGTCAGGAAGGGATAGCAGGGGATTATGGGTTAGGGGGAGGAGCTTGGAGCTCGGATCTTAGCTGTTGGAAGCTGACGGCTCGGATCCGATATGGATCCGATAACCCATAGGTTGATGGACAAATGAAGTTAACTACTTCAGATTATGACTTAGGACTCACGGAGTTTCTTTTTCATTACAGTCTTAAAGCAGGCATCGTGCCATGAGAATGGAGAACTGTGACGATCATACCCCTTCATAAGAGAGGGCCCTTCAGCAGATCCCTGGACACCACAGACCCATTAGTCTGACTAGTCTTGTTTGCAAAGCCATGGAAAAAGAATCAAGGAAATCAACAAGGACATAGGAGACCTCCAAACACTGGATTCATCCTAGTTTGGCTTTGTCAAAGGAAGGTCATGCTTACTGAACCTGGTGGGCTTCCTTGAAAAAGTCACCAAGGCAATGGGTGAGGGGAAAACAGTGCATTCTGCCTACCTAGGTCTGGCTAAAGCATCTGATACAATACCCTATTTGGGCATTGTCAACAAACTTATAGAACTAGGTATGAACCCCTTTATAACATGCTAAATAGCTAGCTGGCTCAGTGATAGTAACCAATCAGTTAGGATCAGTGAGGTCACCTCCACAAAGAGGCCAGTCACCAATGGAACCCCTCAGAGCTCTGTGCTAGGTCCCCTCATGTTCAGCATCTACTTCTCAGTGTTCAAAGCCACTGTCAAAGGCTTCTAGCTGAGCAAGTTCACAGATGACTGCAACCTGGGAGCAGTCACTGAATCTCCCAAAGACAAGAACACCCTTCTGGAAGGTCTAACACAGACAAATGCTTGGTGCCAAAGCCATGGCTTAAAAACTCAGTGTCAAGACATGCATTATAGTACCTTCTGGGAAGTCAACCACGCTGGGTAACTGCATCATCAATAAACACATCCCTAAAATTTGATTCACTAGTCAGGGATATAGCAGCTCATGTAGACAGTAAAAAGAAGTTATGTCTTACCATAACATTTCATCTGTGTTGTAGATCTTTGTTCATTCATTACAAATAGGACTTCGGTTCTATCCTCGGAACAGATACGGCCGTTTCCAAGTTCGTGCCAGCCAAAATCTCTCAGTTACGACCTATCCATAATGCCCCTCTTGTAGTCACTTCAGATCGAGTTTGCCTGCCCCTATATAAGAGGTAGTAATAGAAAAATAGTAGAAGGCTCTGTCTGATCAAATACCCTAACCAGGAGAGTCCAGGCACGTGGAAGGAGGGCGGGAAGTAATGAATGAACAAAGATATACAACACAGATGGAACATTATGGTAAGACATAACTTCTTTATCTGATGTAGAAAATTTTTGTTTATTCATTACAAATAGCACCAAGTCCCCAGCTACTTGAGTCCTGGATGGCCCTAAGGAAGGCTATTCCTGAGCACCATAGAACCAAAAGATGCTCGTCCCCTGGAGGCCAAATCCAGTTTGTAATGAGAAATAAAGGTATGAGGTTTTGCCCAAGTGGCTGCTGCGCAGACATCATCCATAGAGGCTCAGGAATGAAATGCTATGAAGTAGCCATAGATCTGGTAGAATGAGCCTTTATTCTGGAAAGTAAGGAGAGCTTATAGGTTCATAGGTTTGCACTAGGCTATCGGCCCTAGGGCCTATACAAGGCTAGTCACAACAATTCCCTGGCTATTTCTTCCCACAGTATTTACTTCCATGGACCCCTGTCTAGCAGAGTGACTGACGTGATCTCTGGTGTGAATTTCCCATCTCCCATCTAATCATCAAGTTTCCTTCTGAAGAGGGCCAAAGAGGTGCTCTGCTTGACATGTATGGGCAGTCTATTCCAGAGTCTGGAGAGTCTCTGGCTCAGGAACCTATCCCTCCAGCATGTTTTGTTCATTGTGATGACAAGGTTTAGATCCCTGGAGCATGTCTCTCTGAGGGATTGGGATTTCCTTAAGTGTAGCATGTCCAACAACTCTGGGTTTGACATGGCCTTGTATGTTAAGCAGAGATCGCCTCTGAGTAGACTATATGCAACAGCGTATAGGTGGAGTTTTTTAGACTGTCAGCATGGGGCATCTGCTTTAGGCCTGTGATTCTTTTAGTGAGGTATGTCTGTGGCCTTTCCAGTTGTTGCAGATGTCTTGAGAGGTACATACCAAATGGGGCACTGAATTCTATAATGGGTCTAATGAGGGATGAGTACAGTGGGACAATGACCTCCTTTTTTCTGGATGAAAAGCCCTTAGTGATGAGGTGTGCCACATAGAAGGATTTCCTGACTGTTGTGGCGATGCGGTTATCAAAGGTGAGACCACTGTCCAAGTCTCTCATCACATTTTCGGTGTTTAGTGTACTGCTACCTATGTGGTAATTCACGGGTACATGTTTTTTTCCCAAAGGGGATAACTATACATTTCTTGACATTGAGAGTGAGCCCATGGCTCTGGAACCAAGCATCTGTTTCTGTAAGGCCCTGTTGGTAGATACAAGTAATGACGTTTCTAAACCAGGAGGAAAAAGTCACTTTGGAAACAGGTTTACCCAAGCTGGGTCCTGCAAAGGCCACAAACAATTGATCTGTTTTCATGAAAGATTTAGTCCTGTCCAAATAATAACGAAGCTGCCGATGCACATCAAGGGTGTGCAAAAAGTACTCCCCTCTATTGGAATGCTGAGGAAAGAAAACCGGCAAGTCAACAAATTGGTTAATGGAAAATCCAGAAATGATCTTGGGCAAAAAAGAAGGGTCAGTACGAAGGGACACACTATCCGTGTGGAAGACCAAGAAAGGTCTCTTGACACTCTAGTCCTGTAGCTCAGATACTCTTCTCGCTGAGGTAAGTGCTACTAGAAGTAAGGTTTTCCATGACAAAAATTTTAAATCACATGAATCAAAGGGCTCAAAAAGAGGACCTGTGAGAAACTGAAGCCCCAAAGTCAAGTCCCACGGTTCTAAGGGAGGCCTGACTGGAGGTCTAACATGTAATACTCCTTTCAAAAATGTCTTGCATAGGCGGTGTGACATAATCAAAGAATTATCAAGTCCATTATGAAAATTTGCGATAGCTGCTAAATGTACAGTGATCGTCAATGCTGAAGCACCTGCATGAAAAAGAGTCGTCAGGTACTGAAGGATCTTTTGAACAGACAGAGAAGGGATCTATGTTCTGATCTTTGGCCCAAATAGAAAACCTAGTCCATTTACTAGAATAAACTGTCCTGGTGGAAGGTTTGTGTGAAGCCAGAAGAATTTCACGAACAGGAGATGGGATGTCAGGCAGCCTGGCAATCATTGGAAGTGGAGGAACCAAGATGTGAGCTTGAGACTGTGGAGGTTCGGATGAATCAGTCCTCGAGGATGAGATAACAGATCTTGGAAATGATCCAGGATCCACGGGCTGTCAATCAGATGAGGCCATAGAAACGGGAACTAGACTGGACGGGGCCAGTAGGGGGCAATGAGGATCACTTTGCTTCTCAACCTCTGAGCTTTCTGGAGAAATTTTGGAATGAGGGGAAATGGGGAAAGGCATACAAAAGACCCGGGGGCCAATCGTGTTAGAGTGTCCCTCGGGGGTTTCCCCCTGAGGGGGGATCAGGGCAAAGTAGCCTCTGCATTTGTAGTTTAAGGGGGAAGCAAACAGATCGCAGCAAGGCTTGCCCCAGGGTCGGAAGATCCGATCCGCTGTTACAGGATTGAGGGACCACTCGTGAGGCATCAGGATGTTCCTGCTCAGATTGTTCGCAATAAGGTTGGAACTCCTGGGAATGTGCATTGCTATAAGAAAGCGGTTGGAAGCCATCACCCAGTGCCAAATCCTCACGGCTTCCTGACACAGGGGGTAAGACCTGGTTCCACCTTGCTTGTTGATATACCAGACGACTGACATGTTGTCAGACTAAATTGCAATGGTCCCAGAGGGTAAGGATGCATGGAATGCTTGCAACGCTACGAGAACTGCCCTCAGTTCCAGAACATTTATGTGCAAATTGGCCTCCATGGGGGACCAGGTGCCTTGGACTGTCTCTCACTGGAAATGCCTCCCCACCCACCCTAACAGGGAAGCGTTCATGGTCACCATGGCCATGAGCTGGGGAAGACAGAATGGCCGACACCAAAGATTAGTTTGTGGCTTCATCCATCATGGCATTTCTTCCTTGCA
Source organism: Protopterus annectens (assembly GCF_019279795.1). Taxonomy (NCBI): domain Eukaryota; kingdom Metazoa; phylum Chordata; order Ceratodontiformes; family Protopteridae; genus Protopterus; species Protopterus annectens. The sequence goes on from NC_056743.1 coordinate 1,942,485,384, forward strand.
ATGGTTTGTAAGACGTATCATGTGGTCGAGTGGGTGAGTTAGAAACGACTGTTGTGCGGAAAGGAGCCACTGCAGGATTCTCATGTGCAGCCTCGCCAGTGGTACTAACGTAATGGCAGCCGCCATGGAGCCTAAGATTTGCAGTACAAGATGTGCTGGTACATAGGTCTGAGGAAGAAGGTCTTGGATTTGGTGTCTTATTTTCAAAAGCCTGTGAGGGGGGAGAAAAGCTTGACAGAATGTTGTGTAGAAGACCACTCCAATAAATCCCAGTGTCTTCGTTGGGGACATTTGAGATTTGTCCTTGTTGATTGTAATCCCCAAGCAGAGAGAAAAACCTTGAGTGCAAGAGAGGCTGCGGACTAGGAGATTCCTGGTTAGAGCAGTAAGGAGCCAATCGTCTAGATACGGAAACACCTGGAATCCTTGTAGTCGAAGATGAGCTACTACAACTGCCATACATCTGGTGAACACTCAGGGGGCTGTCGAGAGGCCGAATGGCAGTGCCCTGAACTGGTAGTGACTGGCACCAAGCCGGAAGCGGAGAAACCTGTGGGAGCGGCGATCCATCTTTATGTGGTAGTACGCATCCTGGAGGTCTATAGAGCACATCCAGTTGTCCCTCCCTAGGAAGGGAAGAATGGACTGTACCGTGACCATCCGGAATTTTTGAGGTTTGATAAATTTGTTCAATTGGCTGAGATCCAGGATTGGTCTCCAGTCCCCTGTCTTTTTTGGCACTAAAAAGAACCTCGTGTAAAACCCGGATCCTGTCTGGTCTGGTGGGACTGGTTGGATGATTCTTTTTCTTAGCAGCTTTTCTATTTCTAAGGCTGCTAATTCCCTCTGATTGGGTGGGTACATCGGGGATTCGTTTGACAGGTCTGGGAATTAAATCGAATGGTATTTGGTAGCCTTTGGATATTATTCTTTGCACCCAAACATCGGTAAACATGTCAGGCTGGTAGGTGCAATGAAAATCAACAGTCGACTGCTTCCACAGGAAAGCAATCGGGCCGCTGCTCAGGAGCGCTGGCAGGGTCTGCTGGAGAAAGAATCTCTAATGCCCTGGTTACGCGGACCCCTCTACCCCGAAAGGGACGTCTTCCAGATGAGTTGCCCCCTCTGCCCTGGGGGGATAGTTCACCATGAGTGTCATGAAAAGATCCTTGGGATCTCATGAACCACATTTTTCCTCCCTTCTGGTTCCTGGAGTAGGACCTCTGGGGGTTGCAAAAGCGTATGCCCACAACAGACATGGTCTTTCAGACTTTCTCACTTTTTGCAAGTGTGTCTCGTACTTGGGTTCAAAAAGTGCAGATATGTTGAGAGGTGCATTGATGAAGGAAGATTTAAAGGGGTCTGCGAAGTCACACAACCGCATCCAAGCATTACGTCTTATGACAATGCCTGATGTGGCAGCTCGAGCTGCCCCCTCGGTGGTGTGAGATATCAAATGCATCAAGGAGTTCAAGATGGATTCAAGGGTAGCTAGCTGCAAGGCGACAGTGTCACACACCTCATTAAGCAGTACCCCCGCCAAAGAGGAAGACATTTCGGAAATTAGGTCTCTTTGGAGGCGAGTAAAGTGTGCCAGATAGTTCGAATAGCGAAGGTTGCTGAAGCTAGTCTGTCCATGATCCGGGACTAGCTGTTCGGAGGATAGACAGTGGAACTATCTTCTGCCAGTTCCCTCTTGGTGGCCGCCGCCACGACCATAGAATCAACTGTCAACTGCTTGGACCAGTGGGGCTGGTCTTCAGGTGTAGATAAAATTTTGTCTGGCCTCCAGGGGACAGGTTCTACGTTGTCCGGAGCATTCCGGGTATGCTGCACAATAAGCTTAATAAGATCATCTGCTGGTGGGGGTCACCCAGGAAGTAGATGGCCAGGCATGGAAGGCCTGCACGAACACTGATGCCTCAGAAGAAGGGTTAGAGGACTTCCAGTTTCCTCTGCTTGAAGATTTCGAGAATGTCTCCGAATGAGACGTCATCTGGGGGAGACCGTGGGGACCCTTCCCCCTCATCACAATTGGTGTCTTCGGTGATAGATTCCTCCAAGGAATCAAGGTGCTTCCTCTTGCACCGTTTCTTCCAGGGTGGATCCCCAGTGGGATCTTCTGAGGAGGACTCCAGAAAAGGGGTTCCCTTCAAAGGGGGGGGGGTCTTGCGACTCCCTTGCCCAGAGTCCTGAAATAGGGGGTTGGGACAGGTGCATGCTGGGGGAGGGGGTTCTGATACTGATGTCATTGGTGCTGACTGCGAGCCTGCGGAGACGAGGACCCTCTCCATCACCTGGAAAGCAGGCCTACCCAAGGAGAGATGGCAGCCTGGAACCGGGAAGGACAACCTCGGAATCGGGGTCACACCCCACCCAGAGGAGCTCACCTCCAGGTGAGGACCTCCGAGAGGACTGGAAGCCGTCGGAGCCGTGGACATAGACGGCGCCAGCGAGAAAATAGGTGCTGGGCTAGGTACCAAGGTACGGACAAGTCCAAGCACTGCTCCGAGAGAGCGCAGCAAAGGTGGTCGGTGCTGACAGGAGAAAAACCGCTGTTGGAGCCGAGCCAGTATGCACCGGGGTGGACATCAGTACCGAGATCTCCAGGATCTGGGTATAGGACGGAGGAGGATAAAAAGGGGAAGATGTAGTAAAAGATTCCAAGCCAAGAGGGATGGAAGGTCTAAGCAGAATGAGCAATCCCCTAGCTGCCAGAAGCTGGTCCACAACCCGCACTAAATCTAATTCAGAAAAACTCCAGGTGGATCTAAAGGAGGCTGCTGAAGGAGAATCAGGTCTTTCTAGAAAGGGGCTAAACCTCTGCCCCAAAAAAGGGTCACAAGTTGGACAGTATCTTGTCCTTGGCAGATATTCGAGTTTTGGAGATGAATAAACTATCGGCACCATGGCCGGGGATGGTGCCGAAGGGGTTACAGTCATAGGAGCCAATGCCAGATCCAAGGACGGCAACAAAATCAATGGTGCCGAGGTCAGAACCGAAATAGGGGTGAATACCATGGACGGCACCGAGGGAGAAGATACAGAGCCTGGTGCGAAGAGGTCTGCACCAAGAGCGCCAGCGAAGCACGGAGCCGACTCGGTTCCATAACTAATGGAGATGCCGGAACCGAGTGACTCCGTTTTTCCTTATGTTTTTTGGTCTTTGGAGGGGGTGAGACCTCTGACCCAGATAGAGCCTCCGAAAAAGGTGTATTGATTAAACCTTTTAAAATAAACTTATTTTTATGTTCTGCTAGTGTACGATTACTAAAACTAGCACAGATGTCACAGTCAGCTTTAATATGATCCATGCCCAAACAGTAGACACAACGAGCGTGTCTATCCAAGTTGGGCATCTTACACCCACATGTGTCACACTGTTTAAACCCCAACTTAGCTTTGTCTGACATAGTAAGGCAACAAGGCTATCTTATAGAAAAAACAAAAGATGGGAGAGAAAAAGTTGAGAGAATACCAACAATGGTATTTAATAAATACCACAAGTGGTAAGGAAGGGCCTATCACAGGCAGGAGAGAGGGCCAGTACCAATGTTGTTGTGTCTTTCGGCTTTTCCCGGTTAGGGGTCGCCACAGTGGAACTCCGATCCGCTAATGAGGGCCAGTACCAATAATGTTAGAAATTAAATTACCTAGGTAAAGGGTAGGGAATAGAATAAGGTTATTGGAGACAGTGAGAAAAGGCTAAACTGACTAAAAACTAAAAATTTTTGAGGAGAAACTATCTTAAAAAAGAAAATGTTTTACTTAGCTTTGAGAGAGATGGCTAGTACGTCTGACTAGGAACGAGGCAAACGAGATCTGGAGTAACTAGGAGAGGGGCATTATGGGTAGGTCTTAACTGAGAGTTTTTTGCTGGCGCGATCTTGGAAAAGGCCGTATCGGTTCCGAGAATGGAAAGAAAGTCCTATTTGTAATGAATAAACAAAGATTTACATCAGATCCTATCCTTCGACCAACATGTTTCCAAGATAGTACAAAAATCCTTCTATGTTGCTCAACTTATAAGTAAAGGCATGGCATCTAGGTCCAGTGAGGCCATCGTACCATTGTACTCAGCCATCAGAGAGTATAATACCCCCTTTGGTATGTACCTGACTAGACACGGGCATCAACTGGAATGTCCACAAACATTCCTTACTAAAAGAATACAAACAGTAAACAAAATATTCTCCTACAATGATCACCTCAAAGCCCTGTCGATTTTGTCTATATCATGCACAGAACTAAGAGGTTATCTTTGCCTGGTATACAAGGCATCTCTGGACCATGTTTTGATGAACCTTTTGCACATATACAAAACAAATCACACAAGAACTACAAGATCAAAACACCTAAATTTTGCTTGTGACATAAATAGGATATGTTGGAGAGATAGATATGTTTTTCAGAGAATCCCCATTCTCTAAAACCGGCTCCCCATCCATGCAAAGCAGAATTGCTCCCTTAACCTATTTAAGCGCAACTTGAACCAATGGATGGGTAATCAGAAATTAATTCCTGGTCTGCCATCCATTTATCTAATGGACAGAGGCAGTCAGTAAATCACCCCTATATAAATCAAATATGTGGGTCACATGTGGGTTACACAGCAAAGCTTATAAGGGCCCTGGCTGGTCATTAGCCTAGTATACACCTATGAACAGGAAATCTGTTCAGCAGTTTGCCCCTAATGGACCATTGCTCAACAATAACCTCCACCAGTTTGCCCAACAGCATTGGCATAATTACAGAAAGTAGACAACAGTTTTGAAAATTTAACATGCACCCTATGAAAGGTATGGAGTGCGAAACACAAATGTCCATCACCACTGAAACAGCACAAGGCAAAAGTCTGAACTTTCCAGCAAACATAGGATGCCAGCAGACCAATGCACAGGCAAGCAGGCACGAAGGATCACTAATAAGCGTCAGCAGCAGCCCTAGGGTGACAAGCGCGCTGAACCCTGCACCATTTCAGGTGTGTGTGTGTGGGGCGGGGGGGGGGCACACCACTCCTCCACACTTAACATACCTCTCGACCTATTACAGCACATTAGGTTTTGGAAAGGTATGACATCTGAACTTAAACATTTTCTGACTGCAACTCAACCCTCAATGATTTATCAGAAAACCACAAATTATGAGAAAACAGACCAAAAATCCGAGGCAAAAAAATCGGGAGTCTGCAAAACTCTGTACAGTTGAAAGGAGTGCCTATCAACCTCATAGTGTAAATAAACTGGACATAGCCTGACAGAAAATGGAGATAAAGGCCCAGAGAAAGGGACACATTTTAAATGGTGCTCTTATAAAAACATGAATTTGCTAGACTAATAGGGGACTTTTGACACAAAGTATATCATTATTTTGCGACTGTGAAAAATCCAAGGGGCACGCTGAGAGCCCAGATCATTACAGCGACTGATATTAAAAAAAACTCCAAGTGGAGTGATGGAATTCCAGAGAAACGGCACAAGCATGAAAGGGACCTAAATTTTATAACAGGCTGGGAGTCTGAAGCAACGTCTGTCACAACTGAAGTAGTACTCAGACCAGGAAGAAACCAAGGAAAGAACAATTTGTACTCTGGCTGGAATGGTACAGCAAGACTCCCAACATGCAGAAGCGATGCCAGGGCAATAGTAAGAGACAAGCAGACATCTCTTACAAGCTTAGAAAAAAAAATTGACAGAACAAGTTTTGCAAAAGCACATACCTGTCAAGTAAACTCAAAAGCCTGTTTTAACAAATGGCTTAAGAGGGGTCAGGAAAACCAAAAGTACAAGATAAAGAGCACTGATTCGAACAGAAGCCAGTAAGTATATCTCATCACTGATCCAAACAAAACAGACCAAGGCACTCCAAAGGAAAACTGAAAAGAGAAGCCATGACTCCAGCATTTTGTCAGGGAAGAACATCATCATGTGAAATACAATACAAGTAAAAAAACAAAATATAGCCGTAGGCATCTGTAGAGAGAAGTAGGAAACACTACTAGACAAGAAAAAATATACAGAGTTGCACAAGAAAATAAACAAGCAAACCTAAGGCTCGAGATACAGAAATCTTCTGCCTTAACTTTTAGGCGGCAAACGCGATCTGGTGAGTTAGGGATGGTGTAGTGCGTTATGGGAAGAAGGAGGAGCTCGACACTAGAAACTAAAATCTTGGAAATGTGGCCGACTCAGATCAGAGGGTCGGATCCGTAACCCATCAGTAAGGAAGAATGAAAAGGACATCGTCAGATCGTAACTTAACTATCCAAAGCAGGCACATGCTTTAGACAACAGCCATAGCCACAGCATCAAAAACATCAAAATTACAGAGCCACAAAACAGCCTTCTCGGAAACCAAAGAGATTCTTAACCAACTCCTCCTTAGACCCAGACTCGGGGAGAACAAAAAAAGCTTTCTTAGTGCCTGATTCAACAGAACCTGGACAAATGAGTCCAAACTGAATGTTCTAAGCCCAAAGTGGCAAAGGAAGACACCATCTTGCCTGCCCCGTCCAGACCTTTACAGTCCTTTCTCAGGTGACTGTGTAGCAAGATGTTGCATTACCTGGACTCTGTGCCAGACTGAACAGATCACAAAAAAAGTCCACTCCATAATCACTGGTCAGGTTCTCACTCTGTTTAATTGGAGGTTTAAAGAGTGCACATCAGCCTTCCTGAGAGCCAGGGCAGTAGTATTCAATTCCTTCTAGGGAGTGAAAGGGAATTCTTGTTCTTGGAGTCCTTAAGTGGATGACGCATGGTTCCCCCTCCGCTCACATACACTGTTTCAGGCACTTTTAGGGGCCCACAGGCCAGTCCATAATGGACTTCATAACCATTAATATTCTGACAGTGAGGGGCCAACCGAAAGGGAAGGAGTACAGATGAGAGATTTCAAAGATCCATCTCAAAGGCAACATCCAGGTCCTCAGACTCTGTAAAAAAGAAGAGAGGGTGGGGAAACCCTTTCATACACACACACTCTCTCTCCTCTCCACTGTATGCATGCTCATGCACATACAACACGTGACTACTGGCTGTAAGGTAACATGGTAATACTTCTTAAGGAAACTGAGATTCATTACATGTATTTATTTTTAATTTGTTAACCGGGGTACAACACTGATCCCACTGGAATCATTTTAGTCTCAGCCCAGAAAAAAAAACAAACAGATAAATGACATTTAACAGGCTCTGTGGAACCTAGTCGGACATTCCCGGTCAACAAATGTTAAATAAAAATAAAAATAAAAATAAAATAAATAAAAAAATATACAGAGAGAATTATACATAGACAAAATGCTATATATACAGTACATGTAAAGTAAATATTATAGTTCACTCGAAAGTATAAAAGCAATAGATAAATAACATTACATACAGAGTGACTGAAAAACATGGTATATACATGCATTAAATACACAGTGGCATTACAGCTGGCACGCTGAAAAAAATCACAATCAAAAACAGAGTCAGAGCAAGGTATGTAGAGAGAAGAAGTGAATGAAGAGGTTAAGTTATATGACCCGGGAGATAACAATTGCATTATCCTAGAGTCTTGAAATGTGCTTTTATTTGTGAACGGAAATGGATTAAGAGGAATGATCTTTAGGAAAAGAAGGGAAAGAGTCCCATAGTTTGGGCCAAGGAATGAAAAAGCAAGGCCTGTGCAGTAAAGCCTAGTTTGTAGGGTTTGAAAGAGTGGACATGAGCAGTTAAAATGCATTAAGGTTATGAGCAGTTAAAATGCATTAAGGTTGTATATTGGTGAATCTCTGAATAGTTTGGAAGCTAGTGCTGGGAAGGTGTCATTCTTGATGAGTTTAAATGACTGATAGTCAAGTAGAAGGTCAGCATGTTGTTTCCCAGGTAGCCAATTGGCTTTTTCAGTGGTTTTGCAATGGTGTTCATTTCTTGAGGAGAGTGATGAATCTGTAAATGACATTTGAAATGGACTGAATGGTGGATATATTTCTTTTAGCACCTGCAGCAGTTAGCAGGAGACAATATCCTAGCTTAGCCAGTAATATACCTTCAATTATGGCATTTCTACAGGGTCTGTATAGAAAAGGGGAGATCCTATTAGTCCAGAGTATGAGTGTTGATTTTGAGTGTGCGTGCATGTGCATGTGTATGTGCGCGTGTGTGTGTGCATAGTCCAGATGGAGATGGAAATTTAAGAAGGGGTCCAACCAAACTCCCAGGAGTTTGTTTTTCAAACTTGAGAGGCTTACACTAGGGCTGGTACAGGCAATATTCTCTAAGTGAACCTTCCTGCAAAGCGGGTCTTATCAGCCTCCCAACTCCTTTATGTCTAGGACCTGAGCACAGACAATGGTCCGGGATGAGCCAATAGACCTTTTTCATGCTGCCTACTGAACACCTTACTTTTATATTACAGCCAGATATTTGAAAAACTACTACTTGGGAACAGGACTACTGAGTGTATGATCAACAATCAACTCCTGGTCCAATAGTTAGCAAACTTGGGACACAGCCATCATACAGCTACTGGGAGTGCACCATTCTCTGGTTTCCCATACAAAGCGGAGCACGAGTGCAAACTTGATCCTCTAGTAGAGGAATATGAGGCCAATGCACATGGGGACTGGGACACACATCTTGGGAACGTAAGTAATTCCAGAAGGGTGTGATCATTATTTGCATTTAATCTACCTAGCTGTTTTAAAGTGTTCCAACAATGGGTTGGGACTACATATAGGAAAATCCCATTAATCACTGCACTGGCCACTTTCAACTACTGCCATCCTCAACAGTGAGGCAGGCCAAAAGGTTTGTCCTCCTGCTTTTCTTCAAGTGGCCACAATAAATTGCTCTTTCTTAAGGCAGTACTTCCAGTCTCTCCCAAAAGACAGAAGCAGTGCAAGACTTGGAAGATGGCATAATGGTCAACGTACAGGGTTTGATTCTCAAATGGGTTAATTAGCTAGCCTGACAGTAGCCCACAAAAGTAGTTAAGCCTTGTACTCACCTGTAAACTTGTGAACTTGGATATCACACTTGGGTGGCTTCAGTACTTTAAGCAAGGAACATGAGGTCTTCTCTTTGAAGCCCCATCACGATCAAAATCCAAACTGTGACAGGCAGAAAAGGAATGTTTGATTCGGTGACAAGGCACAAGCTCTAGCAAGCCAAGTAACGCATGCTAGAGGAAGGAAGGCACACATACCCAGGATATGGGAACTTCAACAGAACAAAAGGAAACCTGAAGTGGAAGGAGGGATAACTCCAATCACAAAACCACCCAAAAATGTTACGTTCAACTTTTACAAAAGTGATGTGGCACTTATGCAATATTACTAAACAGTGCTAAATGGTCCCTAATCCAGCAGTTACCTGTCAGATTTGTACTTCTTTTTATAAACAAGAACATCTGCACACAAAAAAATCCACATTCAGTATACTACAATGTGTTTTCCTCATTAAAACTTTGGAAGAGTCTCCCACGTGCAGACTTCAACTGCTCTGCTAAGTTTAAAGGCAATAAATAACTTGGTTTTTAATTGATGTTTTATCCAATAAAGAAGGCCAGTGTACGAGTCACCATTACTGTTAATTATAGTTATGTACTTATCATGACTTGGCATATGTGTTATCTGTAGTCACCATTCATCACGTTAGGGTCTTGGATCCGAGCCGGCATACTCAGAACACAGCTTAGCTCAAGCTCCTCCCCTCCCATAATGCTCTGCTGCCCTACACTCCCTCAGATCAAGTTTGCATAAGGAAGGAAGACAGGCAAAAGTATTTAAACAAAACAGAACCTCCAAATCCAACCAATCTTCCAGGAAGGTGGGTGGAGGCTGGGATCGTGATGAATACTGACTACAGATAACACAGATGCCAAGTTATGGTAAGTACATAACTATAAATCTGAGGTCATCTAATCACCATTCCTCACATTAGTGTCAGAGTCCCCAGCTACCTAAATCCTGGGAGGTCTCAAGGAAGGATATACCGAAGAACCATGCAGCCAAATGAAGCCCTTCCTCTGGAAATCAAATCCAACTTATAGTGGGAAATGAAAGTGTGGGGAGAAGACCATGTTGCTGCTGCACAAATGTCATCTAAAGATTGACGATCTGCAAAGGCAGTGGCAGTAGAAACTGCCCTAGTAGAATGAGCCCTCACTGGTGTAGCCAAGGAAATACCTTCTGAAGAATAAATGAAGGAAATACATTGCGAAATCCAACCGGAAACCGTGATTTTCGAAATACCCCTGCCCTTTCTATTCAAAGAGAAGGAGACAAAAAGTTGGTCTGAATGCCTAAATTCTCATGTTCTATGTAAATAAAATCGAAGTTAACGATGAACGTCCAATGAGTGCAGAATATATTCCCCTTTATTGGAATAGTTAGGAAAAAATACTGACAGATGAATACATAGATTGAGATTCGCTGGTAAGGCCACTTTAGGCATGAAGGATGGATCTGGTTTTAGAGACACCCTGTCCTTGTGGAAAATTAAGTAGGGCGGCTTGATAGCAAGAGCTTGCAACTCTGAAACTCTCTTTGCCAAAGTTATTGCCACTAAAAAGGCGGTCTTCCAGGAAAGAAATTTAATATCACACGAAGCCGCTGGTTCAAAGGGTGGTTTTGTCAAAGCCTGCAGGACCAAAGTCAAATCCCATGGGGGAGAAGGGTTTTTTACAGGAGGCCGTAATAGAAAAACCCTTTTAAAAAAGCCTTACAGAGGCCCGCAGAAAAGGCAGAATTACCACCAAGGTGAAAATTTGAAATCGCTGCCAATTGCACCTTGATAGTGGAAAAACTAGCCACTTCCTTAAGGAGAGAGGTCAAAAAAAGAAGCATGTTGGGAATAGGGGGAGGAGAAGGGGGTCTAAATTCCTAATCTTCACCCAAACAGAAAATCTCTTCCATTTACTGGAATAAATTTCCTAGTAGAGGACCTCTGGGATGCAAGAATAATCTCCTTTATGGGTGAAGCTAGCCTGGACTTAGCCAAAATCACTGGAAGTGGACATACCAAGCTGTCAGATGCAGGATCTGAAGGTTCAGGACTGGTTAGAGAGAAGGATGAGATAACAGATCCAAAATTGGATCGAGCACCCAGGATGTCTCAAATGAGACCGCAGGACAGAGAACCACACCTGCCAAGGCCAAAAAGGGGCAATGAGGATCAGTTGATTCTTGAGGCGTCTGGCTTTCTGAAGTACTCTGGGAATTAGAGGTAACGGAAGATAGGCATACAGGAGACCCGGAGGCCATTCGTGGGTGAGCGTGTCCCTGGGTGATTCCCCCGCTGGGGGGATCAATGCAAAGAAGTTGCTGCATTTGTGGTTGAGAAGAGATGCAAACAGATTGCAGCTTGGAAACCCCACCGACGGATCTGTTGAGCCACCACTGGATTCAAGGACCACTCGTGAGGAGTCAATATAGCCCTGCTCAATTTGTCCGCCAACACGTTGGGTGCTCCGGGAATGTGCGTTGCAATGAGAAAGCACCCCGTGGCCATTGCCCACTCCCAGAACCTCATGGCCTTGCGGCACAGCAGATAAGAATGTGTGCCCCCTTGCTTGTTTATATACCACACAACAGCCATGTTGTCTGATAGAAGCACAATCGCTCCCTGAGGAAGGCAGTCTTGAAAGGTTTGAAATGACAGCAGGACTGCCCTCATCTCCAGAAAGTTGATGTGCAGTTTGGTCTCTGAGGGCGACCATGTCCCTTGGATCGTCTGTCCCTGGAAATGCCCCACCACTCCACCCCAGAAGGAAAGCGTCCGAGGTGACTGTCGCCACAGGAGTTGGAGGAACAAAAGGTCTGCCCGCTAGAAGATCCGGTGAACGAATCCACCACAAAAGATGCTTATGACACTTATGAGCTACATGGGAAAGGATAGGAGATACCGCAACGTTGACCACTGAACTGCAAGGGTCCACTGAAGGACCCTCATATGATACTTAGCCATCGGTACCCAATAAATGGCAGCCACCATCAATCCTAGAGCCCTGAGAATGAGTGGGGCTGGAGAACAGGTTAGTTCCAGCAAGGTCCGAACATGGTCATGAATAAGTGACACCCGAAGAAATAAGGCTGCAATCCTGAGAGGTGGTATCCAACAGAGTGCCTATGAACTCCAGCTTTTGGGTTGGAATCAAAGAGGATTTTGCCATGTTCACTGTAATACCCAGCAGATGGAACAGAGAACGTACGGTGTGAACATTGTCCAGCAGTTGATGCCTTGTGGGGGCCGTCAGGAGCCAATTGTCCAAACAGGGAAAAACTTGGATTCCCTGCAGCTGGTAATGAGCTGCTACCACCGCCATGCATTTGATGAACATCCGGGGGGCTGAGGTGAGACCAAAAGGCAGGGCCCAGAACTGAAAATGACAGACTCCCAAGCGAAAGCGGAGAAACCTCCTGGACCGTCGATCCATTTTGAGGTCCACTGAGCACATCAAGTCATTGCTGTGCAAGAGAGGCACAACTGACTGCACAGTGACCGTCCAAAACTTCAACTTCTGCACAAACTGGTTCATGCGACTGAGATCCAAAATAGGATGTAGGTCCCCTGTTTTCTATGGAACTAAAAAGAAGCAGGAATAAGTTCCGGATCCACTCTGTACAGCGGGGACCTGTTGGATGGCTCTTTTCTGAAGAAAGTTTACAACCGCCTGTCGGGCTGCCTCTTCCTGATTGGGTGGCACGTCCGGAAGAGGACTGAATTTTGGGGGAATTTCTGAAAAGGGAATGCAATAAGCCCTGGATATAACTGCTAGCACTCACTGATCGTTTGTAACACTTGCCCAGGCTAGCGGGTGCAGCAATAACTGGACCCCCAACTGCCTCCAGGGTTGGACAGTCGGTCAACGCCTCAGGGATGCTGCAAAAGTTTCTCAGAGAAGGGTTCCCTGGAACCTTGGTTTTGTGGGCCTCTTCTGCCCCTGGGCCGACTTCTACCATTGACACCTCTTCCCCATCCCCTGGAAGAGGAATCCTCCTGAACATCTTGAAAGGGAGAATGTGCCTTCCTGAACCATATTTTCTTAGTCCCCTTCTGGGTCTTGGAAAAGGACCAATTAGGGGCAGAAAACCTGATCCCAATGGCTGACAAGGTCTTCTCTTCCTGTTCACTGCAGGTCAAAGTCTCTTTCACAGTGGGACCAAAGAGTGTGAAACCATCAAAGGGGGGGGTTAACAAAAGACGTCTTGAAGGCCTCTGCAAACCCACTCAAATGGAGCCAGGCAGGACACCTAACTGCAATACCCGAGCCCGCTGACCGTGAGGACCCTTCCGCAGCACTGGAAATTAGCCTCATGGATGAATTCACAACTGAATGAAGGGTTGACAGCTTTGGAGAAACTGCCTTGAATTCCTCCTAAGACATGGACCCAGAGAGGGAAGTAGATAGTTCCTTTATAAAATCCCCCTGGAGACGGGTGAAATGCGCAAGATAATTTAATGTCGTAGGCTAAGAGCAGTCGAGGCGAACACCCGCTTTCCAAATCTGTCCATAGCCCTCGATTCACGATTGGGTGGATGGACAGAAGAACTCTGCTCTGCCAATTCCTTTTTGGTAGCAGCGGCCACCACAACAGCATCAACCGGGACCGCTTTGAACCAAAAGGTTCTATCTGATGGAGGGCTCAGAAACTTGTCCACTTTCTTGAGCATTAGCTCCACGGTATATGGCTCCTTCCAAACCCTGCTGCCCACAAGATCAATAAGAGGATCAGCAGGGGGGGGGGGGTATGCACCCAGGAGGTAGATGGCCCCATACTGAAAGCCTCCAAAAATACGACTTCCTCCATGGGACGGAGTTTGGGTAGACCAACCACCTTTGGCCTTGTGGATCTCGAGTATGTCTCTAAAGGAGACGTCCTCCGGCGGAGATCTCAAAGACCAGTCCCCCTCATCAGCATCCGTATCCTCGGTAAGAGACTCCATAGGCGAGTCAAAATTTCTCTTCTTACAAGTCCTCTTCCTGGGAACTTCCTCCACCGGGGGTTGCAGGGAAGACTCAGAAGAGGAGGGGGCCTCTACGGGGGGGGGGGGGGGGGCATCCCCCTAGAAGCTAAGTCGGATGGGCTAACTGGAAGCAGGATGCACAAGCCACTTAGATACTCTGGCTGGGTAGGATGACTGTGCACAGGAAAGGCAGCTCTGATAGCAGAGAAAGATCTTTTGGCAGCCCGGAAAGCAGAAGGACTAGAAGAGGTTCCATCCCCCGCCAATACAACCCTAGCAGAAGAGAAGGTGGACCCCCCGCCAGTCCCACCACTCCAACGGATGGCACCAGACAGGAACAGTCGAAGGCCGAGGTGCCCAGAGGAAGAGACCGGTCCAAAAAGCCTGGGCCCAAATCCAACCCCATACACCCCGGCTCGACAGGCCTGACCAGCTGGATGGTCTGTTCCGGGGGGACAGAAAGTACAGTTGTGTACACCTACCATAAATGTAGATGTTCGAGTGTCTTCACTGTTGCAGTCATAACTGTAGGGTGCTCCTGCCGGCAGGCAGCCCGAGGTCGGCCAGAATCCCAAAGTCTGGGTCTGGCGTCGGCTGGATAAGCTAGTATCCTGACGTCAGGACGCCTTGGTACATAGCCCTCAGCCGACGCCATCTTCTCCAGCCTTTCTTGCCCTAGATGTCAGAAGTCCCCAACAAATCAAAAATGAATCCAACAAGGAAACACAAATACACCACAAATAAGAGAGAAAGAGGGGATAGGAGGGAGGGAAACCCCGACTGCAACAGTGAAGACACTCGAACATCTACATTTATGGTAGGTGTACACAACTGTACTATGTTCTTCGTGTTTCACTGTTGCAGTCATAACTGTAGGGTGGAATCCCAAAGCAGTGTAGAGAGGGAGGAGGCTTTAGATAGAAGAAGGGGAGGCAAGAATACCCTGCAAGACAGCAGAGGCAAAGCCTGCCCTAGACTTAGAAAACAAGGGGAGATTGTAGTGCTTGGAGAAAGTATGCACAGAACTCCAAGTGGCAGCTTCCAAGATATCCTTGGTAGGGACTCCTCTGAGGAAAGCAGTAGAAGTAGCAGCTGCTCTAGTAGAATGACTTCTAATGGTCCCTGGAAACTGTTTCCCATGATGAGTGTAACAAAATCTGATTCCATAAGCAATCCATTTGGAAATAGTTTGTTTAGAAATAGGTTTTCCAAGAGAACTGGAAGCAAAGGAAACAAACAATTGGTTAGACTTTCTGAAATCTTTAGTCTTGTCCAAGTAAAATCGTAACTGTCTGTGCACATCCAATGAATGCAAAATCCTTTCCCCTTTATTTTGAGGATTTGGAAAGAAAGTAGGAAGGTGAATTGTCTGATTCAAAGCCACTTTCGAAATCACCTTAGGCATGAAAGTAGGATTGGTCCTCAAGGATACTCTGTCCTGATGAAAAATAAGGTATGGTTCCACAGCCATGAGAGCTTGCAACTCTGAGACCCCTCTGGCAGAGGTCAATGCTAACAAAAGAACAGTCTTCCAGGATAGGAACTTAATATCTGAAGATGCAGCAGGGTCAAAAGGAGGCAAAGTAAGTTTTTCTAAAACATAATTAAGATCCCAGGCAGGGACAGGAGGGGTCCTTGGAGGCCGCAAATTTTAGCCCTCTCAAGAACTGCTTCACCAAAGGATGTGAAAAAACAGGAGGATCAGAACTGAAATGCGCAGAGATAGCAGAAGCATGAATCTTAATGGAAGAAAAGGAAAGTCCTTTAGATAAAAGTTCCAAAAGGTAAAGCAAAATAGAGGAGAGATCAGGAACCTGAGGATCAAAGCCTCGGTCCTGCATCCAAATAGAAAACCTCTTCCATTTAGAGGCATAAGATTTCCTAGTGCTAGGCAGTCTAGCTTCCAAAAGAACATCCAAAACTTGTTTGGGAAGACTAGAGGAAATCAAATTCCTTTGAAGAGCCAAGCTGCCAAGCAAAGGGTCTTGAGATTGGAATGTAGTAACTGACCCTGATGCTGGGACAGAAGCGAAGGGTTCAGTGGAAGAATCCAAGGAGGCCCCGAGAACAGGAGCTTTAAGGTTGGATACCAAAACTGTCGAGGCCAATTTGGAGCAATCAAGATGAGGAACTTGGGCTTGTCCTGCTTTATCTTCAGTAGTACCCGAGGCAGTAGAGGAAGAGGAGGGAAGGCATATGCTGACAGGCTTCTCCAGCTGAAGGACAGGGCATCCACTCTCCATGCTGTTTTGTGGAAGGACCTGGTGCAAAAGCGAGGCAGTTGATGATTGAGATGGGATGCAAACAGATCTATCTGGGGACAGCCCCAAACTGCAGTAATCCTGTTGAACAAGTTGGTGTCTACCATCCATTCGTGAGGATCTGAAATGTTTCTGCTCAGGCTGTCTGCTAAGAGATTCTGTTTCCCTGGAATGATTTGAGCCTGGAGATGCAGATTCAAATTTAGAGCTGTGTCCCATAAACCCATAGCTAGTCTGCAAAGGGGGTATGAATGAGAACCCCCCTGCTTGTTGATGTACCACATGACCGTGGTGTTGTCTGTGCGAATTAGCAGAGGCCCTGGTTGTAAAAGGTTTTTGAAGGCTAAAAGGGCATTTTGAACTGCCAACATTTCCTTCAGATTGATGTGCCAGTGAAGATGGTCCTTTGTCCAGGTTCCCTGCTGGCAATTGTCTAGAAAGTGTGCTCCCCAAGCATAATCCGAGGCGTCCGTGGTTAGGATTTGAGTAGGCTGAGGGAGACGAAAAGGTTTTCCTTCGTTTAACGTGCATGCCCTGGACCACCAGAGGAACTCCTTCTGGAGGCAGGAGATCAGAGGAATCAGAATATCCAGATCGTGGTAGTGCTGTGACCATACACTTTTCAGATACCATTGAAGCTTTCTCATGTGAAGCCTTGCGTTTGGAATCAACAGAATGCAGGAAGCCATGTAGCCCAGAGCCTGCAGGAATTTCCTTGCAGTGAGCTGAGATAGAGTTGCCAAGGTGTTGAAAGTAGAAGCCAGCTGAGTTTGTTTTTCTGGAGTGAGGTAGGCCCTTTGTAAGGTTGTATTTAAGAGGGCTCCCAAGAATACCATTTGTTGAGAAGGGATCAAATGTGACTTTTTGATGTTCACTGAGAATCCCAGTAGTAGGAGAAGACGTTGAACAAAGTCCAGATGTTGAAGCAGAAGATCTTTGCTGTCTGCCTGAATAAGGCAGTCGTCCAAATAGGGGTAAATCTGGATCCCTGAAGTCTGCAGTAAGCCACTACTGGTGCCAGGCACTTGGTGAAGACTCTGGGCAGTAGATAAAGCAAAGGGCAGAACAGAGAATTGAAAGTGCCTCGAACCTGCCTTGAACCTGAGGAATTTCCTGCGTTCTTGTCTGATAGGGATATGCAAATAGGCTTCCTTTAAGTCCAATGTCACCATCCAGGCGTCCTGAGAGAGCATTGGAATTAGCTGTTGCAGAGTAAGCATCTTGAACTTTGGAATTTCCAATAAGGTGTTTAACACAGAAAGGTCCAGAATAGGTCTCCATGAGTTTTGTTTTCTGGGAACCAGAAACAGCCTTGAATAAAACCCTTTTCCCATTTCCGAGAGTGGAACAGGCTCTATGGCTCTCATGGCCAGAAGAGCATCCACTTGAGTTAAGGCCTCTGACCATTGAAGTTTTGGCAGATCTGGCCAACCGTGAGTCCTTGGCAAAGTGTGAAAGTGGAACTTGTAACCTTTTAAAATCACGTCCAATACCCATCTGTCCTGGGTAATATGAGTCCAATTTCTGTAAAAAGGAGACAGTTTTCCTCCGAGAGGGGCGTCCAGGTAAAGGGGTCCTGAAGCCCAACCGAGAGAGTCATTGAGTTTGCTTTCTTTGAGATTGGGATCTGTCTTCTCCCCTCCTAGGTGAAGAAGCAGCCCATTGTCTAGATCTGTAAGAAGTCTGGCCTTGACCACGACCTCTGGAGCGTCTATATCTTCCCCTTTGAGGCCTGTCAGACGTGGGAAAGGACCAATTTTTTGAGGGCCAATTCCTGGAAAATCTAGGAGGCTGAACCTGCAAGAAATCTTTTACAGTCTGCATGGACTTTGCCTTTTCTTCCATCTTTTTAATAACTTCCTCAGCCTTAGAACCAAAAAGAACATCCTGTTGAACAGGGGCATCTAATAACTTAGCCTTAACCTGTTCAGGTAAACTTTGTTCACGAAGCCAGGCATGTCTCCTAATCACAGTACCAGAGGCAGCAGCCCTGCAGGAAGCATCCAAAGCATCAAAACCACAATGTAAGCTATGCTTGTTAACCTGTTCAGTAGCATGCAAAACATCCTGAAGTTCCTTATCCTCTGCACAAGCAGGAAGGGAAGCAAGCTTTTGCTTTAAAACAGACAAAAGAAATTGCTGATATTTAAACATATGAAACTGGCAATTTAAAGCCCTTACAGACAGGGTAGCAGAAGTATATACCTTTTTTCCCCACCTGTCTAAAGCACGAGAATCCTTCTCAGAGGGAATAGGATTTTTAGAAGTAGCAACCTTAGCAGCCTTAGAGCCCTGAGAAATAGTTTCAGGATCTGCAGAAGGGTTTTTAAATAAAAATAAATGAGAGTCAGGAACCCTATAAAATCTATCAGGCTTAGAAGGAGCAGGAGGCATGGAATCAGGATTCAAATTAGCCTAGGAAAAAGCATCATCTACAATGTCCAAGACAGGAGGGATAGCTAAAGGCCTATGCTGAGGAAGAAGAAGAAATTCTCTAAGCCTCTTTTTGGAAGCAGAATATTCCTGTCCTTCCCAATGAAAATGTTCCCTCATCTCATGCAAGGTTTCCCCAAAAGAAAAATCCTCAGGCGGAGAGGCCGAGGGCAAAGAATCCTCAGCATCCGAATCCTCATAAGGGGGAAAGGAATAGTCCTGATCAGAGGAAGAAACAGAAGATACAGAAGCCTGGTCAGAGGAATCCAGAGTAACATCCTGTCGAGGCCTTTTTTCAGGAGGGGGGTGAGAACCCCTAATCATTGTAAGCAAATCTTCAGCCATCCTCAATAATTGTTTTTGTGTCTTGGGAGTGGATTCAGAAGCAGCTTGAGCTGGAACTTTAGACTTAGTAGGAGTCTTTGTCTTTGCCTTTGAAATAGTGATGTGAGTAGGCCTGAAAACCCCCTCAGAAGCCGGTACCTGCACAGCGGTTCCGGACCCATCTGAAGGAGCGACGTCCGAAGGTCCTGCAGCAGTTAAAATAGTGGGCCTCGATGGCTCCCCATGGGAGTCCGTATTGGCCATCGGTTCAGAAGTTGCGGACGACAGGGGCTGCAAAAGCGCCTCACTGACGACAGCCGAACCGGACGCTGGCTCCAGCTGCAACGAGTCCTGTTTGGACCTCGGAGGCCTGTCTTTGCGCTTCTTTTGAACTCCGGTAGTGTCCGACGACATTCTATAATTGAAGCGTCTGCCAAAATAATTTAAAGCCCAATCGTACCTGCGCTTGATAGTACGAGAGTTGAACCTGGCACAGAACCGACAACAAGAAACGTCGTGGTCAGGGCCTAAGCAAGGTAGACAGTAAGAGTGGAAATCTTTATGAGGTATTTGTTTCCCACACGCTATACAATTATTAACTTTTTCTGACATCGGAGGAACAAGAAAAAGATTCTAACGGGTACTTAGCTTTGAGAAGAGAAGTAACAACTTCGGACCGACAACAACCAAATACGCTGTTCGAAAATCGCCAACCAACGTTTTGCGAGCTGCTTTCCACCGCACGGCAAGAAAGACTGGAGAAGATGGCGTCGGCTGAAGGCTATGTACCAAGGCGTCCTGACGTCAGGATACTAGCTTATACAGCCGACGCCGGACTCAGACTTTGGGATTCTGGCCGACCTCGGGCTGCCTGCCGGCAGGAGCACCCTACAGTTATGACTGCAACAGTGAAACACGAAGAACATCCATAGGAAGGGCACTCCTGGAAGACTGGGAGGAGATAGAGGACCTACTGGGAGAGTCACACCTGGAGCCAGAGTGTCGTCTCTTTCGTTCTCTAGAACAAGACCTACCCGGAGAAGACAGAAAGTACAGTTTTGTACCTACCATAAATGTAGATGTCCGAACTGGATAGCATCTGCAGTCATAACAACTGGGTTGTCCTGTCGTCAGGCAGCCCTTCAGTCGGCCGGATTCCAAAGTCGGGTCCGCTTCGCTGATGTCGCACTTCACCCGACGTCATCTCTGTTGGTCTTCGGGTATAAAAGCATCAGCCGACGCCATTTTCCTCAGTGTTTCTTGCCCCAGATGCCAGTAGCCCTCTTGAAGGCTAAAATTTGGATAGATGCCAATGTTTCCAAAAAGATAGAGGTAAACACAAAAATAAGCATGTATGTACATATATACAAACAAATACACCATAAAGACTCCCCACCAGCTAGCTATTAGGAGGGTAAACACCCTAGGAGTACCACAGAGGGAAGGAGGGAGGTAATCCTGACTGCAGATGCTATCCAGTTCGGACATCTACATTTATGGTAGGTACAAAACTGTACTATGTCCTTCATGGATGCATCTGCAGTCATAACAACTGGGTAGAATACCATAGCCAACTAGGGAGGAGGATAAAAGTAGATTATGGTGTGTTTAGGATCCCTTGCAGTACAGCAGTGGCAAACCCTGCTCGGGATCTGGAATATAGAGGCAAATTATAATGCTTGGCAAATGTATGCACGGAGGTCCAAGTAGCCGCCTCAATAATGTCTTTGGTTGCCACTCCTCGTAAGAAGGCTGTGGTAGTGGCTGTTGCCCTTGTAGAATGAGGTCTTATGTTCTGTGGAATTGGTTTTCCATGGAAGGAGTAACAGAATTGTATGCAATTTCCTATCCATTTGGAGATTGTCTGTTTGGAAATAGCTTTTCCTTCCCTTCCTGTTGCATAGGCTACAAAAAGTTGGTCAGTCTTTCTGTTACTTTTTGTTCTGTCCAAGTAGTAGCGTAGCTGTCTATGTACATCCAAGGTATGCAGTATTCTTTCCCCTCTGTTTTGTGGGTTGGGAAAGAAGGTAGGTAGGTGGATTGCCTGGTTTAAAGACACTCTGGATACCACCTTAGGCATAAATGTAGGATTAGTCCTCATGGACACTCTATCTTGGTGGAAGATTAGGAAGGGTTGCACTGCCATTAAGGCCTGTAGTTCTGAAACCCTCCTTGCTGAAGTAATTGCCAGTAGGAAAGCAGTTTTCCATGACAGGTGTTGTAGGTCTGCTGTTGCTGCTGGTTCAAAGGGTGATAGTGCTCTAGCACAAAGTTTAAGTCCCAAGCTGGTAATGGCGGTTTCCTTGGAGGTTTTACATTCTTGATTCCTCTGAGGAATTGCCTGAGCAAAGGGTGCGAAAAAACAGGTGGATCAAAGCTGTATTCTGCTGAAATAGCTGATGCATGTATCTTGATGGAGGAGTAGGGCAGGCCTGAATGAAGAAGTTCGGCCAGATACTCCAGAATGTTAGGCATATCTATGTTTGACACATCTTTTCCTCTTTCAGTACTCCAAATGACAAACCTTTTCCATTTTCCAGCATAGTTCCTTCTTGTTGAAGGTCTGCGTGCTTCAAGAATAATGTCTTTAACTCTTTGGGAAAGTTCTGGATTAGCTGCTGCTATGTGATGTTCCATGCAGTCAGTTGCAACGTTTTTAGGTTTGGATGTATGATGCTGTAGTTGTTCTGAGTTAACATCAAAGGCATCAGGGTTATTGGCCACATATTGTTCGAGACATGCTCCTCAGCAGTGGGTACCAGTGTTGTCTTGGCCAGTTTGGAGCTATCAGGATTATCCTTGGACGTTCTTCCTTGATTTTTAGTAGTACTTTGTGTATCAAGGGAAGAGGTGGGAATGCATATGCTGTTAGGCCTTTCCAGCTGAAGGAGAGCGAATCCACTTTCCATGCTAGTGGGTGGAATGTCCTTGTGCAGAATTTTTGAGCTGGTGATTGAGAGGTGATGCGAATAGATCTATCTGAGGCATTCCCCATTTGTTTGAGATGGTCTTGAAGATGTCCGGTGCAGCTTCCATTCGTGGGCATCCGATGTGGTTCTGCTTAATATGTCTGCTAGAGTATTTTCTTTTCCGGTACAAATATTGCCTGTAACTGGATGTTGTAGCTGAGTGCCAGGGTCCACAGCTCCAAAGTCATTCTGCATAGGGGGTATGAATGAGTGCCTCCCTGTTTGTTGATGTACCACATGACTGTGGTGTTGTCTGTCCTTATCATCAACTGGCCCTCTTTGAGAAATGGTCTGAACTTTTGGATTGCCAGTTTTACTGCCAGCATTTCTTTTAGGTTGATGTGCAGGTGAAGTTGATCCTGTGTCCACAATCCTTGCACGCATTTGTCCAGCATGTGGGCCCCCATCCTAGGTCTGAAGCGTCTGTTGTGATGGTCTGGCTTGCTTGACATCTGCGAAAGGGTAGGCCTGGGTTTGACTGGCATGCCTGAGCCCACCATAGGAACTCCTGTTTTAAGCATGGAATTAGTGGGATTTCTGTTTCTAGGCTGTGTCTGTGTTGGGACCATAAATTCTTTAGGTACCACTGTAGTTTTCTCATATGTAGTCTGGCAAATGGGACCAAGATTATGCATGATGCCATGAAGCCCAAGGCCTGCAGTACTTTTCTTGCTGTTAACTTGTTCAGTTTTGTTAGTGCCAAGAAGTAAAGAGGGAGTTCTTTTGTTTTTCTGTAGTTAGGAATGCCATTTGTTTTACTGTGTCCAATTCAGCCCAAGAATGTCCTTGTTTGGGATGGTATCAGCCTTGACTTTTGTAAATTGACTGTGTATCCCAGTGCTTGTAGCAAGTAAATGACCCTTTGTAAATCTGTTGTCAGCTTGCTTTTGTTGTCCCCTTGTAGCAGGCAGTTGTCCAGGTATGGGTAAATTTGAATTCCTGTAGTCTGCAATGGGCGATTACTGATGCCAGGCATTTTGTCAATACTCTGGGCGCAGTAGATAAGCCAAACGGCAATGCTGAGAATTGATAGTGCTCTGATCCTGCAAGAAATCTGAGGTATCTTCTGCAGATTGGTCGAATGGGGACGTGCAGGTATGCCTCCTTGAGATCTAGAGTTACCAGCCAACACTCCTTGCCCAGCATGGGAAGAAGTTGCTGTAGGGTCAGCATTTTGAATTTTGGGACAATGATGTATGTATTTAAGGTGGACAGGTCGAGAATTGGTCTCCAACTTTTTTCCTTTCTTGGAACTAGGAATAGTCTGGAGTAGAACCCCTTTCCTTGCTCTGCTGTTGGCACTCTTTCCACAGCTCTCATGTTTGCTAACTTCATTATCTGTTGTAGAGCCTCTGTTTTTTGATTTGGAGGTAGATTTGGCATTCCTCTTTTGACTGGTAAAGTGTGGAAGTGGAACCGGTAACCTTGATCTATGGTTTGCAAAATCCACTTGTCTTGTTATGTAGTGCCAGTTCTTTGAAAATAAGGTTAACTTTCCGCCTAGAGGAGCTGCTATTTGTTCCCTGGTAGGCGGATTTAGGGTTAAGTCACTGTGGTTGTGTTGATGTAGTGGCAGTGGTTGTGTCTGTGCCTCTGTTGTTACCTTGCCACTGTCGTCCTCTGTAGGCACCTCCTCTGGATTGGTTTCTGCCTCTGGAACGTCTATTCCTGCCCCTTTGAGATCTTGTGGAGTCAGGAAAGGACCAATTTTTGGCAGGCCAGTTCCTGCTGAACCTTGGGGGTTGAACCTGCAAGAAATCTTTAACCGTTTGAACAGATTTTGCCTTTTCTTCCATTTTCTTCATAACCTGCTGGGCAGGTGTACCAAACAAACTTGTCTTATCCATAGGAGCATCTAGCAACTTAGCTTTAACATGATCCGGTAAAGCTTGCTCCTTTAGCCATGCATGCCTTCTTATCACTGTGCCAGTCATGGCTGATCTAAATGAAGCCTCCAGTGCATCATAGCCACATTTTAAGGAATGGTTACTAACCTGTTGTATGTTATTTACCATTTCTAATACATATTTCTTATCAAGAGATTCATCAGTGGTTAGCTTTTAGTTAACTGATCAAGCATAAACTCTTGGTATTGTATCATGTGAAACTGACAGTTTAAAGCTCTAGCTGAGAGAGTAGCTGAAGTGTAGACCTTTTTACCCCATCTGTCTAATGACCTTGCTTCCCTTTCCGAAGGAATAGGGTTTTTAGCTATGGTTCCGGCTACTGTCTTGGGACCCTGGGATATAGTTTCGGGTCTGCAAGTGGGGCCTTGTAAAGGTGGTGATGAGTATCTGGCACCCTGTAAAATCTGTCTGGTTTGGCAGGGGCTGGGGGTAAAGAATCTGGTGCGGAGCAGACATCATTGAAAGCATCATCCACCACAGAGAGAACAGGAGGTATAGCTAAGGGCCTGTGCTGTGGAAGGTGCAGAAAGGTCCTAAGTCTTTTTTCTGGAGTCTGAAAAATCCTGTTGCTGCCATTGGAACTGCTCTCGCATGGCATGTAAGGTTTCCCCAAAGGAGAATTCTTCTGGTGGGGAAGCAGCTGGAATGGATTCTTCAGCATCAGAATCTTCAAAATTAGAGAAAGGAGCCTCTGGCTGGTCAGTTATGTCTGATTCATCAGCAGAATCATCAGAGGACACTGGCTCAGGGGGCTCTGCCCTAGGTCTCTTCTCTGGGGGCTGAGAGGCCCTGTCTGGGTGAGATTGAGATCCTCTAATTAATGAAATTAAATCTTCTGCCAAAGTAAGCATTTGAGAACTAGAAGAGGGCCTGGTTGTGGGGGTTTAACAGGCACTGTTTTAGTAGTCTTGGCTGCTTTAGCCCTGGCGAAGGCCTTAATGGACATGGCTGCTGGAGGCCTAGCAGCACCACGTGCTGGGGTAGAGACATCCAAGGGAATGGTGTCTGATAAGTCAGTGGCAACCACCGTAGTGGATAAAATTTCTGAGGCCGATTCAAGAGTGGTAGCAGGGGCCTCAGTTGTAGAGATAGATTCAGCTGTACTTTGATCAGTTTTCTCGGTTTCGGCCGAAACCGAGACACTCGCGGTTTGCTTAACCATGGTTTCGGCCGAAACCGCGGACCGCGAGTGTCGGTCTTTATCTTTGCGTTTTTTGGCAGATTGGGTAGTCGGAGGATCCGACGGCATAATGTACGCAAATTCAGAACCGAAAAACTGTTCTGCAAACTCCGACCGACGCCTAAGCGTTCGTCGGTTGAAAGAAGCACAGGCCGAACAGGCTGCTACGTCGTGGGCTGGGCCTAAACAAGGCAGACAATAAGAGTGGAAATCTTTATGAGGTATTTGTTTCCCACAGGTTAAACAATTACTAACTTTTTCTGATATCGGCTGAGGCAAGAAAGAGTCCCCAACGGGGTACTTAGCTTTAGAAGTCTTCGAAGTAGTATTCGGTAGAAGTAATCTCTGGATCCGACCGACCGGCACTTGCGAACAGCTTCTGCTTTGGGCGCCACGCGGCAAGAAAGACTGAGGAAAATGGCGTCGGCTGATGCTTTTATACCCGAAGACCAACAGAGATGACGTCGGGTGAAGTGCGACATCAGCCGAAGCCGGACCTGGACTTTGGAATCCGGCCGACTGAAGGGCTGCCTGACGACAGGACAACCCAGTTGTTATGACTGCAGATGCATCCATGAAGGACATCCTGCTTTGAAGACAATGGATCCAAAGAGAGATCCTCCACTACAATCGGCTCCGGCACAACTCTCACATCCGGCCGAATCGGAACCGAACTCAGCAAAGGATCTGAAATACTACTACTCGAATTCCTCGGATCCGAAAGGGTTGGATCCATAGGTATAGTGCCTACCCTCGGATCCCAAGGGACTGGATCTGAGGGCTTTGGGTCCGAACCCTTGGATCCAGGAGTGGACTCCCTGGACGATCTAGGACCCGAAGATATCGGATCCGAAACTGGCCTGGCTGGAGCCGGATCCGAAGACCTAGGATCAGACAGCCTGGGACACTTGGTCGGGGCCTCCTCCACGGAAAGCTTCTTTCTAGCCCCAGAAGAGCCCACCTTGGCCGGGGAACCAGTGACCAAGGGGCCTCTTTTGACCAAGTCTTTAATAAGGAGCTTGTTACGACCGTCAACCACAGTCCTCGGGGTGAAAGTGGCACAAATGCCGCATTCCACCTCGAGGTGGTCGCCGCCAAGACAGTAAAGGCACTCCTCGTGCGAGTCTGAAATAGGCATTTTCTGCCCACATGAGGAGCACCTTTTAAAGCCCAAAGGTTTATCTGACATAACCTCTTTGACCAAGCCTTTAATAAGATGCTGGTCTCCGCCACCTTCCTAGACTTATCCAAGGCATTTGATAGTTTCCCATAACAAACTCCTTATCTGTCTCTCTGAACTCAACCTCAATAACCCCACACTACAATGGTTTAAAAGTTACCTAAACAACCGCTCACAATCTATCAAAAGGGGCAACTCCTTATCCCCCCCCACTTACTGTCACATGCGGCATCCCACAAGGCTCAATCCTTGGCCCCCTTCTCTTCAATATATTTACAAATAATCTCCACCTAGCAACCACTAAAGCCAACATTGTCCAGTATGCAGATGACACAACCCTAATCTGCTCAGCACCCAACATCCATCTACTACAAAGCAAGCCCATGAATCCTTCACTGAGGTAGAGAACTGGCTAAACAACCACCAACTGATACTAAACCCCAATAAAACACAGCTAATGCTATTCCACCCAACTAAACACTGTGCCCCCACCTTCACCATCCTGTCAGCCAACAGCACCCTCATCACCCCAGTAGATGAGGCCAAACTGCTAGATGTCACAATTGATCAACAACTTAAGTACAAAAAACACATAT
The DNA here is from genome assembly GCF_019279795.1 of Protopterus annectens. Taxonomy (NCBI): domain Eukaryota; kingdom Metazoa; phylum Chordata; order Ceratodontiformes; family Protopteridae; genus Protopterus; species Protopterus annectens. The sequence continues at coordinate 1,942,512,186 of NC_056743.1, forward strand.
CACAAACTATCTCTAAAGTCCTCAAAAAACTAGGTTGCCTCTATCGTTGCAAAAAGTTCCTAACCCCGGAGTCTAGAACGACAACAGCCAGAACTCATCTCTTATCAACATTGCTTTATGCCTCTCCAGTTCTTACAAACATTAATGAAACCGACCTGAATAAACTCTTTACATGCTACAACAAAATAGCTAGGTTCGCTGCCAATAGCAGATCACACTCCCACCACTGCCAATCCCTACTTAAAGTACACTGGTTAGAATTTCCAAACCTGCTATGCTACCACCAACTCATCATAGCTCATCAAATTCTAAACCATCCTGGGAGAACCCCTGCCCTAGCTGACATGTTAAACTTTTACAACTCCACCAGGGAACTATGATCAAGTAACAAATCCCCGATTGAAGTCAATCCACGTAAAAACAACTCTGGAGAAGTCCTATTCTCTCACGAAGTTGCACAGGTATGGAACACCCTTCCCACCTGAACTCAGACTACAAAATCACACAAGCACATTCAAAGGCCTCCTTAGATCACACTTCTTTCCTAACCCTGTCTGTAACTGCAAAGACCCCGCACCCCCTGAATCCTCACTGCCCTGTAGGCAGACTACCCATTGAAGCCTCCCATGCGTACAACATACTGTCACCTGCAATGCACTTGTTGTTGTTGTTTTTCTTTCGGCTTTTCCTGGTTAGGGGTCACCACAGCGGAACTCCGGTCCACTAATGATTGACAGTCGATTTTTATGGTGCCGAGGTGCCAGCCCGACGCCCAACCTTCAACGAAGGCACGCCCATTCACGCATGTCTTTCAAATGCCACTCGACTGCGGGGAGGACAGGCAGACTCCACACAGAAGGAGCTCCAGCCGAGAATCGAACGGGAGAACCTCTTGCTATGAGGCAACAATGCTACCGCTGCACCACCTCGGTATTAATTATTGTAAATATCGACCTACTCCTCATATCTTATTTACACAGATTGTACTGTTATTGTAGACATGTAACCTCCTGACTGTACAAATATCAACCTACTCCTGAGTATCTTATTTACACAGATTGTACTATTATTGACATGTAACCTCCTGACTGTACAAATATCGACCTGCTCCAGAGTATCTTATTTACACAGATTGTACTGTTATTGTAGACATGTAACCTCCTGACTGTAGTATGTGATTGTTTTTGCATTTAACTGTTTTTTACCTGTATGTTAGCTTTCTTGTTATCAAACTTGAGTATTCACAGTTACTTCCTTGGAGCTTTTCTCCCCAGGACTCCACTGAAAATGTTGTCCAGTTGGATTTATCCTGGCAAAAGAAATGTTAAATAAATAAATAAAATAACCGAACCAGGAAACAGTAAAAAAATAAGCCAAAGTTTGAAAACCCAATAAAACTGTCCGAAACACTCAAGCACAATGAACAACTTAAATCTATTAACACTACTTACACACCACAGTAACTAGGCCGAAACAAAACCCCGAGAAAGGGACAAGAAGAAAAGATAAGAATCGACCGCGAGGGGATATCCACCTACTAACTCTACAACTCAGAAAAACAGAAAAAAATTAAGAAACCTTTCAAATAAACACTTACAGTAAGAGGAGCTGAGCAATCTGCGTCTGACTGACTGAGCGGCAAACGAGATCTGAGGGAGTGTAGGGCAGCAGAGCATTACGGGAGGGGAGGAGCTTGAGCTAAGCTGTGTTCCGAGTATGCCGGCTTGGATCCGATATCGGATCCAAGACCCTAAAGTGAGGAATGGTGACTAGATAACATCAGATCAACTGTCAATGAAATTCTAAAGGAGCATTCATCTAGGACATGCTGACATAATGCATACCATCATGGGAGGAAACCAAAATGATGAAATAAAATTCTAAGTTATGTACTCACCATAACTAGGCATCTGTGTTTTCCATTTTCATTCTTCCTCACTAATGGGTTCAGATCCGATCCTCGGATCAGACTTGGCAAACGTACTAGACTTCGGATCTAGCTCTTGAGCTCCTCCCTCTACTCATAATGCTCTGCTCTATCCCCATCGCTTCACATCAAGTTTGCTGCCTAATCTCCCAGTTGTCCAAGACAGAAATAGGATAGAGAGAAATAAAGACAGGGCTCAAACATGGAACAGTAGGTTCCAAACACAGTTCAATAGGTTCTCCCAGAAGAAAAAAGTATGGGGGACAGATGAGAGGGAAGGTGAGGAAGAATGGAAATGGACAACACTGGTGTCTAGTTACAGTGAGTACATAACTTATAAATCTGATGTTGCCTTTTTCATTCTTCCTCAGTAATGGAACAGAATCCCCAGCTACCTAAACCTTGGGTGGCCCTCCTGGAAAGATATTCTGGAGCACTGTCAAACCAAAAGAGGGTCTATTTCTGGATCTGATGTCCAATTTGTAGTGTGAAATAAAGGCATGAGCTTTGGACCATGTGACTGCTGCACAAATGTCATCAATAGAGGTCCTTGACCAAAAGGCTGATGAAGTAGCCAAGGACTGAGCTGAATAAGTTGGAGAGATTTTGGTAATACGAAACCTTTTTGATAATAAATCAATGAAATGCATGTCTGTAATACATTTAGTTATGATAAGTTTAGAAACTGACCCAAGCGATTTGAGGAAAAGGATACAAAAGGCTCATCTGACTTTCTAAACTGCTTTGTTCTGTTTAGTTGTCCATGTACATCAAGGACATGTAGCATGTACTCTCCCCTATTGAAGAAATTCAATAAAAAATGAATGGACTGGTTGATGTTACTTTCAGAAGCCACTTTAGGCATAAAAGAAGGGTTAGTCCATAGAGAAACCCTATCTTTATGAAAAATAATATAAGGGGGTTTTCATTGATACAGCCTGGACTTCAGAAATTCTTTTTGCTGAAGTTATTGCTGCCAGGAAGACCATTTTCCATGACAGAAATTTTAGATCACATTTGTCTGATTCAAAAGGTTTCGGAGTTAAACCCTGAAGAACTACGTAAGGTCCCAAGGTAGCTAAGGGCCCTTCACCAGAGGTCTGAGGAGAAAAATGCCCTTCATAAAAAGCTTTACACAACCTAGAAGAAGCTAGGGAGAAAGATTTACTTCCTGAATGGAAATTAAAGATTGCTGCCAACTAGAGTTTAATTGTTGAAAAAGTAGCCCCTTCATTAAAAAGGGTTGTAAGAAGAACTGCAAAGTTGAATCTGAAAAACGGTCGATGTTTTGGTCAGAAGCCCAAATAGAAAACCCTTTCCATTTGTTCCTATACACTTTCTTGGTGGAAGTTTTTTGACACGGCAAAATAATGTCGTGAACCGAGGAAGACAGCCTTGACTGTATTACTGGAAGAGGAGAAGCCATGATGGCTAGAAGGCTGGGATGCTGAATCCCAGTGAGACAGGAGATCTTGATGAGTCTCCAGTATCCATGGAAGATGAAGAGGAGACTGGTGGAAGGGGAACCGAGCTTGTCAGGGCCTGAAAGGGGCAATGAGGATTACAGAACTCTTCAGCCTGCTTGTTTTCTGTAAGAATTTTGGAAAAAGTGGAGAGAAGGATAACCATAAAGGAGACCAGAGGCCCAAGGGTGAAGCAGAGTGTTTCTCGATGACTCCCCCTGAGGGGGGGGGGGGCAAAGCGAAGTACTTGCTGCACTTGTTGAGAGCAGAGGCAAATAGGTTGCAGCAAGTTTGGCCCCAACACTTGAAGATCATATTCGCTACTGACTGGTTGAGAGACCACTCATGAGGCATCGGAATAGATCTGCTTAATTTGTCTGACAGCACGTTGGTTTTCCCTGGATTGTGTGTAGCAATTATAAAGCGGACTGAAGAGATTGCCCAGTCCCATACTCTCATGGCCTCCCTGTACAGGGAGTAAGATTGGGTTCTTCCTTGCTTTTGATGTACCAGACTACGACACATTGTCGGTCTGAATTGCAATAGTCCCCAGGGGGAGAGATTCTTGAAATGCCTACAATGCTAAAAAAAATTGCTCTCATTTCTAGAACATTGATATGTAATTTTGTCTCTTGGGGGACCACATGCTTTGGACCGTCCTTCCCAAGATATGCTTCCCCCTACCCCAGTTGAGAAGCATCTGTGGTCACTATAGTAACCGGATTCGGAAGAACAAAGGGTCTGCCCAAAAAGAGATCATCTGACTGAATCCACCAATGAATTTGGCGCTTTCAAATTGTGGTGAGCTTTATCTGAAAAGACAGGGACTGATGTAGAATGGGCTACTGTACAGCTAAGGTCCACTGGAGAATTTGCATAAAGAAGCGTGCTAAGGGAAGCAGTATTATGGCAGCTGACACAGACCCCAGTGCTCAAAGCACTAACTTTGCTGGAGGAGAAGGATGAGAGAAAATATCATGTACCTTATGTCTTAAAGAAGCAATGTGGTGGAAAGTTAACGATGGCACCAGAGTCATAGTATTCAAAAGCATTCCAATGAATTCCAGGCTCTGAACTACAGCAAGTTGTGATTTGGCAAGATTGACTGAAATGCCCAAGTTGCTGTAAATCTAGAGCAAATAGTCCCTGGCTTGTTGAAATTGATGCCTAGAGGGGGCGGTGAGGAGCCAATTGTCCAAATATAGAAACACTTAGAATCATGTGAGCCTCAAGTGATCTGCCACCACTGCCATGCATTTGAAAAACACCCTGGAGGCTGTGATGAGTCCAAAGGGCAGAGCTCTGAACTGTTAATGTCTGGCTCCCAGCTGAAAGCAAAGATACCTTCTGGATGGTCTGTCTATTTTTTACGATAGTGCACGTCCTGAAGGTCTAACACAGCACATCCAGTCATCCTTGAGAAGAAGGGGCAGGATGGATTGAACAATCACCATTCGGAACTTTGCCTTCTTCACATACTGGTTTAAACCACTTAGATCCAAAATGGGTCAAGTCTCCTGTTTACTATGGCACTTCCGAATCCCTATCTGGTTGGGTGGTACCTTCTGCATGACTCTTTTTTTCTAGAAGCTTTTGTATTTCTTGTGCTGCTTCCTTCCTCTGACTGGGTGGGACATTGGGAAGTTTCTTCCTCCAACAAGGAGGAAGAAGTGAAAAGTGTATGAAATAATCTCTGGATATTATTCTTAGCACCCATAAATCGGTTGTGATATTTGTCCAGGCGTCTAGGTGCAGAGAAAGTCGACCGCTGTCTCCAGAGTTGGACAATTGGGCAGTGCTTCAGGAGCACTAATAGGACCGGTCAGGAAAAGATTCTCTATCTCTAAAGCCCTGGTTCTGCAGGCCTCCTCTGCCTCTGGGGTGATGTCTACCATTAAAATTTCCTCCTCTGACTCAGGAGAAATTATTCCTGCACAAATCCTGGAAAGATCCCTGAGATTTATGGAAACACATCTTCTTACTACCTCTTTGGTTTCTACAAAAATTCCGTTGAGGGGTAGAAAACTTGATTCCAAAGGCAAGCAGGGTCTTTTCTTCTTGTTCACTGTGGGTAAGTGTATCCTTAACTGATGGCCCAAACAAGGATGCATCATCAAATGGGGCATTAACAAAAGATGTCTTAAAGGGCTCTGCAAAGTCGCATAGCCGCATCCAGGCATGTCTCCTTATGGCAATACCTGAAATGGCTGCACGTGAGGTACCCTCAAGCTCTGTGAGATATTAATGTTCCCAAAACAAGCAAATTACCTGAATCTTCCAGATAAATGCCTTAACATCCAAGAAAAGAAAAAGATACTTGAAAATGTAAGGATGTAAGGATGTAAGGCAATAATACGGCACTGTGTAGTTATATGCTCACAGTAAAACAATGATAAAGCTCTCGGATTAAATGTAGTTCAAACAGGACAGGCCTTAAAACTAGCTGGTTTCTCAGTAGTAGCACTAAAATCTGAACCCCTGTGACTAGCACTTGCTCTAGAACCTGCTGGAAAGCACTAGGAAGCCTGAAACTGATACATGCACTCAGCTCTCCTTGTCAATAAGGAGAAATAAATCATAGGCACTAAACAGCCTACAATTGCAAAGTACCTTGCAAAGGTAAGGGGAAAACAGCTCTTAAACTTTATAAAAAAGCACCTAAACAGGCATGTCCAAGGGTCAGCTTCCGGTGATTTCTCCTTTCCACCTGGTGAATCTGGGCATACTGGGGCAATGCGGCAACTGCCTCATGTACACAGACAATCCCCTCCTCCTACCACCCAACACTACAACCTGCGAGAGATGCACTTACATAGCCAAACTGGAAGCAAAGCTCTCTCCAGTCAAGAGTGTGCTAGACAGTCAAGAGGAGAAGGCTAACACCTGCATTACACCTCTAGCAACTCATAGTCCTTCAAAACCCACACCATCAACACCCACACATAGCAACACTAAACCCACATATGCGGAGGCCCTTAACATTAACCTGCCCAAGCAACAAGGACCTCCGAAGCCGAAACGCAAGCAAACACCAGTCACAACCAAAGTGACACATAGCTCACAACACCAGTGTGCCACCCAACAACAGCCCCTAAGGCATGACAATGTACCCAACACTTTAGTCATAGGTGACTCTATAGTCAGGCACACTGATGTCCCACTCACCAGGCTGAACAAGGGGAAAATTACAGTCAGCTGCCTGTCGGGTGCCAGGATCTGCCACATAACGCATGCACTCAAGTCATTCCACAACAAGTACAAATACGACTCTGTCATTGTCCATGCTGGAGTGAATGACTTGAGACGTACCTCCCTGGACTACATGAAAAGAGACATGGAAGAGCTCTTGGATCATGTGACCCAGGCAGGTATGCCCCTAGCCCTGAGTAGCATCCTGCCTTCACCCAGAATGATACCACAGTACAAGGACAAAATGATTGACTTCAACAATTGGCTAAGCTTCTGGTATCATACAAAGGGGATCCAGTATTTGTCTGCCTGGGAAGACATGATCGACAAACCACGATGCTTTGCCAGAGATGGTCTGCACCTGTCACCCCTAGGATTCAGGTTACTGGCTAAAGCTCTTGCCACCCCTATAGTGCCTTTTTTAGGCAAGGTTCAAAGGATAAAACCACCACCGTAACAGATACAAGCATGCAAAATCTGAAGGTAATGCTACTCAATGCTAGAAGTCTAAACCTCAAAATGCACACTCTCGAGGCACTCCTAAAAATGGAGAACATCGATATCTGTGCAGTGACTGAGACCTGGTTCAAGGCTCCAGGGAGCACCCCTGCAATACCAGGCTACAATTCTTACCACAATTTTCGGCCACAAAACCAAGACCGAAACACTAAAGGTGGAGGACTGTCCATATTCACCAAGGATATGCACACCTCCAGGCTAGTTGCCCAACACAATGCATCTGAAATTCTCCAGGTGCAACTAACACTAGATAAGACTGCAATCCAAATTGTACCTTGCTACAGATCCCCCACCATACCCCAAGATTCTCACTACACCTTCCTAAACATACTGGAAAATATTAAGATACAACCAAACACCCTAATACTGGGTGATTTCAACTACCCTGCCATTAATTGAGAAAACTACTCAGGTACCAACTCCTTTTCCCAACGGTTCTTGGAATTTATAAATTCCAACACCCTGGATCAACTAATCCATTGTCCCACCAGGGGCTCCAATATCCTAGACCTGGTCATTACCAACATGGGAGACAGATGCTCAACACCAGTGGTCACCCCCTCATTGGTCAGGTCTGACCATAAGCAAATCACCCTTGACATCCACATCCCACCCCCACCCCCCAGTAAGGAAACCTCCTTAAAAAACTTCTCCAAAGCCAACTTCATGCTACTGAAGTCAGAAGTGACAAACTTCCCAACACCCACGCAGACGGGATCTGGAAATTCGACTGCAGAATCCTACACTAAGGCACTGTACGAGCACATCCACTCATGCATGAATCGTGCCATCCCAAATAGAACCAAGATGATCTTCTCCAAAAAAAGGAAGCCAATCTGGTGGTCCCCTGCTATAAACAACTATACAACAGAAGGAAGAAACTGTTGCAGAAAAGAGGAAAATCCCAGGATGCAAAATACTCCCTCACCAGCCTCAGTAAGAAACTGAGATCCCTTATAAAATCCTCAAAAGCTAGTTACGAAAATAAAATTGCCAAAGATTCCAAAGACAACCACAAGGCATTCTATACTTATGTCACGAATCTAAATGGCAATGCTCAGATCTGTTCTGAGCTACAACAGAATGGCATTAAATATACTGATCCCAAGGATATTTCCAATATCCTGGCAGATCGATTTAGTGCCAACTTCACCCCCCTCTCACCCCCTAAAAGGCCCATCTCAATACCAAAAGATTGCCGAATTCCGATAATCACAGCCACACAGGTAGAAATAGCACTTTCCAAAGCTAAGAATACAGCATCCATGGGACCAGATGACATCCCAGGCTGTGTACTACATGAACTACTAAATGAACTGGCACCCCACCTAAGTGTCCTGTTTAATCATAGCCTCACCTCAGGCTTCGTGCCCACTGAGTGGCGCACATCTACAGTTATCCCGCTCCACAAGGGAGGATCCGCTTTGGATCCCGAGAACTACCGTCCCATCAGTCTGACAAGCCTGATCTGCAAGGGCATGGAACGCATTATCATGGAACTTATAAACAAAGACATTGGCAACCTTCAAACACTGGACCCCACCCAGTTTGGGTTTGTGAAGGGCCAATCTTGTCTCCTGAATCTGACTGACTTCTTCTAATCAGTCTCCAGAGCTGTGGACGAGGGTAAGGTGGTCCACACAGCCTAACTGGACCTCGTCAAGGCCTTCAACACCATCCCCCACTCTGGAATCATAGATAAACTTACTAAGCTGGGCATAAATCCCTACGTCACTTGATGGGTTGCCAAATGGCTTACTGACAGAACCCAGACTGTAAAAGCAGCAGACTCGAATCCAGCTCCAGACAAGTGACAAGTGGAGTACCTCAGGGTTCAGTCCTGGGACCACTCTTGTTTGGCATCTACTTCTCTGAAGTACAAGCCAACACTAAGGGACTCTGGCTAACAAAGTTTGCAGAGGACTGCAAACTGGCAGCCATTATAGAATCCTCAAATGATGTGGATATTCTACAAAAGGGCCTTACAGAAACACATGCCTGGTGCCAGAGCCATGGGCTCAAGCTTAATGCCAAGAAATGTATAGTTATCCCCTTTGGAAAAAAACATGTACCCATGAACTACCACATAGGAGGCAGGACACTAAACATCGAAAGTGTGATGAGAGACTTAGGGACACAAGTGGACAGTGGTCTCACTTTCGATAACCACATAGCCACAACAGTCAGGAAATCCTTCTATGTGGCACACCTCATCACTAAGGGCTTTTCATCCAGAAAAAAAAGAGGTCATTGTCCCACTGTACTCCTCCCTCATTAGACCCATTATAGAGTATAATTAGAAGTTATGTACCTACCATAACGTTCCATGTTAGTTGTCTTCTCTCGCCTTCTTTCTTGCTGGATGGGTTCGGAGCCGATCCTCGGCTCAGACTCGGCACTTGCTAAGTTCGAGAGCTAATTTTACCAGCTCGAGGCAACCCTATATCCCATGATGCAAGGCGGAGATTACTCAGATCTCGTTTGGTAGCTAAAGAAATAGTAGTATTTTCTTCCAACTTAGGAGGAAGAAATAAAATACTAAACATCATAAACCTGTAGAAAGGATCCACATAACCTAACGAAACTAGGAGTTGAACAGGTAGAAAAAGGTAAAACCTCTTAATAGAGGATGAATAATCTTCTCGGTCTGACCAGGCTAGGGGGAAGGAGGGCGGGACGCAAGAAAGAAGGCGAGAGAAGACAACTAACATGGAACGTTATGGTAGGTACATAACTTCTAAATGTTAAGTTGTCAATCTCGCCTTCATTCTTGCTGGATGGGACCGTGTCCCTAGCACCTCTTTCCTGGGTGGCTCATTGGAACAGACTCTTGAGAACGGTGGAACCAAAATTTGCTCTGTCTCTGGAGACCAAATCTAATTTGTAATGTGAAACAAAGGTATGAGAAGAGGCCCATGTGGCTGCTGCACAAATAGTGTCTATTGGAAGTCTAGCTTGAAAAGCTGTAGATGTAGCTAGAGCTCTGGTAGAATGGGCTTTTGGGATCGAAACCAATTCTTTGCCCCTGAGCTGATAAATGTAAGTGATCAAGGAAGACAGCCACCTAGATAAAGTTACCTTAGAAACTGGAAGGCCTTTCCTGTTCTCTGCATAGGATAGAAAAAGTTGATCAGACTTTCTAAAAAAATTTTGTCTTATCTAGATAATATCTCAGCTGACGGTGAACATCGAGATAATGTAACTTTTGTTCAGCTCTATCAGAATAATTCGGGAAAAATACTGGAAGATCAATGGACTGATTCAGGTTAGTCTGAGATGCCACCTTTGGTAAGAAAGACGGATTAGTTCTTAGGGATACCCTATCTTTGTGAAATATTAGATAGGGAGGACGAACACAGAGAGCATGAAGCTCAGATACTCTCCTAGCAGATGTAATGGCAACTAGAAAAAGTGTCTTCCAAGAAAGCAATTTCAAGGAACAGGCAGCTGCAGGTTCGAACGGGGGAAGAATCAAGGATGTTAAAACTAAATTTAGATCCCACTGTGGTGGGGGGTCTCTAATTGGAGGTTTCAATAAAAAGATACCTCGAAGGAATGCCTTACAAAGTTTATGTGACATAATGTTATGGTCTAAAAAGCCTATGTGAAAATTTGAAATGGCTGCCAGTTGAACTTTCACTGTGGAAGAAGAGGATCCTGAATTAAAAATGTCAGCTAGGAAGTCCAATACCGAATGAATTGGAGCAGTATAGCGGTCTATGTTCCTAGCTTTTGCCCAGAAAGAGAAACGTCGCCATTTACTAGTGTAGATCTTTCTGGTAGAAGATTTTAGGGAAGCTACTATGATATCCCGTACAGGATTTGAAATCATAGGAAGCCTGGCTAAGGATGGAAGTGGAGCAACCAAGCAGTGAGGTTGAGAGAGGGTATGGATTGGTGCAGTTGACCCGACTGGTGGGTCAGAAGATCTGGAACCGGGTCCAGATGCCATGGCTGTACCAAGAGGTAATGATGTAGGAACGGAAACCATATCTGTCGAGGCCAATAAGGGGCAATGAGAATCAACTTGGCTCTCAAGGCGGTTGCTTTCTGAATTAGCTGAGGTATCAGCGGAAAGGGAGGAAAAGCGTAAAGAAGTCCCCGGGGCCAATCTTGGGTTAGAGCGTCTCTGGGGGGATGGCCTGGAAGGGGGAAGAGAGAGAAGAAATCTGGGCATTTGCTGTTTCGAGGTGTAGCGAAAAGGTCGCAGCAAGGAAGTCCCCACTTCTGAAAAATCTCTTCCGTCACTGACTGTTTGAGAGACCACTCGTGAGGCATGAGAATAGCTCTGCTCAATCTGTCCGCTATGATGTTGGATTTCCCGGGGATGTGCGTTGCTATCAGAAACCGATGAGAGGAGATCGCCCACTGCCAAAGTCTGAGAGCCTCTCGACATAGTGGATAGGACTTGGTTCCGCCCAGTTTGTTTATGTACCACACTATGGACATATTGTCTGTTTGAACTGCAATTGTTCCCTGAGGAAGAGAGTCGTTGAGGGCTTGCAACGTTAAAAGCACTGCTCTCATCTCCAGAACATTTATGTGCAGATGGTACTCGAAAGGTTGCCAAGTGCCATGGACCATTCTGCCCTGATAATGCCCCCCCACCCACCCGATCAGGGAGGCGTCCGATGTAACCATGGCAACTGGGGCAAGAGGAACAAATGGTCTGCCTTGATGGATTTGAGGGGACGATACCCACCAAGTCAGATGTCTTTTGCAAGTTGGGGTTACTATGATCTGATGACACATGGGAAGTTGTTGAAAAGACCATTGAGTGAATAGCATCCATTGTAGTAGCCGCATGTAAAAGCGGGCGAGGAGAAGAAGTGTTATGGCGGCTGCCATAAGACCCAGTACCTTCAGAGCAAATCTGGCCTGAATTTTGTTGCTGAGTAGAATCACTTGGACGTGTTTTTGAATGTCCAAGATCCTTTGGTCTGTTAACCTTGCAGAAAGTTGAATGGTGTCCAAATTTGCGCCTATAAAGGTAATATATTGACAAGGCGACAAGGCAGATTTTTCGAAATTTATAGAAATTCCTAGCCCTCTGCAGGTGTGAATTGTGTAATTTCTGGCTTGGAGAAGCTGATGCCTGGTGGTGGCAGTGAGAAGCCAGTCGTCTAGATATGGAAACACCTGGAATCCTTGACGTCTCAGGTGAGCCGTAACCACTGCCATGCATTTGGTGAACACTCTGGGGGCTGTAGTGAGTCCAAAGGGCAGGGCTCTGAATTGAAAGTGACTGGTCCCCAGCTGAAAGCGGAGAAATCTTCTGGAGCGTCTGTGAATTGTTATGTGATAGTACGCATCCTGAAGATCTATTGAGCACATCCAATTGTCCTTGCCCAGAAAGGGCAGAATGGACTGGAGCGTGACCATCCGGAATCTTGATTTCTTTACAAACTTGTTGAGTTTGCTCAGATCTAATATTGGTCTCCAGTCCCCTGTCTTTTTTGGAACTAAAAAGAACCTTGAGTAGATTCCGGATCCTATTTGGTCTGCCGGGACTGACTGGATGGCTCTTTTTACTAGCAGTTTTGATATTTCTAGTACTGCTAGTTCCCTTAGACCGGGTGGAACGTCTGGAAGGGTTCCCTTTTGCTGAATTGGGGTTTGAATAAAGGGAATTTTGTAACCCTCGGATATAATTGACTGTACCCATTTGTCTTGAGAAAGGGAAAGCCAGGCTATTGGGTACAGCGATAATTTTCCCCCGACTGCCTCCGGCGGACAATCGGGCAACATCTCAGGGATGCTGGAAGGGTTTTGTCAGAAAGAGGCTCTCTGCTACCCTGATTCTGCGGACCCCTCTGCCCCTAGGGCGGCGTCTGTTGTTGTTACCCCTCTGCCTCTGGGGGTAAACTGACTTCGTCGTCAGGCGTGACTCCTTGAGATTTGCGGAACCACATTTTCCTCCCTTCTGTCCTTTGGAGTAAGGTCTAGAAGGGCGGAGAAACGGACTCCTCGGCAGAAAGAGTCTTGCCATCTTGTTCGCATCTAGTCAAAGTGTCTTTCACTTGAGGACCGAACAAGGTCGAGCCATCAAAGGGAGTTTGTGAAAGACGCCTTGAAGGGGTCTGCAAAATTACAAAGCCGCATCCAGGACTGGCCTTAAAGCCACTCCTGTGCCTGCGGCTCTACTCGCTCCATCGGCTGCATAAGAAATGAGCCGCATGGAGGAGTTAGCAATGGAGTTAAGGATTCCTAGCTGTGAGGTAATCTTATCCTGAGACCCAGCAGCTGACGGATCCTGTAAAACTTCACCCAACTCTTTAAGAACATCTCTTTGAAGACGGGTGAAGTGGCATAGGTAGTTCAGCGATCTCATGGCAAAAGTCGCTGAAGAAAAAATCCGCTTACCGTACCTGTCCATAGTCCTAGAATCCTTATTAGGAGGATGAACGGGTACTGAAGGATCAGCTAATTCCTTCTTGGTGGCAGCAGCCACCACCATAGCATCAACTGGGACACGTTTTGTTAAGTATTGTCTATCTTGTGGGGCTGTAATAAATTTTGAAGATCTCCTGGGGGTAGGTTCCACCGAATCCGGAGCCATCCATGCCTTCCGAGCCACTACTTCCATGAGAGAGTCGAAAGGCGGAGACACCCAGGAGGTGGAGGGTCGAGATCCGAACGCCTCCAGGTATACTGACTCATCCTCGGAGGGATTAAGGGAGGGCCAGTTCCCCCTCTGTTTAAGGATTTCAAGGATGTCTGAAAATGAGACATCCTCAGAGGAGGACCTTGGGGACCCCTCCGACTCATCCAAGTCAGTATCTGATGTAGTAGACTCAGGGGAGTCTAAATGTTTCCTCTTACATGTCCTCTTCCGGGGGGGGGGGGGGTTCTCCTGACGGATCAGGAGAAGCCTCGGAAGAGGAAGATATTCCCAATGGGGAAACCTGAGGCGTTGGATCTCTGGGTCCGGGAGCAAGAGAGTGAGAAGAGACGTCAGCAGGCACTGTAGTGGGAGGAGTTGATGGAACTGTCCTTTGACTAAGCCCAGGGGCTAGTACACTCCTCATCACCTCGAAGGCTCCCCCATCAGAGAGACCAGAAGGCTCCCGCTCCGAAGAGATAGGAACCCCAGGCCTCACCGAGAGGGAAGGCTCAGAGGCAGATGTCGGGGCCGAGCTCACCAACGCCGAAGCTCCGAGAGGGAGAACGGGGTCGGACAAGGGTCCGATGCCACTCGCCCCCTCGGAGCCGACGAGAGAAAGCAGACGCCCGGATCCCTCCAATGAAGGTCTCAAGGAGGAAATCGGAGCCGAGGATGACGGAGCCGAAAGGGGTTGTATCGGCTCCGAAGTCACAACGGTACCGGTTCCGAGGAGCTCCGGCTTCGAGCTCTGTAAGAGAGTCGAAGGAGGAATGTTCAGTGGATGAGATATAGCTACCGTCTGTTGAGATGGGCTATGGAGAATTTGGGCCAATGCCTGAGACTTTAATAGTCTACTCACCACTCTCTCAAGGTCGTGTTCAGATAGCCTGGATGACCGAGAAGATCGGCTCCGATGGCTCCGCTCCGAGAGCAAAGGTGATCTCGGAGCCGAATGAATGGATTCCACAGAAGGGGATCGAGATCTCTTTCTTGAAATCAATGGAGCCATCGGAGCCGAAGAGACGTCTGCTCCAACCGGAGCCGACACTGAGTGTTTAGACTTAACAGTATCGGCGCCAGATGGAGCCGATACTGACACTGGTATGGAAGGATCGGCTCTGGCCGGAGCCGATCTCGAACCAGGTGAGGAGGAACCTGAAGCCGACGGCTTGGAAGCCTGAGCCGAAGGCTTAGCAGGTTTCGAGGGCTTCCCCGGTGCCGACTTAGTCGGGGAGCTCTCGGGTTTTAATAAGCCCCTTAAAATGAGCTTATTTTTTCTTTCCTGCAGGACTCTTGGGCTGAAGGCATGACAGATAGCACAAGAGTCCTGCAGGTGAGAAGGTCCCAGGCAATATACACAAGAAGTGTGACCGTCTGTCAGAGACATCTTCTGACAGCACGAGTCACACTTCTTGAAACCTGAGACCTTAGTGTCCTTCGACATAACTGTGTCGATGAAACACTAACACACTGACACACAAACACACTCAGTCCAAAATTAAATTAAATTAAATTAATTTATTTTACACTAACAGGGATACTGACAGACACACACAAAAAAATTCCCTGACAGGAAAAAATTTAGGGAGGGGAAGGCCTAAGGCCTAACAAGGGGTAAGGGAATAATCCACTTAAGAGAGGGAACACTGACAGGAATAGGGTTAACGTGAATCGACAACTAATAAAAAATAATACCTATCTGAAAAAATTAGAAAAGGGGGTAGACAAGAGTCTATATAAGTTCACTTACCTGGAGCTGGTAAAAAAAGGCACCTCGTTAGCGAAGCGGCAAACGAGATCAGAGTAATCTCCGCCTTGCATCATGGGATATAGGGTTGCCTCGAGCTGGTAAAATTAGAGCTTAGCGAGTGCCGAGTCGGAGCCGAGGATCGGCTCCGAACCCATCCAGCAAGAATGAAGGCGAGATTGACAACTTAACATTGCCCCATTTGGTATGTACCTCACAAAACATCTGCAACAGCTGGAAAGGCCACAGAAATACCTCACTAAAAGAATCACAGGCCTAAAGCAGATGCCATATGCTGACCGTCTAAAAAAACTCCAGCTATACTCTGTGGCATATCGTCTACTCAGAGGCGATCTCTGCTTAACATACAAGGCCATGTCAAACCCTCAGCTGTTGGACATGCTACACTTAAAAGAATCCCAATCCCTCAGAGCCACACGCTCCAGGGATCTAAACCTTATCATCACAATGAACAAAACATGCTGGAGGGATTGGTTCCTGACCCAGAGACTCTCCATACTCTGGAATAGACTGCCCATACATGTCAAGCAGAGCACCTCATTGGCCCTCTTCAAAAGGAACCTTGATGATTAGATGGGAGATAGGAAATTCACCCCAGGGATCATGTCAGTCGCACTGCTAGACAGGGGCCCAGAGAAGTAAATATTGTGGGAAGAAATTTCCAGGGAATTGTTATGGCTAGGCTTGCATAGGCCTTAGGGCCGATAGCCTAGTACTAACCTATGAACCTATGTTAAGATGTTCTAGTCCTAGGCAATAAACGCACTTCTTGTGGGCATCTGAATTTGGGATATTATGTCCACAAAAAGTGCCCTTTTTAAATCCTGTCAGTTTCTCCGACACAGTTAAAGAGAAAAAAACAATGAAGAAAAACAACTTTTTTTTTTTAAAAGAAAAAATAGGTGTTAGGCAGAAATTACCAAATATAAAAAAAAAACAGTAATATTAGCCTAAAAAATGCATGGAAGAAGAAAGGAAGGAAGAAAAATACCAGCTATGGTATTTAAGGAAAATACCTGCCAGGTAAAGGAAAAGTACTAACAAATGGTACGAAAACTGCTAAAAATTTTAGTAGAAAATGCAGGAAATCCTAACTCTAGCAACCACTAAGAGAGAGGACACAAGAAAAAAAAAAACACTAACAAGTTTTAAGAAAAACTATACAAGATTTAACAATTAACTAATAAAAGATAATCTGCTTACTATGCTCGCGCAGAACCTGTGTCTAATGATAATGGCAGCAAACGACATTTGGTGTAATGGGTATGGAGTAGAGCATTATGGGTAGAGGCAGGAGGTTGACAGCTGGATCCGAAGTCTAATATATGTGGCCAAGTTGGATATGAACCCATTAGTGAGGAAAAATGAAAAGGATGACATCAGATCAATCAGCCTTTCAACAGTCAGACTAGCAGGGTGTCATCTGAAGACTATTTTACAAACTTCCTTTTTAAACAACATTTCTGATGCAAATACTGTGTAAATGTTTTATTATTAAAAAAAACACAATGCAAGTTTCTCTCCCCACCAAGTACATGCCTTCACAATGCAGTTCACATACAGCTTAGGCACTGGCACTAGCACACCAAAAAAGAAGTTAGAAAGGCAATATATAATGCAATAATTTACAGGTACTATAAAAAGTACCGTCAAGTTCCATGTTCCTCTACCACTTTTTCTATCCTTCCAGACACGGCTTACAGTATACAGTAGTGACAGCAGGAACAACTCTGAACTGACTTACTCCACTGCAAGCAGTCTAGAATCAAAATATGGTACGGTTCTCATTAACGATCAAGAGTCCCAGTAGTACAAAAAGTGAAAGAATCTAAAGATCTGAAATAGTCTCAAGCTTTCTTTCATGGAAAAAGCGATGTGGTTGACGCTTTGTCTCATCCTTTTTTCTTGCAAAGAAGGACAGTACTGATGGAGTATTTTCCTTTGCTGCACTTTTCCCATCATCCTCATCATCATCCCTGGGATAAAGAAAAAATGAAATTAAACAGATTCTGGCTTCATTGGCAGTGGTACCATAACATGCATAATATATACAGTCAAATAAAATGTTATATGGCAGGTGGACTGGTCCCAGTGAGCTGTTCCATTATGACCACAGCACACCAGCATTCATTCATAATAAGAAAGAAACCAAACACTCTGTAACAGAGTAAAATGTTGAAAATCAAAATGTACACAGCTTACAGATGGAAATGAAAACATTAAAGATGAGTTTTGTGGATTTGGGGAAGAGTTATACACATCAACTTCTCTGGGCATCAGCTGTGGTGCACGGTATTCTCTAGATAGGAGAGCATGAATCACAGACTGCATGCTATGTTAGGGCTATCCACTCGATGAGGTAATAATTGCTTCTAGCTGATTTAGTCAAGTTGACCAATGTTGCCAAAAATGGGCATGGGTGCTTGCCAGTGATAAGTAGGTTTGGGACCTGGCCTAATCTGACCTATGCCAGGGACCACTGCTAACAGTAGGAGGGGCATATGTGCCCCTATTAGCCAGGGTCCATCAGCTGTGGTGCACGGTATTCTCTAGATAGGAGAGCATGAATCACAGACTGCATGCTATGTTAGGGCTATCTACTCGATGAGGTAATAATTGCTTCTAGCTGATTTAGTCAAGTTGACCAATGTTGCCAAAAATGGGCATGGGTGCTTGCCAGTGATAAGTAGGTTTGGGACCTGGCCTAATCTGACCTATGCCAGGGACCACTGCTAACAGTAGGAGGGGCATATGTGCCCCTATTAGCCAGGGTCCGCACACCATAAAGCCCAGCAACCCTGGATCAGTAAGCTAAGGGCTGACCAATGTTCCGTAAACCAGTTTAGGTTATCTGAGATAGCTCTGTTAAGTTAAAGTTGGATGTAAAACTAATCAACCTGTCAAACCAGGACTAAGGATTGCTACACTCAATATAGGTTTACTGACAGGATGCAGCTTAGAAGTGGAGGACATGATGATAAACAGGAGAGTGAACATCCTATGTATCCAGGAGACAAGATGGAAGGGTAGTGAAGCAATGTCACTTGACTTGGGATCCAAAGTCTACCACTCAGGTGGAAGACAGGTTAGAAAAGGTATGGGAATTGTAATGAGGAAGGTGTTTCAGAAGAGAGTGTGGGATGTCAAAGCTAGTGACAGACTCATGTCAATCAGACTCCAGTGTAAGGATAGGGAACTATTCATAACTGATGCAGAAATTAGTGACACAAGCACCATGATGTCATATAAAAAGACTTAATTATAATGCGCTAGTAGAGAATACTTTCACCTCTCAAGGCTTCAGGCAGAAATACTGCATACAGGTTTAAACATGGTTTAAATAGTTAATTAACATCATGCGACTTCCCATTAATTATAATTAAAGGTGTATATACATATAAACTCAGTACTAATATAAAAATATATAAAAAAAATCACAATTTATTACTATAATAGTCATTTAATCCAGGGTATTGATAAGCTTTAAAACGTAAAATCCATCTACTTCTATTAATTCAGTGTAGTTAGATACATCACCCCCTCTAATAGATTTTCTAATATTTTGTAGAATTAAAAAATTAAATGCATATGTATCATCTGTATTTTTATATGTCTATATAATGCATTAGTTCTACCTTCCGCTTGATCTCTGAAAGATGTTCACATATTCTTTTAACTTCCTATTACTCTTGTCTATATAGAACACAGTACACTGACAACATCTGGCCATATAAATAATATCTGTGGTATTACATGTGCCATAACTTCTTATATAGACTATTTTAGATGTTATTGGGTGAATGAAACTAATATCTGTATAAATATATTTACAAAAATGGCAGTTATAACATTTTAAAGTGCCTCTTTTGTTTATTACATTATGCTTTATGTTGATACTGTTCCTTATAACAAAGTTGGTGTTTCAAGTTCGTTTGGTTCTTATATCCAAAACTCAGATTTTCAAGAGACACATCCTTAAAAGCTGGTACATGTTTTGTCATACTCCAGTGTTTCTTAATAATATTCTGTATCTTACTTGTATTCACATCATATGGCAAAATGCATCTAAGAGCACTAGCATTATTTGTAGCTCTAGACAAAAATCTATTCTTGTGTTGTTGAGCATGAGCGCTTGAAAAGATAGGATATATGTAATTACTGTTAAGGTCTTGCTTTGTCATTAGTTAACTTAGTTACCATACTTTCAGCATACCCTCTATCCAAAAAGTCTACATTGATAACCTGTAACTGTGTATCCATTAGTTCTTTATCAGTATTGAGTCAAATAATACGTTTAGTTTGGTTTTTAACTAGATTTGTGAATATATGTGAAGGGTGCATACTATCTCTATGAAGATAGGTATTTTTCTTTAGTTTTCTTAAATAAAGTAGTGCCAATTGTGCCACCTAACTGCTTAAATATTTTTATATCAAGAAATTCCATACTTAGATAGTTATTATATTTAAACCTTAGGAAAGAACTTGTATGCAAATAGCTAATAAATTCTTCAAAGAGTAAAATGGATGCATTCCAAATAAGAAAAAGATAATCTACAAATATTTTATAAAATAAAATACTGTTCACGAATATATTATTTACACTAATACATATTTGATTTCCCAGTTATTAACAACCAAATTCGCATAGGTGTTAGCCATGGGCATACCCATACTCATTGTTTATACACCACATCTTGAAATAAAAAGACATTATTATTCAGTATTAAATCTATTAAAGATTACGTTGGTTTGGACATGTGCTGAGAAGGAATGCAGAGTATATTGGGAAAAAGATGCTAAGGATGAAGCTGCCAGGTAACAGGAAAAGAGGAAGGCCTAAGACAAGGTTTATGGATGTGGTGAGAGAGGACATGCAGGTGGTTGGTGTGACAGAGCAAGATGCAGAGGACAGGAAGAAATGGAAACAGTTGATCCGCTGTGGCGACTCCTAACGGGAGCAGATGAAAGATGAAGAAGAAGAATTAAATCTATTAAAGCACAAATAGTTTCTATTTCAGTAGAATTAAATATGGACAAAGATGTAACATAATCCCTTAAATAGTCAATTCCAATATCATATAGAATAGATGTAAAAAGACTATCAACATCTAAAGTAACAAAAGAACAAGTACAAATATCACGTTCATTAGACCATGTTAGAATTTCCAGGATGGTTAGTGAGTTGTCCAACTTTATGTATGAGATGAGACAACTTAGAGACATGTTAATTCAGAGAGACTATCCCATTAGTCTTATTGACACTATTTTAGATGAGGTTCTGAACAAAAGAATGTTGGGGCAGCTTTTTCCACTATTAGGTACTGGGGGAGAAATGGATAGATCTACCCTAGGGAATTCTTATATCGATTCTCAAATAGGAAGGAAAACTACCCCTTTTACTGATGCAATGTTGCTTACGTTTAACAATGCATTTTTCGACATCAAACAAATTATATACAACAACTGGATAGTGTTGACATTAGATGACAAATGCAAGTCTTTGTTAGATGAAAAACCGAAAGTGATTTACAAAAAAAGGACAGAAGTATTAAGAAAGTACAGTTTTGTACCTACCATAAATGTAGATGTCCGAACTGGATAGCATCTGCAGTCATAACAACTGGGTTGTCCTGTCGTCAGGCAGCCCTTCAGTCGGCCGGATTCCAAAGTCCGGGTCCGGCTTCGGCTGATGTCGCACTCCACCCGACGTCATCTCTGTTGGTCTTGGGGTATAAAGGCACCAGCCGACGCCATTTTCTTCAGTGTTTCTTGCCCCAGATGCCAGAAGCCCTCTTGCAGGCTAAAATTTGGATGGATGCCAATGTTTCCAAATAGATAGAGGTAAACACAACAATAAGCATGTATGTACATATATACAAACAAATACACCATAAAGGGCTGGCCCCCAACAGCTAGCTATTAGGAGGGTAAACACCCTAGGAGTACCACAGAGGGGAAGGAGGGAGGGTAATCCTGACTGCAGATGCTATCCAGTTCGGACATCTACATTTATGGTAGGTACAAAACTGTACTATGTCCTTCATGGATGCATCTGCAGTCATAACAACTGGGTAGAATACCATAGCCAACTAGGGAGGAGGATAAAAGTAGATTATGGTGTGTTTAGGATCCCTTGCAGTACAGCAGTGGCAAACCCTGCTCGGGATCTGGAATATAGAGGCAAATTATAATGCTTGGCAAATGTATGCACGGAGGTCCAAGTAGCCGCCTCAATAATGTCTTTGGTTGCCACTCCTCGTAAGAAGGCTGTGGTAGTGGCTGTTGCCCTTGTAGAATGAGGTCTTATGTTCTGTGGAATTGGTTTTCCATGGAAGGAGTAACAGAATCGTATGCAATTTCCTATCCATTTGGAGATTGTCTGTTTGGAAATAGCATTTCCTTCCCTTCCTGTTGCATAGGCTACAAAAAGTTGGTCAGTCTTTCTGCTATTTTTTGTTCTGTCCAAGTAGTAGCGTAGCTGTCTATGTACATCCAAGGTATGCAGTATTCTTTCCCCTCTGTTTTGTGGGTTGGGAAAGAAGGTAGGTAGGTGGATTGCCTGGTTTAAAGACACTCTGGATACCACCTTGGGCATAAATGTAGGATTAGTCCTCATGGACACTCTATCTTGGTGGAAGATTAGGAAGGGTTGCACTGCCATTAAGGCCTGTAGTTCTGAAACCCTCCTTGCTGAAGTAATTGCCAGTAGGAAAGCAGTTTTCCATGACAGGTGTTGTAGGTCTGCTGTTGCTGCTGGTTCAAAGGGTGATAGTGTCAATTTTTCTAGCACAAAATTTAAATCCCAAGCTGGTAATGGCGGTTTCCTTGGAGGTTTTACATTCTTGATTCCTCTGAGGAACTGCCTGAGCAAAGGGTGCGAAAAACAGGTGGATCAAAGCTGTATTCTGCTGAAATAGCTGATGCATGTATCTTGATGGAGGAGTAGGACAGGCCTGAATGAAGAAGTTCGGCCAGATACTCCAGAATGTTAGGCATATCTATGTTTGACACATCTTTTCCTCTTTCCGTACTCCAAATGACAAACCTTTTCCATTTTCCAGCATAGTTCCTTCTTGTTGAAGGTCTGCGTGCTTCAAGAATAATGTCTTTTACTCTTTGGGAAAGTTCTGGATTATCTGCTGCTATGTGATGTTCCATGCAGTCAGTTGCAACGTTTTTAGGTTTGGATGTATGATGCTGTAGTTGTTCTGAGTTAACATCAAAGGCATCAGGGGTATTGGCCACATATTGTTCCGAGACATGCTCCTCAGTAGTGGGTACCAGTGTTGTCTTGGCCAGTTCGGAGCTATCAGGATTATCCTTGGACGTTCTTCCTTGATTTTTAGTAGTACCTTGTGTATCAAAGGAAGAGGTGGGAATGCATATGCTGATAGGCCTTTCCAGTTGAAGGAGAGCGAATCCACCTTCCATGCTAGTGGGTGGAAGGTCCTTGTGCAGAATTTTTTGAGCTGGTGATTGAGAGGTGATGCGAATAGGTCTATCTGTGGCATTCCCCATTTCTTTGAGATGGTGTTGAAGATGTCCGGGTGCAGCTTCCATTCGTGGGCATCCGAAGTGGTTCTGCTTAATATGTCTGCTAGAGTATTGTCTTTCCCCGGTACAAATATTGCCTGTAACTGGATGTTGTAGCTGAGTGCCAGGGTCCACAGCTCCAAGGTCATTCTGCATAGGGGGTATGAATGAGTGCCTCCCTGTTTGTTGATGTACCACATGACTGTGGTGTTGTCTGTCCTTATCATCAACTGGCCCTCTGAGAAATGGTTTGAACTTTTGGATTGCCAGTTTTACTGCCAGCATTTCTTTTAGGTTGATGTGCAGGTGAAGTTGATCCTGTGTCCACAATCCTTGCACGCATTTGTCCAGCATGTGGGCCCCCCATCCTAGGTCTGAAGCGTCTGTTGTGATGGTCTGGCTTGCTTGACATCTGCGAAAGGGTAGGCCTGGGTTTGACTGGCATGCCTGAGCCCACCATAGGAACTCCTGTTTTAAGCATGGACTTAGTGGGATTTCTGTTTCTAGACTGTGTCTGTGTTGGGACCATAAATTCTTTAGGTACCACTGTAGTTTTCTCATATGTAGTCTGGCAAATGGAACCAAGATTATGCATGATGCCATGAAGCCCAAGGCCTGCAGTACTTTTCTTGCTGTTAACTTGTTCAGTTTTGTTAGTGCCAAGAAGTAAAGAGGAAGTTCTTTTTGTTTTTCTGTAGTCAGGAATGCCATTTGTTTTACTGTGTCCAATTCCGCGCCCAAGAATGTCCTTGTTTGGGATGGTTATCAGCCTTGACTTTTGTAAATTGACTGTGTATCCCAGTGCTTGTAGCAAGTAAACGACCCTTTGTAAATCTATTGTCAGCTTGCTTTTGTTGTCCCCTTGTAGCAGGCAGTCGTCCAGGTATGGGTAAATTTGAATTCCCTGTAGTCTGCAATGGGCGATTACTGATGCCAGGCATTTCGTGAATACTCTGGGCGCAGTAGATAAGCCAAAGGGCAATGCTGAGAATTGATAGTGCTCTGATCCTGCAAGAAATCTGAGGTATCTTCTGCAGATTGGTCGAATGGGGACGTGCAGGTATGCCTCCTTGAGATCTAGAGTTACCAACCAAGACTCCTTGCCCAGCATGGGAAGAAGTTGCTGTAGGGTCAGCATTTTGAATTTTGGGACAATGATGTATGTATTTAAGGTGGACAGGTCGAGAATTGGTCTCCAACTTTTTTCCTTTCTTGGAACTAGGAATAGTCTGGAATAGAACCCTGTTCCTTGCTCTGCTGTTGGCACTCTTTCCACAGCTCTCATGTTTGCTAACTCCATTATCTGGCGTAGAGCCTCTGTTTTTTGATTTGGAGGTAGATTTGGCATTCCTCTTTTGACTGGTAAAGTGTGGAAGTGAAACCGATAACCTTGATCTATGGTTTGTAGAATCCACTTGTCTTTTGTTATGTAGTGCCAGTTGTTTGAAAATAAGGTTAACTTTCCGCCTAGAGGAGCTGCTATTTGTTCCCTGGTAGGCGGATTTAGGGTTAAGTCACTGTGGTTGTGCTGATGTAGTGGCAGTGGCTGTGTCTGTGGCTCTGTTGTTACCTTGCCACTGTCGTCCTCTGTAGGCACCTCCTCTGGATTGGTTTCTGCCTCTGGAACGTCTATTCCTGCCCCTTTGAAATTTTGTGGAGTCAGAAAAGGACCAATTTTTGGCAGGCCAGTTCCTGCTAAGCCTTGGGGGTTGAACCTGCAAGAAATCTTTAACAGTTTGAACAGATTTTGCTTTTTCTTCCATTTTCTTCATAACCTGCTGGGCAGGTGTACCAAACAAACTTGTCTTGTCCATAGGAGCATCTAGCAGCTTAGCTTTAACATGATCCGGTAAAACTTGTTCCTTTAGCCATGCATGCCTTCTTATCACTGTGCCTGTCATGGCTGATCTAAATGAAGCCTCCAGTGCATCATAGCCACATTTTAAGGAATGGTTGCTAACCTGTTGTATGTTATTTACCATCTGTAATACATATTTCTTATCAAGAGATTCATCAGTGGTTAGTTTTTTGGTTAACTGATCAAGCATAAACTCTTGGTATTGTATCATGTGAAACTGACAGTTTAAAGCTCTAGCTGAGAGAGTAGCTGAAGTGTAGACCTTTTTACCCCATCTGTCTAATGACCTTGCTTCCCTTTCAGAAGGAGTAGGGTTTTTAGCTATGGTCGCGGCTACTGCCTTGGGACCCTGGGATATAGTTTCTGGGTCTGCAAGTGGGGCCTTGTAAAGGTGGTGATGAGTATCTGGCACCCTGTAAAATCTGTCTGGTTTGGCAGGGGCTGGGGGTAAAGAATCTGGAGCGGAGCAAACATCATTGAAAGCATCATCCACCACAGAGAGAAAAGGAGGTATAGCTAAGGGCCTGTGCTGTGGGAGGTGCAGAAAGGTCCTAAGTCTTTTTCTGGAGTCTGAATAATCCTGTTGCTGCCATTGGAACTGTTCTCGCATGGCATGCAAGGTTTCCCCAAAGGAGAATTCTTCTGGTGGGGAAGCAGCAGGAATGGATTCTTCAGCATCAGAATCTTCAAAATTGGAGAAGGGAGCCTCAGGCTGGTCAGTTATGTCTGATTCATCAGCAGATTGGTCAGAGGACACTGGCTCAGGGGGCTCTGCCCTAGGTCTCTTCTCTGGGGCTGAGAGGCCCTGTCTGGGTGAGATTGAGATCCTCTAATTAAAGAAATTAAATCTTCTGCCAATGTAAGCATTTGAGAACTAGAAGAGGGCCTGGATGTGGGGGGTTTAACAGGCATTGTTTTAGTAGTCTTGGCTGCTTTAGCCCTGGCGAAGGCCTTAATGGACATGGCTGCTGGAGGCCTAGCAGCACCACGTGCTGGGGTAGAGACATCCAAAGGGATGGTGTCTGATAAGTCAACCACCGTAGTGGGTAAAATTTCTGAGGTCGATTCAAGAGTTGTAGCAGGGGCCTCAGTTGTAGGAATAGGTTCAGCTGTACTTAGATCAGTTTTCTCGGTTTCGCGAAACCGAGACACTCATGATTTGCTTAACCATGGTTTCAGCCGAAACCGCGGACCGCGAGTGTCGGTCTTTATCTTTGCGTTTTTGGTAGATTGGGTAGTCGGAGGATCCGGCGGCATAATGTACGCAAAATCAGAACCGAAAAACTGTTATGCAAACTCAGACCGGCGCCTAAGCGTTCGTCGGTTGAAAGAAGCACAGGCCGAACAGGCTGCTACGTCATGGGCTGGGCCTAAACAAGGCAGACAGTAAGAGTGGAAATCTTTATGAGGTATTTGTTTCCCACAGGTTAAACAATTGTTAACTTTTTCTGACATCGGCTGAGGCAAGAAAGAGTCCCCAACGGGGTACTTAGCTTTAGAAGTCTTCGAAGTAGTATTCGGGAGAAGTAATCTCTGGATCCGACCGACCGGCACTTGCGAACAGCTTCTGCTTCGGGCGCCACGCGGCAAGAAAGACTGAAGAAAATGGCGTCGGCTGATGCCTTTATACCCGAAGACCAACAGAGATGACGTCGGGTGGAGTGCGACATCAGCCGAAGCCGGACCCGGACTTTGGAATCCGGCCGACTGAAGGGCTGCCTGACGACAGGACAACCCAGTTGTTATGACTGCAGATGCATCCATGAAGGACATCATTTTGGAATCCAACAATACCAGAAGAGAAGCTGGACAAATGAAAAAATGTGGACATTGTTCACAATGTCCTCTTATTGAAGAAACTAAGAAAATACACATAAAAGGTTATGGGTATGTGCACCTAAATAAAAAATTTAATTGTCAGAGCAAAGGATTGGTGTACATAGCGACTTGCCAGCTATGTGAAAAATTTTATATAGGAAAAACTATTAACAAATTACATAAACATATATATCAGCATGTATACAACATTAGAAAAGGCAATTCAAAGAATGCACTGGCTAAACATATTTTAGAGCACCCACAACACCATTTTAAATTTTCGGCTCTTGAACAAGTTCAAAGTGACGACACAAGGGGTGGACCAACTGAATTAGTCTTGGAATACAGAGAATTGCTCTGGCAATTGAGGTGCAATGCAACTGACAATTATGGGTTGAATGAAACACTGTCTATCTCTAGTTATTTAATTAAATCGGAATTGTATTTTTCTTGACAATTATAAGGTTTGGTTATTAACCAATATGGTGTAATTTGTCAAGAATTTCTTCACCACTATGTTCCATTTTAACTATCTGAAACAGGGGATTCAGCAGAGTTATAAAAATATAAAACAAAATGGTAAAATTAGAGGAATGTTTTAGGTAGGAGGGTGTCCTGTACAGCTTAGTTTTCTAGTAATTAAATTATTAGACATGCATTTAGGGAGTGTCTTTACAATATGTGTTCATAGTATGATTTTATTTTGATGAACATTTGATTGATGGACCTTGCTTGTTGTATTGACTAGACAGTTTATGGTTAGTAAGGAGGGAATCACACGTTTAGTTATGTTCATTTCAAATACACTGTGAACATTTTTTTAACCAATGTATAGACTGTTTTGACATCATGTGATTGCTATTTTTTGCATTTAACTGGCCAAATATATGTGCGACTTTGTTAATGTATTCTGAAGAAGTCTAGGGGCGAACGCCTGAAGAAAGCTCTCAAATTCATTAAAGAACTTGCTCAGTGGTATTTCAAGGTTCTCTTTTTTACTAGTTTGGATTTGTATGAGTTGGAGTTTATGGAGTCGAGAGCCATGGGTGATGCTGCAGAGCTGGTTCCCTTATATCAGCTTAACGCTTCAACTGGGAATCTATCAGCATTGACTGAAGCGCTGACTATCCAGATGACTGCCTTTGGAAAGAACCTAAGTGCTTTACAAAATCAGCCTGGCCGGGTAGGAACCTATTCGCAAGTGACACATCTTCTTTAAATGATTCTATTCCACCGGGACAAGGCAGTCCCAATCGCATGCTATCCAATTTGAATGAACCCATGATGACATCAACGGCCACGAGGTGTGGCGACAATGGAGTGAGCGTTCGATCCTTAACTGAATGGATCAACAAGGTGAGAGAATGGGACATTACCAGAAGTAATAACAGACCTGAAAGAGGTACCGTAGACCAACAACTAAAAGACTTTGAAAAAGAAGTCCTGAAGTTTCGTAAACTTCAGGTCGAGAATTCCTATCTAAAAGAGTGCCTATGACGGCAACAGGTACCAAAAGGACTTAGGACATGGAAGTATCCCACAGGTACTGTTTCAGGCTCTGAACTATGTACAGAATTGACTGCCATGTTCAATAGACATGGATGTGAATTATTGGAAGTTTTGATACGGGACAATGATAAAAAATGCAGAGTTTAAAATCTATTATTGACTGTATAAATGAAGGCTTATGTAATGATTTACTATTTCATACAAAAATTAACGATTACAATGCAGTACTGGAGAATGTGGACAAAATTATTATGTCTATAAAAAATAAAAAAATGTAAAAGCTTGACAGGGACAAGGGGGAATATGAACAGGGGAGAGCGTATCCCCTGGTTAACCCCAGGAGGCATGTAGATGAGTATGTTAGTAACGACGAGGAGACCACTAGGATAGATAATAACATTAACAGTGAAATGAATGAACACATGGTCCCTTTAGATGTAGGACCAAGAAGGTCAGAACGCCTTCAAAATCGAAATCGCCAACATTACAGTCAGGGGGAGATGGGCAATGTCAACTATCAGGACTATCACACGAACAGGAGCAGGAATTACAGGGGGAGGGGATATGCGAACAGATGGTAGATCAACCAGAGGAAAGGGTAGATGAGACTTACAACATTATATTGAATAAAAACGAGGATTTTAAAATTTTCAACTATACTGACATGAATATTTCTGGTGAATGGGCCGATTTACTACAAAAGGGGCTTAACTTTGTGCTTAAGAGGAGACCTAGAATAGAGCATTCTTTACTTGACCTTAAAAGTTTATACCAGAAAACTTAATATAAGAATGCAATCTGAGAACACTATTCAACCTAGTAACACTTGTATATGTAAAAAAAACTAGTGTTTACAACCCACCTTTATATCCTACACTTCAAGTATTTGAAAATCTGTGTATGGAACAAAGGAAAATACACAAGAAAAAAACTGATGATGACGGAAGTAATCTATCAGACACAGAAATAGAACTGTTAAATGTGATTGCAAACAACAAATCTATAAGGGTTATGAAACCCGACAAGGGTGGTGGGTTGATTATTATGGACCAAAACAGACATGTTGAAAAAATGTTTGCACTTTTGTACTCTGATTCATACGAAGAAGTTTCAAGGAATCAATTAAATATATTGCATAGAAATATAGATATTATTTTACAAGACCTACTGTTTAATGACCAGATTTCCATTGATGAACATACGTATTGCAAAAAAATCCATGGATACCTACCATTTTCAGTATCCCCAAGCTTCATAAAATGTATAAACGATCCCCCTTTTAGACACATTGTGGATGCAAAGGCATCCAAGACGTTTAATTTGGCCAAATATATTGATAATAACTTGAAATACACTTTGGAGCAACATGCACATGTTTTAAAAGATTCATGGGATTGTCTCAAAAAAATTCAGAATGATATTTATCAGGAAAATTTGATTTTAGTAATCATGGACATCAGAGATTTATTTACTGCCATTCCCCATGAAGAGGGACTTGAAATGTTCTAGCCAGCAACTAGAATAACTATTGCCCACTCCCACCTAATCTCTTCCCTTCTCTATGCCTCACCCATATTTACTAACCTGTCAAAAAATAATCTTATGAAATTAGAAAACTCCTACAATAGCATAGCCAGGTTTGCTATACGTAACCCTTTCAGAACCCACCACTGTATTAATCTAAAGCAACTAGGCTGGCTTGAATTTCAGCAGCAGCTGAAAATTAATCAACTAGCCATCGCCTATAAAATACTGTATCAACCTGCCAAAACACCTATTCTATCTACTCTTATTTACCCTTACCATAACCTGAAGTCTCTAAGATCCGCACAAAAACTTCTTGTAAATATTTACAAAGCAAACAACAAGGCTGGAGATTCCCTCTTCTCTAATACTGTCGGAAAAAAATGGAACCTACTTCCCTCTGAACTATCTACAATTCCCTCCATACCTCTTTTTAAAAAGAAACTTAAGCTCTTCCTCAAAACACAGTGGTTGTGCCCCTGTACTAATCTTGACTGACTATCTAGCTCTTGATACATGACTCAATCCTTACCTTCAGAACCCTGCATTTACTTCGTCTCAACATCTAATGATCTATATCTCCATCATAGTATTAATTACTACTATATATATATATATATATATATATATATATATATATATATATAGCACATGTTTTACTACTAGATGTATTACATCATAACTGCTACTTCTTCTTACTTTCCTTTATCTACACTTACTGTACATTATGCTATTATTCTTTCTGAATGTCTGCTTGTAACAGTACTTGTACTAATCAAGTCTAATATACTGCAGTTTTATACTTTATTAATATGTGACAAGTTATAATTTTTTTTTATCTTTTTTTTCTCTTTTACTGTAAATGTATTTGCATTTTAAACATGTATTTCTTTGATGTGACTGTTTGGAGCTTATCTCCCCGGGCCTCTACTGAAAATGGACATATATCCAGCTAGACTAGCCCCATCAACAAATGTAAAATAAAATAAAAATAAATAAAATAAAATAAATGATTATTTGTGTACTTTTTCTATCCAGGGGCATTCTAGAACATTAATGTATAGAACACTGATGGAACTTGTTTTGCATAACAATTTTTTGTTATTTGAAAACCAGTTATTTAGGTAAAAACGGGGGTTGCAAAGGGGGCAGCATGCACCCCCTTATTTGCCAATATTGTTCTCATACAATGGGAAATCAATTATGTTTTCAAACATGATTTATTCAAAAAATGTAAATTTTATGACAGGTTTTTAGACGACCTACTGGTGTTATGGGAGGGTACACCAGAACAGCTGGTTGAATTTTACAACTATTTGAACACAAGTACTGATTTCCTTACGTTTACCATGGAAAGCAACCTTATGTCCATCAATTTTTTAGACATTACTATCAGTAAAGATGTGATTAACAAGAAGTTTTCTTCAACTCTCTATAGAAAGCCTACATATTCTAACACCCTGTTAAATTTTGACAGCCATCATCCAATATATCAAAAGAAATCATTAATCAAGGGACAGGGTGTTAGAATTTCTAGGATGGTCAGTGAGTTGTCCAACTTTATGTATAAGATGAGAACTTAGAGACATGTTAATTCGGAGAGACTATCCCATTAGTCTTATTGACACTATTTTAGATGAGGTTCTGAACAAAAGAATGTTGGGGCAGTTTTTTTCCACTATTAGGTACTGGGGGAGAAATGGATAGATCTACCCTAGGAATTCTTATAACGATTCTCAAATAGGAAGGAAAACTACCCCTTTTACTGATGCAATGTTGCTTACATTTAACAGTGCATTTTTTTACATCAAACTAATTATATACAACAACTGGATAGTGTTAACATTAGATGACAAATGCAAGTCTTTGTTAGATGAAAAACCAAAAGTGATTTACAAAAAGGACAGAAGTATTAAGAACATTTTGGAATCCAAGAATACAAGAAGAGAAGCTGGACAAATGAAAAAATGTGAACAATGTCCACTTATTGAAGAAACTAAGAAAAAACACATAAAAGGTTATGGGTATGTGCACCTAAATAAAAACTTTAATTGTCAGAGCAAAGGATTGGTGTACATAGAGACTTGCCAGCTATGTGAAAATTTTTATATAGGAAAAACTATTAACAAATTACATAAACATATATATCAGCATGTATACGACATTAGAAAAGGCAATTCAAAGAATGCACTGGCTAAACATATTTTAGAGCACCCACAACACCATTTTAAATTTTCGGCTCTTGAACAAATTCAAAGTGACGACACAAGGGGTGGGCCAATTGAATTAGTCTTGGAATACACAGAATTGCTCTCGCAATTGAGGTGCATTGCAACTGACAATAATTATGGGTTGAATGAAACACTGTATCTCTAGTTATTTAAAACTTAAATCGGAATTTTATTTTTTTGATAATTATAAGGTTTGGTTATTAACCAATATGGTGTTGTCAAGAATTTCTTCACCACTATGTGGCATTTTAACTATCTGAAACAGGGGATTCAGTAGGGTTATAAAAATATAAAACAAAATGGTAAAATTAGAGGAATGTTTTAGGTAGGAGGTTGTCCCGTACAGCTTAGTTTTCTAGTAATTAAATTATTGGACATGCACTTAGGGAGTGTCTTTACAATATGTGTTCATAACATTGCTACCTCACAGCAAGAAGTTCTCCCGTTCGATTCTCGGCTTGGGAGTGCCTTCTGTGTGGAGTCTGCATGTCCTCCCCACAGTTGGGTAGCATTTGAAAGACATGCATGCGTAAATGGGCATGCCTTCGTTGAAGGTTGGGTGTCGAGCTGGCACCTCGGTGTTTCGTAAAAAAAAAAAAAAATCTACTGCCAATCATTAGCGGACCAGAGTTCTGCTGTGGCAACCCCTTACCGGGAAAATGCTGAAAGACAAACAAACAAACTTTACAATATGTGTTCATAGTATGATTTTATTGTGATGAACATTTGATTGATGGACCTTGCTTGTTATACTGACTAGACAGTTTATGGTTAGTAAGGAGGGAATCACACGTTTAGTTATGTTCATTTCAAATACACTGCAAAAATTTTTTTAACCAATGTATAGACTGTTTTGACATCATGTGATTGCTATTTTTTTGTATTTCACTGGCCAGGTATATGTGCGACTTTGTTAATGTATTCTGAAGAAGTATAGGGGTGAACGCCTGACGAAAGCGCTCAAATTCATTAAAGAACTTGCTCAGTGGTATTCCAAGGTTCTCTTTTTTACTAGTTTGGATTTGTATGAGTTGATGTTCATTAGACCACATATATAACTGCTCTAAAAAATCAGGTGCATCTTTTACAATAGTAGTTGAATGACTTAAAGCTTTCTTTTGTTGTAATTCTACATATTTACCCAGCCTGATGCTGAAACGATGGGTCGCATTGGGGGTGGGTGGGGGGGGGGGGCATTTGTGTATTTTTGGAGTGCCATAAATAAAAGGAATTTTAGGATGCATAACATGAAAATATTGCAATACTTCTAAAGAACTTTGATTATTCAGATGCATATCATATACATTTGTTTTTACATTTTGAATAATACTATTTACTTTATTTGTATAATCTTCAGTATTTAACAATGCACCCATCCATCATAATCTACACTGGCTTTCTTTCCTTCCCCCTCCTTTCTGGGAACTTCCTTGTTTCTGCCTCTCCTAACTCTCACATTCCCCCTTGTACTTACTAAGCTAATTATAACAAATGTATTATTTTGTTTCCTATTCACTATCTTCCTAATATATAATGGCTTCTCAGTTTTTGTATTAAAATGTTTCCTTTTCTAGTCTATATCATCTGTAATGTTCATCACCAGTATGTACTACCTGAAATGTTATGCTCTAAACTGTATAATTTGTAAATATTGTAATCTGATCTAAAACCTATTGTAACCTTGTTTCTGGAGCTTCATCTCCAGGAGTATCATCTGCAATGTTTGTCACCAGTATGTACTGCCTCAAATGTTATGCTCTAAACTGTATAATTTGTAAATATTGTATCTGATCTAAAACCTATTGTAACATTGTTTCTGGAGCTTTTCTTCCCAGGACTCCATTGAAAACGGGTTAGTCTTGGCCCAATGGACTATCCTGGTAAACCAACTGCAAATAAAATAAATAAATAAATCATACTTATTATATAATCAGATAAATTCAAAATAACAATTCCCCCTCTCTTGTCCGCTGGTTTAATAACTATATTGCCATTACCTATGAGCGATTTAACAGCTTCATGTTGTTCTTTATCTGGATAAAAACTTTTCTTGTCAGAAAACAACAGGTCATAAATTTCATTTACAACAACTTCTTCAAAAGCAGCAATTAGTGGGTTATTAACTGGAACAAAAGTACTTTTTCTACTTACAATAAATTTATCCGAGTCATGTTGATTCAGTCCATAGATGATTTCAAATTTAAGTTATGTACAAATAGCTTGACGCTCATAATCACATCTGAAATGTCTGCTAGCTGCCATGGAATACAAGTCAAGCCTCTATTTAAAAGTTGCTCTTCTTGTTTTGTTAAAGCATAGTCTGAAAGATTATACACAATACCATTTAGTACCTCTTTTGGCTTCGAGTAGTCATTCTGTATCCTGCATTTCTGGTACGACTTCGGCCCCTGCTACTGTGATAATTTTGTTTCTCCTTTGGTAAAGGGTATGGCTTGTTGAGATGAAAAGGTCCATCTAAAGGGTCTAATGCTGTCACCAAATTCAAATCCACAATTGTGTTTGTTGAATGATAGGGGTTAGTTCTTTCTGCATTAAATGTAACTTTTGGGTCTACCATCTTCTCAACCGTTGGACGCTCTACTGCAAGTGGCGTCTCTGTTGATTCAGTTCACAGTCACGCCCACCTGCATTGGGCGCTGTTGTTGATTGGATGAGCTACCTAGCTCATTATCTCTTAAATCTGACTGGTTCAGAGTCCCTTCCTCATCCAGAGGCTCTTTTTGAGATTCTGAAGACGTAGTTCTACCAATGTTAAAAACATTGCCCAGTTTAAAGTCATTAATATCTCTTCGAATTTTACGTTTTTTGCGCTCAGTTAAAGTCTTTTCGTATGCTGTTACACGATCAAGCATATCTTTTAAGAGCGCAGAGTGACTGTTTTGCTCAGTTAAGCTTATTAATTCAGCAAATTCACTAAGCAATTCTTGTTTAAGTTGTTCTATAGGACTAAAGAATTCATTCATAAGAGCCATATATTCAGTGGAGGGTTTTAAATTTATCTGTTGTCAATGTTGTAGTAATACAGGATACTTATCACGATAGTTAGGCATATTGAATATGCGCAACCCTCTTGGGACACTTTTCTGCTTGATGTAAATGTCAAATGAAAGCCGTTGCCACTGCAGGCGTTTAAAAACTGCATTTTAGACTGAAAGTCATGTAAAGGTTTATCATAACTTACTGATGGTGGCATATTCTCCAGGCTTTGTCCCATAAATTCTTTATTCAGAGGGTTATAAGCCACTTCAAGCAAACTGTTCAAACTAACGGTTTGAAGCTGCATAACATTAGTAGCAGGTATTTGAGACATCGTGTTCATGAGTTGGAACCCCAAATAAACAGCAAAAATACAACAAGAAGGCTCTTACCATGCAGATAAAGCAAGTGTCACTACAAACAGTCCAAATGATGCAAAAATTAGTGTCACTATTCATAATTCCCAGCCTATGCCCCACAGTAAGGTTGTGATAGTGAGGAAAAGAATGTATTCAGGCAGCAGTTGCTGGACATACTAGATGAAGCAAGACATCATCAGTTGTTGATAATGGGAGACATGAATGCGCATATGGGGACAGAAAGAAAAGGATATGAGGATTGCTCTGGGTCCACGAGTACAGCAACAGGAATAAAGAGGCCAGTCTAGACCTATGCCTTCAAATGGCTTAATGGTGGCCAAAACACGGTTCAGAGAGAGAGAAGGAAAGTCACAACATCACATCCAAGAGTGGCCAACATTCAACTCAGGTAGACTTCCTCCGAGAAAGGAAAGGCACTGGGGTAGATCTGCAA
The DNA here is from genome assembly GCF_019279795.1 of Protopterus annectens. Classification (NCBI taxonomy): domain Eukaryota; kingdom Metazoa; phylum Chordata; order Ceratodontiformes; family Protopteridae; genus Protopterus; species Protopterus annectens. Next base: position 1,942,547,939 of record NC_056743.1, read on the forward strand.
TTGCAGTCATCCCCACTGAAATAGTCAGTCCACATCATAGACCACTGGTTGCAACAATCAGCTGCAAGCAGGGGTCTGAGAAGACTCTAAGGTGTACAGAGACTAGGCTGAAGACCTGGAGGTTTACTGAAGAGAAAGCACAAGAGTTCAAGGAAATACGCAGGGCTCTATCACTTGAAGAAGGGGAGGAAATGGGTGGATATGAAGAATGGCAGCACCTCAAAACAACATGTCTGAGGACTATAGAAAATACTAAACCTTCTATTTAAGGGGTAACATAAAACATTTCAGAGCTTTACTGGAAAGGCTCACCCAGACTCTGCCACAGCTTGCTGTGAAGGAAAGGTTAGTTTGCTTTTTATTTCTTGTATTACTTTATTGCCTTTTTCTATTTTGTATACTGTGATTTGTTTTCTTTACACTGTGTTTTACTTGTGTATTAATTTTAACTGCATATTAAAACTTGAAAAAAGACCACAGGTCTGTCTCTTGTGAGTCAATCAGAATTTGTTCCCACCCTGTTACTGCTGTGTTCTTAAACATCACTGTCATTTTAGTTGCCTGCACCTTATGATAATTTGACCATTTATCTCATTTCCTCTCTGCTTTTACTGGCTGGCGTGAGTAAACACAAAATTATCATTACGTGAAATCACTCCCCTTCAACTATTTAAATTCATTGACCATCCTACTCTACTTCATAGTACCAGAATATAAAAGTGCCCACCCCCTTTCAATCTATTTTGCTCTTTTAAAAATAGTGGCTCTCCACTAAAACGTAACTTTTTAGACCGGTACAAAAGTACAGTTTTGTACACTTAACATAAATGTAGATGTTCGAGTGTATTCACTGTTGCAGTAATCACCTGTGGGTTATCCCTGCTGTGGTAGCCCTCGGCCGGCCCGAATTACAGAGAATGTTTTACTGCGTAGGCTGCTGTCGCTTGCTGCCTGACGTCAGGTCGTCAGTCCTATAAATGAGAGCAGCCAACGCCATTATATCAGTTTTTCTTGCCTTAATCCATCACAGGCCCAAGTAAAGCAGGTCAAGTGGTCCTGGTGGCTAAAAGCCACCTTTTGAAACTTATGTCTCCCAAAAAAAAGAAGATATAAGGGGGAAGGAGGGTGGGAAACCATGACTGCAACAGTGAATACACTCCAACATCTACATTTATGGTAACTGCACACAACTGTACTATGCTCTCCGTGTTTCACTGTTGCAGTCATCAGCTGTGGGAGGATTCTAAGCTGAGGAGAGGGGTGGTAGGCTTAGTAAGAGACCTAGGAATGGGTCAGCATGCCCTGCAGAAAGTACAGTTGTGTACACTTACCACAAATGTAGATGTTCGACTGTATTCACTGTTGCAGTCATCACATTTGGGTTATCCCTGCCAGGGTAGCCCTCAGCCTGCCTGAATACCAGAGACGTAATATTTCTGCATTGGTTGCTGTTGCTTCAGGACTGACGTGAGGTTGTCAGTCATATAAAGTAAGGCAGCCAACGCCATTACATCGATTGTTCTTGCCCTACCTGTCAGGAGCCCCCAAATGGCAGCCAGGATATGGTGAAAGAACCCCACCAGTAGAAAGTAAATACCAAAAAGTTCCTTGTAAGGACAGAGAGAGAGAGAGAGAGAGACAGAGAAGAAAAGGGGGATGGAGGGAGAGAAACCAGGACTGCAACAGTGAATACACTCAAACATCTACATTTATGGTAAGTGTACTCAACTGTACTATGTTCTTCGTGTTTCACTGTTGCAGTCATCACATTTGGGTTGATTCCCAAAGCTGAGGAATACAGTGGAGACAGTCTAGAAGACTAGGGGCTGGCTAGGATGCCCTGCAAGACTGCAGTGGCAAAGCCTGCCCTGGATTTGGAGAAGACAGGCAGGTGGTAATGCTTGGTGAAGGTGTGAACAGATGTCCATGTGGCAGCCTCCAGCATGTCTCTGGTGGGGACTCCTCTGAGGAAAGCTGCAGAGGTGGAGGATGTACTGGCAGAGTGAGCCCTGACCCCCTTAGGGGGTGGTTTCCCATGTTGCTTGTAACAGAAAAGGATGCACTGTACTATCCATTTGGAAATGGTTTGTTTGGATATGGCTTTGCCTCTGTCCCTGCAGCAAAGCTGACTAGCAATTGATCAGTCTTTCTGAATGATTTAGTCCTGTCTAGATATAATCTGAGCTGTCTGTGTACATCTAGAGAGTGCAGGATCCTTCCCCCCTTGTTTTGTGAGTTAGGGAAAAAGGTGGGCAAATTAATGGATTGGCTGAGAGCCACACTGGACACCACTTTGTGCTTGAAGGATGGATTAGTCCTGAGGGACACACTGTCAGCATGGAAGATGATGAAGGGCTCTACAGCCATGAGTGCTTGTAGCTCAGATACTCTTCTGGCTGAAGTGATGGCCAGAAGCAAGGCTGTTTTCCAGGAGAGAAACTTCAACTCTGCTGAAGATGCTGGTTCAAAGGAGGGCAGGGTGGGTGAGCTTTTCCAGCACAAAGTTTAGGTCCCAAGCTGGGCTAGGTGCTCTTCTGGGTGGCCTCAAGTTGCTAGCCCCTCTTGGGAACAGTTTGATGAGAGGGTGTGAGAAAAGTGGGTGTTCAGTGTTGAAATGAGCAGAGAAGGCAGAGACATGAATGTTAACAGAGGAAAAGGAGAGACCACTGTGTAGCAGGTCAGCTAGGTAATCCAGGATGAGAGGTAGGGAGGGTTGTGACGTATCGGCTCCCTTAGCCTGGCTATTTGTCAGCATAAGACTTTCTAGTACTAGGGCATCTAGAACCTGTTTACTGAGATTGGCAGCTGGATCAGTGGTCAGGGATTAAGCCAGGCTGTCAAATTGAGGGTCTGCAATTGGGGATGCATGAATTCTCCTTCCCTCTGGGTCAAGAGGGTTGGGGTCTGAGGGAGATGCCATGGTAGCAGTGGGGACAGGCTGCGCAGCAGTGGGTACCAGTGCTGGCGAGGCCAGTCTGGAGCAATCAGAATTGTCTTCGGTTTTTCCTCCCTTATTTGGAGGAGCACCCTGGTAATGAAAGATAGTGGGGGAAATGCATAGACCGAGAGGGTGACCCATGGGAAGGATAGGGTATCCACTTTCCAGGCCCTGCATTGAGGCTCCCTGATGCAGAACTTGCTGAGCTGATGGTTGGAGTGGGAAGCAAAGAGGATGACCTTCACGGTGCCCCAATTCTGAGTTATTAGGGTGACGATTCTTTGGTCTAGCTGCCACTCATGTGGGTCCAGAAGATTTCTGCTTAAGTTGTCTGCCCGAGAGTTTAGCCTGGCAGGAATTGTTCCTACAGGTGTAGTTGCATGGCTGAGGCTGTGTGCCAAAGGGTCATGGCAGGCCTGCATAGAGGGTAGGAATGAGTCCCTCCCTGCTTGCTGATATATCACATCACAGTGGTGTTGTCTGTTTTGATCAAGAGAGCCCCTGGAGAGAGAAGGGGCCTGAAAGCTGTCAATGCATGCTGGACAGCTAACATCTCTTTTTGGTTGATCTGCAGATGTATTTGCTGAGGGCTACATTGGCCCTGTATGCACCTGCCGTCCATGTGTGCACCCCAGGCATAGTCTGATGAATCTGTGGTGAGGGTCTGGGCGGCAGGGGGTGGTGAGAAAGGAAGTCCCTTCTTGTGGTAGCATGCTGCTGCCCACCAAAGAAAATCTTTCCTTAGGCAAGGTATCATTGGTATAAGAGTTTCCAGGTCTTGAGAGTGTTGATACCAAAGGCTTTTTGGGTACCACTGAGGTTTCCTCATATGCAGGCTGGCATATGGAATAAGTAGAATGCAAGATACCACGAACCCCAGAGCTTGCAGGATTTTCCTTGTGGATAACTGGGGTTTGGGTGGCTAGTTGAGAGAAGTAGGCTGTCAGGTAAGTTTGCTTTTCTGGTGTAAGGAATGCCATCTGGGATGCTGTGCCCAGGCTTGTTCCCAGGAATATAATCCTTTGGGTGGGTACCAGTTTGGATTTCTTTTCATTGATAGTGTACCCTAGAGAGGTCAGTAGGGACTTTACAAAGGCCAGGTGCTTGAGCAGCTTTTCCTGACTGTCTGCCTGAATTAGGCAGTGTATAAGCCAAAGGGAAGCACAGAGAATTGAAAGTCCAGAGATCCTGCCCTGAAACATAGGTATTTCCTGCATGATTCCCTGATTGGGATGTGGAGGTAGGCCTCTTTTAGGTCTAGGGTGGCTAGCCAAGCATTCTTGGAGAGCATAGGTAGTAGTTGCTGGAGGGTGAGCATTTTGAATTTTGGTATCACCAGGTAGGTGTTTAGAATGGATAGATAGAGGATGGGGCACCAGGTGCCCTCTTTTCTGGGTACCAGGAAGAGCCTGGAATAGAAACCTTGGCCTATGTGTTCTGCAGGAACATGCTCTATTGCCCCCATAGAGAGCAGGGAAAGGACTTGCTTTTTGGCTTCTGCCCACTGGTTTGGAGGAAGATCTGGGAACCCTTTTGGGGCTGGGAGTGTGTGGAAAGAAAATTTGTATCCCTGGGACACTATGTTGAGAACCCAGCTGTAGCTGGTAATGGTGGCCCAGGTGCTTGCGTGGAAGGAGAGTTTTCCTCCTAGGTGCAAGTGCAGGTGGGCAGAGGGAGGGGGTGGAAGTGGAGAGTCATTGTGAGTTCTTACCATGAGGGAGTGGCTTTGCACTCCCTGGTTTTGAAGTGGAGGAACTCCAGTGCTTTGATCTCTGCATTCACTGTGGCTGTTGTCGGGGGGGGGGGGGGGTCTGCTTCCCTGGAGTCTGAGCTGAACTGACCTGGAGAGAGCAGGAAAGGACAAGTGCTTGGAGAGGCAATGCCTACTGAACCTGGGTGGCTGGACCTGTAGGAAATCCTTAACTGTCTGCATAAATTTAGCTTTTTCTTCTATCTTTTTTAAGACCTCCTCTGCCTTGGTGCCAAATAATCTGTCTTTGTGCAAGGGTGCATCCAATAATTTAGATTTGACATGGTCTGGCAAGGGCTGTTCTTTAAGCCAAGCATGCCTTCTAAGGACAGAACTGGTGACTGCTGCTCTGCAATAAACTTCTAGGATGTCAAAACCACAGTGTAAGGTGTGCTTAGTTACTTGACTTGCAGAATGCATCAACTCTTGTAACTCTATTTTCTGCACAAGCAGGAAAGGATGATATTTTTTGTTTGAGAAGCTCCATGGTATGTTGCTGAAATTTTATCATATAGAACTGACAATTTAGTGCTCTGATAGCAAGAGTAGCAGCAGAGGGGTATACTTTTTTACCCCATATGTCTAGTGCTTGGGAATCTCTATCTGAGGGGGTGGGATTCTTAGCATAAGTTGCTTTGATTCCTTTAGGCCCTTGAGAAATAACCTCGGGGTCAGCAGTTGGATTTTTGAAAAGAAATTTGTGCGAGTCAGGGACTCTATAATACCAGTCAGGTTTCCTGGGAGCAGGAGGGAGGGTGTCAGGAGTCAAACTAGATTCCATGAAAACATCATCCACAACATCCAGGACAGGAGGAATGGCCAGGGGCCTGTGCTGTGGAAGATCTAAGAATTCTCTGAGTCTCTTTTTAGACTGAGGGTAGTCCTGGCATTCCCATTGGAAATGCTCCCTTAAAGTATGAAGGGTTTCCCCAAAGGAAAATCCTCGGGTGGAGAGGCTAAAGGAATGGATTCCTCTGTATCAGAATCCTCATAAGCAGAGAGGGGTAGCATGACTTCATATTCAGATGCATCAGATTCATCAGACTCCTGTTCAGATAAAACTACTGGGGACAGATCTCTTTTTCTTTTGGAAGGGGTAGCCTGGCTTTCCCTGATCAACATTATACAGTCTTCCGTCATTTTAAGCATTTGAGACGGAGGCAAGGAAGCAGGTGCCCGAGACTGGGTCGGTTTCTTGGGCGTGGTTCGTACCCTGGGCCTTAGAAGCTCGGTAGTTTTCCAAAGAATGGTAGACGCAAAAGAAGTCGTTGGTTTGTGTCAAGAATCGGTAGTGCGAAGTACTTCCTCAGAAACCTGTGCTTGCTCAGCGGCTCCGGACCCATACAAGGTAGAGACAACCACAGGATCCTTAGTCGAAGAGTTTTGTGGCATACCGGACTCCGAAATGGTCTCAGTAGTGGCCTGCAAATCCACAGAAGCGGGCATCAGGGGCTGCAAAAGTGCCTTACTGAGGACTGGAGAACTGATGACTAGCTTAACGGAAGCATCGTCAGTAGGTTTGGACCAGTGTGGTCTGTCTCTGTCTTTATCCTTATGTTTTTTCGGAAGATCTGTTGTCGGGTGGCTTAACGAAGCCATATTGGAATTAGAGGACTGTGAGCGAAAATATCTAGCTACAACAAGGCCCCGACGATGTATAGTTCTGGCATTGAACAAACCACAAAAGTGACAGTGAAGGACGTCGTGGTCTGGGCCTAGACAAGTGACGAAGTAAGAATGAAAGTCTCGGTGTGATATTTGCTTTCCACAGGCGAGACAATTGTTAATTTTCTGACATCGATTAGAGCAAGAAAAAAGAATCCCCAATGGGGTAATTAGCTTTAGAAGACTTCAGCTTCAATTCGGAAGACGAAATTCAGGTAGCGGCCGACCGGCACTTGTGCAAACTGCTTCTGCTTCGGGCTCCTCTGCAAGAAAGACTGATGTAATGGCGTCAGCTGCCTTACTTTATACTACTGACGACCTGATGTCAATCCTGAAGCGACAGCAACCAACACAGAAATACTATGCCTCTGGTATTCAAGGCGGCCGAGGGCTACCCTGGCAGGAAAAACCCAAATGTGATGACTGCAACAGTGAAACACGAAGAACATCTGCAGAGGCAAACCCTACCCTAGCCTTAGAAAACAGAGGTAGGTGGTAATGCTTGGTAGGGGTATGGACAAAAGTCAAGGTGGCAGCTTCCAGGATGTCCCTGGTGGGAACTCCTCTGAGGAATGCTGTGGAAGTGGAGGCTGCCCTAGTGGAATGGGTTCGAATAGACTTGGGGGGGGGGGTTCCCATGCAGTCTGTAGCAGAAATGGATATAGTGTGATATCCATTTGGAAATGGTTTGTTTGGAAATGGGCTTTCCCTTTGCCTCTGAGGCAAAGCTGACATGTAGTTGGTCTGTTTTTCTGAAGGGTTTAGCGTGGTCCAGATAGTATCTGAGCTGTCTGTGCACGTCTAGTGAGTGCAGAATTCTTTCCCCCTAGTTTTGAGGGTTAGGAAAGAAGGTGGGTAGATGTATGGCCTGACTGAGAGTTACATTAGATACCACTTTGGGCATAAAGGAGGGATTAGTCCTCAAGGAGACCCTGTCTGCATGGAAGATGATGAAGTGCTCAATGGACATCAGTGCCTAAAGTTCTGAAACTCTCCTGGCTGAGGTGATAGCTAGGAGAAAAGCAGTCTTCCAGGAAAGGTATCTTAGTTCTGCTGAAGCAGTAGGTTCGAAGGGTGGAAAAGTTAGTTTTTCCAAAACAAAATTCAGGTCCCAGGCTGGAGTGGGTGGCCTTCTGGGAGGTCTGATATTAAAAGCCCCTTGGAGGAATTGTTTAATCAAAGGATGGGAGAGAACAGGGGCTATTCTGTATCAAAATGACCTGAAATGGCTGAGACGTGGATTTTAATAGAGAAGACGAGGCCACTATTAAGTAGCTCTGCTAGATAGTCCAGGATAAGAGAGATGGAAGGATGTGAGGTATTTCCCCCTCTGGACTGGCTCCAGGAGTAGAATCATTTCTCTATTTTCCTGCATAAGATTTTCCGGTGCTGGGCCTTCTGGCCTCTGTGATAATGTCTATGACCTGTTTATTTTGCCTTCAGAGTATTAGCCATGCTGATAGTTTTAGTCTGCAAATCTGGGTGCACCATCTTCCCCCCACCTGAGTCAAGTGATCTAAGATCAGGGGAAGCTGCCTGGGAGGCTGTAAGGTCAGGCTGAGCAGTAAGGGGTACCAATGTTGCCTGAGCCAATCTGGAGCAATGAGAATGGCCTTTGGTCTCTTCTCCCTTATTTTGATCAGTACCTTTGGAACAAGAGGCAGAGGAGGGAATGCGTACACACAGAGGGGTGTTCCAGGGGAAGGTCTATGCATCCACCTTCCACGCTAGGTGGTGGTACTCCCTGGTATAGAATTTTTTCAGCTGATGGTTAAGATGCGGAGCAAAGAGATCCACCTCTGGAGTCCCCCACACCTGGGTGATTTGTAAAAATATTTTTCTGTGGAGGTTCAGTAAGTTTCTGCTTAAGTGGTCTGCCAGGGTGTTGTTGATCCCTGGTAGGTATTGGGCTGTCAGGTGTAGTCCCATGGAGGAGGCTGTTTCATGGCTAGCCTGCACAGAGTGTAAGATTTGGTCCCTCCCTGTTTGATGTACCACATTACTGTGGTGTCTGTTTTGATAAGGAGAACCCCGGGCCTGAGATGGGGTTTGAAGGTAGTCAGAGCCTTTTGTACAGCCACTATTTCCTTCTAGTTGATGTGAAAGGGAAGGTGCTGAGCATCCCAAAGGCCTTGGGTGCAACTGCTTTCTAGGTGAGCACCCCAAGCTATGTTTGAGGTGTCGTTGGTAATGCTCTGCCCGGTCGGGCGGAGGATGAAGGGAAGACCCTTGTTCTGGGCACAGGCCCCTGCCCACCAGAGAAACTCGGCCTTTATACAAGGGATCAGAGGGAGAGAGGTCTCTAGAGGCTGAGAGTGCTGACACCAAAGGTTCTTTAGGTACCACTGAAGTTTTCTCATGTGAAGCCTGGTCAGAGGAATTAGAAGGATGCAAGATGCCATGTACCCCAAGGCTTGCTGGAACTTCCTGGCAGTAAGGTGACTTCTGGAAGCCAGCTAGGAGAAATAGAGACACAGAGCTGGGTGAAATAGAGGGCAGGAAGCTCTGCTTTTCTGAGGCTAGGAAGGCCCATTTGGGATGCTGTGTCCAGCAGTGCTTCCAAGAAAATGATCATCCCAGAGGGTATTTGCTTTGATTTCTTCTCGTTGATGGTGTACCCTAAGGAGGTTAGGAGGGTTTGACAAAGAGGAGGTCCTTGAGGAGCTTTTTTTTGCAGTCTGCCCGAATGAGGCAGTAGTCCAGATAAAGGTGAATTTTAATATTTTTCTGTCTGCAGAAGGCTATGGCTGGGGATAAGCATTTGGTGAATACCCTGGGAGTAGTAGATAAGCCAAAGGGTACCGCAGAGAACTGAAAGTGTTGTGAGCCCGCGCTGAAGCAAAGGAATTTCCTGCAGGATTCCCTTATGGGAATGTGGAGGTAGGCATCTTTTAGATCTAGGGTTACTAACCAGGCAATTTTTGTCAGCATAGGCAACAGCTGCTGTAAGGTTAGCATTTTGAATTTGGAGACCACCAGGAAGGTGTTCAGAATGGATAGATCCAGGATGGGGTGCCAAGTGCCCTCTTTTCTGGGAACCAAGAATAGTCTGGAATAAAAGCCTTTGCCAGCTTGATCTGAGGGGACAGGTTCTACTGCCCCTTGGGATATGAGAGTTTGGACTTGTTTCAATGCCTCTGCCCACTGATTTGGAGACAAGTCTGGGTACCCTCTTAGAACCGGGAATTCGCTGAAGGAGAATTTGTATCCCTGAAAAATTATCTTTAACACCCCACTTGTCCTTTGTTGCAGAAAGCCAATGTTCTTTGCAGAGGGAGAGCCTTCCTCCTAGTTTTTGGTGAGAGAAAAGAGGGCAAAGGGGGGAGAGGGAGTCATTGAGAGTTTTTGCCATAGAGAAATGTCTTAGAACTCCTTGCCTTTGGAGTGGAAGTGGCTCACTGTTTGGTTGTCTGTTGTCCCTGGGGTGGGAGTCTGGGTGGTCCGTCCCTGCAGGGCTTACTTTGCCCCTGTCTGCCAGGTGCAGGAAAGGACCAGTGTTTTGAGGGAAAATTCCTGCTGAACCTAGGAGGTTGTACCTGAAGGAAATATTTTACTGTCTGCATAGCTTTTGCTTTGTCTTCCATCTTTTTAAGCACCTCTTCTGCCTTTTCTCCAAACAAGCTGTCCTTATCCAAGGGTGCATCAAGTCATTTAGATTTGACATGATCAGGGAAAGGTTGTTCCTTCAACCATGCATGTCTCCTAATGACAGATCCTGACACTGCTGCCCTGCTTGAGGCTTCTAGGGTATCATATCCACAGTGTAATGAGTGTTTAGCCACTTGACAAGTAGAGTGCAGTAAATCTGCTAACTCTTTCGAATTGGCACAGTCAGGAAAGGTAGAAATGTTTTGTTTTAACAGTTCCAAAGTGTGTTGTTGATATTTTAACATGTGGAACTGACAGTTGAGAGCTCTGATAGCCAAGGTTGCAGAGGTGTACACTTTTTTTTACCCCATCTGTCCAGAGCTCTGGAGTCCTTGTCAGAAGGAGTAGGATTTGTTTGTAGAACTAGCCTTAGCTCCTTTTGGTCCCTGTGTAATTACCTCCAGGTCTGCAGCAGGAATTCTGTAAAGGTATTTGTGAGAGTCCGGTACTCTAATACCAGTCAGGTTTCTTGGGAGCAGGTGGGAGGGTGTCAGGAGTTAAACTGGAGTCCTGGAAGATATCATCAACCACTTCTAAGATAGGAGGGATGGCCAAGGGTCTGTGTTGGGGCAGGTCTAGAAACTCTCTTAGTCTTTTCTTAGACTGAGGGAAGTCCTGGGATTTCCAGTGGAAATGTTCTCTGAGGGTGTGATGGGTTTCCCCAAAGGAAAGATCTTCTGGTGGGAAGGCAGAGGGAATGGATTCCTCTGCATCTGAATCCTCACATAAGTAGTCAGAGGTTGTTGCTCCTCTTCAAAATCTGAATAATCAGACTCCTCAGAATCCTAGTCTGTTAGCATTTCAGGAGAAAGGTCTCTTTTCCTTTTAGAAGTTGTGGCCTGACTACCCCTGATAAGGGTGATAAAATCCTCTGCCATTTTAAGCATTTGAGTTTGGGGAGGGGAGCAGGAGAAACATGGTGGTTACAGGTAGTTTTCCTGGGAGTGGCCTTGCCTCTAGCCCATCAGTCTGAGAGGAACAGTACTCGGAAGAGAAGACATCAGTTTTTGTCTGCAATCTGTAGTGCGAAAGGCCTCCTCGGAAGCTATTGCCTGCGTCGCAGCTCTGGACCCAACCAAGGCAGAGACAACCAACAGCTCGGAAGGCGAAGAAGATTTCTGTGGCATACTGGACTCCGAAAGGGTCTCTGTAGAGGCCTGCGAAGGTATAGAATCGGGCATCAAGGGCTGCAAAAGCTCCTCACTGAATTCCGGAGAACTGACTACCTGTTTAACGGTAGAGTCGTCTGAAGGCTTGGCCATGTGTGGTCTGTCTCCATCTTTATCCTTACGTTTCTTCGGAATGTCTACAGATGGCTGGCTTACGGACGCTATTTCGGAATGCGAAGATGGAAAACGAAAATACCTAGCTACAATAAGAGCTCTATAGCGAATGGTTCTCGCATTAAAGAGGGCACAGAACCGGCAACAGGGGATGTCGTGATCTGGTCCTAAACAAGTGATGCAGTATGAGTGGAAGTCTTGGTGTGGTATTTGCTTTCCCCAGGCGAGACAATTGTTAACTTTTTTGGACATCGGTTAGTGCAATAAAAAAGGATCCCCAATGGGGTACTTAGCTTTAGACGTTTTCAGCTGTAAATCAAAACTCTGGTAGCGACTGACCGGCACACTCGCCAACAGCTTCTGCTACGGGCTCCACAACAAGGAAGACTGATGTAATGGCGTCAGCTGCTCTCCTTTGTAGTACTGACAACCTGAAGTCAGGCAGCAAGCGACAGCAGCCTACACAGAAAAACATTGACTCTGGTATTCTGGCTGGCTGAGGGCTACCACAGCTTGAATAACCCACAGGTGATGACTGCAACAGTGAAACACGAAGAACATCTTAAGTTACCCACTTTCATATCTAACTGCTTAGTGCACACTGCAGTGTTTAGGATAAACTATTTTTTTTCATCTTACCTTTAAAGCATCTATTGCAAGACCACTGGTTATTGGAGAGCCCACATTCTGCCTCTCAATAGTAGTCTTGGGATAAGTGCTTCTGTTTTCTCCTGCTGAGAGGAGGAGTACAGTGACATTATTTCCTGGAGACTGCTGATCACCAGAAAGCCTAATAACAGCTTTATAGGTGATAGCTTGGAATCTGTACTTATATTTTGATCCTGGTGATAATAGGAGCAGAGTGCATTGATTCCTGACTGTTTCTGGTTGGAGAGTGAGTGTCTGTGCTTAATATACCTGATTGGTCTGGTTGCTATTCAAGGCATCTACCAGAAAAAGGCTACAAAGCCTACAGACCCTTGCATCATCTGGGACAAGACTGCTGATCACCAAACAGGCTGTACCCTGCTTCTCCTCTTGGGACTGGTGATAATGTTTTGCTTCTGGTGAGAGAAGAAGCAAAGGAGTATTGTATCCCAACAGAGTGAAGCTGTGGCGATACCAGCATTAGTAGTAGCCAGGCAGTAGCCATCCATGTGACCCCCCCCCCTTTTCATCATTCTTGACAAGCTAATTCTTTGTTTTCAGTAAGTACTGCTTGATTTGTTTCTAACTTCAGAATATCTGCCTAAATACTTCATCCTTAAATTTTCAGGGTCTATGTATTAGTTTCCCCTCAAGTGTTTGCAGTGCTCTGTGTAGACTCAGACACCTTGAGTGACATTTTTCCTGTAAAAGCACAACTGAAATTCCTCCAGTATCTAGTTGCACATAGGACAACTAGTTTGCAGTGACTAGCATTGTCCACATAGTTGCAATTCAGATACTCCTGACAGAGATTGATATTCTGACTCCAACAGTATAATCAATAAAAAAGGGTCTGTTGCCATGGATATGAACTTTCCTGCTGTCTCCATTACTGGCTTGGTGGATATGGGCATCCTGAGGCAATGTAGAAATTGCCTCATATTTACTGACAACCAGTTAATTCTCAAACAAACTGATATGGTATGTGAGAGATGCATCTACACAATGTCACTGGGGGCAAAGCTCTCACATAAAGATACTCCTAATGTCAATAAGGTTGTCAGTAGTACACATGCTGCACCCATCATGCACAATTCAAAGCAGATATACAGACCCACATATACTGAGGCACTTACATGTAACCTTCCTAAACCCCAAGGACCTCATAGACAAAGTACACATAAGAAATACCCTCAGCAGCCCCAAGCTCACTCTTTCAAAACACCCACATCAACACATAGAGCTACATCTCATGAAGCCTCTACCTCTAAGCACATAACGCAAGTCACCACACAGTCCAACATTCTAGTCATTGGAGACTCCATCGTGAGACACACTGATGTCCCTCTCACCAGGCTGAGTAAGGACAAAGCTATGGTCAGTTGCTTAATCAGGGGCTAGGATCCACCACATTATGCATGCACTCAGGTCATGTGGGAGTAAATGACCTGAGACATACCTAACTAAACTATAGGAAGAGAGACATCATAGAGCTCTCGGAATATGCGTCTCAGACTGGTATGAGCACAGCATTGAGCAGCATTTTACCTTTTCCATGGATGATGCCACAATACAAACAAAAGATGATTGGCTTTAATAATTGGCTTAGTTTCTGGTGTCATTCTAAGGGGGTGCAATATTTGTCAGCATGAAAGGTTGTGGTCAACAGGCAGCTTTGCCAGGGATGGTGTGCACCTCTCCCCTCTAGGCTTTTGAACATTAACTAAAACATTGTCTTCCCCCATAGTGCCTTTTTTAGGCAATGCCAAACTGAAAGTACTTCCAACATAGCAAATCAAAACCAAGAAAATCTAAAGGTATTACTGCTCAATGCTAGGAGCCTAAACAAAAAACTCCACTCCCTAGATTCTCTCTTTACCGTAGAGAATGCTGATGTCTGTGCAGTCTCAGACATGGTTTAGAGCCACGGAGAGCACAACAACAGTGCAAGGTTATAATGCCTTCCAAACATTTAGACCAGCTACTTCACAGGCAGGGACTACAGGTGGAGGTGTATCTGTTTACATAAAAAAAAAAAAACTTTAAGGCTGGTCAAACAGGACAATCCACTTGAGCTGCTCCATGTTCAAATCACCATAGGTAAAATCCAATACCACTTCCTTCAAGCTATAGGTCCCGCTTTATGACCCAGGAAACCCATTACCATGTATTTAAACTTATTAGAAACACTAACCATCCAACCCAATACCATATTCATGGATGACTAATTACCCCACTATTAACTAGGAATCCTATTTGACATCAAATGAACAAGCACAGAGATTCCTGGACTTTGTAAACACAAACTCCCTGGATCAGATAGTCAATACGCCAACCAGGGGTGCAACCATACTGGATCTTGTCCTCACTAATATGAGAGAGTGCTGCACACCCCCTACTGTAATGCCTTCCCTGGTAAGGTCAGACCACAAAATGGTCTCCTTTGAAGTAAAAATAAAATCTGGACCCCCAGCTCAACAAGGAACATTCAGGAACTATTCTGAGGCTAACCTCATGCTATTAAGTGAGAACCTGGCAAAAGTTCAATCCCCTATAAACCCTGAGAACACTTCTGCCTATGCAGAACTGTTCACAGAAACCATGTATATGCATGTTAATAGCTACATAGAGGCAGCTGTACCAACCAGAAAGAAGTACAGAACTAACTCAAAAAACAAGCCACCCTGACAGAATCACAAAATCAATTGGATGGATAACAGGAAGAACAAATCATGGCAAAAATTAGGAGGTGCACAACCCAGCAGGATAAAAGCACTCTCAAACTAAACAAACAACTCAGAGGACAAAGTCTACCAAAGCCAAGTTTGAGGTAAGTTTGGCCTCCCAGGCCAAGGACAACCACAAAACATTCTTTAGCTATGTCTGCAACCTCAAAGGCAATACACAATTGTGTGCAGAGCTCATTGTAAATGGAGCCACCTATACTGAGCCAGAAGACATAGCAAACCTCCTGGCTGATAAATTCAGCTCCAACTTTACTCCTCTCTCCCCTCAACCTTCCCTCAGGAAATATCATCAAATATAACTCTCCCTACTCTCACTAGGGAACAGGTCCTTAATGCTCTCTCTAAGACCAAGAACACTGCATCAATGGGCCCAGACAACTTCCCAGGATGCCCTCTAAACAGCATGAAACATGACATATCAGGGCCTCTGGAATTACTGTTTAACTGTAGCCTCCAAACAGGCTTCATGCCTCATGAATGGAGAAAGGCAACAGTCATCTCTCTGCACAAAGGTGGGCAATCTACAGACCCTGAAAACTACAGACCCGTAAGTCTCGCGAGTCTTGTATGCAAAGCCATGGAAAGAATTATCATGGAGATGATCAATAGAGATCTATTAAACCTCCAGACATTGGACCCAACCCAGTTTGGTTTCGTCAAGGGCAGATCATGTCTACTCAACTTGGTGGACTTCTTTGAGAAGGTCACCAAAGCAATGCATGAAGGCAAAATCATTCACACTGCCTACCTTGACCTGGCCAAGGTATTTGACACAATATCCCACTCAGGCATTGTTGACAAATTCAAGGGGTTAGGTACAAACCCGTATGTCACCCAGTGAATAGCCAACTGGCTCACAGACAGGACTCAGGAAGTTAGAATTGGGGAGTCCACCGCTACAAAGAGGCCAGTCACAAATGGAGTGCCTCAGGATCAGTCCCTGGACCACTCCTTTTTGGCATTTACTTCTCAGAAGTCAAGGTCAATGTCAGTGGTCTCTGGCTTTCTAAATTTGCAGATGATTGCAAATTAAGAGCTGTCATTGAATCTCACACTGACAAATATTCTCCAGGAGGGTCTGACACAGACAAACAACTGGTGTCAAAGCCATGGACTAAAACTAATGCCAAGAAATTTCATAACAGTATCCTTTGGGAAGTCATCCATCCCTGGTAACCATCATATTGACAACACATCCCTTAGAACTGACGTAGTAGTCAGGGACATAGGGACACACACAGATAGTAATCTAGCCTTTGATCATCGCGTGTCTACAGTGGTGAGGATATTCTTTATTGCGCAACCTATAAACAAAAGGTGGCATCTAAGTCCAAGAAGTCACTGTTCCACTGTATTCGGCATTCATCAGACCTATGATTGAGTACAATTCCCCCTTTAGTATGTACCTAAGCAGGCATATCGAACAACTGGAACATCCACAGAGGTTCCTCACTAAAAGAATACAGGGTACAAGTAAAATGTACTATGCAGTCTGCCTCACTGCCCTATCCCTGTACTCTGTCTCCTACAGGTTTTTGAGGGGAAATCTGTGCCTGGTATACAAGGCATTGTCAGACCCCACTCTGACAGACCTCCTGCATATCCACAAAAGAAACAGCACCAGAATTACCCATTCTAAAGACTTAAACCTTGCCTGTGATATAAACAGGACCTGCTGGAAAGACAGGTATGTATCCCAGAGGCTCCCTATCCATGTGAAGCAGAGTTCCTCCCTAACCCAATTCAAGTGCAACTTGGACAACTGGATGGGAAACTGGAAATTCATCCCTGGTTTGGCACCTATGTCTCTAATGCAAACAGGTAACCTGTAAATGGTTCATCTCCCAGGCCCATGCTTACACTTGTCAGGGGTATCAGAACTTGTCAGAGATTTGGGATGCATGGCTAGGCTTAAAAAGGCCCTTGTGGTCGTTAGCCTAGTAAACACCTATGAACCTATGTGGCCAGGGCCAGGTATGAAAATAAGGTGCACAAGGAAAGCTGGTGGCAGAATGCAGAAGTCCAAGAAGTTATCAAAAGAATGGAGGAGTGCAGTTAAAAGTGGGAGATAGAAAAGACAGACCAGACTAAGAAAGAGTACTGGCTGCTAACAAAGAGGTTAAGAGAACAGCTGCAATAGCAAGAAGGCAACGGAGGCATTCTACCAGCCTCCTAAAAGTGATTCAGTAGATGGCCCAAAAAAAACTATAAGGCTGAAAAGTAAAGACAGAAAGATAAAGAAAACAGTCATCAGACACCCTTCATAAGGGATGCAGGCAACAACCTGTTCACCAGTCCGCAGGACAAGGCAAATGGAAGGAGTACTTCCCACAGCTTCTGAAGGAAAAAGACCCCAGAGAAACCACACTGCCCCAGGCACAGCCTACAATGAAAAAAAAGACGAGCCCACCCTAGAAAAAGTAAGGACACTAAAGAAAATGAAGTCAGGGAAAGGAGCATGTTTAGATGAGGTCACAGCAAATACGATCAAAATGTTGGGTGAGGTATGGAAGAAATGGCTCCAGAAGGTACTCGTAGCAGAAGGGACAGACAGGCACATCCCAGATGACTGGAGAATACCCATACTAGTGCCATTGTGCAAGAACAAATGGTACATTCACAACTGTGGACAAACCCCTGTCACTCTGCATAAAAGTTCTACAGAGAGTGACCGATAAATGAATATGCAGAGTAGTAAAAAGAAAGATGGGAGACGAGCAGTTCAGATTCTGATCAAGAATGCAGAACAGGGACCCAATGTTCGAAATGGGAAAGACAGTTGAGAAGATGCTAGAGATGAGGAAAAAGTACAACTGGGCATTCCTAAACTTAGAGAAAGTCTATAACAAGGTCACCCAAAAGCTGATTTGGACAGCACTGCAATAGTCTGATGTCCTAGAAACATTGGTAGAATTAGTGTAGGCAATGTACAAGGACCAATGACACAAGTATGAAGAGTGCTCAGAATCACTCAGGAGTTCCCATTGGCAGCGGGTGTGCATAAGGGTTCAGCTCTGAGCCTACTGCTGTTCATACTAGTGATGGACTATATTAGCAAACAGGTCAGAGGGACAATATCAATAAACCTGCTGTATGTAGATGATGTAGCATTACAGGCAGACTAAACAAGAATGTCAACAAATGATGGTGGAATGAAATGGAATGCAAAATTAAAGGCAGATGGGATGAAACTAAGTATAAATAAACACTTATAATGGCGGCAACTGGGGGTAGTCAGAAAAAAACTGAGAAATGAGACAGAAGGGAAAACAGCAGAGCAGGTTAACAGCTTCAAGTATCTAGAAGGAGTGGCAGAAGAGAAGTTTGACTGAGGAGTTCAAAGCTAGACTCAGAGGGGCTGTAGCCAGGTGGCACAGTGTGTCAAGGGTAGTGTGTGACAGAAGAATGTCAAAGAAGTTGGAAAGTAAGGTAAACGAAGCAGTGGTGTGACCGGTACTATTGTGTGATACAGAAACCTAGACCGTGAAGGCAGGGAAGCTCATGAAGCTTAGAGGTGATGGAGATAAGTGCCTTAGATGAGTGGTAGGATGCACATTGTGGAACGGATGAAGAAATGAGGATATCAGAGCAGAAGTCCAAGTAGCTCCAAATGCAGAGAAGATCAAAGAGAACAGATTAAGTTGGTTTGGACACACTGCAATAAAGCAGAAGACAATCTGGTGAAGAAGATTTGAAACAGATGGAAGTAATGTAGGAGGAAACATGGGCGTCCAGCAGAGAGATGGATGGGTTTTGTGAGAGTAGACCTGCAACAGATTTGCTGAAGACAGTAGGAGTGGCACTGAAAATGACAGAAATGAGGACACCTCAACCCCACACAGAAATTGGGAAAAAATCAGGACAATGATGATTATATGCGAGCTCTAAATAAGCTATGAAAAAAAGACTTAGTCCAAGCTCTGTGTACTGTAATACTGTTAAATGCAGGCAGCTGCATACTTAAGAGAACTTGTACACTATGAATACAAACTGCTTTTTAAATAATACATTATAATACATAAAAAAGAAGCTATGCACTCACCATAACGTTCCATCTGAGTAGTTATACTTCATTTTTCTGCAACCTGTGGGTATACGGATCCGTATCGGATCCGAGCCGGCAACTTTTTATTTTTTTCTAGCATCTACTCCAAGCTCCTCCCCTTACCCATAATGCCCTACCATCTCCTATCTTCCCTCAGACCGAGTTTGCTGCAACTAAAAACATAAGCAACTCAACCCAATAAACCAGTCCTGAAAAGACAGGACAAGGTCTGGGGGACGGAGGGAGGGAATGTTGCAGAAAAATGAAGTATAACTACTCAGATGGAACGTTATGGTGAGTACACAACTTCTTTATCTGAAGTAGTTAACTTCTTTTTATCTGCAACCTGTGGGACGGAGTCCCAAGCTACTCCGATCCTGGGAGGCCCTTATGGAAGGATATTCCTGAGCACCGCAGAGCCAAAGGATGCTCTACCCCTCGAAATCAGATCTAATTTGTAATGGGAAATGAAGGTATGTGAATTGGCCCAGGTCGCTGCTGCACAAATATCGTCCAAAGGCACCCTAGACCAAAAAGCAGCAGAAGTCACCATGGACCTGGTAGAGTGAGCCTTAACAATACCAGGAGGAGATGAACTTTGTGCTTTGTAGGCATGTGAAATACAAAGAGTGAGCCATCTGGCCAAAGAAACTTTAGAAATAGCTTTTCCCATAAATGCTTTGGAAAAGGAAACAAACAAATGGTCAGTCTTGCGGAAAGACTTTGTTCTATGAAGATAAAAATGAAGCTGTCCATGAACATCTAAAAATGGAGTTTGTATTCACCTTTATTTTGGAAGTTAGGAAAGAAAACGGGCAGAGTAATGGACTGGTTTATGTTTGCTTCAGATGCCACTTTAGGTAAGAAGGAAAGATTAGTATGGAGGGAGACCATATCCTTATAGAAGACCAAATACGGAGGCACGGCAGGCAGAGCTTGAAGCTCAGAAACCCTCCTAGCAGATGTAATGGCGACTAGGAAAGCGGTCTTCCAGGACAAAAATTTCAAGTCCACCGAAGCTGCAGGTTCGAAAGGAGGAGCCACCAATGCCTGTAAAACAAAAGTAAGGTTCCAAGGAGTCACTGAATCCTTGACAGGCGGCCGTAACAGAAAAGTACCTTTAAGAAAAGCCTTACACAGCCTAGAGGAGGCTAAGGCCATGTTGTCTTCACCAACGTGAAAACTGAAATGGCTGCCAATTGTACATTCACTGTGGATGAACTAGCTCCTTGCTGAAAGATACCAGACTGGAAGTCCAACATCGCTGGAACAGGGGCTGTGTAAAGGGATCTATTTTTCTCTGTGAAGCCCAAATGGAAAAGCGCTTCCATTTACTGCAATAAAGTTTTCTAGTGGAGTCTTTAAGAGAAGCCACCAGAATGGATTTTACTGGGGATGAAAGACCGGGAGTCCTGGCAATTAACGGAACTGGAGCAACCAGGCTGTCCGCTTGAGGCTGCCCAGATCGGGCAGACGTGCCCCCGACGGATGGGAGATTAGATCTTGGCAGGGATCCAGAACCCACGGGGAGCTAAGAGATGAGACCAAAGGAATGGGAACCAAACCTGACGAGGCCAGAACTGGACAATGAGGATCACTTTGCACCATAGTCTGCAAGCTTTCTGAAGAAACTTCGGAATGAGTGGCGATGGTGGATAAGCATACAGAAGCCCGGGGAGCCAAGCATGGACTAGAGCGTCTCTGGAGACTTCCCCTGGTGAGGGAATCAGAGCGAAGAACTCACTGCGCTTCGCGTTGGAAGGAGAGGCGAAGAGATCGCAGCAAGGCTGACCCCATGCAAGGAAGATCTCCTCTGCTACTGACTGTTTCAGAGACCACTCGTACGGCATCAGAATGGCCCGACTCAATCTGTCCGCTAAAATGTTGGAGCACCCCAAGATGTGCGTTACTATCAGAAACTGACCAGTGGAAATCGCCCATTCCCATACTCTCATGGCCTCGCGACATAGGGGGTAGGATCTTGTTCCCCCTTGCTTGTTGATATACCAGACAATGGACATGTTGTCTGACTGAATTGCAATCAATCCGAGAGGGAGGACTGTGTGAAAGGCTTCCAACGTTAAAGCACTGCCCTTATCTCTAGAACATTTATGTGCAACTTGGTCTCTGACTGAGACCACGTGCCTTGGACTGTCCTTCCCAAACAGTGTCATCCCCACCCGAGTTGGGAGGCGTCCGTGGTCACTGTGGCTTGGACTGGAGATGACGCAAAGGGGTGTCCTTTTGATATCTCCAGTGAACTTAACCACCAAAGAAGAGACATCCTGCAGACGTGACTGATCTTGATCGGAAATTCCATGGGCAGGTCTAGCCAAGACCACTGAACAGCCAGAGTCCATTGAAGAACCCGCATGTGAAGGTGCGCACAAGGGAGAATAGATATGGCGGCAGCCATGGAGCCCAGAGCCCGGAGAACCTCGCTCGCCTTTGGAGACTTGGAGTTCACTATCTGAGCTATGTGGCACCTGAGGTGTAGGATCCTGTCTAGAGTTAAGAATACCTTCATCTGCAAAGTGTCTAGCCGTACCCCAATGAAGTCTAGAACTTGTACTGGTTGCAAATAGGATTTGTGAACATTGACTGTAATTCCCAGTAGATCTGCCAACCAAATGAAATGATCTCGGGCCAGAACAAGTGATGCTTGTTGGGTGCAGCAAAGAGCCAGTCGTCCAGGTATGGAAACACCTGAATACCCTGAAGTCTCAGGTGAGCCGCTTACAACTGCCATTACCTTGGTGAACACCCTGGGGGCTGTGGTGAGACCAAAGGGTAGGGCTCTGAACTGAAAATGACTGGCTCCCAGCCGGAAGCGCAGAAACCTCCTGGAGCTTCTGTGTATTTTGATGTGGTAGTAAGCATCCTGGAGGTCTAACGAGCACATCCAGTCGCACTCTCGGAGATAAGGTAGAATGGACTGTAGGGTGACCATCCGGAATTTCTGTTTGGCTACCGACAGGTTTAATGTTGACAGGTCTACAATGGGTCTGAGGTCCCCCATCTTTTTTGGCACCAAAAAGAACCTTGAGTAGACGCCTAATCCGGACGGATCGAGGGGGCATGTTCGATGGCTCATTTGAGAATCAGCTTTGAAACCTCTAGAGCTGCGGCCTCCCTGTGAGCGGGTGGAACATCTGGGAGGTGTTTTGTAATATTTGGAGGGGCAAAAAATGGGATAGAGTAACCTCTGGGTATTATCTGTAAAACCCAGCGATCTGTTGTAATGGACTCCCATGCCGCTGGGTGTAAGGACAATCGTCCCCCGACTGCCTCCAGATTAGGACAGTCGGGCAACCCCTCAGGGTATGCTGACTGGGTCTATCAGAAAAAGGTTCCCTAGACCTGAAATTCCTGGGACACCCTCTACCTCTGGGTCGGCGTCGATCCTGTCTCCCTCTGCCTCTGGGGGAATAGTTGTATTGAGAATCCTGGGAAAACTGAGATTTTCGGAACCACATCTTCTTCTACCCTCTCATTCCTAGAGAAGGACCGCCGAGGGTTAGATAAGTGGACTCGACGGCAGACAAAGTCTTCCCGTCCTTTTCGCTCTGGACAAGTGTGTCAGGTACCGTCTTCCCAAAAAGGGAAGAACCATCGTAGGGAGCGTTGATAAACGATGCCTTGAAAGGGTCCGCGAACTAACACAACCTGAGCCAGGCATGATGCCTCATGGCTATGCCTGTCCCAGCCGCCCTAGCTGCTCCTTTCATGGCACGGGAAAGGAGTCGCATTGACGTGTTTGAGACCAACTTCAGAGTAGACATTTTCGCCAAGAACAACTCTCTGTCCTGCGGCGATAAAGACTCTGGGGGCGACTCAGCGAATTCCGAAGCAAGGTCTCACTGAAGCCAAATCACACGTGCCAAATAATTCAGCGCATGGATAATAAAGGTCGCTGAGGAGTAGACGCGCTTCCCAAACCTATCCAACGACCTGGACTCCTTGTCTGGAGGGTGGACTGAGGAACTCTCCTGTGCTAGTTCCTTCTTTGTGGCCGCTGCAACCAATATAGCATCAACTGGGGCTCCTTTCAACCAAGGTTGTCTGTCAGAAGGGGGAGATAAAACCTTGTCAGGGCATTTGGGGATGGGCTCTACGTTGTCAGGTTCCTTCCATGCCCTCGTGGTGATGAAGTCCACCAAGGGGTCTGCTGGTGGGGACACCCGGGAAGTAGATGGACCCGTGCCAAATGCCTCCAGGAACATTGACTCATCCCCATCAGGTTTTGGGACTGACCAACCTCCCCTCTGGTGGAGGATCTCCATAATTTCTCTGAAGGAGACATCTTCAGGCGGTGACCTGGGGGAACCTTCTCCTTCATCTAAGTCAGTGTCCATAGTGAGGGACTCGGGGGAGTTCAAGTGCCTCCTTTTGCACTTGCGCTTACGGTGACCCTCTTCAGTGGGACTTTCAGAAGGGGATTCGTGAGCCGCAGTGGTTTCCTCAGGGAAATTAACCTGGGGATCCTCTGGCACGGGCTGTCCCTGAGATAGGATGAAGGGAGTTGTCGCCAAATCCAAGGGGGCCTGGGTGGTATCCAAGGGGATGGGCTGGAGTCTCAATTCCTGGGAGAGAACCCTCTCCACCACTTCGAAGGCTGAGGGAGAAGCCCTCCCCAGATCCGAAGCGGGGACCGGAGCCAAAGCCAGAGTAGCCTGAGGTCCAAGGGAATGGATCAGATCCGAAAAGGTCGGAGCCGAAGAATCCATTCCCCTGGGTCCAACTCTCTGTCCGCGGCTCCGAGAGTCACTCGGATCCGAACAAATCGGATCCGAGGAACTCAAGGTAACAGCCGGAGTCGAGGTTGGAGGAACCGTCGGCGCCGAGCTACCAGCTCCAAAAAACCTCAGATCCAAGAGCCCCGAAGCCGGAGCACGGATCGGGGAAGGAGAGATGGGGCGGAAAAGAGGCATGGATGCCCCCCCTCCAGAGGGACAGGGGCCTGGCAAGACTCCCATCTGAATTTGGGTCTGAATAAATCTCCGCATCATCCTGTCCATGTCCGATCGACTCTGATCTGGCTGGTCTGCGCAATGGGGAGGAAGGCCTTGGCTCCGAATGTTCCAACGGCTCTGGTGAGAAACGTCCAACGGCTCCGGTGAGAAACGAGGAGACCAGAGCCATGGAGAAACAGGCCTCATGGTCTTAGAAGGGGGACTGAGAAAGAGCTCCCTCTTACGATGTCTGTCCTTCTTCTCTAATTTCCTCTCTGCTCCTTTCTTTCTCTTTTTCTTTGTCAGCCACACTGACTGAAGATTTGTCTTTAGAAGACCTATTACCAGAAGACGAGGGAAATTGAGACGCTGTCTGGTTGGAGATGGAAAGTACAGTTGTGTACACTTACCATAAATGTAGATGCTCAAGTGTATTCACTGTTGCAGTCATTACATTTGGGTAATCCTGCTGGCAGGTTGCCCTCAGTCGGCCTGAATTCTAAAGTCCTGGGTCCTGCGTCGGCCGCTGTTGCCCCTTCCCTGACGTCAGGTCATCAGGGGTATAAAAGATGCAGCCAACACTATTTTCTTTAGTTTTTCTTGCCCCAGATGTCAGGTGCCCCTTAAAAGGGTAGCCAAAATTGATATATATATATATATATATATATATATATATATATATATATATATACACATGTACCAATATAAACTTTACCTTCCTCTACAAGCAAATACACCACATAGGTTGTATGAATCAAAGAAGGAAAGATAGGTTGTATGAATCAAAGAAGGAAAGATAGATTCCATCAGAAGAAAGGGGGATGGTGGGTGGGTAACCGGGACTGCAACAGTGAATACACCTGAACATCTACATTTATGGTAAGTGTACACAACTGTACTATGTTCTTCGTGTTTCACTGTTGCAGTCATTATATTTGGGTACAGTCCCAAAGCTATGGTTGGGAGGCTGGAGCTAAACAGCATTAGGAGCGGCTATGAGGCCCTGCAGAACTGCAGTGGCAAAGCCTGCCCTGGATTTAGAGTAGAGTGGCAGATGATAGTGCTTTGTAAAGGTGTGCACTGAACTCCAAGTAGCAGCCTCTAAAATGTCCTTGGTTGGTACTCCCCTGAAAAGGGCTGCTGAAGTGGCTGCAGCTCTGGTTGAATGTGGCCTAATGCCCTTGGGCACTGGCTTGCGAGTAGCAGAAACGAATGCAGTGGCCTATCCACTTTGAAATAGTCTGCTTTGAGATAGCCTTTCCTTGTGATCCTGCAGCATATGCCACTAGTAATTGCTCTGTCTTTCTGAAAACTTTGGTTCTGTCCAAGTAGAATCTAAGCTGTCTGTGTACATCCAAAGAATGCAGAATTCTCTCCCCCTTGTTCTGTGGATTTGGATAAAAAGTTGGCAGATGAATAGTTTGGTTAAGAGCCACACTGGACACCACCTTAGGCATAAATGTTGGGTTTGTCCTCAGAGAGACCCTGTCTGGATAAAAAATGATAAAAGGTTCCACAGCCATGAGTGCCTGTAGCTCTGAAACTTGTCTTGCAGAATTTATTGCTAGCAGCAGAGCTGTTTTCCAAGATAAAACTTTATATCAGCAGTAGCGGCTGGCTCAAAAGTAGGCAGGGTGAGTTTTTCCAAGACATAATTGAGGTCCCATGCAAGCATTGGTGATCTCCTTGGAGGCCTTAAATTTTTGGCTCCTCTGAGGTACTGCTTTAATAAGGGATGAGAAAAGATTGGTGGCTCTGTATTGTAATGAGCCGAAATGGCAGAGGCATGAATTTTAATAGATGAAAAAGATAGGTCTTTGTCCAGCATCTCAGTTAAATATTGCAAAATCTGAGGAATATTTGGCACAGCTGTATCAGTTCCTTGTGCCTGGTTCCAAGCACAGAATCTCTTCCATTTTCCAGCATAAGATTTTCTAGTACTAGGCCTTCTGGCTTCCAAAATGACATCCATCACAGCTTTACTGAGAGGTGTGTTTTGTATGACTACATTATCAGCCATGCTGCCAGGTTTAAAGTCCTGAGTTGGCTGTGCAGGATCTGATTGTTTTGCTGGGACAGTAGATGAGGTATTTGAGGTAAGGCCCAAGCTGGGCATTGAGACAAGTTCCTTAGTATTGGATACCAGTACTGGCGGGCCAGTCTGGGGCAATCAGTATCATCTATGGCTTCTCCTGTCTGACTTTTAGGAGTACCTTAGGGAGGAGATGCAGTGGGGGAAAGGCATATACTGATAGGTTTTTCCAGCTGAAAGATAGGGCATCCACTTTCCATGCTTGTCTGTGATAAATCCTTGTGCAGAATCTTTTTAGTTGGTAGTTGTGAGGGAGGCGAATAAGATCTATGTCCGGGCATCCCCATTTCCTTGTTATCATGCTGAAGACTTGTGGATCCAGCTGCTACTCGTGGGGATCCATGAGGTTTCTGCTTAGTTTGTCTGCCAGAGTATTTTTCCTTCCTGGCAGGAATTGTGCCTGTAGATGTACTTGGTAAGTCAATGCTGTGTCCCACAAAGTCATGGCTAGTCTGCAAAGGGGGTAAGAATGTGTGCCCCCCCTGCTTGTTTATATACCACATTACCGTGGTGTTGTCTGTCTTTACCAGTAGTTGTCCCGAATGAAGTAGGTCCTTGAAGGCTATCAGGTCATTTTGAACAGCTAGCATCTCTTTTTGATATGTAGATGCATTTGGTTTGAGGTCCATGTGCCCTGAATGCATATTCCTGCCATGTGGGGCCCCCAGGCATAATCTGATGCATCTGTTGTTAGTGTCTGCCTGGCTGGGAGTAATATGAATGGCTATCCCTTGTTTTGGTGACAAGCCTTTGCCCACCATCGAAACTCTTGTTGCAGGCAGGGAATGAGAGTAATCATAGTTTCCAGGCTGTGGCAATGTTGAGTCCAAACACTTTTTAGGTACCATTGAAGTTTCCTCATATGTGGTCTTGCATATGGAATTAATAGGATGCAGGATGCCATGAAGCCCAAAGCCTGCAGAATTTTTCTTTCAGATAACTGGGCCTTTGTTGCCAACATTTTGAAATAGGTAGTCAGTTGCCTTTGTTTGTCTGGCGTGAGATAAGCCATCTGGGCAGTTGTATTTAAGCTTGCACCCAGGAATATTATCTCTTGAGAGGGTACTAGTTTTGATTTCTTTTCGTTGACTGTGTACCCTAGGCATGTTAGAAGTCTTTTCACAAATGCCAGATGTTGTAGAAGAATGTCCTTGTTCTCTGCTTGAATTAGACAGTCGTCCAAGTAAGGATATATTTGTATTCCTCTTTGTCTGCAGAATGCAATTATTGGTGCCAGGCACCTTGTAAGGACCCTGATAAGCCAAAGGGCAGTGCAGAGAATTGGTAATGCATTGAGCCAGCCTTGAATCTGAGGTATCTTCTGCATATTTGTCTGATTGGGACATGCAGGTATGCCTCTTTTAGGTCTAAAGTCACAAGCCAAGCGTTCTTGCCCAGCATGGGCAGAAGCTGCTGCAAAGTCAACACCTTGAATTTTGGTATATCCAGGAATGTG
Source organism: Protopterus annectens (assembly GCF_019279795.1). Taxonomy (NCBI): domain Eukaryota; kingdom Metazoa; phylum Chordata; order Ceratodontiformes; family Protopteridae; genus Protopterus; species Protopterus annectens. The sequence continues at coordinate 1,942,575,163 of NC_056743.1, forward strand.
TTCAAAATAGATAGGTCCAGTATTGGCCTTGTCCTTTCTGGGTACCAAGAACACTCGAGTAAAATCCTTGTCTCTGCTCTTGCTCTGGTACTTGTTGAATGGCCCCCATGTCCATGAGGGATGAGACTTGTTTTTGTGCCTCTGCCCATTGATTTTTTGGCAGATCTGGCCAGCCGTTTACTTTTGGCAGGGTATGGAAATGGAACTTGTAGCCTTGTGACACGATATTTAGAACCCACTTGTCCTGGGTTATGATGTTCCAATTTTGAGAAAAAAGTGCTAATTTTCCCCCTAAGGGTGCTGACAGGAGATAAGTGCTTGGAGCAGGCAGGGGGAAGTCATTGGGACCGTTTCCTGTATGGTTGTGATTTGTCTTCTCCAACTTTGGAGGTAGAAGCACCCCATTGCTTTGACCTGTATGAATCTTGTGCCTGGGATCTGCCTCTAGGGCACCTGGGTCTGCCCCTTTGAGATCTGTCTGACACAAGAAAGGACCAATTCTTTGTTGGCCAGTTTCTACTAAACCTAGGTGGCTGTACTTGTAAAAAATCTTTGACAGTTTGCATAGATTTAGCTTTGTCCTCCATTGTCTTTAACACCTCTTCTGCCTTAACACCAAACAGAGTATCATGCTGTAAAGGTGCATCTAATAATTTATCTTTGACATGATCAGGCAGATTTTGTTCCTTTAACCAAGCATGCCTCCTAATTACAGAACCCGTAACTGCGGCCCTGCAGGAGGCCTCCAAAGAATCAAAACCACATTGCAAAGTATGCTTTCCAACTTGTTCAGCTGCATGCAATAAATCCTGCATTTCCTTGTTTTCTGCACATTCAGAGTTTAACAACATTTTCTGTTTAAGCAATGCCATGACATGTTGCTGATATTTGAGCATATGAAACTGACAGTTTAAGGCCCTTATAGCCAAGGTAGCAGATGTGTAAACCTTTTTTCCCCATCTATCCAGTGCCCTAGAATCTCTGTCAGAGGGGGTAGGGTTTTTTGCAGTGGAAGCCTTAACTCCTTTGGGACCCTGTGAAATAGTTTCTGGGTCTGCAGCAGGGTTTTTAAAAAGGAATTTACGAGAGTCAGGAACCCTATAATATCTGTCAGGCTTAACTGGAGCTGGAGGTAAGGAGTCAGGGGTAAGATTAGACTCTGAAAACACATCTACAATGTCTAACACAGGTGGAATGGCTAGTGGCCTATGTTGGGGTAGTAGAAGGAAATTCCTGAGCCTCTTTTTAGATTCTGAAAAATCTTGGGTCTCCCAATGGAAATGCTCCCTCATGGTATGCAAGGTTTCCCCAAAAGAATAGTCCACTGGAGGAGAAGCTGAAGGTATAGATTCTTCAGCATCAGAATCCTCATAGGGGGAAGAGAATATTCCTGATCAGAAGAGGAATCAGAATAAATGGAAACCTGATCTAAAGATTCATAGTCAGTCTCTTGCCTAGGCTTCTTATCAGGAGGGGGATAGGAACCCCTGATCAAGGTAATCAAGTCTTTGGCCATTTTGAGCATCTGTTTTTTGGGCATAGAGGCCTGACCACGTGGCTCTTGAGTTTGTTTCTTTGCTTTAGAAGGTGCTTTAGTCTTTGCCTTTAAAGCGGAAGTCGGTTTAATGTAAAGATGTTTAGGTCTGAATACACCCTCAGAAACCAGTGCCTGCTCAGTGGCTCCGGACCCATCTGAAGGAATAGTATCCGAGGCTCCAATACTTTGAGTTTCCAGCGGCATGGCCGACTCCACGTGGGAGTCAGTAGTGGCCTGCGACGTCGCGGGCGTCAGGGGCTGCAAAAGCACCTCACTGAGAACTGGCGACTGGCTTAGGAGAAGCTTCGTCGTCCGTTTTGGGCCTCGGTTGTCTATCTCTCTCATTTTCTTTGCATTTTTTGTGAACTCCGGTAGTCGGATGGCTATCCGACGATATTTCTGGATAATTAAACCGGCGTCCAAAATAAAGCAAAATCATGCCGACGTTTAATAGTGCGTTGGTTAAATCTAGCACAAAACCGACAATCAGAAACGTTGTGATCAGGGCCTAGTCAAGTTATACAGTAAGAATGAAAATCCTTATGAGGTATTTGCTTTCCACAAGAAATACAATTATTTACTTTTTCTGACATCGGTCTGGAGTAAGAAAAAAGTTTCCCCAATGGGGTACTTAGCTTTATTGAGGACTTCGGATCTGAAACTCTAACACGAAAATCTCAGGAGTCGGCCGACCGGCACTTGGAACTGCTTCTGCTTCGGGCACCATGCGGCAAGAAAGACTAAAGAAAATGGCGTCAGCCACATCTTTTATACCCCTGACGACCTGATGTCAGGGAAGGGGCAACAGCAGCCGATGCATGACCCAGGACTTTGGCCGACTGAGGGCAACCTGACAGCAGGATTACCAAAATGTAATGACTGCAACAGTGAAACACGAAGAACATCACTAGAGACCGAGGCTGAGGCAGATTCCAGTATGGCAGCAGGGAGAAGGCCTTTAGCAACTAGTTTGGCCTTCCGATCTCCAAGGGCTCTCGGGTTAAAACCAGAACAGATAGCACACTGAGTGGACAAATGTGCCACTCCCAAGCAAATTACACACAGAGTGTGACCATCAGCCGGGGAGAGCTTATGGCCACACTCTGTACATTTTTTGAAGACAGGCTTTGGCTGATCAGCCGTAGTCCTGCACTCAAAGGTACAAACACTACCTATCCAACAAACCACACACAAACACAGGTAGGGGAAGGGCAGGCCTAACTACTACTCCTCTACAAAACCTTTTTTTTTTTTTTTTTAAAACACCGACGACCAAGCAAGACACTACACATGGGGAGAAAATTCACTCAAGCACACCTAGATACCAGAAAAAAATACCACTTACTATCCCTGAGCTCAGAGCAAAGGAGACCATGATGCACACTACTGGTGCGGCAAACGAGATCTGGGGGAAGATAGGAGATGGTAGGGCATTATGGGTAAGGGGAGGAGCTCGGAGCTTGGAACAGATGCTAGAAAAAAAAAGTTGCCTAGCTCGGATCCGATACGTATCCGTATACCCACAGGTTGCAGATAAAATGAAGTGAACTACTTCAGATCATCACATTCAGTACGTTATCTTAGTACTGTGCAGGATTTGCCACTTATTCAGATCATGCACACATTTTACTGACAATACAATACTTTGTTATTGGTCGTATATTACTCTACAGATATACAGATGTAAGAAAGGTAACAGCATTGGTGACAATATTTAAGGCTGTTCCTAGTACTGTATCTGCAGATTCTGTGACTTATGAATAGATTGTCTGTAGAGAAGGGTACTTAAATCATGGCTACCTGCCCTTCGTTTTTTTTGACCTGATATGCCAGTTTGCTTAAATTTATGCCTTTACTGGACAAACACTTGACTATGTTTTTTTTTTCATTTATGCCTTTACTGGACAAACACTTGACTAAGTGTTTTTTTTTTTTTCAAACACTTTTATTTAATTATCACTTGTGACATAGGCAAATTCACATTCATATAAAAGTAATCAAACTATAGTAACATAAACATTATTCTTCACATATATTGCTATATATCATATAACCCAAGCAATATTACATAAAATATTCAATTCTTACTTTTTTAAAACAAGAAACATCCTCATTAAACCATTTACTACATAGCCAATGATATATTTATATAAATGAAAACAAACCACACTGACAATCTTAGTTGCAAGCATTACATAGCTCATTTAACTTCTGCTGCCTTTTAGGCCTCATTCCTCCATTGTATGTATTGTTCCCTCAATTCCTATCTTTTTCTTAGGTAGTTTGCTCCTACCCTTTTCTAAAGATCTCAATCCCAGTTGTTTTACCTCTGTTACTATATTCAGTACTTCCAGTATAGTTGGTTTAGATTTTGGATTTCCATCTTCTAGTAACTGTTTTTTAGCAGCCACCATTAATAGACACAGCAAGGCCTTATGTCTAGGCAATTCCGATTCTGTATCATAGCTCAGAAAAATAATCTTCCTTGTCAGACCAATCTGTCCACCCAGCAACTCAGACAGTGCAGCCCGCAGGGAATCCTTAAAGTCCGCCAACTCACTGCACTCCCAGAAAATATGTTCCCAATTACCTCTTTCTTCCCATTCACTCCTCCAACATTTACTGTCTACCTCAGGAAAAATTCTCTGCAGTCTACTTGGGGGTATAAAAATATCTATGTAAACATTTCCAGGCAAAAATCCTAAATCTTCTGGATTTTGTTGCATATTTGGGAGACATACATACATCCTCTCATTGTTTCTTTGCGAATTGCTTATCCAGTCTCTCTTCCCAATCCTTTCTAACCTCCTCTGATAGATTGGTATGGTTACTGTGCAATACTTTACATGCTTCACTAATTATTCCTTTTTTAATGACAGCTTCTGTTCTAGAGTCTATTAAAAATTCTACCAGTAATGGTCTTTCATTTACGACTCCCAATTTCCTTCTGTTTGCATACGCTTTGATATCAAGCCCTGATAGGGAAGGCAATCTCTAACCTGCAGTCCAAATAAATTCTTGGTGTCTTCACATTATATCCTCTTTCCCTCTCTAGTTATTCCCTCTCTAGTTATTTGCTCCCAATACCTTAGTTCCTTTAAGTGCTATTTTATTTTCTAAATGTTAAGTTTAGGTGATCCTTGCAAAATAAAGGGTTAGTTGAGGTTGACATCAACCTGAGGCTTGTGTCATAAGATGATTAAATATACCACATTTGAAGAAATCTGGGGTCAGGTTTTAGTTAGACCGTGGGGCAGCACGTTCAGGGTATACAAAGTCAGAATTCTGAAGACCTTACTTTGAACAGGGAGGTGGGACTGAGGACTGGAATGTGCTGTCACACGCCCCTGTTGTCTTCTGGACTAGTAGCAATGTTAATTCAGTTTAGAAGAGGCAGTGTGTAGCAAGGGAATGCATCACAAAGCAGGCATCCAAACAGAGCTCTTCCAATCTTAGTTCATTCAGCAGATGCAGTTGAAATGAGTGGAGAAGAGGATGGGCATATTCTTCCAGCTCAGTTGTTTGTCTCTGTGGTGTGTGCCAGCTGACACCATACTGAAAGTGCGTGAAACCAATACTACGAGTCCCAACATATTCAAAATTAAATTATTTCTTTTTAAAATCATTTTTGCAGCCCCCATTCAGAACCAACTCCAATAGCAATATATACACCGGAGTATGGGGAATGCTCCAAAATACCCAGTTGGCAATTTCCGCTGTTCCAAGGATCACTGTTACTGTCCTTGGACTTCCAACAGGTCCTAGTTGGAATTATGTGTACATTGCTGTAGATCTTGCAGAGGTACAAGTACATAAACTTAGTGCAACATGCACAATATGGCTGCCAAAGAATATAGAGTATGAAATAACACCTCCAATCCAAGCATGGGAATGAAAGAGATAAAGATTCTGCTGAACTGAATATAGCAGAAAAAGAAATCCAGCATTTATGTACTGCATAATGCTTCCTTATGGGTAACAGGTAAGGTACATACACATCTTTGCCTACCCGTAGCCAGTAAACATCTTTACTGACTTTGTTAGAAACTGAACATACTGTAAATTTTCCTTTGATATTAGTACTTAGTAAAACTATCACATAAGTGTTATCTGAAACTACTGTTGGAAATTTATTATACCCGACTATATATATAAATTTTGTGATTAGACAGTTCACATATTAATAAATCCAAAGTAAGAAAAAAAAGATATTTGGTTAGTTAATGCTAGAATTACTTGTGTGCATGCAGACAGCATGAATCCTAATGCTGGGGTGGGGGTGAGGGTGCAGATAAAGCTGGAAAAATAGACAGCAAATGAGATAACTGGAAAGCTCAAATTTTATGCTGCTACAAGAATTCGCCTTGAAAAAAAGTGCTGATGTAATGTAAAGGCAGGGGGGGGGTGTAAATCCCAGGAAGACCAAGGAAGGAATTGGCTGTAATTAATAACCAATCTTATAGCTAGTATACAGCAAAGTAAGAAAGGCCTGTGTCTGAAACCGGTAGAATTTTGTGTTCCACTGCAAAGTGGTGTACACTACAGAGGAGCAGATGCCATTTTCTTTTGTACACAGCACTGAGGAGGGCACACTTGGAGTGCTGTGTACATTTAAAACTAGGAAACAAGAACTGCTCTTTCTTTTGACTGCAGAGCAGACAGAACCACCAAACTGTTTAGTACAGAGAAAGGCAAAGCTAAAATTTCCAAGCATAACTGACTCTCCGGCTGACACAGACATCCTCCAAAAGGGCCTTACTGAGACGGACACCTGGTGTCAAAGTCATGGCCTCAAGTTAAATGCCAAAAAATGCATAGTCATCCTTTTTGGGGAAAAACAAAACACCCACGAATTACCACATAGGTGGCAGCCCCCTTAATACAGAAGAGGTAATAAGAGATCTGGGAACCCAGGTAGATAGTAATCTCTCCTTTGACAATCATATTGCCAAAGTAGTTAGGAAATCCTTCTATGTGGCCCTTCTTAATTACTAAAGGGTTCGCATCTAGAAATAAAGAGGTTATAGTGCCCCTCTACTCATCACTCATCAGACCCATCATAGAGTACAATGCCTCACTTGGGTTGTACCTCACAAGACACTTCCAACAGCTGGAGAGACCACAAAAGTACCTCACCAAGAGGATTACTGGCCTCAAACATATGTCCTATGCAGCCCGACTGAAAAAACTCTGGCTGTACTCAGTGGCATATCGCTTACTCAGAGGTGATCTCTGCCTGACTTACAAAGCCATGTCCAACTCAGAATTGATGGACATGCTCCACCTAAAGAAATCCAAGTCACTGTGAGCCACGCGCTCTAGTGAACTAAACCTCGCCACAACAATAAATAGAAAATGCTGGAGGGATAGATTCCTGTCACAGACTCCCCATGCTTTGGGACAAAATTCCAAACTATATTAGGCAGAGCCCCTCACTAACACTGTTCAAGAGAAACCTTGACGAGTGGATGGGTAACAGGGATTACTTCACTGGCTCGGCTCAACAGAGGATCAGTTAATTAAACAATGGGTCAGCGAAAGCAGACACACTCTGGCTAGGCTTATAAATGAATTGTATCATGTAATAATGTGTCAACCATATTCAAACATTCAAGAAAAAAAAGTGCTGTGTGCTTTCATCAAAATAAATAATGCAGTCCAGTCTAACTGCAGTGGAACAACGGTTAGCGTTGTCACCTCACAGCAAGAGGATCTTCGGTTCAATTCTCTGCTGGAGCATCTTCTGTACAGGGTCTGCATGTCCTCCCAATGGTCGAGTGAGTCTTAAAGACATGCAGGTAGGTGCATGTGTGTGTGGGCACGTGCATGTGCCTTCTGTGAAGGTTAGGCAGAGGGCTGTCAACTCGAGACCATAAAAACTCCACTGCCGATTAATGTGCGGACCGGTGAGCAGCTGTGGCCTAACTGGCAAAAGTTGAAAGACATTGCTAGTCTAAGATGTAGAACAGAAATAAAGCAACAAAAGTACAGTTTTGTACCTACCATAAATGTAGATGTTCGAGTGTTCACACTGCTGCAGTCATCACACTTGGGTTATCCTGCTGTCAGGCGGTCCCACAGTTGGCCAGAGTTCCAAAGTCTTGGTCCGGCGTCGGTTGCTGTCGCTTCTTCCCTGACGTCAGTGCGTCAGGGGTATACAAGATGCATCCGATGCCATTTTCTTCAGTTTTTCTTGCCCCAGAAGTCAGGTGCCCCAAACAGGTAGGCAATATATATTGCTAATGGAAAATATACATATAAAATAAAAGCAATACCTTCAGTTACAAGCAAATACACCACAAAGGTTGTATAGGATAGAAAGGTCTAGATAAGTCCAGCTAGTTCAGCGGGGATGGAGGGAGGGTAACCTGGACTGCAGCAGTGTGAACACTCGAACATCTACATTTATGGTATGTACAAAACTGTACTATGTTCATCGTGTTACACTGCTGCAGTCATCACACTTGGGTAGAATCCCAAAGCTAAGGTTGGGTGGCTGGTCTATAAAGAGTTAGGATTGGCTATAAGGCCCTGCAGAACTGCAGTGGCAAATCCTGCTCTGGATTTAGAGTAAAGAGGCACGTGGTAGTGCTTAGTAAAGGTGTGCACTGAACTCCCAAGTTGCAGCCTCCAAAATTTCTGGTAGGTACTCCTCTGAGAAAGGCTGTTGAAGTGGCTGTTGCCCTGGTGGAATGTGGCCTAATGGTATTTGGGACTGATTTTCCATGTTATGTGTAGCAGTAACGAATACAGTGTCCTATCCATTTGGATATAGTCTGCTTTGAGATAGCCTTGCCCTGTGATCCTGCAGCATATGCTACAAACAGTTGCTCGGTTTTCCTGAAAGCTTTTGTTTTGTCCAAGTAGAAGCGTAGCTGCCTGTGTATGTCCAAAGAATGCAGAAGTTTCTCCCCTTTATTCTGGGGGTTTGGATAAAAAGTTGGCAAATGGATGGTTTGGTTAAGAGCCACACTAGATATCACCTTTGGCATAAAGGTAGGGTTTGTCCTTAAAGAAACCCTGTCCTGATGAAAAATTATGAAAGGTTCCACTGCCATTAATGCCTGTAGCTCTGAGACTCTTTGTGCTGAAGTTATTGCCAGGAGCAGAGCTGTTTTCCATGATAAGAATTTTAGATCGGCTGTATTGGCTGGCTCAAAAGGTGGTAGGGTCAGTTTTTCCAAAACGAAATTGAGGTCCCAAGTTGGTGTTGGTGCTCTCCGGGGCGGTGTTATGTTTTTAGCTCCTCTGAGGTACTGCTTTAGCAAGGGAGAGAATAAAGGAGGATCCATGTTGTAATGTGCTGAAATGGCAGAGGCGTGGATCTTAATTGATGAGAAGGATAGGCCTCTGTCCAGCATCTCAGTTAAGTAAAATCTGAGGAATGTTTGGAACAATAGGGTCAAGGCTTTGAGCCTGGTTCCAGGCACAGAATCTCTTCCATTTTTGTGAGTAAGCTTTCCTGGTGTTCGGCCTCCTGGCCTCCAAAATGACATCCATAACAGCTTTAGAGAGAGGTGTTTCCTGTTTGACTAATGTATCTGCCATGCAGCCAGGTTTAGGGTTTTGAGCTGGCAGTGCAGGATCTGATTGTTTTGTTGAGTCAGAAGGTGTGGAATTTGAGGCAAAATCCATGGTGGGCCTTGAGCCAAGTTCCTTAAGATAGGGTACCAGTGCTGGCATGGCCAGTCCGGAGCAATCAGGATCATCTGTGGTTTTTCTTGTCTGGCTTTTAGGAGTACCTTTGAAAGGAGAGGCAGTGGCGAGAAGGCATAAACTTTTAGGTTTTTCCAGCTGAACAGAAGAGCATCCACTTTCCATGCTTGTTTGAGATAAGTCCTTGTGCAGAATTTTTGTAGTTGGCAATTCAGTGGGGAGGCAAAAAGATCTATGTCTGGGCATCCCCATTTTTGTGTTACCATGCTGAAGATTTGTGGATTCAATTTCCATTCGTGAGGGTCCATGATATTTCTGCTTAGATCGTCTGCCAGAGTATTTTTCTTTCCTGGTAGGAATTGTGCTTGCAGGTGAATTTGATACGCTAGAGCTGTGTTCCACAAGGTCATGGCTTGCCTGCATAGGGGATAAGAATGAGTGAACCCTTGCTTATGTACCACATAACTGTGGTGTTGTCTGTCTTTAGTAATAATTGCCCTGGATGCAGAAGATCCTTGAAAGCTGTTCGGGCCTTTTGAACAGCCAACATCTCTTTTTGATTGATGTGAAGATGCATCTGGTCTGTGGTCCACTTGTCCTGAATGCATTTTCCTGCCATGTGTGCTCCCCAGGCGTAATCCGAAGCATCTGTTGTTAGAGTTTGCCTGGCTGTGGGTTGGGTAAAAGGCTGACCCTTGTTTAAGTGACATGTCTGTGCCCATCATCGAAACTCCTGTTGTAGGCAGGGAATCATTGGTATTACTGCTTCTAAACTATGAGAGTGTTGAGTCCAAACACTTTTTAGGTACCATTGTAATTTCCTCATATGCAGTCTGGCATATGGTATTAGTAGTATGCAGGATGCCATGAATCCCAGGGCCTGCAGAATTTTTCTTGCAGGGAGATGGGACTTTTTTGCCAGTAATTGAAAATAATGTGTTAGTTGAACTTGTTTGTCTGGCGTGAGGTAAGCCACCTGGGCCATTGTATTTAAGCTAGCACCCAGGAATATAATCTGTTGCGAGGGCACTAGTTTTGACTTCTTTTCGTTTACTGTGTACCCTAGAGAAATTAGCAACCTTTTTACAAACGCCAGATGCTGTAGAAGAATGTCCTTTGTCTCTGCTTGAATGAGGCAGTCGTCCAGGTATGGATATATTTGAATTTCCTTTTGTCTGCAAAATGCAATTACTGGTGCCAGGCACTTTGTGAAGACCCTGGGCACACTAGATAAGCCAAAGGGCAGTGCAGAGAATTGGTAGTGCATTGTACCAGCTTTGAATCGGAGGCATCTTCTGCAATTTTGTCGGATAGGGACATTCAGGTATGCCTCTTTGAGGTCCAGAATAACAAGCCAAGCCTTCTTGCCCAGCATGGGCAGAAGCTGCTGTAATGTCAACATTTTGAATTTTGGAATATCCAGGTAAGTATTCAGAATTGAAAGGTCTAGTATGGGCCTCCAGGCCTTGTCCTTTCTGGGGACCAGAAAGAGTCTTGAGTAAAATCCTTGTCCTTGTTCTTGTTGTGGTACTTTTTGAATAGCTCTCATGTGCATGAGGGCTGAAATTTGTTTTTGTGCCTCTGCCCATTGATTTTGTGGCAGGTCTGGCATTCCTTTTAGCCTTGGTAAAGTATGAAAGTGGAACCTGTAACCTTGAGACACAATATTCAGAACCCATTTGTCTTGGGTGATTGTTTGCCAGTTTTGAGAAAAAAGTGCTAGTTTTCCCCCTAAGGGGGCTTTCAAAAGGGACGTGCTTGGCATACGAAGGGGAAACTCATTTGTGACTGTTTCCTGTAAGGTTGAGACTTGTCCTCACCTCCTTTTGGGGTTGAGGTGCCCCACTTTCATTGTCTGTTAGAGCCTTGGGGTTGAGATCTGCCTCTTGGGCATCTGTAACTTCCTCTCTGTGGCCTGTCTGACACTGGAAAGGACCAATTCTTTGTTGGTCAATTTCTGCTAAACCGATGTGGCTGTACCTGTAAGAAATCCTTGACTATTTGCACAGATTTAGCTTTATCCTCCATTTTCTTTAACACCTCTTCTGCCTTAACACCAAACGACGAGGTATCATGCTGTAAAGGAGCATCCAATAATTTTGCCTTAACATGATCAGGTAAACTCTGTTCTTTTAACCAAGCATGTCTTCGAATCACAGAACCTGTAACTGCGGCTCTACAAGAGGCCTCTAAAGCATCAAAACCACATTGCAGAGTATGTTTTCCCACCTGTTCAACTGCATGCAATAAATCCTGCATTTCTTTACAATCATGAGCTTCTGAGCTTGCAAGCATTTTCTGTTTTAACTGAGCCATTAAATATTGTTGGTACTTAAGCATGTGAAACTGGCAATTTAAAGCTCTTACTGCTAAAGTTGCAGAAGTGTACACTTTCTTCCCCCATCTATCCAAAGCTCTGGAATCTCTGTCAGAGGGTACTGGATTTTTTGCAATGGAAGCCTTAACCCCTTTTGGACCCTGGGAAATAGTTTCTGGATCCGCAGAAGGGTTTTTGTAAAGAAACTTGTGAGAGTCAGGGACTCTACAATACCTGTCTGGCTTGGCTGGATCAGGGGGCAAAGAATCAGAAGATAAGCTAGATTCAGAGAACACATCATCCACAATGTCTAGCACAGGCTGAATAGCCAGCGGCCTGTTCTGGGGCAATAAAAGGAAATCCCTGAGCCTTTTCTTGGATTCTGAGTAATCCTGACTTTCCCAATGGAAATGCTCCCTCATGGTATGCAAAGTTTCCCCAAAAGAATAATCCTCAGGAGGAGAGGCTGAAGGGATAGATTCCTCAGCATCAAAGTCCTCATAGGGGGGTAGAGAGTATCCCTGGTGTGAAGAGGAATTAGAGGAAATGGAAACCTGATCAGAGGAATCATAGTCTGTATCCTGCCTAGGCCTTTTCACAGGAGGGGGATGGGAACCCCTGATTAGAGTAATGAGGTCTTCGGCCATTTTAAGCATCTGTTTCTTAGGCATGGAGGACTGTCCAGGAGAATGCTGTACTTGTTTCTTTGTCTTTAATGGTACCTTTGTCTTGGCTGTTGTTTTAATGGTAAGTTGTGAAGGTCTGAAAACACCCTCAGAAGCCGATGCCTGCTCAGCGGCTCCGGACCCATCTGAGGGATTAGTTTCCGTAGGCCCAATACCTTGAGTTTCCAGAGGCCTAGTTGTCTCCATGTGGGAGTCGGAAGCGGCCTGTGGCTCTGAAGTAGCGGGTGTCAGGGGCTGTGAAAGCGCCTCACTGAGAACCGGCGAATGGCCTAGAAGAGGTTTCGTCGTCAGTTTTGGACCTCGGATGCCTGTCTTTATCCTTGTCTTTGCGTTTTTTTGGTATTGAGGACGCCGGTTGATCCGACGGCATAGTATAATTGAACCTTCGGCCAAAGTAGTGCAAAGCAAAATCAAAACGTCTTTTTATAGTGCGTTTGTTAAATCTAGCACAAAACTGACAACTAGTGACGTTGTGATCAGGGCCTAGGCATGGAATACAGTAAGAGTGGAAGTCCTTATGAGGTATTTGCTTCCCACAAGAAATACAATTATTAACTTTTTCTGACATCGGTCCGAGGCAAGAAAAAAGTTTCCCCAGCGGGGTACTTAGCTTTACTGAAGACTTCGGATCTGAAATTCGACTTCGAAAATCTCAGGAGTCGGCCGACCGGCACTTACGAACTGTTTCTGCTTCGGGCACCGCACAGCAAGAAAGACTGAAGAAAATGACATCGGATGCATCTTATAGACCCCCTGGCGCACTGACGTCAGGGAAGAAGCGACAGCAACCGACGCCTGACCAAGACTTTGGAACTCTGGCCGACTGCGGGACCGCCTGACGGCAGGATAACCCAAGTGTGATGACTGCAGCAGTGTAACACAATGAACATCTGGAAATATCTGAATTCCTCAGTCATCATTTACTCACTGCATACACAAAGCTGACCATATTTCACACAACCTCAACATTCAGCTCCTGTGTTCTCTCTGAATCTGTTTATATGCATAACACACTTATGGTATTCTTCAGTCCTCGTTTACCATGCAATAAAACTTCTGGAACAATTCATTTCAAGTGCATCACTATTCATTTATATTTAAAGTTCAAAATAAAATGTATGGTCTCAACAGTTTTCTCCACAATCTATCTCAGAAAGAAAATGTCAGTCATTTTGTATTACTAAACTGTGGCAGCATTAAATTAGTACAAACTACTTCAGAATAGTCTAGGACTACTAACTTGTTCTTGGTACTTACCAGCGAACAGGAACTGCTTTATTATCCAAGATGACCTGGGCTGTGCTCCAGCTAAAACGAACAAACTGGGGATAGCCAAACACTGGGTCCAAATATTTTGCTAGCCATTCTTTTGTTTTTGGATCTGGAAAGAATAGTGATCCACACATATAACAATTTTTTGTTGTTACAGAACTTTAAAATATCTCCAGTGTATACATTCAACATATTACTCTACACCAACATATTTTTATTTTACGTCAACTTAAGCGTCCCACCCAGTACCTATCCAACTGAACTTAATCTAAAGCGTGTGGTTTACTAAATGGATGTTTATGTACATTAATAGGGCAAACATCTTCCTATTACATTCTTCTAAATTCTTAACAAAGCTCTCCTGTTCTATGCTCCCTCACCTCTTGCATTTATATGTCTTCAAAATATTTCAAATACATATTTTCAGCAACTCCCAGTTATAACACACCACTTTTCTCCAATTTAATTCCAATTACAGCAATCCAAGTGAAAAGATAAAAGCAAGAACAACAGCTGTAAGAGCCATCAAAGGAATAAAGTGCTTATATACAAGAAATGTTTTTCAAAATGGAGATAAGATTGTCTTGAAGACAGCTGATACATGGTCCTTCAGCATCAGCCTATCATCAACAATCATGAAAAGATGCTACTTAGAAAATGCAAATTCCAAATGACATTTCTTAAAATAAAAGAAAGGTGTGTGTGTGTGTGTGTGTGTGTGTGTGTGTGTGTGTGTGTGTGTGTGTGTGTGTGTGTGTGTATAGGGGGGTTAATGTGTAATGTATGATTATTGCCTTTTCTTTGCTGGGTTAAATTTTAAGTCATTCAAGGTCATACATTCTAAAACAGTATCCAGGCAGACAACAGCGATGAAGTGTTGCAGTGGCACCTAACAATAACGGAGAGGCATAGATAAATACTATCAGCATCAGTTATGAAAGCTACTTATGACCTCCTGCAGGAGCAAACATATACGGCAAATGAAATGGCACAAAAGCAGACTCCGTCATGTGCTTTAATCCAATACCAAACTGACAAAAGCTCAAATATGTCATGAGATGTTAAGTAGGAACACACAAATGTCTAAACCACTTTCTGATAAACAAAATATATTTTCCAAATTGACAAATCCAAGAATGGTTCCTTCAGTATGTGACATTAATAGAACCTGCTGGAGGGACAGATTAGTCTCCCAAAGGTTACCACACCTTTGGAACAGACTCCCACATCAGGTCAAACAGAGCGCCTCATTGGCCCTCTTCAAACACAATCTGGACGATTGGGTGGGTAACCGTAAATTCACCCAGGGGGTTCCACCTGTGTCGCTCATGGACAGGGGCAATAGGTGCTGATCATGGAACTAAGGGTAGAACATAGCTAGCCTTGTAAGGGTCCTAGGGCCATTAGCCAAGTAACTTCCTATGATCCTACAAGTAATGGAGTAATACAAACCTCTTTCTGAATGGAATGACACCCATCCACCCCCTTTTCCAGAATGTAAAGCAAATAACTGGACTCAGAATTAAAGGATAACCAGCCAAGAGACCCTGGGTTCCAGATCACAACAGGCTTGTCAAACAGATGAAACCACCTCCATGATCTCTTCATACTTAACAAAAGACTGCCCAACAAAAAATCGATTTATTCACACAAGGACCACTGCAAAGTACGATGGATCTTGAAGAAGGGTGCTGCCTGATCTTGGCAACTTTATCCACCAAATGTGAGCAAAATTCTCACATTAATACGCAAGAAGAAAAACCACACTCAGTTGCAGTGTACTCACCACCTGGAAAAGCCTCGCTGGGCAGTTAGATGCAACAGAGATTTTGACAAACAAGAAAGTTGCCTTCTGTTGTGAGACTTCTGTTCCGTATGCTATACAATGAGCATGCCAGCAAAGTCAGTCTTCTAAAACACAAGTTGTCCTTCATCTGTGCTGTAGTCACTGCTTCAGCTGACACACCCTAATAAGCTCAGTCACATCATGGTTCTTGAGAAGTCATCTGACTAGGGCACACATGCCCTGGAGCTACTCGACCCAGAGTACTACTTCCTTCTGCATTATGGGTTGTAGCTAGGGGTCACTAGCACTGATTTCCTTAAGGAGCTGGCCTGATAGGACAGTGCTAGAGATCTTACATAGAAACCATTCTCATACTAGCTCAGAATCTGTGGACAAGCTGTCTGCATACTGTACAAGTTTCTCTATTTGTGTATTTGTAACAGTATCCTCAGACGGTACTATACTCTGCATGTTTGTACTGCATGCCTGCAACAGTATATCCTCAGACAGTTCTATATTCTGCAAGTTTGTACTACATGTCTACAACAGTATATCCTCAGTTGGTACTATATACAACAGTATATCCTCAGATGGTACTATTACTCTGCATGTTTGTACTACATGCCTACAACAGTATATCCGCAGATGGTACTATACTCTGCATGCTTGTACTGCATGCCTACAACAGTATATCCTCAGATGGTACTATACTCTGCAGGTTTGCACTGCATGTCTGCAACAGTATATCCTCAGATGGTACTATACTCTGCAGGTTTGTACTCCATGCCTACAACAGTATATCCTCAGATGGTACTATACTCTGCAGGTTTGCACTGCATGTCTGCAACAGTATATCCACAGATGGTACTATACTCTGCAGGTTTGCACTGCATGTCTCCAACAGTATATCCTCAGATGGCACTATACTCCGCAGGTTTGCACTGCATGCCTACAACAGTATATCCTCAGATGGTACTATACTCTGCATGTTTGTACTGCATGCCTACAACAGTATATCCGCAGATGGTACTATACTCTGCATGTTTGTACTGCATGTCTGCAACAGTATATCCTCAGATGGTACTATACTCTGCATGTTTGTACTCCATGCCTACAACAGTATATCCGCAGATGGTACTATACTCTGCAGGTTTGTACCGCATGCCTACAACAGTATATCCTCAGATGGTACTATACTCTGCAGGTTTGCACTGCATGTCTGCAACAGTATATCCTCAGATGGTGCTATACTCTGCAGGTTTGCACTGCATGCCTACAACAGTATATCCTCAGATGATCCTATACTCTGCATGTTTGCACTGCATGCCTACAACAGTATATCCGCAGATGGTACTATACTCTGCAGGTTTGCATTGCATGCCTACAACAGTATATCCTCAGATGATCCTATACTCTGCATGTTTGCACTGCATGCCTACAACAGTATCTCCGCAGATGGTACTATACTCTGCAGGTTTGTACTGCATGCCTACAACAGTATATCCTCAGTTGGTACTATATACAACAGTATATCCTCAGATGGTACTATACTCTGCAGGTTTGTACTGCATGCCTACAACAGTATATCCTCAGATGGTACTATACTCTGCAGGTTTGTACTGCATGCCTACAACAGTATATCCGCAGATGGTACTATACTCTGCAGTTTTGTACTGCATGCCTACAACAGTATATCCTCAGATGATACTATACTCTGCAGGCTTATACTGTATGTCTATTGAGTCTGAAGTTGGTATTTATGCATTTTGCTAGGATTGTGGCTGAGAAGGGTCTTTGGACCAGTCCACCTTCCCGATTAACAAACGTTAAATAAAATAAAAAAAAAATAAAATAAACTGTTTCCACCTCAAGGTCTGCAGTTGCAATAGCAAGCTGAAAGACCAAGTCTAGCGAGTGTCCTCAAATGTGGGTGGCAGCAGTAACTACATGACTGAAGCAAAAACTATAAAATATGAGATACTTTAATTACATTTACATTTGTATCATTTGCTAATTGGGTAAGGGGGCTGGACCACTGAATCTTTCAGTCACAACCCAAGGCATTGAATATACATTAACACTTTAGTGTAGATAATTAACCATCATTTTTTGAGATGTGGGAATACCAAATTATCTAGACAAAACCAACAGACATATGGGGAAAACATACAAATTTCTGACAGTGGCCAAACCTAGGACTGAACAATGTAGACTAACGCCGTGACATGGACCTTATCACAAAGTCACTGTGCTGCCCAAATAGGTCCACAGTAAATTTGCTACTTTCATTGTCAACTCGAGCAATAAGGCACACTTCAGCAAGCGTCCTAAAGGACTATGCACCAAGTTACTGGGGAAGTTAAAGTATAGCTGTTTTAAGAACTGACCACAAATGTACATATTTTAGTAGCTGCACTGCTGCAGTCTTCAATATTTGGATATTTTACCATGCAGGTAGCCCGCGGCTGGCCAGTCCTCCAAAACTCTTCCCTCCCCACATAGGCTCCGGCCAACTTCCAGTGTAAAGGCATCAGTAGTACAAAGTGTGTATCGGCTGATGCCATCTTTGGATCTTCCTTGTCCCAGTACAGAACTACAGCAGCAGTCCCCTAACCCTACAGCACAGCGGACCAGGTCATAGCTTCAGCGTCAAACTCGTCCACTCCAAGGTACCTCAGTCCTGAAGCTCCAGGGAGAATGGTTCATGAAAACACGAATGAGTGTCTGCTTTGACATAAAGTAGAGGATGAAAGGATAGGGTTGCCATCCCAACCCCATGAAAGACAAGCGAACATAGGGGAAGTGTGGGAGGGAACCTAAACTTCAACAGTGTTCTGAACTTCAACAGTGATCTACTCAAAGGCAATTTCCTAACACACCTGTACCATGTTCAACATAAGATTCACTGTTGCAGCCTTCATTCTTTGGAAGATTACCAAAGCAGTGAGTAGGAAGGAGGTGGACGTACGCTTTAAAAATCAGTCCTTGCAGGACAGTGGAGGCAAATCCTGCTCTTAGTCTAGATGCCACCCCCAAGTCATAATGCTTTGAAAAGGTGTATGCAGAGGGCTAGGTTGCTGCTTCTAGGATGGCCTGAGAAGAAAATCCCCTAAAGAATACAGTGGTGACAGCCCTAGCTCTACTAGTGTGTGCCCGTTTGTGGCCCAGTACGTCTTTCTTATGATAGTGATAACAAAAGGCAATGCAGTTTCCCAGCACTTGGAAAGGGTTTGTTTGTTTTTTAGGCATACTTTCCTTTCATTTTACAATTTAGCTGGACAGTTTTCCTGAATTCACTTATTCTATGCAAGTAAAATCTCAGCAGTCTCTGTACATCAAGGGAATTCAGGGTTCTCCCTTCGGAATTCTACGGCCTAGGAAAAAACAATGGAATGGTCTGATTCAACATCAGTAAGCTTCTAGAGTCAGGGGAGCTAGGAACAGACAAAGTGGCTAATCCACTTGCCTCCAGGAGCTGGTCCACCAGCCTCAAAACATCAGATTCCATGAGGCTCTTGGTAGAATGGACTGAAGAGACCAATGTGAGATCAGGGTTTTTTCAAGAAGAGGTTTGGAGGTTGGTCTGGAAAAGGGTCTAATGATGGTAAGTATCTTGCGTGGGGGCCCATCTTGAAATGAAAACTCCTCCGGTCCCAAAACAGCTGGAACCAAGGAGTGAGAAGGAAGGCACCAAAATCATTTTGTCATAACAGTAGTGGGTGCCAAAATCATCAGTGCAGAGACCAGCACCGGGGGTGGAAGCAGTTTCACAGTAGGTTGCACTGAAACTGTGGGAAGCAGGGAAGTTTTAGTAATTTTAATTGGTGGTGCCGAAGAGACTGTTGGAACCAACTGGCTCCTCTTCTTGGATCCTACATGTTTAGATAAGGAGGAAGAAGAAGGGGAGCTAATGTCAGTTTTAGATTTGTTACACACAGATATGGCCTCAAAGCTACATTTAATAAGGCCCTTTAAAACCAGTTTGTTTTTTTCTTTCCACAAGGGCCCAGTGACTGAAACCATGGCAAATAGCACAGTCTTCTTGAAGGTGCACCAGGCCCAAACACCAGACGCACACAGAGTGCCCATCAGAATTTGGTAATTTCCGATCACACTTCTGACATCTCTTGAAGCCAGAAGTACCCTTATCCTTCTCAGCCATGTCAAAGGGGAGACACACACTCACAAACATAAGTTGGAAAGAAGGGAAGGGAAGATGAGTTTCATTTTTTATTTATTTATTTTTTTTTTTAAGATAGCTAGGAAGAAACGTACCAACAATGCTATAGAAGGTTTACTGTACCGGTAATTAAAAAAGATAGAAAAAGTACCAACAATGGTACTAACAGTATACCGTAAAGATAAAGAAGAGAAGCAAAAGAGAGGGGGAACTACCAACGATAGCATTTAGAAGAAAAACACTATTTGTGTTAAAGGAAGAGTCTATAGAGGAGCTGGGTATGCAAAAATGGATAAGGAAAAACTAACAAAGGTTTTTGAAGAAAGAACACTTACAGTTTTGATGAAATAAGTTTGTTTGAGAGCCAGCAGTAAAAATGCATCTGGCACAAAGCGGCAACTGAGATCTGAGGTAATCCTGAGAGGAGCATTATGCATAAGGTTAAACTCGAGAGTTTTTGGAAGGTGCGAGCTGGAATAATGGCCAAGTTGGTTTCCGAGATATGGAACCAAACCCACAGTCAAGGATTAAGTGAAGAGTGACGTCAGATTAAAACTTATAAACTCATCTAGCTTTTCCCCTGTATCATTCCATAAGTTACTTAGTTGGTCTTTGTGTGGTTGGAGTATTCTTGGTCACCATGGCTTATGTAACCACAAAAATGTTGTTAAATTATATGATAAATAAAAGAACAAGAAATATTTATATTTGCTTGTTTACTGGGATAAAGCACTGATCCATATGGTCCTGCTCCGGACTCAGCCAGGCAAAATTGTCGGGTCTAGTGACCTGTTCAGCATCACACAGTAGGCAAATCTGGACTACAGGAAGCAGCTCATTAATGGCTCATACCCTTAATCCTTTATGCTTAATACTACCTACCATTAATGGCTCATACCCTTAATACTTTATGCTTAATACTACCTACCATTAATGGCTCATACCCTTAATCCTTTATGCTTAATACTACCTACCATTAATGGCTCATACCCTTAATCCTTTATGCTTAATACTACCTACCATTAATGGCTCATACCCTTAATCCTTTATGCTTAATACTACCTACCATTAATGGCTCATACCCTTAATCCTTTATGCTTAATACTACCTACCATTAATGGCTCATACCCTTAATCCTTTATGCTTAATACTACCTACCATTAATGGCTCATACCCTTAATCCTTTATGCTTAATACTACCTACCATTAATGGCTCATACCCTTAATCCTTTATGCTTAATACTACCTACCATACAGCATCAATTACTTTTATTATACATGACATATCTTTCAGTTGCTTTCTGATAATATACATATCATTCTTTCTTACTTCCCTTATTATATTATGAAATCTTTTGTGTAAAATGTTCAAAACTACTACTACCCAACATGATTGATTTCTTTCTCTCTTCTCCAGATAAGGTTAGTGGTCCCTATATGTATTTCTTCATCTGTTGCCCCTTCCCCCATCTATTCATTCTATAAATCATTTTTTTAATCATTCCTTAATTTCCTTATAAAAAGGATATCTTATTCCATTTGGCCCTAGTGCGCTTCTTTCATTTATTTCTTTTAACACATTTCTAGATTACTGCAAACTGTTTCTGTTCTTTACTCAACTGTTTAACGTACTATGCATTACGCTCCTGTACACCATCCTCTATGTGTATTTTTAACATACTTTTCCACAATATTCATAGTTTTTTCTTATTCTGTCACCCTTTTTACAATACTTTTCATCACTCTACTCATATCTGACATAATTCTTTAACAGCTTCTCTTTATAACTGCCAATTAACATTCCATATTCGTTATATTTTCCCCTCTTTTTTTACTTGCGTATACACTATTTATATTCTTCTTTAAAAAGTTAATCCACCACCGGGACATGAAATGTTCTGATACTACTGCCTTACTGAAGGAATTAAGATTTTGCATGTAATTATAAATCACATATCAAAAGTTTTCTAAGGGTGAAATGTACACCAGTACAATTGTCTGTGTTACATTCATGCAAGGCAGTGAGGGAAAGGTGAACTCTTAAGAGGTAACAAATGTATGTTTAAATATGGATATAATATTCACCACACTGAATGGAACGGTGCTTTGTACTATCAGTTATCATGGAATCCATGTCCCCAAAATGAAAATGCGATTTGAGTCATCCCTAATACTTCACAGTTCCTTTTTGGCCCAAATAACACTCAGTAAAATGTCAAATTTTAAGGTCTTTCACCATTAATGAAAGATAAATTTCCCATTTCCCATTCCCCATTTCACACTTTGTTGTGATCTAGTATTTGCTTCAGCTCTTGTACTGAGCAACAAACCTCCAAGAAATGCCTCTTACTGTCCATTCGGACATCAGCTGTCCTATCTGCACCTTCAATTATTTTCTTATTTGCACATTTAAATTCATGCCACACATTTGTTCCATGTTGCAAAGAAACAGACTTTGCCATAAAACATGGCCATGTTCCTAAATTAATAAGCATTTTTATTTCATTCAAAGTAAACCCCAAAAGAGAAACCATTCCAGCCTGTATAACATACTATTAACAGGCTTCCTTTTTTGTTTAACGTTCTTACCACAGGATGGCGTTTTAATCTGGAAAACAAAAGACAATTGCTTTAGTACTCGCTGCGTTTATCCAAAATCTGACTCTAATAAAGCACTACTATCATCTGGCTTGTCTTAATATTTTCTACAAGAACTGTATCTGACAATACATTTTCTGTGACCGTTTTAATCTAGTCTCAACAATTCCAACCTCTGTCACAGAAACAGCTCTCCTTGGTGCTCTTTGTCTGCCTATATGATGCTGTACTGGTTTAAGTGTTTGCTTTCCTCCACTCGAAAATAGTACAGGACTCTTGTCTGGTGCATAGACCTAAAATTCCCCTAGTCATTATGAGTACCACCTTGGGTCTCACATGAAAACAGACCAAGGGCCAAATGGGACTAAACTGGTCAACAAAAACATATAAGAAACTAAAATAATGATGGTAGCATTGTGAAAAACGTAGGAGAGATAGCAACCTCTATAAGGACATATAAAAATATGTGTTACAAATAAATATCCAACCTAAAATTAATACCTTTTTGTTCCTATCAAGATCTATACATTATGTTTGGCCACTTAATTAGTCTGTTTTAGACAAAATGAAGAACTGTTAACCATATGCAACTGTTAATGTTGTATTCATATTACTTTATGCTGTAACTGAATAATTAATCATGTGCTAATATTCCAATTTACCAGCGTTATGAAATGTTTAAAGCTCAATTTAAACTGAAATTTCAAACAGTACTAATCATATGTCAGTATATGCTATTACATGAAGAAGAAACTCTAAACTACAGACATTTATTTACTGGAAAAGCTCACCAAGACTAACACAGTTTGCTGTGATGGAAAGGTTAAGTTTGCTTTTGGTTTCTTGTATTTTGTATTACTTTACTGCCTTCTATTTTATATTCTGTGATTTGTTTTCTTTACACCGTGTTTTGCTTGTATTCTGCTTTTAATTGCATATTAAAACTTGGAAACAAACCACAGCTGTGTCTCTTGTGAGTCCCACAGAATTTTTTTAAATGTTTTCCCACGCTTCCACCCTGCTGTTGTTGGGTTCAGTGCTCCCACTCTCCATTTTCAGAAATCCCAAGATCTTGCCACAAAAATATACCAAGATTGTACTAAAAATCCCCAATAACTGAAAATTCTGAAAAAAATGTGATGATACATGAAATGTATTTACACAAAACAATTATTTATTATAAAGATAAATGCTTAGTATAAACAGACAAAGAAAATACGAGATTACATCAATGTTCACAAGTTACAATAACGTCTCTATTAGACCCTTTGAAAGCATGTATTAATCTGATTCGCTGTTATTGCTGGATCTGAGAACAACATTAATTGTTTCTGATTGTTGCTGCTGTTGATATTCAGTGTATTGAGAATGGCATCTTTCCTCCATGACATCCCTGACAAATGACTGGATGGATGGGGGATGACATTCTTGTCTGCATAACTGACTGCTTTGCCAAAATTCTGTCAGCAACTGTGCAACACTAACACTTCAATGAACTGGACTGCTTCACTTTTATCAGATTAACTTGTGAAAAAGTTCTCCAGACGCAAGCAGAGGAATGCGGCAAAGCTAACAGCATGCACATAAAGTTGGAAATTATTCCAAATTTGCACTCGTTGTTGCCATCCTTTATACCACCAACTTCCTTCTAGAAGTTAGGTGAATCACACTTAGCCAGATGGCTGAGTGAATCTTTGGCAAAATGAAGTATTCTCCACCGATCATGAAGGGTATCCAGCATGTGTTCTGGTAAGAGACTAGGAAAATGAGCTGCCAGCGGTATAATAGACGGCCTGACATAATACTTGTCAGTAGCAACTCAGATTCTCAGTGCTTCAATTGGATCCAGCAGTTTCAGTTGAGCCAACACCAAACTTCAAGAGAATGGAAAGCGTTTAATAAATCTGAGAGCACAGCTCAGTCAGAAAAGACAAATCGTCCCTTCAGAACATTTTCTCCTCGTCACCCAAAGGTTTTTTCGCCAACAGGGACTCGCATCTGCCACCAAGTTCGATATCATCAATTGCCTTGTACAGAGATGTATCCAGTGGATCAATATGATTTTATGAGGGATCGTAGTTTCTTGTTGATACTGATCAGGGATGTCTTCCCTTCTTGGGATTTTACTCTTTTCTGTACTAGTTTCCTCCTTCTATTGTATAGCTTGTTTATGGCAGGGGTCCACCAGACTGGTTTCCTTTTCTTGGAGGAATGAGTCTTGGTTTTGCTTGGGAGAGCACGATCCATGCATTCTTGTAGGTGCCCGTAGAGTGCATTAGTAAAGGATTTTGCAGCTTGGGCAGTGTTATCCTTTTGCATGGGGGCTTTGAAACTTTCCACCTTGGTCTTAAGTAAAGTGAACTTTGCTTTTGAAAAGTTTTTCACGGTGGGTTCTTTGACCGGGGGTGGGGGCGGAATGTGGATACCCAGAGTGATTAGTTTATGGTCAAATAAAATATGAAGAAAATCCACATTCTACCCTAACCACAAATTTTCACATCACCAAAATAAGTACATGTTACAGTCTGCAGCGTTTTTTTAACTATGACAACTGTATGAACCAAAAACATAAACGTGTAGAAACAGAAAAAAAGAAGTTATGTACTTACCATAGCATTCCATGTGAGTTGTTGATCTCTCCTTCATTCTTTACTGATGGGTTCGGAGCCGATCGCTCGACTTAGAGCTGGCCAATTGCAAAGCTCGAGGTCTTCAAATAGCTCGAGGCCAAGTCCCTATCCCATGATGCACCTAGAGTTACCTCAGATCTTGTTTGCTGCGTATAATAATACCATATGTCATTCTTTCACTCCCAAGAAAGGGTATAGAAGGATTGAGCAACCAGGATGGATCCAGCATCTCAGTCATCTAACAGCCTAGGAGGCGGTAGGAGAAAGGGACGTAAGAATGAAGGCGAGATGAACAACTCACATGGAATGCCCAAGGAGGGGGTAGGAGGGAGGGACGTAAGAATGAAGGCGAGATGAACAACTTGCATGGAATGTTATGGTAAGTACATAACTTCTTTATGTGATGTTCTATCTCGCAGTTCATTCTTTACTGATGGGTAACATCCCAAGCACCATCAATCTCGGGTGGCTCACGTGAGTATATTTCTCAGGACCGTGGATCCAAAGGAGGCCCTGTCCCTGGAGGCCCTGTCAACTTTGTAATGAGTGATAAAGGTATGAGGTTTTGACCAAGTGGCTGCTGCGCAAATGTTATCAATAGGAAGTCTGGCAGAAAACACAGATGATGTAGAAACCGCTCTGGTTGAGTGAGCTTTAATTTTATGTTGCAAAGGCATATTGGCAGCTGTATAAGCAAAGGTGATACAATCAGATAACCATTTAGACAGAGTTATTTTAGCCACTGGTCTACCCTTCCTGGAGTCTGAAAATGAAACAAAAAGCTGGTCTGATTTTCTGAAGTCTTTTGTTCTATCCAAATAAAATCTGAGCTGTCTGTGAACATCACGTTTGTGAAGCATGTACTCTAAATTGTTTGAATGGTTGGGGAAAAAGACTGGTAAATCAATAATTTGGTTGAGATTGGTTTCAGTGCAAACTGTGGGCAAGAATGAGGGGTTTGTTCTAAGTGAGACTCTGCCAGCATGGAATATCAAATAAGGAGGCTTGATGGATAAAGTCTGAAGCTCTGACACTCTGCGGGCAGAAGTAATACCTACTAGAAAGATGTTTTTCCATGACAAAAATTTGAGGTCACAAGAGGAAGCTGGTTCAGATTGCAGAAGAATTATGTGGGTAAGCATAACATTTAGTTTCCATGGAGAATAGGGAGATTTCACAGGTGGTCTAATATGAAAGGTCCCTTTGAGAAAGGCTTTGGATAACTTGAGACATAATATTCAATCCTTCAAATCCAAGATGAAAATTAGAAATAGCAGCCAATTGAACCCGAACTGTTGCTGCTGCAGCTCCTTTGTTAAAAATCATAGTCAAGAACTCTAAAATGGAGGCCACAGGGGCTTGGTAAGGATCAACATTGTTTTTAGAGGCCCATATAGAAAATGTTTTCCATTTGCTAAGATATAGCTTCCTAGTAGAAGATTTATGAGAGGATAAGAGGATATGTTTTGTCTCAGTGGAGAGATTATGGAACCTGGCTATTATGGGAATTGGAGCAGCCAAGTTGTCAGCTTCAGGGACTGCAGAGGGGGATGAATTTCCCCTGACAAGTGCGTCAGAAGGGCCAGAACTGGGTCCAGATTCCAAGGGTCCACCAAAAGATGAAGTCGAAGGAAGGGGAACCAAATCTGATGAAGCCAATGAGGGGCTATTAGAATGATGGTCCTTCCCAGGGTTTTTGCTTTCTGTAGAATCTTGAGGTATCAACGGGACTGGTGAAAATGCATAGAGAAGACCTGGAGGCCAATCGTGTACGAGTGCATCCCTTCGGGCTTCTCTCGGAGGGGGAATCGAGGCAAAGTGGCTTCTGCATTTCGTGTTCTTGTGACTGGCAAAAAGTCGCAGCAAGGCTGGCCCCACCTGCGGAATATCCTGTCCGCTGTTTCTTTCTTGAGGGACCACTCATGGGGAAACAAGATTGCCCTGCTCAGCTTGTCTGCTATCGCATTGGATTTCCCCGGGATGCGCGTTGCCAACAGAAAGCGTTGGGTAGAAACAGCCCACTGCCCTACTCGGAGATCCTCGCGACAAAAGGGGTAAGACCTGGTTCCTCCTTGTTTGCTCAGATACCAGACCATCGACATGCTGTCTGTCTGAATCACAACTGTACCCAGAGGAAGAGAGCCTTGAAATCTCAAAGAAAAAATTACTGTGACCAGTAATTATTCACAAAAGGCTTACTAAAAATCAGGCTAACACACAGACACGGACAGACACACACAGACACACAGACAGACACGCACAGACAGACACACAGACACACACACAGACACACACACAGACAGACACACACAGACACACACACAGACACACACACACACACAGACACACACACACACAGACACACACACACACACAGACACACAGACACACACAGACACACACACACACACACAGACACACACACACACACACACACACACACACACACACACAGACACACACACACAGACACACACACACACACACACACACACACAGACACACACACACACACACACACACACACACACACACACACACACACACACACACACACACACACACACACACACACACAGACACACACACACAGACAGACACACACACACACAGACACACACAGACACACACACACAGACACACACACACAGACACACACACACACACACACACACACACACACACACACAGACACAGACACACACACACAGACACACACACACAGACACAGACACACACACACACACAGACACACACACACACACACACACACAGACACAGAGTAATCCTAACATAAATGTTAAAGTGACAGAAAAAGTCTGTCTAAAGCACACAACAAGAAAATTCTAAGCAGACTATGCAATAAAAAGAGGATAGCTGCTCAGAGACACAACAAACCTTATCTAACATTGCCTAAGGAATAATATATGACAAAGATACTGTCAACTGCAAGCTTCAACAGTAATTAACTAGTAAGCCTTATCTAAAAAAATCTTAAGGCTAAACACACCACACAGCAAATAACTATAACTATCTAAGTAATAGGTATAAATTGTGACAAAGGTCACTGAATAAACACACTGCAATACATAGAAACAAGTTTTAAACTAGGCCTAAAACAAGAGGCCAACTAGAAATTTTTAAAGCACACTAATGGGAAGGGATATAAGAAGGTAAGCACACCAAAAAGCTATGAAAGCTTTATAAAAATATACTGAACTACATTAAACTATCTAACTAGCAAAAAAAAATGTAAGTAAAGAATGAAAAAACAGTTTTACTTGCCCGTGCTAATGCAGAAACTCCGATCTGTTGCAGTGGCAAACTAGATCTGAGGTAACTCTAGGTGCATCATGGGATAGGGACTTGGCCTCGAGCTATTTGAAGACCACGAGCTTTGTAACTGGCAGACTCAGAGCCGAGGGATCGGCTCCGAACCCATCAGTAAAGAATGAACGGCGAAATAGAACTTCACATCAATCGTTGCTGCATCTTTCCACATACTGTAGGAAAAGTACAGTTTTGTACCTACCATAAATGTAGATGTTCGAGTGCTAATACAGCTGCAGTAATCACAGATGGGTTCTCTGCCGTCAGGCGGGTCCTCGGTCGGCCGAATTCCAAAGTCTAGGTCCGGCGTCGGTTGTTGTCGCTTTCTTTCCTGACGTCAGTGAGGCAGGGGTATATAAGACACAGCCGACGCCATTTTCTTCAGTCTTTCTTGCCCCAGATGTCAGGTGCCCCCAGAAGGAAGGCAATACATAAATTATATTTATATACATGCAATGCAATATAATCAAAAATCAGTAGTTGCAAGCAAATATACCATAGAAGGATAACCCAATCAGGTTGTATGAAGAGGGGTTAGCCCCTAGACCTTTACCAAGAGGGGAAGGAGGGAGGGAAACCTGTACTGCAGCTGTATTAGCACTCGAACATCTACATTTATGGTAGGTACAAAACTGCACTATGTTCATCGTGCATACAGCTGCAGTAATCACAGATGGGTAGAATCCCAAAGCTACGCACAGGGTGGTAGGCACTAGGTGGAACTGGGATGAGCCAGAATGCCCTGCAACACAGCAGTGGCAAAGCCTGCTCTAGTTTTGGAGTATAAAGGCAGGTGGTAGTGTTTTGTGAAGGTATGCACAGAACTCCAAGTGGCTGCCTCCAAAATATCTTTGGTAGGAACTCCTCTGAGGAAGGCTGTAGAGGTAGCTGTGGCCCTGATGGAGTGGGATCTGTTGTCTGTAGGGACAGATTTTCCATGATAGGAGTAACAAAACCGTATGCAGTGGCCTATCCATTTGGAAATTGTCTGTTTGGAAACTGGCTTCCCTTGAGCTCCTACAGCATAGGACACAAAAAGTTGTTCTGATTTCCTGAAAGGCTTTGTTCTGTCCAAATAATAACGTAGCTGTCTATGGATGTCTAAGGAGTGTAGCAGCCTTTCCCCTTTGTTTTGAGGATTGGGGTAAAAGGTAGGTAAGTGTATGGCTTGATTTAAAGCTACCCTGGATATCACTTTAGGCATAAAAGACGGGTTGGTTCGAAGGGAAACCCTGTCCTGATGGAAGATGAGAAAGGGCTGCACAGCCATGAGGGCTTGTAGTTCCGAAACCCTACGAGCTGAGGTAATGGCCAGAAGGAAAGCTGTTTTCCAGGACAAATTATTGCAAATCTGTTGAGGCAGCTGGTTCAAAGGGAGGCAATGTTAATTTTTCTAGAATGTAATTAAGATCCCAGGCTGGTATTAGTTGTTTCTTGGTGGTCTTATATTCTTAGCCCCTCTGAGGAACTGTTTTAAGAGTGGGTGAGAGAATAAGGGTGGATTAGTGTTGAATTCTGCAGAAATGGCTGAGGCATGGATTTTGATGGAGGAAAATGAAAGTCCACTGTTCAGCAGCTCAGCTAGATACTGTAATACCTGAGGCAAATTCAGTTTTCTAGGATCCTGGCCTTTTTTCTCATTCCAAGAGCAAAACCGTTTCCATTTTGCAGAGTAAGCCTTTCTAGTAGATGGCCTTCTGGCCTCCAAAATGACATCCTGCACCTCTTTGGGGAGTAGGGTCTGTTGTGGTGTTAAAGAATTTTCCATGCAGCGAGATTGAGTGTTTTCAGCTGACTGTGAACAGTTTTGTAGCTGTGCTGAGTCAGCAGAAGAGGCATTAGAGGTAGGGACCAGGGAGGAGTGTGCGTTAGGCTCCTCAGGAGTGGGTACCAGTGTTGTCTTGGCCAGTCTGGAGCAATCAGTATCATCTTCGGTCTGTCTGCTCTTGCTTTCAAGAGCACCTTGGGTAGAAGAGGCAGAGATGGGAAAGCGTAAACTGTCCATGCTGCCCAACTGAATGAAAGGGCGTCCACTCTCCAGGCTTTTGGATGAAAGGTCCTTGAACAGAACTTTTCCAATTGATGATTCCTGTGGGAGGCGAAGAGATCTATGTCTGGCCTTCCCCACGCTTGGATTATCTCTGTAAACACTTGAGGATGCAACTTCCATTCGTGTGGGTCTGTCATATTTCTGCTTAGATTGTCTACCAGCGTGTTTTCCAAACCTGGCAAGTACTGTGCTTGAAGTTCGATTTGCCATTCCAGAGCCATGTTCCAAAGTGTCATGGCTAGTCTGCACAGGGGGTATGAGTGTGTTCCTCCTTGTTTGTTTATGTACCACATTACTGTGGTGTTGTCTATCCTTATCAATAATTGTCCTGGATGCAGGAGGTCCTTGAAAGCTGTAATTGCATTCATCACTGCTAGCATTTCTTTTTGATTGATGTGAAGGTGCTTTTCCTTTTGGGACCATTTGCCCTGAATGCACCTGTCTGTCATGTGCGCCCCCCAGGCATAATCTGAGGCGTCTGTTGTGATGACTTGATTTGCTTGAGGCTTGCAGAATGGGAGACCTGTGTTTGTTTGACATGCTTGGGCCCACCATAGAAATTCCTTTTGCAAACATGGAATTATTGGTATTATTGTTTCCAAACTGTGGCTGTGTTGAGATCATAGGTTTTTTAGGTACCATTGAAGTTTCCTCATATGTAACTTTGCACATGGGATTAAAAGAATGCAAGATGCCATGAAGCCCAGAGCCTGCAGGATTTTCCTTGCAGTAAGCCTGGTACAATTTGCTAGTATTTTGAAGTACTGAGTTTGTTGCCCCTGTTTTTCTGGCGTAAGATAGGCCATCTGGGTGTTTGTGTCCAAGTTGGCACCCAGGAAAGTTATTTTCTGATATGGTGTTAGCCTGGATTTCTCTTTGTTGATTGTGTATCCCAGAGAATGCAGTAACCGTGTTACATAAGCTAGATGTTCCAGAAGTATGTGCTTGCTGTCCGCTTGGATCAGGCAATCGTCCAAATAAGGGTAAATTTGTATCCCTTGAAGTCTGCAGTAGGCAATTACGGATGCCAGGCATTTCGTGAACACTCTGGGCGCAGTAGATAAGCCAAAGGGCAATGCAGAGAATTGATAGTGGATTGAACCTGCAAGAAATCTGAGGTATCTTCTGCAGCTTTGTCAGATTGGGACATGCAGGTATGCCTCCTTGAGGTCCAATGTTACCAGCCAAAACTCCTTGCCCAGCATGGGAAGAAGCTGCTGTAATGTGAGCATCTTGAATTTTGGTACGAGTAGAAATGTGTTTAGGATGGATAAGTCCAAAATGGGTCTCCAGTCGGTTCCTTTCCTTGGTACCAGAAATAGCCTGGAATAAAAACCTTGACCTTGTTCGTAAGTAGGTACCTCTTGAATAGCTTTCATGTCTATGAGCTTTGAAATTTGTAGTTGTGCCTCTGCCCTTTGATTGTGTGGCAGGTTTGGCATGCCTCTCATTTTTGGAAGAGTGTGAAAATGAAATCTGTAGCCTCTGTTTATAACGTCCAGGATCCATTTGTCTGTTGTGACAATATGCCAATTTCTTGCAAATAATGCCAGCTTTCCTCCCAAGGGTGCTGCCAGCTGAGACTTGCTTGGCATGGAAATGAGGAAGTCATTGGGTTTGTTTCCTGTATTGTTGTGCACTGTCTTCGCCACCTCTTGGTGCTGGAGTTTGCCATTGCCTGCCTCTATATGATCCTTGTGATTGCCCTCTGCCCCTTGTGCGTCTGTATCTTCCTCTTTGGGGCTTGTCCGTGGCCGGAAAGGACCAGTTTTTAGAAGGCCAATTTCTGCTGAAACGTGGTGGTTGAACCTGTAGAAAAGCTTTGACAGTTTGCATAGATTTGGCTTTTTCTTCCATTTTCCGTAATATCTCCTCAGCATTGGTACCAAATAGCACATCCTTTTGTAAAGGAGCATCTAGAAGTTTAGCTTTCACATGATCAGGCAAGATTTGTTCCCTAAGCCAGGCATGTCTACGAATGACTGATCCTGTAACAGCAGCTGTTTACCCACTTGTTCTGCACTATGCATCATATCCTGCAACTCCTTCAAATCTGGTTGTTCAGGTTGAGACATTTTATTTCTTAATCGTGTTAACAGAAACTGCTGATATTTAAGCATATGAAACTGACAATTTAAGGCCCTCATGGCTAGGGTGGCCGAGGTATATACCTTTTTTCCCCACCTTTCTAAGGATCTTGACTCTCTCTCGGAAGGTAGTGGATTCTTAGCTGTAGAGGCCTTCATTCCCTTGGGGCCTTGAGAAATGGTTTCAGGGTCAGCATTATGGCTTTTGTAAAGAAATTGGTGAGAGTTAGGAACTCTGTAGTACCTATCAGGCTTGACTGGGGCAGGAGGCAGGGAATCCGGATTAAGGAAAGCCTCCGAATAAACATCATCAAGTATGTCCAAGACAGGAGGTATCGCCAGAGGTCTGTGTTGAGGTAACAAAAGAAATTCTCCAAGTCTTTTCTTGGAATCAGAAAAGTCTTGGCCTTCCCAATGGAAGTGTTCCCTCAAGGTGTGCAAGGTTTCCCCAAAAGAAAAATCCTCAGGAGGAGATACAGAAGGAATGGACTGCTCTGCATTGGAATCTTCAAAAGGGGAGTAAGAGTGTTCCTCTACATCAGAATGTTCTGAAAAAATGGAGCCCTGATCAGAAGAGGGAGAATCTTCCTCCACTCTGGGTCTCTTGTCTGGAGGGGGTTGGGAACCCCTGATAAGAGTAATGAAATACTCAGCCATTTTAAGCATCTGCTTTTTAGGCATGGGGCCTGGAGATGGGCCCTGTGCAACAGGCCTCTTGGGATGCCCAGCTGATTTGGACTTAGTAAAGGCCTTAATGGAAAAGGAAGATGAGGGTCTAAAGACACCATGGGTGGAAGTGGACCTGTCCACAATAGGAGGCCCAACGCTCACAGTGGCTTCGGTGGTTGTAGTCTGGGTATGGGCCGAGGTACCTGCGGTCTCGGTTACAGAAGACACCGCCAAAGAAGTGTCGTCGGTAGTCAGGGACTGCATAGGCGTCTCGCTGAGAACCGGACCACGTGTAACCGGTTTTGGCGTGGTGTCGGTGGGGACCGCGGACCTCGCGTGTCGGTCCTTGTCCTTGCGTTTTTTTGGACAAAACGGTAGTCGGAGTCTCCGACGACATTTTATACTCAAAGGCTTTACCAAAAAAGTGTTGGGCGAACTCCGCCCGACGCTTAATAGTGCGTTTATTGAAAGTAGCGCAAAAGCGACAGCCCGAGACGTCGTGGTCTGGGCCTAAACAAGGTATGCAGAGGGAATGGAAATCCTTATGCGGTATTCGCTTCCCACAAGAAATACAATTGTTAACTTTTTCTGACATCGGTCTGAGGCAAGAAAAGTTTCCCCAACGGGGTACTTAGCTTTAATGAAGACTTCGGTTTCCAATTTTTCGTAAATTCAGGAGCTGGCCGACCGGCACTTGCGAACTGCTTCTGCTTCGGGCACCGCGCGGCAAAAAAGACTGAAGAAAATGGCGTCGGCTGTGTCTTATATACCCCTGCCTCACTGACGTCAGGAAAGAAAGCGACAACAACCGACGCCGGAACTAGACTTTGGAATTCGGCCGACCGAGGACCCGCCTGACGGCAGAGAACCCATCTGTGATTACTGCAACTGTATGCACGATGAACATCTACAACAGCATTTCTGAATCAGTCTGCTTTAATCTAAAGAGATAGAAACTAAATTTCACACAGCTGGGTGTTTAATTTGTGTGGCTGAATGTACTGTTCAGAAAAAAATAAAGTTATGTCTTACCATAACGTTCCATCTGTGTTGTTGATCTTCATCCAGTCATCACTGATGGGATATCGGTTCCGTCCTCAGTACAGAGTCGACCTTATACCAAGCTTGCGACAGCCAAAAACTCTCAAGCTAAGCTTTTACCCATGGTACCCTTCTCCCTATTACCTCAGATCAAGTTTGCCTGTAATTAATAAAGCAAAGGCAGTCTCTGAGCAAGAACCCTAACTCAGGAATTGGACTCAAAAGTATCCCCCAGGAGCCACGAGGAGGGGGAAGGAGGGTGAGACGTAATGAATGAATGAAGATGAACAACACAGATGGAACATTATGGTAAGACATAACTTCTTTATCTGACGTTGTTTGTCTTCATTCATTCATCACTGATGGGACAGAATTCCCAGCTATCTCGTGTCACTTGGGCGGCCCTTATGGAAGAATATTCCTGAGCACCATTGAGTCAAATGAAGCTCTTCCCCTGGAAACCAGATCCAATTTGTAATGAGTGATAAAGGTATGAGTAGTAGCCCATGTAGCTGCTGCACAGATGTCGTCCATGGAAGCTCTAGAATGGAACGCTACAGAAGTTGCCACTGATCTGGTGGTGTGAGCTTTGATTTTCTGTGGTGTAGGCTTTCTCTTGTGATGATAAATGAAGATTATACAGTCTCTAAGCCATTTAGACAAGGACACTTTAGAAACTGACTTTCCCATTTTAGGACCAGAGAAAGATATAAATAACTGGTCTGATTTCCAGATTGTTTTTGTCCCAAGTAAAATCTCAATTGTCTCAGGACGTCAAGTAAATGCAAACAATACTCTCCTTTGTTTGAAAATTTAGGAAAGACGACTGGTAGGTCAATAGTCTGGTTAACAGGGAACTCAAAAATTACTTTGGGAAGGAAGGAACGATTGGTCCGGAGTGATACTCTGTCCTTATGGAAAATCAAATAAGGATGCTTTATGCACAGAGCATGGAGCTTGGAAAGGAGTCTGGCCGATGTAATGGCCACCAGAAAAAGAGACTTTCAAGATAGAAACTTGATGCCAAAAGTGGCTGCAGGCTCAAAAGGAGGCCATGTTAAAGACTGTAAAACTAGTGTGAGAACCCACGGTTCTATGGGCTGCTTAACTGGAGGTCTGGAATGATAAACTCCTTTCAAAAAAGTTTTGCTCAGGTGATGTGAAATTAAGGAGTCACCAAAACCATTATGAAAGTTTGAAATGCCAACTAAATGAACTCGTATAGTTGATGCTGTGGCACCCTCTTTAAAGAAGTTTGATAAGTACAGTAGTACGGCAGAAACCGATACTGAGTATGGGTCCAGTTTTCTCTGTCTAGACCAAATCGAAAATCTTTTCCATTTGTCCGGATAAAGTTTCCTGGAGGATGGTTATGCGAAGCTTGGATAATGTCACATACTGGAGAGGAGAGATTACTATGCCTGGCAATCACTGAAAGTGGAGAAGTCAAGCTGTGAATTTGAGACTGGTCAAGTTCGGGTGACTCAACCCTTGGGGGTGAGAAATCAGATCTGGAGTTGGATCCAGGATCCACAGTCGGCGAAGTAGATGAGGCAGGAGAAAAGGGAACCATACCTGTCGAGGCCAATAAGGTGCTATAAGGATCATTTTGCTTTTCAACCAAAGTGCTTTCTTCACAAATTGAGGAATCAGAGGGATGGGGGGATAAGCATATAGAAGTCCCATGGGCCAATCGTGGATTAGAGCGTCCCTCGGGGACTCCCCTTTGGGGGAATTAGGGTGAAGTAGTTGCTGCATTTGTGGTTCAACAGGAAGGCGAATAGGTTGCAGCAAGGCTGGCCCAAATGGCTGAAAATCTTAGCCGTTATGTTGGAGTTGAGGGACCACTTCAACTTGTCTGCAATCATGTTGGAATTCTCTGGGATATGCGTCATCAGAAAGCGGTTGGAAGCTATCGCCCATTGCCATACTCTCATGGCCTCTCGACACAGGGGGTAGGGACTTGGTTCCTCCTTGTTTGTTGATATACCAAACTACTGACATGTTGTCTGACTGGATAGGAATTGTTCACGAAGGAAGGGCAGACTGGAATGCTTGGAACGCCAAAAGTACTGTCCTCCATTCTAGAACGTTTATATGCAGATTGGCCTCTATATCAGACCATGTACCTTGGACTGTCATTCCCTGAAAATGCCCCCCCCCCCCCCAATCAGGGAAGCGTCCGTGGTCACAGGGGCGCTGGGCTGAGAGGGGTGGAAGAGCTGGCTCCAAAGTTATGTACCTGACTTCATCCACCAAGTTAGGTCTTGTTTGCATCAATTTGTTATTCAAATCTGGAAAGACAAAGGGTGACGGTTTGGATACCACTGAGTTAACAAAAGCCATTGTAGGAGTCTCAAGTGAAGCCTTGCAAGGGGTACTATTGAGATTGAAGCTGCCACTGAACCTAACATCTGCAGGATCTCTCGAGCTGAAACCATGCTGTGGCAGAGTATCACTCAGAGCTGGATCCTTAGTCTTTGTAACCTAAGCTGGATCCTTAGTCTTTGTAACCTGTGATCTGGGAGAGAGATTAAACAAGAACGGGTATTGAAAATCACCCCTACAAATTCCAAAGATTGGGTTAGAGTCAAATTGGATTTCTCCCAGTTTATAGAGATTCCCAAAAGATTTGCCAAAGATAGGGTGTAATACAAGGCTGTTACCAGTAGGTGTTTGGTGGGGGTGGTAAGGAGCCAATCGTCTAAATATGGAAACACCTGGAATCCTTGCAGTCTCAAGTGAGCTGTCACTGCTGCCATGCATTTGGTGAACACTACGGGGGTGGTAGAGAGTCCGAGGGCAGAGGATGGAATTGGTAATGATTGTCTCCTAGCCAAAAGCAAAGAAACCTTCTGGAGCGTTTGTCCATTTTGATGTGGTAATACGCATCCTGAAGGTCTATCGAGCAAATCCAATCTCCTTCCTCCAGAAAGAGGAGGATGGATTGAACCGTGACCATCTGGAATTTTGTCTGGGTGACAAACTTGTTTAAACTGCTGAGGTCCAAATTTGGTATCCAGTCCAGTGTCTTTTTTGGCACCAGAAAGAATCTTGAGTAGAATACAGATCTGATCTGGTCTGGTGGGACATTTTTGGAGGACTCTTTTTTGATACAGCTTTTCTATCTGTAAAGCTGCTTTTTCCCTTAGACTGGGTGTAACGTCGGAAATTTGGGTAGGAATCAAATGGAATTTGGTGACCTCTGGTTATTATCTTCTGCACCCAAGAATCGGTGGTAATTAATAGCCAGGCATAGTGGTGCAGAGAAAGATGTCCCCGACGGCTTCCAGACGAAAGCAATCGGGCTGCTCTTCAGGAGAGCTGGTAGGGCTGTCCAGAGAACAAGTCTCTTGAACCCTGATTACACAGATTCCCTCTGCCCTTGTAAGGGCATCTTCCAGAAGAGTTGCCCCCTCTGCCTCTGGGGGTGAACTCGCCATGTGTGTCACAAAAAGGACCCCGAGACTTTTTGTGCAACAATTTTCCACTTCTCTAGTTCCTGGAGAAGGAACGTTAAGGAGCAGAAAAACGTACACCAACAGCAGACAGGGTCTTGCTGTCCTGCTCACACCTGGCTAGAGTATCCTTCACTTTAGTGCCAAACAGGGAAGACGCTTCCACTGGAGTGTTAAGGAAGGAAGACTTAAAGGGATCCGCAAAGTCACAAAGGTGCATCCAGGTGTGACGTCTCAACTACACCTGAAACCGCAGCTCTTGCTGCCACTTCGGTTGCATGTGAAATTAACCTCATGGACAAATTAGATATTGATTCTACGGTTGCTAACTGCGAGGCCACTTTGTCATTTACCTCGTCAGACACCTGTCCTGATACAGTACCAGAGAGTTCGGAGATTAGGTCTCTCTGGAGTCTGGTGAAATGTGCCAGGTAGTTCAAGGACCGAATTGCAAAGGTTGATGAAGCAAAAACTCGCTTCACCAAACTGTCCACCGCTCGGGACATCCTGTTAGGCGGGTGAACAGTGTGGCTCTCCTCGGCGAGCTCTTTCTTTGTGGCCGCCGCCACCACCATTGCATCTATTGGTAAACCTTTGGACCAATGTGGGTTTTCTTCAGGGGGAGAGAGAATCTGGTCATCTTCGTGGGATTGCCTTAACAGAGTCAGGTTCTTCCAGGCACGCTGCACCACAAGCTGAACTAGCTCGTCTGCAGTCAGGGTCACCCAAGAGGTAGGTGGTCGAGCACGAAAAGCCTGCAGGAACACAGATTACACAGAGGAAGGGTTTTTGGGCTTCCAATCACCCCTCTTGTTTCAATATCTCAAGGAGGTCTCCAAAGGAAACATCTTCAGGGGGTGATCGTGGGGACCCTTCCCTGTCATCATAATCCATATCTTCTGTAAGGGACTCCTCGGGGAGTCCATATGCTTCTTCTTGCATGATTTCTCCCTTGGAACTTCCTCAGCAGGAGCTTCTGAGGAGGACGTGGAGGAAAGGGCACCCTGCAATAGGGTCTCCTGGGGCTCTTGTGCTCTATGTCCTAGAACGGTGGCCTGTGACAGTTACAGTGCAGGGGGTGGACACGGTTGGGATTCCGACGCCGCAGGCTTGTCTACAGAGGCAAGGACCCTCTCCATTGCTTGGAATGCAGGGCCACCCAAAGAGGGGTGGGAGCCCGGAACAGAGAAGGACAACCTCGAACCGGGGTCACACCCCGCTCTGCTGAGCCCGCTCCCAACAATGGAGCCTCAAGACGGATCTGTACCGACAGAGGTCCTGGCATCGTAGACAGGATTGGAACCTAACTCGATATACAGGAGCCTGTAATTCAATCCTGGGTCTGAGGAAGACCTAGTTACAAAGGAGCCAAAGTCCAAAGGGTCGGCTCTGGAGCCAAAGTGAGA
Source organism: Protopterus annectens (assembly GCF_019279795.1). Lineage (NCBI taxonomy): Eukaryota > Metazoa > Chordata > Ceratodontiformes > Protopteridae > Protopterus > Protopterus annectens. The sequence goes on from NC_056743.1 coordinate 1,942,613,866, forward strand.
TCCACTATTGGCACAGAAGCTGTGGGTGCCAAAACAGGCATTGGTGCCGTGGGCTTCGAAACCTGCAAGGAGGGTCAAAGGAAGACAGTAAGAAGTCCAAGAAGGGATTGGGTTTTTGAATCTATAGGAATGCCCCTGGCTGTCAGCAGCTGGTCCACAAGGCGCACCACATCTAGTTCAGAGAGGTTCCTGGTGGACCTTGTGGATATCTCTGACAGGGACTCTGGTCACTCTAAGAAAGGGCTATATACCTGCCCCAAGAATGAATCCACTGACTGGGAATATCAGGTCCATGCTTGAGTGTCTAATGGCATGACAGTCTCCAGTTTTGAGACGATTGAGGATGGGGTGTCCACCTGAGTGAGTGGTATCATTTATATACTCGGTACCGTAGGAAGGCTCAGTGTCGAGATCGGAGTGCAGGTAAAAATCTGCGATGTAGGCAAAGTTGGTGCCATAGACGGTGTCTGTGAAGGAGGCACCGATGATACCATTGCAGTAGACAGTACCGAACTCTGTACCGTAGCAGCTGGTTTCTAATCCGGTATGGATATTTTCACCATTTTAGGTTTAGGAAAACTCTCCTTCTCACCAGAGGGTGAGGAGGGAACTTAATGCGGCCTCTATCTCTTACCTAGGAGGGGGCGAACCCTCCGACGCAGACAGAGCGTCCGAAAAAGGTGATTTAAGAAGGCCCTTTAAAATCAACTTATTCTTTCTTTCATTCAACGTACAAGCACTAAAACCTTGACAAATAAAGCAAGGTGGTTGAACAGAGAGATGAGGCACTCCCAAACAATACATAGTCATCATGATTGTCGCTATTCGGTATTTTCCTCCTACACTTCAGATATTGTTTGAAGCCTGAAGTGCCCTTTTTTCAGACATGTTAAATTACCAGAACTACCAAGGGCAGAGCAAAACAAGTAAATAAAATATTAATATTATATAAACAGTTAGAACAAATAACCAAAAGGAAAAGTACCAGCAATGGCACAAGGAGATTACCACAGCGGGTAGGGAAGAAGGATGTGTACCAGCGATGGTAAAAAGATTATCAAATGATAGTCTGACAGGAAAGTGTTGAAAGAGAGGGGATAAACTTAGCGATAGCTTTAAAAGGGTAGAAACGAGTAAAATAACAGCTGAATAAAGGTATCAAGACTTTCCAATAAGTAATATAGATAAAAAAATATAAGATTTAGCTAAAAGCTAGCTTGATCGTGGCTTTATGCCTATGCAGCAAACGACATCTGGGTAACAGGGAGAAGGGTACTATGGGTAAAAGCTTAGCTCGAGAGTTTTTGGCTGGCACGAGCTTGGTATAAAGCTGAGTCAGTTCCAAGGATGGAACCAATAATCTGCAACATCAGATGTCATGTTTCAGTAAGAAATGTCCCACCTTTGTCATCTGAAAATCTGCCAGCCCTACATGCAATTTATGATTATGTTATGCACATGAGCAAAAGTTACTTTATTCACTGTTATGCCAAAATCACACTAAACTGGTGTTTTAAAAAAACCTAGAGCATGACACCAGTGTGCAGGCAATGGTAGAAGTCAGAAATAAAGTAGCCCTGTTTTAGGAAACGTAAAATAAGAATATAAACACATTTTGAGTAATGTAGTAGGTTCTGGAATAAGGATGGGTAGTGCATGCAGTTCATGTCTGCCTGCCATCAGGGTGTAGCTTTTGCTTTAGCTAGTAATAAATTGTTTACTGTGTCTTCTGCAAAAAGATTATTACACTTTTTAATGTCCTAGACATACGGGTTCTTTAACAAGCACCACAGACTTTAAAATGCCTGTTTCAACTCTTATTAAAACATTCTCTCAACTCAAACCCTGCATACAAGTCGTTTCTTAGCCGTCTATGCTACAAGTCTTGATGATAATGTACTGTTGTCCACATAGAACCTGTGACAGTCCGCAAAATCTAACTGTGGGACTCGGCAGAACATGTTCTACCACGAATAATATTTATAGGTTCATAGGTGTGTACTAGGCTAATGGCCCTGGTGCCCTTACAAGCCCAGTCCATAGAAAGTACAGTTGTGTACACTTTCCATAAATGTAGATGTTCGAGTGTATTCACTGTTGCAGTCATTACATTTGAGTTATCTGCCTGCAGGTAGCCCTCAGCCAGCCTGAATATCAAAGTCTTGGATTCCTGCGTCAGATGCCGTCTCTTCTTCCATGACGTCAGGTCATCAGGGGTATAAAACATGCAACCGATGTCATTACATCAGTTTTTCTTGCCCCAGATGTCAGGTTCCCCCATAATGGAAAGCAATTATATGTTAGGTTACACCTCCAACAAAAAGCAAATACACCAGAAAGCTGAAATACACTAAACAAGAAGAAATCTGGAGGGAGGGTAACCAGTACTGCAACAGTGAATACACTAACATCTACATTTATGGTAAGTGTACACAACTGTACTATGTTCTTCGTGTTTCACTGTTGCTGTCATTACATTTAAGTTGATTCCCAAAGCTAAGAAAGGGAGGAGGAAGTTAGAGAGCATTAGGACCAGCTATTAAGCCCTGCAAAACTGCAGTGGCAAAACCAGCTCTGGATTTAGAAAAAATAGTCATGTGGCAAATGCTTGGTGAAGGTATGTACAGAGCTCCAGGTAGCAGCTTCTAGGATGTCCCTGGTAGGGACACCTCTAAGAAAGGCTGTAGAGGTAGATGCAGCCCTAGTGGAATGTGATCTTATCCCCGGTGGGGTAGGTTTCCCATGGTGCTTATAGCAGAAATTAATGCAACGGGCTACCCACTTAGAAATGGTTTGCTTTGAAACGGCCTTTCCCTCTGCCCCTGCAGCAAAGCCAACTAGCAGCTGTTCAGATTTTCTGAGAGGCTTAGTCCTGTTCAAATAAATCTAAGTTGCCTGTGCACGTCCAAAGAGTGCAGTATTCGCTCTCCTTTGTTTTGTGGATTTGGGAAAAAAAGTAGGCAAATGAATGGACTGATTAAGGGCCACACTAGACACCACCTTGGGCATAAAGGAAGGATTGGTCCTGAGGGACACCCTGTCTGCATGGAAGATGATGAATGGCTCCACTGCCATGAGGGCCTGTAATTCAGCCACTCTTTTTGCTGAAGTGATGGCTAGAAGGAAGGTTGTTTTCCAAGAAAGGAATTTCAACTCTGCAGTTGCAGCTGGCTTAAAAGGAGGTAGAGTGAGCTTTTCCAATACAAAGTTAAGGTCCCAGACTGGAGTAGGGGCTCTCCTGGGTGGTCTTAAATTTTTGGCCCCTCTGACGAATTGCTTTAGCAGGGGGTGAGAGAAGAGGGGCGGTTCAGTATTATAATGAGCTGAAACGGCAGATGCATGAATTTTAATTGACGAGAAGGAAAAGCTCTTGTGGAGCATCTCTGTTAATTACTGAAGAATATGCGGGTAAGCTGGGCACAGTTGTGCCCATCCCCTGAGTCTGGCTCCAGGAACAGTATCTTTTCCACTTTTCAGCACAAGATTTTCTAGTACTAGGCCTCCTTGCCACCAGAATGACATCTAGCACCTGCTTACTGAGGGATGTTATTAGAGAGCTCAAAGAATTAGCCAGGCTGCAAGGTTCAGGGTTTGAAGTTGAGGGTGCAGAATCTGGCCCTCCTGCTGGGACAGTAGGGAAAGGATCTGAGGCAGGTGCCATGGTTCCAGCAGTGACATACTGCACAAGAGGGGTACCAGTGTTGGGGTGGCCAGTCTGGTGCAATCAGTATTTCCTTGGTTTGTCCTGATTGATCTTTGGCAGAACTTTCGCGAGGAGAGGCAAAGGGGGAAATGCATAAAGTGAGAGGCTTTCCAAGGTGAAGGACAGGACATCTACTTTTCAAGCTTGACTGTGGGAAGTCCTTGTGCAGAAATTGTCCAGTTGGTAGTTCTGAGGGGAGGCAAACAGGTCTATCTCTGGATTCCCCCATTTGTTTCTCAAAAGGTTGAATATCTTTGGTACCAGTTCCCACTCGTGTGGGTCCATGAGATTTCTGCTTAGGTCGCCTGCCAGTGAATTTAGCTTGCCTGGCAGGAATTGACCTTGTAGGTGCACTTGGCAGCACAAGGCTGTGTTCCACAGAAGCATGGCTAGTCTGCAGAGAGGGTACGAGTGGGTGCTCCCATGCTTGTTTATGTACCACATACCAGTGGTGGTGTCTATCTTTACCAATAATTGTCCTGGAAGAATGTGGTCCTTGAAGGCTGTCAGGGAATTTTGTACAGCTAACATTTCTTTTTGACTGACATGCAGGTGCATCCGACTCTGGTTCCATTTGCCCTGAATGCACTGCCCTGCCAAGTGAGCACCGCATGCATAGTCTAATGTGTCTGTTGTTAGGGTTTGGGCGACAAGAGGTAGAGTGAATGGGAGCCCCTTGTTGTGGTAGCAGGCCTCTGCCCACCAAAGGAACTCTGTCTTTATGCAAGGAATGATAGAAATCATTGATTCCAGGTCCTGAGAATGTTGACACCATAGGCTTTTTAGATACCATTGTAGTTTCCTCATATGCAGTCTTGCATATGGAATTAGTAGAATGCAAGAGGCCATGAACCCTAGGGCTTGCAGGATTTTCCTTGCAGATAGCTGGGTCTTTGTGGCCAGTAGTTTGAAGTAGGCTGTCAAATAAACTTGTTTCTCTGGAGTGAGGAAAGCCATCTGGGAAGTTGTGTTCAAGCTTGCTCCCAGGAATGCAATTTGTTGGTAGGGTACTAGATGAGATTTATTTTCGTTTATGGTGTACCCAAGTGAGGTTAGAAATTTCTTTACAAATGCCAGATGTTTTAGTAGCATGTCCTGGCTTTCTGCCTGAATTAGACAATCATCCAGGTATGGGTATATTTGAATACTTCTTTGCCTTGCAATGACTGGAGCTAGACACTTTGTGAATTCCCTGGGTGAAGTAGATAAGCCTAAGGGAAGTGCAGAGAACTGACAGTGCATGGAGCCTGCTCTGAAGCGTAGGTATTTCATGCAAGATTCCCTTATTGGAATCTGCAGGTAAGCTTACTTTAAGTCTAAGGTTGCCAACCAGGCATCTTTGCCTAGCATAGGAAGCAGCTGTTCAAGTGTTAGCATTTTCAATTTTGGGATTACCAAAAAAGTGTTTAAAATAGAAAGGTCCAGGATAGGACGCCAAGAGCTGTCATTTCTGGGTAACAGAAAAGTCTTAAATAAAAACGTTGTCTCCTTTCTTCTGCTGGGACAGGTTGAATAGCCCTGATACTTAGAAGAGAGAGAACCTCCTGTTGAGCCTCTGCCCACTGATTTGGGGGTAGGTCTGGCCAACCGTTTGGGGTTGGTAAGGTGTGGAAGTGGAATAGTACAGTTGTGCACACTTACCATAAATGTAGATGTTCGAGTGTATTCACTGTTGCAGTCATTACCATTTGGGTAATCCTGCTGGCAGGTTGCCCTCAGTCGGCCTGAATTCCAAAGTCCTGAGTCCTGGGTCCTGTGTCGGCTGCTGTCGCCCCTTCCCTGACGTCAGGTCATCAGGGGTATAAAAGATGCGGCCGACGCCATTTTCTTTAGTTTTTCTTGCCCCAGATGTCAGATGCCCCCTAAAAGGGTAGCCAAAATGTATATACATATGAATACATACACCAATATAAAACTTTACCTTCATCTACAAGCAAATACACCACATAGGTTGTATAAATCAGAGAAGGAAAGATAGGTTCCATCAGAAGAAAGGCGGATGGGTAGCCTGGACTGCAACAGTGAATACACTCGAACATCTACATTTATGGTAAGTGTACACAACTGTACTATGTTCTTCATGTTTCACTGTTGCAGTCATTACATTTGGGTAGAGTCCCAAAGCTATGGATGGGAGGCTGGAGCTAAACAGCATTAGGAGCGGCTATGAGGCCCTGCAGAACTGCAGTGGCAAAGCCTGCCCTGGATTTACAGTAGAGTGGCAGATGATAGTGCTTGGTAAAGGTGTGCACTAAACTCCAAGTAGCAGCCTCTAAAATGTCTTCAGTTGGTACTCCCCTGAGAAAGGCTGCTGAAGTGGCTGCAGCTCTGGTTGAATGTGGCCTAATGCCCTTAGGCACTGGCTTGCCATGGTGTAAGTAGCAGAAACGAATACAGTGACCTATCCACTTCGAAATGGTCTGCTTTGAGATAGCCTTTCCTTGTGATCCTGCAGCATATGCCACTAGTAAATCTTCTGTCTTTCGGAAAACTTTGGTTCTGTCCAAGTAGAATCTAAGCTGTCTGTGTACGTCCAAAGAATGCAGAATTCTCTCCCCCTTGTTCTGTGGATTTGGATAAAAAGTTGGCAGATGAATAGTTTGGTTAAGAGCCACACTGGACACCACCTTAGGCATAAATGTTGGGTTTGTCCTCAGAGAGACCCTGTCTGGATACAAAATGATAAAAGGTTCCACAGCCATGAGTGCCTGATGCTCTGAAACTCATCTTGCAGAAGTTATTGCTAGGAGCAGAGCTGTTTTCCAAGATAAAAACTTTATATCAGCCATAGCAGCTGGCTCAAAAGGTGGCAGGGTGAGTTTTTCCAAGACATAGTTAAGGTCCCATGCAGGCATTGGTGATCTTCTTGGAGGCCTTAAGGTTTTGGCTCCTCTGAGGTACTGTTTTAGTAAGGGATGAGAAAAGATTGGTGGCTCTGTATTGTAATGAGCTGAAATGGCAGAGGCATGAATTTTAATACATGAAAAAGATAGACCTTTGTCCAGCATCTCAGTTAAGTATTGCAAAATCTGAGGAATATTTGGCACAGCTGTATCAGTTCCTTGTGCCTGGTTCCAAGCACAGAATCTCTTCCATTTTCCAGCATAAGATTTTCTAGTACTAGGCCTTCTGGCCTCCAAAATGACATCCATCACAGCTTTACTAAGAGGTGTGTTTTGTATGACTACATTATCCGCCATGCTGCCAGGTTTAAAGTCCTGAGTTGGCTGTTCAGGACCCGATTGCTTTGCTGGGACAGTACATGAGGTATCTGAGGTAAGGTCCAAGCTGGGCATTGAGACAAGCTCCTTAGTATTGGATACCAGTACTGGCGGGGCCAGTCTGGGGCAATTAGTATCATCCTTGGCTTCACCTGTCTGACCTTTAGGAGTACCTTGGAGAAGACAGGCAGAGGGGGAAATGCATATACTGATAGGTTTTTCCAGCTGAAAGATAGGGCGTCCACTTTCCATGCTTGTCTGCGATAAATCCTTGTGCGGAATCTTTTTAGTTGGTAGTTGTGAGGGGAGGCAAATAGATCTATGTCCGGGCATCCCCATTTCCTTGTTATCATGCTGAAGACTTGTGGATCCAGGTGCCAGTCATGGGGATCCATGAGGTTTCTGCTTAGGTCGTCTGCCAGAGTATTTTTCCTTCCTGACAGGAATTGTGCCTGCAGGTGTACTTGGTAAGTCAATGCTGTGTCCTACAAAGTCATGGCTAGTCTGCAAAGAGGGTAAGAATGAGTGCCCCCTTGCTTGTTTATATACCACATGACCGCGGTGTTGTCTGTCTTTATCAGTAGTCGTCCTGGATGAAGTAGGTCCTTGAAGGCCTTCAGGGCATTTTGAACTGCTAGCATCTCTTTTTGATTGATATGTAGATGCATTTGGTTTGAGGTCCATGTGCCCTGAATGCATCTTCCTGCCATGTGGGCCCCCCAGGCATAATCTGATGCATCCATTGTTAGTGTTTGCCTGGCTGGGGGTAATGAGAATGGCTGTCCCTTGTTTTGGTGACAAGCTTTTGCCCACCATCAAAACTCCTGTTGCAGGCAGGGAATGAGAGTAATCATAGATTCCAGGCTGTGGCAATGTTGAGTCCAAACACTTTTTAGGTACCATTAACGTTTCCTCATATGCAGTCTTGCATATGGAATTAGTAGGATGCAGGATGCCATGAAGCCCAAAGCCTGCAGTATTTTTCTTGCAGATAACTGGGCCTTTGTTGCCAGCATTTTGAAATAGGTAGTCAGTTGCCTTTGTTTGTCTGGCATGAGATAAGCCATCTGGGCAGTTGTATTTAAGCTTGCACCCAGGAATATTATCTCTTGAGAGGGTACTAGTTTTGATTTATTTTCGTTGACTGTGTACCCAAGGCATGTTAGAAGTCTTTTCACAAACGCCAGGTGCTGTAGAAGAAGGCTTACAGTGGCCGAGGCGCTAGAGTTTGAAGACAATAAACCTGTTTTGGATTTGGGTTTCTGTGTGTGTGTTTGAATCAACAACTTTTTTTTTTGTTTGTTGCTGTAGAAGAATATCCTTGTTTTCTGCTTGAATTAGACAGTCGTCCAAGTAAGGATATATTTGTATTCCTCTTTGTCTGCAGAATGCAATTACTGGTGCCAGGCACTTTGTAAAGACCCTGGGCACAGTAGATAAGCCAAAGGGCAGTGCAGAGAATTGGTAATGCACTGAGCCAGCCTTGAATCTGAGGTATCTTCTGCATATTTGTCTGATTGGGACATGCAGGTATGCCTCTTTTAGGTCTAAAGTCACAAGCCAAGCATTCTTGCCCAGCATGGGCAGAAGCTGCTGCAAAGTCAACATCTTGAATTTTGGTATATCCAGGAATGTGTTCAAAATAGATATGTCCAGTACTGGCCTCCAGGCCTTGTCCTTTCTGGGTACCAAGAACAGTCTTGAGTAAAGTCCTTGTCTCTGCTCTTGCTCTGGTACTAGCTGAATGCCCCCCATGTCCATGAGGGATGAGACTTGTTTTTGTGCCTCTGCCCATTGATTTTTTGGCAGATCTGGCCAGCCGTTTGCCTTTGGCAGGGTATGGAAATGGAACTTGTAGCCTTGTGACACGATATTTAAGACCCACTTGTCCTGGGTTATAATGTGCCAATTTTGAGAAAAAAGTGCTAATTTTCCCCCTAAGGGGGTTGCCAGGAGATAAGTGCTTGGTGCAGGCAGGGGGAAGTCATTGGGACTGTTTCCTGAATGGTTGTGATTTGTCTTCTCCAACTTTGGAGGTAGAAGCCCCCCATTGTTTTGAGTGGAATGAACCTTGCGCCTGGGATCTGCCTCTAGGGCGTCTGAGTCTACCCCTTTGAGGTCCGTCTGACACAGGAAAGGACCAATTCTTTGTTGGCCAGTGTCTACTAAACCTAGGTGGCTGTACTTGTAAAAAATCTTTGACCGTTTGCATAGATTTAGCTTTGTCCTCCATTTTCTTTAACACCTCTTCTGCCTTAACACCAAACAAAGTATCATGCTGTAAAGGTGCATCTAATAATTTAACTTTGACATGATCAGGCAGATTTTGTTCCTTTAACCAAGCATGCCTCCTAATTACAGAACCTGTAACTGCGGCCCTGCAGGAGGCCTCTAAAGAATCAAAACCACATTGCAAAGTATGCTTTCCAACTTGTCCAGCTGCATGCAATAAATCCTGCATTTCCTTGTTTTCTGCACATTCAGAGTTTGACAACATTTTCTGTTTAAGCAATGCCATGACGTGTTGCTGATATTTAAGCATATGAAACTGGAAAATTAACGCTCTTACAGCAAAGGCAGCAGAAGTATAAATATTTTTCCCCCATTTGTCCAGGGCCCTTGAATTCCTATCAGAGGGGATAGGGTTTTTTGCAGTGGAAGCCTTGACCCCTTTGGGACCCTGAGAGATGGTTTCTGGGTCAGCAGCAGGGTTTTTATAAAGAAATGTATGTGAATAAGGAACCCTGTAGTATCTGTCTGGCTTAACAGGAGCTGGTGGTAAAGAGTCAGGAGACAGACCAGACTCTGAAAATACATCATCTACAATGTCTAAAACAGGAGGTATAGCAAGGGGCCTGTGCTGAGGTAATAAAAGGAAGTCTCTGAGCCTTTTCTTAGATTCTGAGTAATCTTGGCTCTCCCAGTGGAAATGCTCCCTCATAGTATGCAAGGTCTCCCCAAAAGAAAAATCCTCAGTAGGAGAGGCTGAAGGGATAGATTCTACAGAATCAGAATCCTCATAGGGAGGAAGAGAATATTCCTGTTCAGTAGAAGAATCAGAAGAAATGGAAACCTGATCTGAAGATTCACATTCTATCTCTTGCCTAGGCCTCTTATCAGGAGGGGGATGGGAACCCCTGATCAAAGTAATTAGGTCTTCGGCCATTTTAAGCATCTGTTTTTTAGGCATGGTGGCCTCTCCAGGAGAATGCTGTACTTGTTTCTCTGTCTTTAGAGTTGCTTTAGTCTTTGCCTTTGAAGCTGAAGTAGGTTTCACATATAACTGTGTAGGCCTGGAAACACCCTCAGAAGCCGATGCCTGCTCAGCGGCTCCGGACCTGTCTGAGGAAATAGTTTCCGAGTGTCCAATACCTTGAGTTTCCAGAGGCCTAGTCAGCTCCACGTGGGAGTCGGAAGCGGCCTGTGGCTCTGAGGTAGCGGGCGTCACGGGCTGCGAAAGCGCCTCACTGAGAACCGGCGACAGGCCTGGCGGAAGCCTCGTCGTCTGTTTTGGACTTCGGATGCCTGTCCTTTTCTTTTTCTTTGCGCTTTTTATAAACTTCGGTAGTCAGCTGTTCCAATGGCATTATATAATTGAATCTTCTGCCAAAGTAATGAAATGCAAAATCGTACCGACGCTTAATAGTGCGTTGGTTCATAGGTTCATAGGTTTATACTAGGCTATCTGCCCTAAGGCATTTATAAGCCTAGCCCAAAGTTTTGTGGCTTACGCCACCCCTTATATGAAAAAATACTGTGCCCATTAGTTTGTTGTGCCTCTGTCCAGCAGTGACACAGAGAGGATTCCCGGTAAACCTCGATCTCCCATCCACAGGTCAAGATTTCTCTTGAACAGAGCCAGCAGTGCTCTGCCTCACATGGACCGGGATTTCATTCCACAGCATAGGGAGTCTCTGAGTGATAAATCTATCCCTCCAGCATGTCCTATTTATATCCGTGCTAAGGTTTAAGTCGCTTGCTCCAGTGGTTTGGTGGATTTGGATTTTTTGAGGTGGAGCATGTCCATTAATTCCGGGTTGGACATGGCCTTGTATGTCAGGCACATGTCACCGCTGAGCAGACGGTATGCGACTGAATAGAGCTGGAGTTTCTTCAATCTGGCAGCATATGACAGATTTTGGAGTCCCTTTATCCTTTTGGTGAGGAACTTTTGGGGTCTCTCCAATTGCTGCAGATGTCGGGTGAGATGCATCCCGAATGGGGCATTGTACTCGATCATTGGTCTGATAAGTGAAGAGTACAGGGGAACAATGACCTCACTAGATCTGGATGTGAATCCCTTCATGATCAGGTGGGCAATGTAGAAGGTCTTTCTAACCACTTTAGCAACGTGTCAAAAGAAAGGCCACTGTCAACCTGGGTCCCCAGGTCCCTTCTGTGCTTAGTGGATTGCCACCTATATGGTAGCTTGGGGTTACCTTGTTTTTCCCGAAGGGTATGACTATACATTTTTTGGCGTTTAACTTCAGGCCATGGCTCTGGCACCAGCTATCTGTTTCCATGAGTCCCTTCTGAAGGATATCCGTGTCCGATGCACTTTCCACTATGGCGCCCAGTTTGCAGTAGTCTGCAAACTTTGTCAAAAGTCCTCCCATGTTGGCCTGTACTTCTGAGAAGTAGATGCCAAACAATAGGGGCCAAGGACCGAGCCTGTGGGACATCACTTGTGACCCGGCTGAGTCTGACATAGCCAGCAACTCTAACCCTGTGGGTTCTGTCCTTAAGCCAGTTTGCAACCTATCTTGTGACATATGGGTTTACATTTAAGCTGGTAAGTTTTCTACAATACCGAGTGGGGTATTGTGTCGAAAGCCTTGCAAGGTCAAGGTAGGCTGTATGGACTGCCTTTCCCTCATCAATGGCCTTGGTGACTGTTTGAAGAAGTCGACCAAGTTCAAAAGGCATGATCTGCCCTTGACGGCCAAACTGGGTCGGGTCCAATGTCTGCAAGTCCCCTATATCTTTGTTTATGAGCTCCATTATGATCCTCTCCATAGCTTTGCAGACTAGACTTGTTAAGCTTATGGGGCGGTAATTACCAGGGTCGTGAGAGGCCGCCTTGTGGAGTGGGACCACAGTTGCCGTACGCCACTCCTTGGGCATGTATCCTGTGGTAAGGCTGAGATTAAACAGCTGCCTTATGTGCTGGTTTAATTCCTCATTTAGCTCGTGTAGCACACAGCCGGGGACATCATCCGGTCCCATTGATGGTTAAATCTAGCACAAAACCGACAACTAGCAACGTCATGGTCAGGGCCTAGGCAAGGAATACAGTAAAATGAAAATCCTTATGCGGTATTTGCTTCCCACAAGAAATACAATTATTAACTTTTTCTGACATCGGTCTGGAGCAAGAAAAAAAAGTTTCCCCAACAGGGTACTTAGCTTTAATGAGGACTTTGGATCTGAAATTCGAATTTGAAAATCTCAGGAGTTGGCCAACTGGCACTTGTGAACTGCTTTTGCTTCGGGCACCGCACGGCAAGAAAGACTTATACCTTTTATACCCCTGGCACACTGACGTCAGGGAGGAGGTGACAGCAACCGATGCCGGACCTAGACTTTGGAACTCGGGCTGACTGCGGGTAGCCTGCCAGCAGGATAACCCAATTGTAATGACTACAACAGTGAAACACGATGAACATCAGGGGTGCGACCATACTGGATCTGATCCTCACTGATATGGGAGAGTGCTGCACACCACTACTGTAATGTCTTCCCTGGTAAGGTCAGACCACAAAATGGTTTCCTTTGAAGTAAAAACAAAACCTGTCTTATAAGCTGTGTAAAGGAACTATTCTAAGGCTAACCTCCTGCTATTAAGTGATAACCTGGCAACATTTCAACCCCCATAAACCCTGAGAACACTGCTGCCTATGCAGACCTGTTCAAAGAAACCCTGTACAAGCACAAGCACATCAATAGCTGCATAGAGGCATCTGTACCCACCAGAAAGAAGTAAAGAACTAACCTCCCCTCTAACCCCCTCTCATTCTTTTTTTCCATTCTATACAACACTTGTATACCATCACTAATACTACCACCATGACTTCTCTGGACAAATATCCAACTTCACCTGGGATGATCTCTCCCATACTATGGGATGACTTATTCCTTATTATGGATGTACTACTCCTTCAAGTACTTGTATACTTATTTTTCAGTGCAAGCCTAATTTGCTATGTTCAATGATTATATGTTTTACATGCAACATGCTGCATATTTCTCAATAAAAAGAAGTTATGTACCCACCATAACGTTCCATGTTAGTTGTCTTCATCTCACCTTCTTTCTTGCTTGTTGGGATCAGAGTTGACCCTCGGCTCCGACTCGGCCATCTTCTATAGCTCGAGAGCTGTTTACTGGCTCGAGGCTACCCCTTATCCCATGATGCTTAACGCTAGCTACCCAGATCTCGTTTGTAATAGTTAACCCCAGACATAGCAAAGGATCAACCTGCCCAAACTAACAGGTTGAGCATACCTGTCATACTCTCTAAGTCAGTAGAGGAAACAAACCAGAGAATACTCAGCCGGTGAAACCTGAACTCATCTCGGTCCAATAGGACAGGGGGATTGAGGGGGGGACGCAAGAAAGAAGGCGAGATGAAGACAACTAACATGGAACGTTATGGTAGGTACATAACTTCTTTATGTTAAGTTGTCTATCTCGCCTTCATTTCTTGCTTGTTGGGACAGCATCCCTAGCACCTACGATCCCGGGCGGCTCATTAGAACAGGCTCTTCAGAACAGTGGAATTAGAAGTTATGTACTTACCATAACGTTCCATCTGAGTAGGTGTATTCATTTGTCTGCAACCTGTGGGTTATGGATCCGATATCGGATCCGAACCGGCATGGTTTATCCAGCTATAGATCCGAGCTCCTAGCTCCTCCCCTCACCCATAATGCCCTGCTCTCCCTACATGACCTCAGATCGAGTTTGCCCTGTACCAAAATACCCTAATCAAAGGGTAACACATTCTATGCAGGAAACTGACAAGGCCAGGGGGATAGGAGGGTGGGATGGTTGCAGACAAATGAATACACCTACTCAGATGGAACGTTATGGTAAGTACATAACTTCTAAATCTGAAGTAGGAGATTCATTTGTCAGCAACCTGTGGGACAGAGTCCCCAGCTACCTGAATCTTGGGCGGCCGTCATGGGAGGATATTCCGGAGCACCGCGGAGCCAAAGGATGCTCTACCTCTAGATGTGATATCCAGCTTGTAATGAGAAATAAAAATATGAGATGAAGCCCAAGTGGCCGCTGAACAAATGTCATCCAGAGGAATCCTAGCCTTAAAGGCTGCTGAGGTAGAAACAGACCGGGTTGAATGAGCATGGACTCCGTGCGGGCCTCCCAGAAGCTTGGTAAGCTAAAAGAATACACTGGGAAATCCATCGTGACAAGGAGACTTTGAAAATTGGTTTACCCAGATTGAATTTGGCAAAGGAAATGAACAACTGGTCGGATTGCCTGTGACCAGCTGTCCTGTTAAGGTAAAACAAGCTGCCTGTGAACATCCAATGAATGCAGCTTGTACTGCGCTTTGTTCTGATAATTAGGAAAAGCGGGGAGGTTGATAGACTGATTAATGTTTGCTTCCGAAGCTACCTTAGGAAGAAACGAGGGATTGATCCTGAGGTACACACGGTCCGGATGGAAGATCAAGTAAGCGGCTTCATGGAAAGGGCTTGAAGTTCCGAAACTCTTTTGGCTGAAGTAATGGCTACTAAAAATGCAGTCTTAAGAGATAAGAATTTTAGATCTACTGTGGCCTTAGGCTCGAAGGGCGAGCGTCAAGGCCTGAAGAACCAAGGAAAGATCCCATGGTGGAACCGCCTGCTTGACAGGGGGTCTAAGCAGAAAAGTGCCTTTTAAGAAGATTTTACATAACTTGGCAGGCATAAGAGGTCCAGAGTCATGACCAACATGATAATGAGAAATGGCTGCTAGCTGAACTTTGACCGTGGAACTACTGGCACCATCATTAAAAAGAGTGGTAAGGAAGTCTAGAACCATGGGAGAGGAGTAAAGGGATCTAGGCCTTGCCGCTCCGCCCAAATGGAGAATCGCTTCCATTTGCTGCGGTAAGTTTTTCTGGTAGAGGGTTTATGCGCCGCTACCAGAATGGCCTTAACGGGAGATGAAATTCCGGGAGTCCTGATTAGGAGTGGAACTGCAGCAGCCAAGCAGTCAGCTTCAGGTTGTCCAGGTTCGGAGATGGTAGGTTCGATGGGTGTGCTATCAGATCCGGGATGGTATCTAGAATCCAAGGTGGATTCACTGAGTGAGACCTTAGGTAAGGGAACCAGATCTGCTGAGGCCAGAATGGGGCTATGAGGATCATTCCGCACCCCAACCGAGAGGCTTTCTGAAGAACCTGGAGCATCAGAGGCAGAGGGGGGTATGCGTAAAGAAGACCGGGAGGCCAAGCATGCACCAGAGCGTTTCTTGGGGAATCCCCTGGAGGAGGGATTAGAGCGAAAAAACTGTCGCACTTGGTGTTTAAGGGAGAAGCAAAGAGATCGCAACAAGGAGTTCCCCACCGAAGATACGTTTCGCTACTTGAGCATTGAAAGACCACTCGTATGGGGACAGAATGGTGCGACTGAGCTTGTCCGCAAGGATGTTGGACCGTCCCGGAATATGCGTTGCGAGAAAGCGGTTGATGGAGATCGCCCATTCCCACACTCTCATGGCTTCCCACATAAAGGGTAAGACCTGGTTCCCCTGTTTGTTGATGTACCAGACCACCGACATGTTGTCTGACTGAATCGCAATTGTTCCCAGGGGAAGAAAGGCTTGAAGTGCTTGCAAACGCCAAGAGCACGCCTCATCTCCAGAACATTGATATGCAGGAGGTCTCCGAGTCGCTCCACGTGCCTTGGACAGTCCGTCCGCAAAATGCCACCCCCACCCGAGGCGAGATCGTCCGTGGTCACTGTGGCAAGAGGGGAGATGCACAAAGGCGGCCTCCTTGGAGATCCTCGAATGGAGCCACCACAAGAGACCGCTGCAAGCTCTGCTGATTGCAATGGGGTGATGCAGAGGAGAGAAAGATAAGACCATTGTACTTGAAGCGTCCACTGAAGTACCCGCATGTTCAAGCCGGCGAGTGGGAGAAGAGAAATCGCTGCCGCCATGGACCCTAGTGCCCTCAGGACCAATTCGCCGAACTGAGCTGGAGTGGAGGATGGCCCGCACCTGGAGTCAGATTCAATTCTGTCGGTTGTGAGGAAGGCTCTTAACTCCTCGTGTCTAACCTGGCACCTATGAATTCTATCAACTGAGTAGGGGCCAGGTTGGACTTTGCCACCTTTATCGTGATGCCCAGGGGAGCTAGGCGAAGAAAGGAGTCTCTTGCCAAGGATAGTAGATGCCTTGTTGGGGGTGAGAAGCCAGTCGTCCAGGTGCGAAAGCCCTGCACCCCTGAAGCCTCAGGTGGGCCGCAACCACTGCTAATACTTTGGTGAACACCCTGGGGGCTGTGGTGAGACCAAAGGGAAGGACCCTGAACTGGTAGTGACTGGCTCCCAGCCGGAAGCGAAGAAACCTTCTGGATCGTCTGTCCATCAGTATGTGGTAGTACGCATCCCTGAGGTCTAGAGAGCACATCCAGTGGTTCTCTCCCAGAAGGGGGAGGATAGATTGCAAGGTGACCATCCGGAACTTCTCCTTGGGAACTGCCAGGTTTAAAAGGGACAGGTCTAAAATGGGTCTTAGGTCCCCCGTCTTTTTTGGCACTAAAAAGAACCTGGAGTAGAACCTTGATCCGATCTGGTCTGGGGGGATGGGCTGGATGGCTCTTTTCCTCAGCAGATACCCAATTTCTGCTGAAGTGGCCTCCCTCTGATCGGGTGGAACGTCGAGGAGGGATTTTGGTTTCGGGACGTGCAGAAAACGGATTTTGTATCCTCTGGATATAATGCGGAGGACCCAGCGGTCTGATGTTATGGACTCCCATGCTGCTAGGTGCTCCGAAAAACGTCCCCGACTGCCTCCAGAGTGGAGCAGTCGGGCAACCCCTCAGGGTTGCTGCGTGGGCCATTCAGAGAAAGGTTCTCTGGACCCGAAATTCCTGGGAGCCCCTCTGCCCCTGGGGCGGCGTCCGCCCTGTCCTCCTCTGCCACGGAAGGACTGGTTGTCCGGAGCGGGTTGGGATTGCTGCGACTTCTGGAATCACATCTTCTTCTGGCCCTTTTGGTTCCTAGAGTAGGACCTCTGGGGCACAGAGAAGCGGACTCCGATGGCAGACAGCGTCTTCCCGTCCTTCTCGCTCTGGACCAAGGTGTCGAACCGTCTTGCCAAAAGGGCAGAACCATCGAAGGGCAGCGAATGACTCCGTGAAATCAATGGTGGAGCCAGGCCTGGCGTCTCGTGACTAGGCCTACTCCTGCAGCTCTAGAGGCTCCCTCAGTAGCATGGGAAAGCAACCGCATAGAGGTATTGGTCACGACCAGAGTAGCCATACGGGTGGAGTACAAAAGTTTGTCCTCCTCCGACATGGACTCTGGGGGGGATGCAGCGTATTCTTTGATAAGATCGCGCTGCATCCGAATAACATGTGCCAGGTAGTTGAGCGCCCTCACTGAGAAGGTCGCTGAACTAAACATTTGCTTCCCCAAGCGGTCCATCATCAGAGACTCCTTGCTCGGAGGATGAACTGAGGGACTCTCCTGGGCGAGTACCCTCTTAGTGGCTGCTGCCGACAACATGGCATCTACCGGGGGTCCCTTACTCCAGTGGGCACGGTCATCAGGGGGGCTGAGGATCCTGTCTGACCTTTTGGGGATTGGCTCCACGGTGTCCGGTTCCTTCCACGCCCTGGTGGTAATAAGGTCCACCAGGGGTTCGGCAGGAGGGGACACCCAAGAGGTAGACGGGCCCACTTCAAATGCCTCCAAGAACACGGATTCGTCCGAGGAAGACTTTGGGGCAGACCACCCACCTCTTATACGAAGCATTTCCATGATGTCTCCAAAGGAGACATCCTCGGGGGGTGATCTTGGGGAGCCTTCCCCTTCCTCCAAGTCCGTGTCTTCAGTTAAAGACTCGGGGGAGTCTATGTGCCTCCTTTTACACGTGTGCTTGCGAGGTGCCTCCTCGGGGGAGCTGTCTGAGGAGCCCTCGCAAGCAGTGTCTGGTTCCAAAAGAACTGCTTGGGGCATTGAAACGGGCTGTCCCAGTGGCCGTGTGCCGGAAGCTGACCCAGAGCAGATGGAGTGCGGGACGGAGCCGAAGCAAGTGCCGGGGGTCCGGAAACCCTCAACAGAGCCCTCTCCACTACATCAAAAGCCGAAGGGGAGCCGGCCTCGACCAAAGGATCCGACAGGCTCCCCTCGGATCAGAGGAGTGGATCGGAGCCGGGCGCCGAAGGCACACCGAAGTCCCCGGATCCGGCTCGGATCAAGGCTCTGAGAGGTCGGATCCGACACTCGAGGGCAGGGTCGGATCCGGCATACCTACTGTCGGCCCGACCCACCCTTGGCTCGAAGCTGCCCGGCTCAACGCTCCAAGCCGGGTAGCGGGTCGGAGAAGGAGCTATGGGCTTGAAAATGGGGTCGAGCTCCGGAGCACTCCCATCTGCATCTGGGCCTGGATGAACCTTCGCATCATCCGTCCAGATCAGCGTCAGAGAGACTATAGGTCGATCGACGAGGCTACCGAGGTAGGCCTTGAGTACCACCTCGATAGCCTCGGGGAGATTGGGTCTCCTCCTCAGGCCCCGTGAAAAGAAGGGGAACGGAGCCGGAGGAGGAGAGCCAGCAGCCAGAGAGGCCGGAGGAGAAGCTCAGCTTAGCGGGCCGAGACGGAGGTCTCGGCCCGCCAGGTGCTTCTCTCTCGTCCTTCTTCCTGGCTTCCCTCTCCTCCAACCCGTAGGGAGTTTGAATCCTGGGAGGAGGAGGAGGAGCAGGCGGCAGGACCGCCGAGCGTAACTACCAATGAGCGGAGGCCAAAGCCGTGTCCGGGGCAAAAGTCCCGCCAGGACCAGCCGACTCCGTTCCTTCAATGCCCTGGGGTTGAACCCTGCACAGATTGAACATCCAGAGGTGAGGTGTTCAACCCCAAGGCATCGAGCAGTGTGGCCATCAGCAGGGATAGCTTATGGCCACACTCGAGCATTTTGAAAATATTGCCTTTGGGGCCTCAGATTTTTACAAAAAAAAAGGTTAAATTTAAATTAAAGTTAAATTAAATTAACCACACAAGGCCCCAAAGAAACCACAAGCACACAGCTACCAGCAGGGAGGGTACAATAAAGTTAACAAATTAACCAAAAAACTATCTCAAAAGAGGGAAAACCTACAACTTTCACACAAAGATTAATTTTTCTGACAGGAAAAATGTTAAGAAACACCAAAAAAACACTTAGCTGACAGGAGCTCAAAATCCAGCTGTCACCATGAACGCGGCAAACTAGATCTGAGGTCATGTAGGGAGAGCAGGGCATTATGGGTGAGGGGAGGAGCTAGGAGCTCGGATCCATAGCTGGATAAACCATGCCGGTTCGGATCCGATATCTGATCCATAACCCACAGGTTGCTGACAAATGAATCTCCTACTTCAGATCCAAAGTTAGCTCTATTCCTGGAGACCATGTCTAACTTGTAATGAGAAATAAAGGTATGAGGATTTGCCCATGTGGCAGCAGCACAGATAGAGTCCATGGGCAACCTAGACTGGAAGGCTACAGAAGTGGCCAAAGCTCTAGTAGAATGACCTTTTGGTTTGGTAGACAATTCTTCATTTCTTAGTTGGTAGATGAAGGTAATAATGTGAGACAACCACCTGGACAGGGTCAATTTGGAGACTGGGAGACCCTGTTTGCCCCTAGCATAGGAAAGGAAAAGTTGATCCGACTTCCTTATATCCTTCGTTCTATGCAGGTAAAAACACATTTGTCTATGAACATCCAAAAGGTGTAATTTGTATTTTGCCTTGTTGGTGTAGTTAGGGAAAAACACTGGAAGGTCTATGGATTGGTTTAGATTATTTTCTGAGCAGACTTTAGGAAGGAAGGAGGGATTAGTTCTCAGAGCAACCCTGTCCTTGTGAAAAACTAAGTACGGAGGACGAACACTTAGTGCTTGAAGTTCCGAGACACATCTGGCTGAGGTAATAGCTACCAGAAAGAGAGTTTTCCAAGATAAAAACTTAAGGGAGCAGGATGCTGCCGGTTCAAAAGGGGGCATAATCAAGGAGGTTAGTACCAAATTAAGGTCCCAAGGAGGAGGGAGATTTCTCACTGGGGGCCTAAGGAGAGTAGACCTTCTGAAAAAAGCTTTACACAGCTTATAAGACATAATATTTAGATTAGAAAAACCAACATGAAAGTTAGAGATGGCCGCTAGTTGAACCCTAATTGTGGCAGAAGCGGACCCAGAATGAAAAAGCTCTGTTAGGAACTCCAAGATTTCGTGAACTGGGGCTGAAAAGGGATCTATGTTCCTAGCCTCTGCCCAACAAGAGAAACGTTTCCATTTCTAGCATACGTCTTCCTAGTAGCCGATTTGTGAGAGGAGACAATAATCTCACGCACAGCCGGGGAAATGCTGGGAAGCCTGGCTAGGGTTGGAAGTGGATCAACCAAGCTGTGAGCTGGAGTGTTTGGAGGGATCGATGCAGCTCTCCTGATTGATGAATCAGCAGGTCTGGAATAGGATCCGGAATCCAGGGCTGCTCGAGGAGGTAACGGTGCAGGAAGAGAAACCAAATCTGTCGAGGCCAGTAAGGCGCAATGAGGATCATTTTGCAACCCAAAGATATAGCTTTCTGTATGAGTTTGGGTATAAGAGGGAACGGCGGGAAGGCATAAAGAAGTCCCTGAGGCCAACCGTGGACTAGAGCATCTCTGAGAGGGTGACCGGGAAGCGGTAGAAGGGAGAGGTAGTTGCTGCATTTGGTGATGAAGGGGGTTGCAAACAGATTGCAGCAAGGCTGTCCCCATTTGTGGAAGATCAGATCCGCAACTACCTCATTCAGAGACCACACGTGAGGCATGAGAATAGCTCTGCTGAGCCTGTCCGCTATGACGTTGGACTTCCCAGGGATGTGCGTCACAATCAGAAATCATTGGGAGGAAATCGCCCACTGCCAGAGTCTGAGTGCTTCTCGACATAGGGTGTAGGACCTGGTTCTGCCCTGCTTGTTGATGTACCACACTACTGACATGTTGTCCATTTGAATTGCAATGGTCCCAGGAGGGAGGGAGTCCTGAAGTGCTTGCAACGCTAGTAGTACGGCTCTCATCTCCAAGACATTTATGTGCAGATGGTACTCGTGAGGCTGCCAAGTGTCTTGGACTGTCCTGCCCTGATAATGCCCCCCCCCACCCTATCAGTGAGGCATCCATGGTC
Source organism: Protopterus annectens (assembly GCF_019279795.1). Taxonomy (NCBI): domain Eukaryota; kingdom Metazoa; phylum Chordata; order Ceratodontiformes; family Protopteridae; genus Protopterus; species Protopterus annectens. Next base: position 1,942,635,177 of record NC_056743.1, read on the forward strand.
ACTGTGGCAACCGGAGGGGGCTGGATGAATGGTCTGCCCTGAGACTCTAGTGGGGAGACCATCCACCAGGAAAGGTGTCTTTTGCATGTTTCTGTAATCATGACCATGTGAGACATGGGGAGCTGTTGAAAGGACCACTGTGTGAAGAGAAGCCACTGAAGGATTCTCATGTGAAAAGGGGCCAGAGGTAACAGAAGAATTGCCGCTGCCATAGAACCCAGAGTTTGAAGGACCAACCTGACTTGTACCCTTTTGCATTGCATGAGGATCTGAACTTGCTGCCAAATCGTGGCCACCCTGTCTGGCGGTAGCCTTGCGGACTTACTTCTTGTATCTAAATCTGCTCCTATATAGGTAATAGATTGACAAGGCAGATTTTTCAAAATTTATAGTAGTGCCTAGCTGGGCACAAATTGCGATTGTATAGTCCCTGGCTTGAAGAAGTTGATGCCTGGTAGTAGCAGTAAGGAGCCAGTCATCTAGATAAGGAAACACCTGGAATCCTTGACGCCTCAGGTGAGCCGTGACCACTGCCATGCATTTGGTGAACACCCTGGGGGCTGTGGTGAGACCAAAGGGCAGAGCTCTGAACTGATAATGACTGGCTCCCAGCCGGAAGTGAAGGAATCTCCTGGAGCGCCTGTCCATCTTGATGTGATAGTACGCATCCTGAATATCTATTGAGCACATCCAATTGTCCTGACCCAAAAAGGGTAGAATGGACTGTAGCATGACCATCCGAAACCTTGTTCTTTGAACAGACTTGTTTCGTCTGCTGAGATCCAATATTGGTCTTCAGTTCCGTGTTTTTTTTGGCACCAAAAAGAACCTTGAGTAAGTTCCGGATCCAAGTTGGTCTGCCAGGACTTCCTGGATGACTCTTTTTCTAGCAGTCTTAAAATTTCTATGACTGCTTGGGCCCTCAGATTGGGCGGAACATCTGGAAGGGATTTGCTTGACGGTAAGGGAGGTTGGAAGAAGGGAATTACATGGCCTCCGATTTGTCTCGCGTAATGTTTTGCCAGGCTTTTGGGTACAGTGAAAGTCTCCCCCCCACCCGACTGCCTCCAGAGGCGGGCAGCCGGGCAACCCTTCAGGAATGCTGGAAGGGCTAGTCAGAGAAGGATTCTCTGCTGCCCTGGTTCTGCGGACCCCCTCTGCCCCGAGGGCGGCGTCTGTTGTTGTTGTTGTTTCCTCCTCTGCCCCTGGAGGAAAAATCACTACGTGTATCAGGCGAGGCTCCCTGGGATTTCCGAAACCACATTTTACCACTCTTCTGACCTTTGGGATATGGTCTGGAAGGAGTGGAAAAATGGACTCCCACGGCAGAGAGAGTCTTGCCTTCCTGTTCAAACCTAGTGAAAGTGTTTTTCACTTGTGGTCCAAAGAGAAATGAACCGTCAAAGGGAGTGTTGGTGAACGCCGCTCTAAAGGGTTCCGCAAAATTACATAGCCGCATCCATGCACGTCTCCTAAGGGCCACGCCTGTACCTGTGGCTCTACTCGCACCATCGGCAGCATAGGAAATGAGCCTCATGGAGGAGTTAACTACTGAATTAAGGGTCACCAGCTGAGAAGCCACTTTAGCTTGAGCCCCTTCAGCTGATGGATCCTGGAGGGTATCTCCAAGCTCTTTCAGGAAATCCCTCTGAAGCCTGGTAAAATGGCATAAGTAATTCAGCGACCTCAAGTAAAATGTCGCTGAAGCAAACATACGCTTCCCGTATCTATCCATGGTCCTAGACTCCTCGTTAGGAGGATGGACAGAGGAAGAAGTTTCCGCTAACTCCTTTTTAGTGGCCGCTGCTACTACTATGGCATCTACGGGAACAAACTTGGTAAGGAACTGTTTATTATGGGGTGCAGTGACAAACTTGCCGGGTCTCCTCGGGGTTGGTTCCACTGTATCCGGGGCTGACCAAGCCCTTCGAGCCACCACTGACATTAGTGGATCGAAGGGCGGAGACACCCAGGAGGTGGAAGGGCGGGAACCGAACGCATCCAGGAATATGGATTCGCCCTCGGTATGGGCTAGGGCAGTCTAGTTCCCCCTCTGCTTAAGCATTTCTAGGATGTCCGAAAAGGAAACATCTTCAGAGGGGGATCTCGGGGACCCTTCCAATTCATCCAAATCCATATCCGAAGTGACAGACTCAGGGTAGTCAATGTGCTTCCTCTTGCACTTCCTCTTCCAAGGGGCCTCCTCTGAATGATCAAGGGAGGCCTCGGAAGAAGAAGAAACACCCAATGGGGTGCTCTGGAGCGCCGGTTCCCCACACTTGGGGTCTAGAGGAGGGACAGAGGTTGATGCAGGCACGACAGGGGACGGAGCCAGTGGGGTCGAACATGGAGCTGACTCAGAGGCCAGTACACTCCTCATGACATCGAAGGCATCCCTGCCACGATGTAAAGAAGGCTCCGGTTCTGAGGAAACCGGAATCCTCCTCCGCACCGACGGAGACAGCTCCAAGGCCAATGTAGGAGCCAAGCTCACCTCCGCCGACACTCCAAGAGGGAGAACGGGGTCGGACAAGGGTCCGATGCCACACGCCCCCTCGGAACAGACGAGGGTGTCTCAGCGCCCAGATCCCTCGACAGAAGGCACCATCGAGGGGATCGGAGCAGACGACGGAACCGAAGGGGAAATCGTTATTGGTGCCGACGGTTCCACGATTCGAACCCCAACAAACTCCGGCTCTGAGCTCAATGGAGTCGGAGGAGGAAAATCGATGGAAGTGGACGGAGCCAACACCTGTTGAGGAGGGCTGGATAACATTTTGGCCAGTGCCTGCGACTTCAACAACCTACTGACCACTCTCTCCATGTCGTGATCAGAGAGTCTAGAGGACCGAGAGGAGTGGGAGGATCTGTGACTGCAGTCACTTTGCAACAGGGGAAACCGAGGAGCCGAATGTATAGACTCTAGAGAAGGGGACCTCGGTCTCTTGTGGGTCTGAGATGGCTCCGAAGGTACTGGTGGAGCCGACGGGGAGGCAGTCTCCTCGGTTCCAACCAGAACCGAAGTAGTAGGCAAGGCTTGGGCCAATGACGGCTCCGAGCTGGGAGCCGACGATTTTGTCGGTTTAGGAGATTTCACCGGCTGAGCCTTGGCCGGTGAATCCTGGGGCTTAAGAAGACCCCTCAAAATAAGCTTATTTTTGCGCTCCTGCAGAACCCTTGGGCTGAATGCATGGCATACAGAACAAGAGTCCTGCAGGTGCACTGCACCTAAGCAATAGACGCAAGAAGTGTGCCCATCTGTCAGAGACATTTTTGACAGCATGAGTCACACTTCTTGAATCCAGACACCTTGGATTCTTTAGACATATCCAGTAGAGAAATACTACCTTACACTGAAACGTTTTTGGCCAAACGGCCGAAGAGCAAAAAACTACAGACACTAACCTGACCAAAAACACAATAAACTACAGTTAAGAAGTTTTTTTTTTTTTTTTAAAGCTAGGAAGCCTTTAACTTAAACGGCTACCTATGAGGTAAAAAGAGAAAGGCTTAAACTAAAACGCTACCTACAAGAGGGATAGGAAGGGGGAGAACTCTCTAATTTAAACGAGTTCTAAGGGAAAATAAGAAGTTATGTACTCACCATAAGCTTCCATCTGAGTAGATAAACTTCATTTGTCAGCAACCTGTGGGGTATCGGATCCGACTTCGGATCTGAGCCGGCAGTTTTCAACAGCTTAGATCCGAGCTCCTAGCTCCTCCCCTACCCATAAACCCCTGCCAACCCTGACTGACCTCAGATCAAGTTTGCCCCCAAGCAGCAACTGCTACAGATTTACCAATTTCAAATGTCATCTCTGAAGACAGCAAATGTGAATAATCGAAGGTCAGGAGGAAGAGGGGGGGTGGTTGCTGACAAATGAAGTTTATCTACTCAGATGGAACGTTATGGTGAGTACATAACTTCTTAATCTGAAGTAGTTAACTTCATTTGTGCAGCAACCTGTGAGACAGAGTCCCCAGCTATCTGAATCTTGGGCGGCCATCATGGAAGGATGTTCCGGAGCACTGCAGAGCCAAAGGATGCTCTCCCTCTGGAGATAATATCCAGCTTATAATGGTTGATAAAGGTATGAGACGAGGCCCAAGTGGCAGCCGAACAAATATCATCTAAAGGTACCCTGGATCTAAAAGCAGCAGAGGTAGACATAGATCGGGTAGAGTGGGCACGGACTCCCTGAGGCGCGGGCCTACCAGAACTTTCATAAGCCAAAAGAATACATTGCGAGATCCATCGCGACAACGTAACTTTGGATACCGATTTACCCAAATTCATTTTGGCAAAGGAGACGAACAACTGGTCGGATTGCCTATGACCAGATGTCCCGTGAATATAGAATTGAAGTTGTCTATGCACATCCAACGAGTGTAGTTTGTATTCTCCTTTGTTGTGATAGTTGGGAAAGAAGACTGGCAGATTAATGGACTGGTTGATATTAAGATTCGGAAGCAACCTTAGGGAGAAAGGAGGGATTGGTCCTGAGGTAGACTCTATCCTTGTGGAAGGTTAGATACGGGGGTTTCACACAAAGGGCCTGAATTTCAGAAACTCTTCTAGCAGAGGTGATGGCGACGAGAAAGGCAGTCTTCCAAGACAAATACTTGAGTTCCACTGAGGCTGCAGGCTCAAAGGGGGGAGCTGTCAAAGCCTGAAACACTAACGACAAATCCCACGGAGGTACCACTTCCTTTACCGGAGGTCCGAGCAAGAAGGTGCCCTTCAGGAAGGTCTTGTACAGCTTTGAAGTGATCAAGGGACGCAGATAATGTCCAACATGGTAGTGAGAGATAGCTGCTAGTTGAACCTTGACAGTGGAACAGCTAACTCCCTGGTGAAATAATCCTGATAAGAAGTCTAGCACCGCACGTAAAGGAGCTGTGAAGGGATCCAAGTTTTGACGTTCTGCCCAGATAGAGAAACGTCTCCATTTGCTGCTGTAAATCTTCCTAGTAGAAGGTTTGTGGGCTGCAACTAGAATAGCTTTGACTGGGGAAGAGATGCCGGGAATCCTGGCTAGGAGTGGAACTGGAGCAGCCAAGCTGTGAGCTTGAGGCTGTCCAGGTTTGGGGTCGGGAGACTCAGAGGGTGGGAGATCAGATCCGGGAGGGGATATAGAATCCAAGGAGGATTCACCAGATGAGACCAAAGGTAAGGAAACCAGGTTTGACGAGGCCAGAATGGGGCAATGAGGATAATCCTGCTCCCCAACCGACTGGCTTTCTGTAGAAACTTTAGCATCAGGGGAAGATGTGGATAAGCATAAAGCAGACAGGGACGCCAAACATGCACCACAGCGTCTCTCGGGGATTCCCCGACTTGGGGAATTAAAGCGAAATAGCTGTTGCATTTGGTGTTTGAGGGAGAGGCGAAAAGATCGCAACAGGGCATTTGGCAAAAATCTGATTCGCTACGTGCGGATTGAGAGACCACTCGTAAGGGGAAAGGATGGTGCGACTGAGTTTGTCCGCCAGGATGTTGGACCGTCCCAGAATGTGCGTTGCAATGAGAAAACGGTTGGTGGAGATTGCCCATTCCCACACTCTCATGGCCTCTCGACAGAGCGGGTAAGACCTGGTTCCCCCTTGTTTGTTGATGTACCAGACAACCGACATGTTGTCCGTCTGGATCGCAATTGTCCCTACAGGAAGAAGGTCCTGAAGTGCTTGCAACGCTAACAGCACTGCCTTCATCTCTAGGACACTGATATGCAAAGAGGTCTCCGTATCGTTCCACGTGCCTTGGACAGTCCTGCCCGAAGAGTGCCCCCCCCACCCGAGGCGAGAGGTCCGTGGTCACCGTGGCCAGGAGGGCCATAGAAGGGCATTCCGTGTGGAGATCCGGAGATTGCAGCCACCACACGAGAGCCCTCTTGCAAGCCCTGCTGAGGGAAATGGGATGACTCAGAGGGTAGTGAAGAAAAGACCACTGGACTTGGACGGTCCCACTGTAAGACCCTCATGTTCAGACGTGCCATAGGTAACAAGTTGATTGCCGCTGCCATTGAGCCTAGAGCTCTCAGGACCAACTCCACCAGAGATGAAGATAGAAGGATGGCCCGTACATGAAACTTCAGGGTTCGAAGTCTCTCTGGGGTTAAGAAGGCTACAAGATTGATTGTGTTTAACCTGGCCCCGATGAAATCTATGACTCGGGTCGGGGTGAGAGCAGATTTGTCCATATTTATTGTGATCCCTAGCCAGGGAGCAAGGCGAAGAAAATAATCCCTGGCTGTACAGAGTAGATGCCTTGTTGAGGCGGTCAGGAGCCAGTTGTCCAGGTACGGGAAAACCTGTATTCCCTGGAGCCTCAGGTGGGCTGCTAGCACTACTAACACTTTGGTAAACACCCTGAGGGCTGAGGTGAGACCAAAGGGGAGAGCCCTGAATTGGTAATGACTGGCCCCTAGCCAGAAGCGGAGAAACCTCCTGGATCATCTGTCCATTAGAATATGATAGTACGCATCCTTGAGGTCTATCGAGCACATCCAATCGTTCTCCCGTAATGGGGGGAGAATAGACTGAAGAGTGACCATCCGGAACTTTTCTTTGGTTACTGAAAGGTTCAAAAGGGAGAGATCGAGGATTGGTCTCAAGTCCCCCATCTTTTTTGGCACCAAAAAGAACCTGGAATAAAATTGGCCAACCTTAAAGATCTAACCTGCAAAACTGTATATAGAAAAGGGTTTAATGTAAAGAGGACATTAGAACAAAGTTCTAAGTTGAGAGGTATGAATATGCACAGGAAAGGGACGTTCCGTTGTGGGTGTTGCACACAATGTAAGTACATTATGGATCAGGACAGTATATACCTGGAAAGTAGAAATAGGAGATTGTGGTCAAACAGTTTTTTTAACTGTAATTCCAAGGGTTTGGTGTACCTAGCTGCCTGCCGTTCTTGCCAGGCATTTTATGTGGGCAAGACGGAGAGGCAGCTAAGGAGGCGTGTATATGAACATGTCTATGACATTCAAAGAAAAGTTAACACCAATGCATTGTATAGGCACACCTTAGTCTGTGAAGGAGCAACATTTAAGTTTTTTGTTCTGGAATCAGTTGTACAGTGTAACAGGGGAGGCAATTGGCCTGCATTACTGTCTCATAAAGAAACATGTTGGCAGATTCTATTGGAATCAAATAAGCCCCCTGGGTTGAATGATTCCATCTCTATTGTCCCCTATTTAAAATTGAAAGCAGAACAATTGTAAGGTAGAAGGATTTTATTGTCGAGTTGTATATATACAACGAATTCATAAGTTCATAAAAAAGTGTTTGTCTATTATTGTTATTATATATGTATATTTAAATTATTTTATATTGTGTATGGGTATTACCAGTATACACTGGTTGATAATCTTATTCATACTACATGTGTATAAATATATGCTATTTTTGATGCATATAATATATAAGACTGATTGCTTTTTGTGAATATTTTAGTGTTTGAAATGTAATTTTGCAAGGAATTTTTATTCAGTATGTTTTGCTTTAAATATTCACTATGTAATTAATTAATTAAGTAGCTGTATAAAAGTATGTGGAGAAGAGTGGATTTTATCTGAGGAAGTTGTTTTAACAACGAAAACGTTGCTACAGTTGAGATACGTTAATAAATTGTCTTTTACAAGAGCGTGGTCATCGTAATTTGAAGGGTTTGCGTTCTTATTGTGCGTTGGTGTTCTCAGCTGGTTTCCCTGCCTGTCAGCTGCTTGTTCTTGGTGGATTTGTTGGTGCTGTAGCCTTTCGTTTTGTTTGGTGATATTATACAGAGTTCTGCTTTGGCGACACCTAACCAGGAAAAGCCAAAAGACAGTATTATATTTTATATACATACATATATATACATGTACACACACGCATACATATATCCACACAGACACGCATACATACACACACATTGGCTGATCAAAAACTTAACTGATCAAACTAAAAACTGCTTCAAAAACGACAGAGTTCTTGACCAATCGACTATCCTTCAGAATGTACTTTTCCCTTAATATAAAAAAATACCTCAAACAATAGTCAGTAGAATGCTACTGCTTCTAACAATCAAACACAAAAGTCCCACAAAAAACTTTTTTGCAGGTGGCAATCCTACCAGACCTCTCCACACATTTATAGATGCCAATTTCAAAATCACACAACACTAGCCCAGTGTAGTGGGATTTCACACAAAACTATTTAGACTTTCCATTGGTTAGAACACATCTCAATCTGTTCAAAAGACTGAGCTCTCATCTGACACGCAGCAGCAGTTTTATAAAGGTGTTAATTAAGCTTATACAAATACGTCTGATACTGACAAATATGAATGCATCTACATTAATTATGGCACATGCAGGTAAATAAGTAACAAAATATTGAAAATGTGACAGTTTGATGGCCAATTTTTCACTTGACAATGGTGCAAAGGAGATCTTACTGAAAGTAGTTTTTCAGCTAATGCTAACATTGCTGTATAGTCAGGGTATATATATATATATATATATATATATATATATATATATATATATATATATATATATATATATAGCAAAAAGTACAGTTTTGTACCTACCATAAATGTAGATGTTCGAAGATCCACATTGCTGCAGTCCTTACACTTGGGTAGTCCGCTGTCCTCGGTCGGCCCGAATATCAAAGTATAAGGCTGACGTCGGTCAAGGCGCATTTGACTGACATCAGGACGTCAGGGTACAAATGCGCATGACCGACGTCATATCCTGTCTTTTCTTGCCCCAGATGTCAGAAGACCCTAAAAATAAAGGTCAAAACCAAAAGACAGCAAACAAACAACCAACCACCCTTGCACTAATTATATGTACAATATACACAATATTTACAACCCAACCCACACAACCACCTCTAACTACAGAGGGAAGGAGGGAGGGTAAATTGGACTGCAGCAATGTGGATCTTGAACATCTACATTTATGGTAGGTACAAAACTGTACTATGTTCTTCATCTCACATTGCTGCAGTCCTTACACTTGGGTAGAATCCCAAAGCAGAGGTAAGGGAGGATGGCCAAACTACAAGGAAGCAGGAGCTGCCAAAATGCCCTGCAAAACAGCAGTGCCAAAACCAGCCCTGGATTTAGTGTAAAGTGGCAGGTGATAATGCCTAGAGAAAGTATGCACTGAACTCCAAGTAGCTGCCTCCAAAATATCCTTGGTTGCCACTCCCTCAAAAGGCTGTCAAGTGGCAGTAGCCCTAGTGGAATGAGGCCTAATCCCAGCTGGAATCTCCTTGCCATGATGGGAATAACAGAAAGCAATGCAAAACCCAATCCACTTAGAAATAGTTTGTTTTGACACAGGCTTGCCCTGAGAACTCAAAGCAAAAGAAACAAACAACTGCTGAGACTGCCTGAACCCTTTAGTTCTGTCCAAATAATATCGCAACTGCCTGTGTACATCTAAAGTGTGCAAAATCTTTTCCCCTTTATTTTGGGGATTTGCATAAAAAGTAGGCAAATGAATAGTTTGGTTTAAAGCCACACTAGAAACCACCTTAGGCATAAAGGAAGGATTAGTGCTAAAGATACCCTATCCTTATGGAAAATCAAGAAAGGCTCAACCGCCATAAGGGCCTGTAATTCAGAAACCCTTCTTGCAGAGGTAATGGCCAACAAAAAGGCTTTCTTCCACGATAAATATTTCAACTCAGAAGTAGCTGCAGGCTCAAAAGGTTGTAGAGTGAGTTTCTCCAACACAAAATTGAGATCCCAAGCAGGAGTAGGAGCTCTACGGGGGGGTCTTATATTCTTTGCCCCTCTAAGAAATTGCTTGAACAAAGGATGAGAAAACAATGGAGGGTCACATTCATAGTGAGCTGAAATTGCTGCAGCATGAACCTTAATAGAAGAGAAGGACAAACCTTTGTCCAGTAACTCAGTAAGATATTGAAGAGCCACACTTAAATTAGGCTCAGAAACATCAAAATCCTTTGCTGCACTCCAAAATAAAAATCTCTTCCATTTATCTGCGTACACTTTCCTTGTACTAGGCCTTCTAGCTTCCAAAATCACATTCAAAACTTGTTGTGGAAGTTGAGACCCTCTATGGTTTAAAACAGAATATGCCAGGCTGTTAGGTGAAGAGAGTGAAGTTTGACATTGAGCAAATGGCTGTCCTCCTGTGACAACAGGTGTGGAATCAAGGCAAAGGCCATGGAGGCTTCCGTACCAGACTTCTCAGTAATGGGTACCAGTGCTGTCGAGGCCAATCTGGAGCTATTAAAATCATCCTTGGCTTGTCCTGTCTGACCTTTAGAAGTACCTTTGGGAGGAGAGGCAGAGGTGGAAAGGCATACACATGAAGATTGCTCCAATTGAAAGAAAGAGCATCCACTTTCCAAGCTGTGGGATGAAACCTTTTGTGCAAAACTTTGGCAGCTGATGGTTTAGTGGAGAAGCGAACAGATCTATGTCTGGAGTTCCCCATGACACTGTCAATTTCTGAAATACATGAGGATCCAATTTCCACTCGTGAGGATCCATAATTAATCTGCTCAACACATCTGCTAAGGAGTTCTGTGCTCCTGGCAGAAACCTTGCCTGAAGATTGAGCTGTAAACTGAGAGCAGTCTCCACAAAATCATTGCTTGCCTGCATAGAGGATAAGAATCGTTCCCCTTGCTTGTTGATGTACCACATGACAGTTGCGTTGCCTGTTAGAATCAACACCTGCCCTGGAAGAAGTAAATCCTTGAAAGCTATTAATGCAAACTGGACTGCTAACATCTCCTTCAGGTTGATATGTAGATGTTGTAGTCTGGCAGGCCACTTGTCTTGTATCCACTTTTCATTTAGATGAGCTCCCCAAGCTTTGTCTGAGGCATCTGTCGTTAAATCTGACTCGCCTCTGGCCGGGTCACAGAGAGTCCCTTGTTTAGGTGACATTCCTGAGCCCACCACAAAACTTCCTTTTGAATGCAAGGTATTATTTGAATGACAGTGTCCAGATCCTGGCAGTGCTGTGTCCATACATTTTTGAGATACCATTGCAGCTTCCTCATATGCAGTTTGGCATTGGGAAGCACCAGAATACAAGATGCCATGAACCCTAAGGCTTGAAGGACTGTCCTTGCAGTCAGCCCGGACTGATGAGATAGTTGATGGAAGTAAAGGGAAAGACTCTTTTGTTTGTCCGGGTTAAAAGGCCATCTGGGATGCTGTATTCAGTCTTACACCCAGAAAGCACATGTCCTGAGAGGGTACTAGACTGGACTTTATTTCGTTCACAGAATACCCCAGGCATCTTAGCACTGCTATCACATATTCCAAATGAAGAAGCTCTTCCCTTCCTTGAGCCAGAATCAGGCAGTCGTCCAAATAAGGATAGATCTGTATTCCTTTTAGCCTGAAGAAAGCTATCACTGGAGCCAGAACTTTCGTGAACACTCTGGGCAGTAGATAAGCCAAAGGGCAATGCAGAGAACTGATAATGAGAAGTCCCAGCTCGAAAAGCATGATACTTCCTGCAACTTAGTCTGATAGGAACATGAAGGTAAGCCTCCTTGAGATCCAAAGTTACCATCCAATGATCTTTGCCCAGCAGAGGTAAAAGCTGTTGTAACGTCAACATTTTGAACTTGGGAATGTCCAGATAAGTGTTGAGGATAGATAAATCCAAAATTGGTCTCCACTTGTTCCCCTTCTTTGGTACTAGGAACAGGCGAGAATAAAATCCTAGGCCCACTTCTGGCATAGGGACCGGCTGTATGGCCCCTAGTTGAAGTAACAGAGAAATTTGCTTGTGAGCCTCTATTCTTTGTTGAGGAGGAACGTCTGTCATGCCTCTGAAAGGAGGCAAGGTATGGAAATAAAACCTGTAACCTTGGTGTATGATATCCAATACCCATCTGTCTTGGGTAATTAAACTCCAATTTTCTTTGAAAAGTGCCAACCTTCCTCCCAAAGGTGCTGCCAGGCGAAGGCTCTGGCAGCTGAAAAGGTAGGTCATTGGGTCTGTTTACTGAAAGGACTGACCCCTGCCCTCACCTGAAGACTGTGCAGGAGAACTCCCTGTTCTAGGCCTGAAAGAGCCCTGAGCTCTGCCCCTACCACGTCTAGATCTACCCCTAGACTGGGAATCATAAGGAGGATACGTCCACCCTTTAGCAGGCCAATTTCTACTAAACTTTGGAGGCTGAACCTGCAAAAAATCTTTAACAGTCTGCATAGACTTAGCCTTGTCTTCCATTTTCTTTAAAACTGCCTCAACAGGAGAACCAAACAACACATCAGATTGTAAAGGAGCATCTAAAATCCTAGTTTTAACATGGTCAGATAAATTTTGATCCCTCAGCCAGGCGTGCCTCGAAGAACTGACCCAGTGGCAGCCACCCTAGACGAGGCCTGTACAGCATCAAAACCACATTGCAAAGAATGCTTACCCACATGTTCAGAAACATGTACTAAATCTTGTAACTCTTTACAATCAATACCTTCCGCCAGAGCATCAACCTTAGATTTCAACTGTGAAAGGAGATAGTTTTGGTATTTTAACATGTGAAACTGGCAATTCAAAGCCCTCATAGCTAGAGTGGAAGAAGTATAAACTTTCTTTCCCCATCTATCCAAGGCCCTGGCTTCTTTATCTGCAGGAACCGGATTCTTGACAACAGAAGCCTTAACACCTTTAGGCCCCTGGCTAACAGTTTCTGGGTCTGCCCTCGGACTCTTAAAAAGATACTTATGAACTTCAGGCACCCTGTAATACCTATCCGGTTTAACAGGAGCAGGAGGCAAAGAATCAGGATTAAGAGAAGCCTCTGTAAAAACATCTTCCACTACATCCAAAACAGGAGGTATAGCCAAAGGCCTATGTTGGGGTAAAACAAAAATTCCCTAAGCCTTTTCCTGGAATCAGAGAAGTCCTGACCTTCCCACTTAAAATGCTCCCTCATGGAATGAAGAGTTTCTGAAAGAAAAATCCTCAGGAGGAGAAGCAGAAGGAGTAGAATCATCCACATCAGAATCAGAATAAGGAGAGTACTCCAGCAAGTCTTCAGCCGAAGACTCTGAAACATCCGAAGCCTGCTCAAAACTCCCTAGCTCAGGCTCCACCCTAGGTCTCTTATCAGGAGGGGCAAAGAACCCTAATCAGTGTAATCAAATCTTCTGCCATTTTAAGCATATGCTTCTTGGGCACAGTTCCAGAAGAACTAGGAGTGACACCAACTGAAGCTAAACCTGGCCTGCCTCTAGGAGAAGCCTTGGAAACAGAAGGAGAGGGCCTAACCACCCTAGGCAGGGAGGGGAGTATAGTAACCTGAGAAGCCCCATCACCCTGGCCTGCCTCCTGAGAGGCCACATCCTGCAATAACAAGGTCTCTCCCTGGGATCCAAAGAAACCTCCGTGGAACCACCGGCTCCACCGACACCTCTAAAGAACCGGCGTCCGTGCAGGGACGGTTCTTCTAGCCTAGGCTTCACTGCTTTGTCCTTGCGCTTCAAGAAGCGGGCCGGAGCATCCGGCGGCATTTTATAATTGCACGCCTTCCCAAAGACTAACCTGGCACAATCTGATCTCCTCTTTATAGTGCGCTTATTAAATCTAGCACAAGAGCGACACCAACAACGTCGTGCTCAGGCCCTAAACAAGGAATACACAAAGTATGATAGTCTCTATCGGTATCTGTTTCCCACAAGAAATACAATTATTCACTTTTCTGACATCCGGTAAACCACTGAGGCAAGAAAAACTAAAATATTCTAACGGGTACTTAGCCAACTTTGACTCGGTCTGAAACTCAGCGAAAAATTTCAGAACGCCAACCGGCACTTGCAATACTGCTTCTGCATCGGACCATGCGGCAAAAAAGACTGAGGATATGACGTCGGTCATGCGCATTTGTACCCTGACGTCCTGATGTCAGTCAAATGCGCCTTGACCGACGTCAGCCTTATACTTTGATATTCGGGCCGACCGAGGACAGCGGACTACCCAAGTGTAAGGACTGCAGCAATGTGAGATGAAGAACATCAGATGGAATTTAGGAAGACAGTTACACCACCTTCAAATCATAAAACAGTAACAGCTGAGATTTTATGGGCTTTGTAATAGGCTAGCAGATGAGCCGTATCAAGACTCTACATTACAAGAACTATGAAGATGCCTAAGAGAAGCCCATTCCAAAAATAAGTACTGATAAATGCAACACACAGCCTGGTAGCATACTGACAATCAAAATAAGGAATCAAAAGTGAAAGAGCAAAAAACTGAAAATTCTGCTCTAAAAAAAACTTGCATCTAACTCAAAGCACACAAATTCAGACTTGTAGTGGCATCATCTAATGCAAATTCTCTGCTCTTTTATAAAGGGGCTAGGGGGAACTAACATGTCACTCTATGGCAATATATTTCTGCATACATGGTTATGTCTTTTTTCCCCACAGTTCAACTCTTCAGTACATATAAACATTACCTACAACTATGTAGGACACCCAGAAGTCTACCATCACTTTGCAGCTTGGAAGAGAACATAAATTAGTCAATGGAAAAAAGGGTAGGCGGATACAGGGGGCGTCTACTGCAGCAATGGTTCTGTCTGAAACATATATGGCTATGGTAAAACTATCACAAGGATAATAGCTGCAGAATATTCATATTAAAAGGAAGCTCACCAATTAAGAAGATCAATGACCCCCAGATACAATTGAATTTGTATGGCATGCATTTTAATACAGCAGAAGAAAAATTGTCCCTACAATTGAATGTCAAAGCTATTAATGCTTGAAAATGATGTGAACAGAATTCCAGGGAGAAACACATAGAAGCTTTATGGTGAGACATTTCTGCAGACAGCTGCAATGGTAAAAACTGTCTTTGTAGGTGTGCACCCTGACCTGACCTTGTACAATCTTACTATGGTTCATAGGTAGGTACTAAGTTATCGGCCCTGGGGCCTATACAAGCCCAGCCAAAAAGGTACCATGGCTTTTGCCACCCAAGAAAATTATTTTCCTGTGCCACTGTCGAGTAGAGCCACAGAGGTGATCCCCGGGGTGAATTTCCCATTTCCCATCCAATCATCAAGATTTTTCTTGAAGAGTTCTAATGAGGAGCTTTGTTTGACATAGATAGGCAGTTTATTCCAGAGTATGGGAAGTCTCTGGACAGGAATCTATCCCTCCGGCATGTTCTGTTTATTGTGGTGACAAGGTTTAGGTCCCTAGAGCGTGTAGCTCGGAGGGATTGGGATTTCTTTAAGTGGAGCATGTCCAACAGCTCTGGGTTTGACATAACTTTGTATGTTAGGCAGAGATCACCTCTGAGCAGGCGATATTCGACGGAGTAAAGCTGGAGTTTTTTTATACGGTCTGCGTAGGGCATATGTTTGAGGCCGGTAATCCTCTTTGTAAGGTATTTCTGCGGCCTTTCCAGTTGTTGCAGATGTCTTGTGAGGTACATACCAAAAGGGGCATTGTACTCTATAATGGGTCTAATGAGTGATGAGTAGAGGGGAACAATGACCTCTTTTTTTCTGGATGAGAAACCTTTTGTGATGAGGTGTGCCACGTAGAAGGATTTCCTGACTACTGTGGCGATGTGATTATCAAAGGAGAGACTACTGTCCACCTGTGTTCCAAGGTCTCTTATCACACTTACGGTGTTACGTAGACTAAAGCCTATGTTGCAGTTCATGGGTACAGAGTTTTTACCAAAGGGGATGACAATGCACTTTTTGGCATTGAGCTTGAGGCCATGGCTTTGACACCAGGCATCTGTCTCAGTGAGGCCCTTTTGTAGGATGTCCACATCGTTAGGAGTTTCGATTATGGCTCCTAGTTTCCAGTCATCTGCAAACGTCATTAGCGAAAGACCTTCTGTGTTAGCCTGTACTTCAGAGAAGTAGATACCAAACAGGAGAGGACCCAGGACTGAACCCTGTGGTACTCCACTTGTCACTGGTCTGAAGTTGGATTTGGAGTCTGCTACTTTTACAGTGTGGGTTCTGTCAGTCAGCCAGTTGGCAACCCATCTTGTAACAGAGATTTATACCTAGTTTAGTGAGTTTATCTATACTTCCCGAGTGGGGGATGGTGTCTAAAGCCTTGGCAAGATCTAGATAGGCTGTGTGAACCACCTTACCCTTGTCTACGGCTTTGGTGACTGCTTCAAAGAAGTCTATCAGGTTTAGGAGACATGATCTGCCTTTTACAAACCCGAACTGGGTGGGGTCCAGAGTTTGGAGATTACCAATGTCTTTGTTTATAAGTTCCATGATGATACGTTCCATGGCCTTGCAGACCAGGCTCGTCAGGCTAATGGAGCAGTAGTTCCCAGGGTCCGTGGTGGCTCCCCCCTTGTGGAGTGGGATAACAGTCGCTGTGCGCCATTCAGCAGGCACAAAGCCTGAGGTGAGGCTATGATTGAACATGGTACTTAGGGTGGGGTGCCAATTCATTCTGTAGTTCATGTAGAACGCAGCCTGGGATGTTGTCTGGTCCCATGGATGCTGTGTTCTTGGCTTTGGAGAGTGTGTTTTTTACCTGTGCAGCCATGATTACAGGAACTTTGCATTCTTCCGGTATAGAGATGGGCTCTTTAGGGGGTGAGAGCGGGGTAAAGTTAGCACTGAACCTATCTGCCAGGATGTTGGTAATATCAGTTTGGTCTGTATATTTAGTGTCATTGTGCTGTAACTCAGAGCAGATCTGAGTGTTGCCATTGAGATTCTTGACATAGCTATAGAATGCTTTGTGGTTGTCTTTAGAATCAGTGGCGATTTTGTTTTCGTAACTAGCTTTGGAGGATTTTATCAGGGATCGCAGCTTCTTACTGAGGCTGACCAGGGAACTCCTCCACTCATGGGATTTTTTCTCTTTTGCAACAGTTTCTTCCTTCTGTTGTACAGTTTGTTTATGGCAGGGGACCACCAGATTGGCTTACTTTTTTTTGGAGCATAGCGTCTTGGTTCTGTTTGGGATAGCACGATCCATGCACTCATGTAAGTGCTTATAAAGTGCAATTGTGTAGGATTCAGTAGTCGTAACTGTATTGTCCATCTGCATTGGTGTCATGAAGTTCACCACTTCGGTCTTAAGAAGCATGAAGCTGGCTTTGGAGAAATTTTTTACCATTGTTTCCTTAATGGGGGTGGGGGTAGGATGTGGATATCTAGGGTAATTAGCTTATGGTCGGATCGGACCAATGAGGCACTGACTTCAGGTGTGGAACACCGGTCATTCATGTTGGTAATGATTAGATCTAGGATATTGTTGCCCCTGGTGGGGGTGTGGATAAGTTGATCCAGGGCATTGGAGTTTATGAATTCCAGAAAGCGCTGAGCGAAGGAGTTCGTACATTAGTAGTTTTCCCAGTTAATGGTGGGGTAGTTGAAATCGTCCATTATTAGGGTGTTTGGTTGAACCCTAATATTTTCCAGTACATCAAGAAAACAGGAGTGGGAATCCTGGGGCATGGTGGGTGATTTGTAGCAAGCTACAATTTGAATTGCAGTTTTGCCCAGAGTTAGTTGCACTTGGATAACCTCGGCTGCATTATGCTGAGCAACTAGCCTGGAGGTGTGGATATCCTTAATGAATATGGACACACCTCCGCCTTTGGTGTTCTGGCCTGGGTTACATGGCCGAAGTGTGGTATGAGTTATAGCCTGCTAGTGCAGGGGTGTTCTCTGGAGCCTTGAACCAGGTTTCAGTCACTGCACAGATATCGATGATCTCCATTTTAAGGAGTGCCTCGAGTGAGTGCATTTTGAGATTTAGACTTCTAGCATTGAGTAGCATCACCCTCAGTTTTTGCTTGCCTGTTCCTGTTACGGTGGTGAATTTGTCATTTGAACCTTGCCTAAAAAAGGCACTATAGGGGCGGCAAGAACCTTAGCCAGTATCCGGAATCCCAGGAGTGACAGGTGCAGGCCATCTCTGGCAAAGCATCATGGTCGGTCGACCATGTCATCCCAGGCAGACAGATACTGGATCCCTTTAGAATGGCACCAGAAGCTTAGCCAATTGTTGAAATCAATCATTTTGTCCTTGTACTGCGGCATCATTCTGGGTGATGGCAGAATGCTACTCAGGGCTAGGGTCATACCTGCCTGGGCTACAAGATCAGAGAGCTCTTCCATGTCTCTTTTCATGTAGTCCAGGGAGGTACATCTCAGGTCGTTCACATCAACATGGACAATGACAGAGTCAAATTTGTACATGTTGTGGAGTGACCTGAGTGCGTGGGTTACGTGGCAGATCCTGCCACCCGACAGGCAGCTGACAGTAACCTTCGCCTTGTTTAGCCTGATGAGTGGGACATCAGTGTGCCTGACTATAGAGTCACCTATGACTAGTGTGTTGGGTAAGTTGTTTTGTCTTACTGGCTATGGTTGAGTGGCACACTGAGTCTGTGGGCTATGTGTCATTTGGGTTGTGTTGGGGGGGGTGGAGGTTGCTTGCGTTTTTGCTTTGGAGGTCTCTGTTGCTTGAGCAGATTATTATTGAGAGCCTCCGCAAATGTTTTTGTGCTTCTATGTGTGGATTTTGGTGGTGTAGATTTAGTGATAATATGTGATGAGTGTGGTGTGGTGCAGGTGTTTACCTTCTCCTCTTGACTGTCAAGTTCAGTCTTGATTGGAGAGAGCTTTACTTTCAGTTGGGCTAGATAAGTGCATCTCTCACAGGTTGTAGTGCTGGGTGGTAGGAGGAGAGGGTTGTCTGTGTACATGAGGCAATTTCTACATTGCCCCAAGATGCCCAGATTCATCAGATAGACAAGAGAGAACACTGGGAGGTGACCCTTGGACATGCCTGAATAAAAAACTATTTTCCTCTAGATAAGTGAGGAAAGTGAGTACAAGAGCTGTTTTTCTCTAAGCAAGTGAGAAAAGTAAGTACCATAACTGTTTTCCTCTAGGTAATGAGGAAGGTTGAGTGCTGTAAGTAATTAGTAGGTTATTTAGTGCTTACAAGTTCTGAACAAGTGCTGAACACAAATAAGCAAATTCAAGTGCTAAAACTAAGAATCTGTATCTGGGTGGTCAAAACAAAAGGTAATACAACTGGCTAATCTTTTTAAAAGTGTCTAGACACTCTTCTACCACGCTTTTCTTTTCTTACAAGGAAATAACGACAAATAATCCAAATGTCTTTGGCTTTATTTATTGTATGTTGGCTACCTGTGTATTTCCATGCTGTATGGAATAATCTCCCCCTTTGTAAACCATAAAGACAGAAATGAAACACAGGGAAATTAAAGAACAGATTCAAAGAGAACTTTGGAGATTTCCTTAGGCAAACACGGATGACTGGCCCCAAATGCCACTCCATACTTCTCTTGAACTGTGAGGTGTTCCTTAAACAAAAAGGCCATCAGCTCCACGGGCCAAATGACAAAGTGATGGATACTAAGAAGAGGATTGTCTAGGACCAAAACACTACAGCAGCAGAACAGATTCAAATGAAGACAGCAAGAGATCCTCAATCCCAAATTAGAGTCTTAGGTAGTAGGAATGAGTCTTCTTGGAGATTTCAGGTGCAAGCCACCTTTGAAGAAAAAATACATTTGCCAGAAGCATGCACAAGACCATTATCAAACAAATGTAGATGGAAATAGCAGCATCAGAGGGACTGGATGTGTAGCTGGATCCAGCTGTTTGCTGCTGCGCCACAATAAAACATTTCTATTTAGTTTGATACAACTTCATGGTGTTGGGTCCTCTGGCCTTCAATTTATGACACCAGAGAAAAAAATATGACCGACTGGCACTATCCTGAAATCTTCATGCACTGAGACAGAGTCCCTTGATATACAAGTCAACACTGAGAAGCTCATAATATCTCTTGTGAATCAGGCATCTCTTTGTTCACCCATATGAAAAAGTATTTCATTTTTGCAATAGTATCACCGAAAGAAATTTCCTAACTAGGGGAATCTAAATAAAAGATATCCTCTTGTCTCAGAGTTACAACCTGAGGGAGAGAAGAAATCTGGGAATCATAATCCAGTCCTTCATGATCAGATTCAGACAAAACTTCAGAAAAAAAAAAACTCTCTCTTCCTCTTGGCAGGAGTTCAAGAGAAATAAAAAAGAGGAGTAACTCCCATTTTGAGAAGAAGAGGTAAGAGCTTGGTCTTTGGAATGCGCTTTTTGGGAGTGTCCAAACATATGGTCTTTTGTGCTGAAACCACAGACCTTACCTCCATTAACAATCCACCATCTTCCCCTCATCAGCACCTGATATAGGTCTCCATCACTCACATACAGAATAGTTCACAGTTTTCCCTTCCTTGATGACTATATCGAATGCTCTGAACTTGCGAGGATCCTGGCCCATAAGAGACTCCAAAGGAGACATGCTAGAGGCCCCAGAGAAGCAGACGGATGGTCCAAGGGCTGCATAAGCACCTCAGCAGACTAGTCAGCCAAAAACCATATGAGAGAGGTGGTCACACAGGAATCGTCCCTCACCTTTCATCAACTTTTTCTTTTTCTTGACTTGACACATAAGGGGAATCCACTGACATGGCAGCTCAAGCTAAGTTTCTCAGACATCTGTTTTCAAGAAACACATGGCTGGAATTCAGTCCATCCCTGATGTTTTTGGAGGGAAAGAAAAGCAAATAAAACATAACCTGACATTGTTTTTCCACCACCAAGTGATACAACCAGAGTGGGAATCTTTATATGGAAAATCAGCACTCACAGCTACACTTGCCTTCTTCGACAGACAAAAGCCAAGACTTTTACAAAAATTTCTAGAAAAAAAGAAAGGACCCCAATGGAGTACTTATCTGCCTGAAGACAATCTGCCGAAGGTGACCCCTGGTACTATGACACACAAACCTGATGAGAGTTTGAGAGAGCATACTAACAGCAAAAGAGTTCTGAGTTTTTGGCACATATGTATGTTACTCTTATACTAGCACATACTGATGTACTAAGGGTGGATGCACAGAGCACAGGGAAGAAACCTGAAACTTTGTAAACTGGCTGGTCACATAGTATTTTTGGTAGGATATATCCGATATTGTAATGGCTATAGCAACAGCGATTTAATGAAAAAAAAAATCAACAGGTATATTTTATGACATCAGAAAGACAATGATCATGCTACAATTCAGTTGCATTCTGAGTATAATACAGCACACAAGTTTTACACTGGACATGAGACGCATTTCATGGTTTGTGGCTCCCACATAGGCAGAAATACATTGACAATCTCAGAACAACAGAACTTCAAGAATTTGGATTTTTATTTAGACAGAGTTATTACATGCTATATAGTGAAGGATAGCAGGATGTATATTTTTTATACAAATGACATTTAAATATTTACAGCTTGATAACTATATTCACTGTTTTCTCCTGCTTTGATTATGCAGATCTGACAAAGCACCTGATACGCAAGTGAATGTTTATTTATTTGCTTACAGTTTGTTAACCAGGAAAGTCCACTAGGCCATACCAAAGCCCATTTTCAGTGGAGCCCGGGGAGAAAGCTCCTCAGTACAATAAAAAGTACCTTCAACATAAAATTATGTACATGGGTAGGATAGCATTGCCTGCCAACGTAGGAATAACAGAGTTGAAATCACATTCAGTGCAAACAAAATTATATACAATTATATGCAATGATAGCATAGCATTTTTTAACAATAATTGGACTACTGAGAGTGTAAGCACAATTACAGTTACAATAGAATTGCATAGAGAATTTACAGGTAAAACATAGTATAGAAAGTAGGGGAGAGTGTGCCATTTTAGATAGGCTTTTCAAGGGCGCCGAGTTCCAGTGTTGGAAGCTAGGCAAGTGTGGAGAGAGGTCCTGAAGTGGGCAGGCTTTTTGATTGTTATAGTAGCTAACGGGAAAGCATTCCAGTCCTTGGCTAAAGAGTAGGAGAAGAGAAGCTGGCATGTTGACAGGTTAGGTTTGTGAACCTGAAAAAGTTGCCGAGTCTCCAATCTGAGACCTAACTGGATGTAAAATGTGAAGACAGAAGTCAGAGAAGGTCAGTCAGAAGGTTTAAGATACGTTTGTGAGCAGCAGTAAGTTTCAGATAGTTGAAGTAGTTTGGAAGTTTGAGCCATTTAGTGATGGGAGACGTTTTTGGAATTTGTTGCCTATTTTGCAATTTTATTCTAACAAGTCTTTAATAGTAGCAGGGCACCATACATTAGGGAAGGAAGTAGGTAAGTAGAGGCAAGTGTTTGTTTGGAGTTGGGGCTAAAGAATTGGTTGTGCCTATAAAGCATTCCAAGTTTTGATGTTTTGTTGCAGGTGAATATCAAATTTTAGTTGTTCATCTATGGTTACTCCCAGAAGTTTTGTTTAACTGACAATTTCTATTACAGTTTTAGTTTGGGAGTAGATATTAATGCCCTATTGTTAGGGGCTCTAATGCCCATGACAATATTCCCTCCTCCTTTCTAAAATGTGCTGCAGATGGGATAGCACTCCCGATCAGCATCATTATTAACAGATCTATTAACGAATCTTACGTCCCCAAATTATGGCGCTCAGCTTATATCCTTCCACTGCACAAAGGAGGCAAGAACACCAACATCTCAAACTTTCGCCCCATTGCTCTACTCTCACCTATCTCTAAAATCTTAGAAAAGTGTGTCCACTCCCAACTTATGCCTTTTCTAACCCAAAACCATCTTCTAACACCTACCCAACATGGCTTTCGTTCTGGTCATAGCACTACTACTGCTCTATTATCCTACCTAGAAACTATCAATGAAGCTCGAGACTCGGGTCACCTGGTCTCTACTGTCTTGCTTGATCTCTCTAAAGCCTTTGACACTGTTTCTCATAATCATCTTCTCCTTCAACTATCAAACCTGCATCTATCTCCTAATTCTCTATCCTGGTTCTCTAGCTACTTATCTGATAGGTCTCAGGCAGTCAAATGGAAAAACTCCATCTCCTCCTTCCAACCCACCCCAACAGGTGTACCACAGGGATCCATCCTGGGACCCATGCTCTTTAATATTTTTATTAATAACTTTCATTCTGCTATCCCTGATGCCAAAATTATTCAATACGCAGACGATTCAACCATAGTCTGCTCTGCCACAAACAGCTCTGGACTGCTTCTCAAAACCCAAGCTGCCTTCTCAACCACTGAAAACTGGATGCATAAAAACCACCTCTCCCTTAATGCTAACAAATCCAAAATTCTCCTCTTCTCCCCTAGAAAATCTTACTCCTTCAATAAAGATACTATCAAAGTCCTTAGCAACTCTAAATCCACTATTGAAGTTGTTCCCTCTGCAAAACTCCTCGGTGTTACAGTTGACGAATTCCTAAAGTTCGACATACACATTCAACAAAATATTGAAAAAACCCATCAAAAACTAGGCATGCTATACAGGAATAATCGCTTTCTCTCTCTCACCACAAGGCACACTCTGGCCACTACCTACATTTTGCCCTCTTTACTTTATGGAGCCCCTCTCTTAACCAACTTGTCATACTCCAGCAGCTCCAAACTAGAAAGCTGCTATAACAAAATCTCTAAATTTGCGTCAAACTGTAAAAACTCCACCCATCATTGCCTTTCCCTTCAATCCCTAAATTAGCTAGAACTACCAAACTACCTAACCTATCTGCAGCTCACAACAGCACACAAACTTATATTTCAGCCATCTAACTGTCCTGCTCTAGCTAATATCCTTCCTCCCCTACACCCCTAAGAGATCTCTCAGATCTGAACATCAAAATCTGATATCAGCGCTTCTGTGGATCACTAGTGATATCTGCATTGCTTACTGTACTTATTTCCTTGTTTCAGTTGAAAGAAAGTTACTGTTTGTCATTTTTGCATTTAAGTTACCTGTAACACATTGCACTTAAGTTACCTGGCACTTGCTCACTAAAGCAATTATACAAGTCAGCACTAAAAATTAAAAGCACTACACCCTCACTCCCCACTGGCCCTGGTTTTCAATTATTAAGGAATTCCCAATATTATTCTAGCATGTCCAAAGGTGAGTTGTCAATCTCCTCTCCGGTCCAGCTGGTGAATCTGGGAATCTTGAGGCATGTACACAGACAACCATCTCCTCCTCCCAACAAATTCCAACACATGTGAGAGATGCAACCATATAGCCAAACTGGAGGCTAAGCTCTCTCAACTCAGTACTGGCATAACCAGTCAGGAGGAGAAGGAAACCACACTCACTACAATTCCAGTCTCACATAGACCTATCACGACAGCAAACCAAACACATAATCACACAAAAACATACTCGGAGGCTCTAAATAAAGATCTGCCGAAGCAGCAGAGACCTCCAAAGCAGACACCCAAGCAGCCGCTACCCCAAAACAAAACACGTGCAACACATATCTCACAAAGCCAGTGTGCCGAACAGTCACAGCCCTTAAGACTAAACACACCTGATACACTTGTAATAGGTGACTCTATCATCAGGCACACTGACGTCCCGCTCACCAGGCTGAACAAGGAGAGGGTCACGGTGAGCAGCCTGTCGGGCGCTAGGATCCGCCACATAACACAAGCACTCAGGTCACTCCAAGGCAAGTACAAATATGACTCAGTCATTGTCCATGCTGGTGTGAATGACCTGAGACGTACCTCCCTGGACTACATGAAAAGAGACATAAAGGAGCTCTCTGAGCATGTAGCCCAGGCCGGTATGACCCTGACCTTGAGTAGCATCTTACCCTCACCAAGAATGATGCCACAGTATGAAGACAAGATGATCAATTTCAATAATTGGCTTAAGTACTGGTGTCATTCAAAGGGGATCCAATGTTTGTCAGCTTGGGATGATATGCTCGACAAGCCATGATGCTTCGCTAGGGACGGCTTGCACCTGTCACCCCTGGGATTTCGGATATTGGCAAAGGCTCTTGCTACCCCCATAGTGACTTTTTTAGGCAAGGCTCAAAAGACAAACCCACCTCCATAGGTATCACAAGGGATAAGAAACTAAGAGTAATGCTACTCAACGCCAGAAGTCTAAACCTCAAGATGCACTTTTCGAAACTCTCCTTAGCATGGAGAACATCGATATCTGTGCAGTAACAGAAACCTGGTTCAGGGCTCCCAGAGCACCCCAGCACTACCAGGTTATACCTCATACCATGCTTTTCGCCCCAAAACTTGGACCGAACCACAAAAGGAGGGGGAGTATCGATATTCATCAAAGATACCCACACCTCCAGGTTGGTGGCAAAGCACGAAGCATCAGAGACTATCCATGTGCAACTAACAGTGGGTAAAACTGCCTTCCAGTTTATAGCCTGCTACAGACCACCCTCCCAAACCCAGGAACCCCACTCGGCCTTCCTGAGAACACTGGAAAATATGAAGGTCTCTCCAAACACCATTATATTGGGCAACTTCAACTACCCAAGCATAGACTGGGAGCATTACTCTAGCTCCAACACCCTAGCCCAAAGGTTCCTAGAATTTATCAACTCAAATGCTATGGAACAACTTGTTACCACTCCCACAAGAGGGGAAAACATACTGGACCTTATCATCACCAACATGGGGACTCTATGCTCCAGACCAGAAGTGTATCCCTCACTGGTAGGATCAGACCATAAACTAATCTCACTGGATATTCACATCCCAATCCCACCCCCTGCCCAGAAAACCACAGTGAAAAACTTCTCTAAAGCAAATTTCACACTCCTCAAACTGAGGTGGAATCCTTCAAAGCCCCCAGGCCTGTGGCAAATACGGCCCAGACCGCAGAATCCTTTATAAATGCATTCTATGAACACCTTCAGGAATGCATGGATCATGCGATCCCAAATAAAACCAAGACCCAATCCTCCAAAGGCAGACGTCCTGTCTGGTGGACCCCAGCCATAAACAAACTATACAATAGAAGGAGGAAGCTACTAAATGATAGAGAAAATCCCAAAAAGGGAAGGCATCACTGATCAGTATTAGCAAAAACTACGGGCACACATAAAATTGTCTAAGGCCAGCTTCGAGAGAAAAATTGCACAGGACACTAAGGATAATCACAAGGCTTTCTTTAGTTATGTTAGGAACCTGGGTGGTAATTCCCAGATATGCTCAGAATTAGTCCAAAATGACAAAAATACACCGACCCCACAAACATTGCCAAGGCCCTAGCTGACAGGTTCAGCCCAAACTCCCCCCCCCCCGACCAAAAGGGCAAATATCTATCCCAGCAGAGTGCTGCCCCTGATATCTCAGATGCTCAGGTAAGAGCCGCCTCTCCAAAGCAAAAACACAGCATCAATGGGACCAGACGGTGTCCCGGGCTGCGCCCCTACATGAACTCCAAGAAGAGCTAAACCCAAACATAAAACTACTGTTCAATCTCAGCCTTACTACAGGATATGTGCCCAAAGAGTGGCGTACAGCAACATTGGTCCCTCTCCATAAAGGTGGTGCCTCAACAGATCCTGGAAACTATCGCCCCATAAGCCTGACTAGCTAGGTCTGCAAAGCTATGGAAAGGATCATCATGGACCTCATAAATAAAGATATTGGGGACCTACAAACACTGGATCCTACCCAGTTCGGCTTTGTTAAGGGCAGATCCTGCCTCTTAAACCTGGTTGATTTCTTTGAAACAGTCACCAAGGCCATTGATGAGGGGAAGGTGGTCCACACAGCCTACCTGGATCTCGCAAAAGCCTTCGATACAATACCACACTCGGGCATTATAGATAAGCTCACCAGCTTAAATATAAACCCCTATGTCACTAGATGGATTGCAAATTGGCTCAAGGACAGAACCCACATGGTTAGAATTGCTGGAGCCATGTCAGACTCCAAACCAGTTACAAGTGGTGTCCCACAAGGCTCAGTCCTGGGACCTCTCTTGTTCGGTATATATTTCTCGGAGGTACAGGCCAACACGGAAGGACTGTGGCTGACCAAGTTCGCAGATGACTGCAAACTGGGTGCCATAATCGACTCTCCAGCCGACACAAGCATCCTCCAAAAGGGCCTCATAGAAAATGACAACTGCTGCCAGAGCCATGGCCTCAAGCTAAATGCCAAAAAGTGTATAGTCATCCCCTTTGGCAAAAACAAAGTGCCCACAAATTACCACATAGGTGGTAATCCATTAAGTACAGAAGAAGAAATTAGGGACCTGGGGACCCAAGTTGATAGCAATCTCTCATTTGACAACCACGTGGCCAAAGTGGTTAGAAAAACATTTTATATAGCCCACCTAATCATGAAGGGATTCACATCTAGATCAGGGGACGTCATCGTGCCTCTTTACTCATCCCTCATCAGGCCCATAATTGAGTACAATGCCCTTTTGGGATGTACCTTACCAGACACCTGCAGCAACTGGAAAGACCCCAAAAGTACCTCACCAAGAGGATCAAAGGGCTCAAACAGATGCCATATGCTGCCCGGTTAAAGAAACTCCAGCTCTACTCAGTGGCATACCGCCTGTTCAGAGGCGATCTGTGCCTGACGATAAAAGCCATGTCCAACCCGGAATTAATGGACATGCTGCACCTCAGAAAATCCAAATCCCATCGAGCTACGCGCTTGAGAGACTTGAACCTCAGCACTGAAATAAATAGGACATGCTGGAGGGACAGATTCATAACCCAGAGGCTCCCTTCACTCTGGAATAAAATCCCAGTCCAGGTTAGGCAGAGTCCCTCATTGACTCTCTTCAAGAGGAATCTTGAGGAGTGGATGGGAGATCGTAGGTTTACCCCGGGTATCACTTCTGTGTCACTGTTAGACAGAGGCACAGTATACTAACCTCGAAAAAGGGCATAGCAAAATACATTTAAAATGGGTAGCGAAAGCCAAACACATTCTGGCTAGGCTTATAAATGCCCTAGGGCAGATAGCCTAGTATGAACCTATGAACCTACAAACCTAAAAGTCCTGCTGGCCAGCTTCTCCTCTCCTTCACTATCGGTAAGGCTTGGAACTCTCTCCCTTCCTCTCTAAGAACTATATCAAGCACTGAAAATTTCAAAACTCTGCTTTTCAAACATCTGTCCACTAAGTGGAAATGCACCTGCTTTCACCCTACCTAAAACTATTCAAAAACTCACAAATATCCTACCTAGAGTGTAAAAAGGTGAGGCTGCCCTTTAGTCCACCCCAACTAAAAACTATCCAAGTACATATTCATACCACATGGAGTGCTCCATTGCACTCAAAATGTCCCAAAGACTTATCTTCATACTGCTTCATGTAAATATTGTAAATAGATTTCTTAACTCTCTTCTCTATGTGCTTATATAATTGCATTTTCCCAAACTACTCTATAAGAATTCCTTTACAAATGTATAACCTTCTAAGAATGTGCTCATGTGCTCAAATAATGCTTTGTCTTAAATTACCCTATAAGAACAGCTTATGATTGTATAACCTTTTAGAATAACCTTAGTGAAGTAGTATTTGACTTTGTTGCAATAATGAATGTTTCTATTGTACAAACTGATCACCTCAATGTATCATTCATATTTTATATTTCTGTATTTTATATTTGTACATCTGGAGCTTTTCTCCCCGGGCCTCCACTGAAAATGGGTCTCAGGGCCCAGTGGACTTCCCCGGTAATCAAACTGGAAATAAATAAATAAATAAAATAATTAAACATGGCTTTGTCCAGCAGGGTAGACATTTTGGGGGTGAAAAGTATGACCTTGGATTTATTAGAGTTGAGGAATAGGTGGTTACTAAGCATCCAGGACTCAGTGGTGGAGAAGGCAGCTTAGGTTTTAAGTTGGAGTTGAGAGAAGATGGAGTCTGCTGTGCAGATGATGGTAAAGTCATCTGCATATGGAATAAGGGTCCCACTGGTCACAGATGTGTGGAAATGGTTAATGAAAATATGGAACAGGAGGGGACCAAGTATGGAGCCTTGGGGAACCCAGTAGACATTTGACAGAGAGGTGCTATTAATGATTACACTGAAAAGGAAGAATTTAATTGGATTTTACATTTAGGAGTACATATTTCACCTAGTTTGAATAGCTATGTATCTTTAAAGCCTTTATTGAAATGAGCCTGACTGTCATCATGTGACCCACTCTGATATTATGTAGATGGTATTTGTTTGATATGCCTGAAGAAGCCAGTTTAAGGCGAAAGTTTTTACTAGCGGTTTTAAAAGTTGTATGAGTCTAATAAACCACTTCATTACCAGCTGCTCGTGATTCCAGTGACTTCTATTTTACTTGATTATTTAATAATGCACACTTACGCATTTTACTAAGATTTTATCCAGTATAACAAAGGAAGACAAATATAAGGTTAACAACTAGCCATTGCTTTAAATACGCAAATGTATTTTGATAAATTATATATTTGAGAAAGAGTTAGACACTGATGAATATGTTATTACTTTATTTTGTTATGCAATAAGCATCTGCATTTGTATCTCTTAAGTAAACTGTGTGTGTATTTTTCTATGTTGCAAGTTAGAACATATGCTTTTTCTAAATGCTAGGCATCCTTGAATATGCACGTCAATGTATTGTACAATGATATTTTCTTGTGATTTATCAAAGGCCTCCACAATACAGCTCAAACTGATATAAGGCTTTTGCTAAGAATCATAATTCTAACATGTAAAAATCATATCAGAAGTCAGAAAGTACAGTTGTGTAAAATCTTACTGCAACAGTAGATGTCCTTTTTTCACTGCGGCAGTATTCTTCATGGGAGGGATCCCCTGCCAAGCACGGCCCAACATCTGGCCAGTATACCAAAGCCTTTAGGTTAACGATATGGTGTATGTTACATACATGCTCCCAGCGCAAGGTGTATGGCATAAAGGTGACGTATGGATGTATCATCTTCAAAATTGAGAGCCCAAGGATACCAGAGGGAAACATACACACCCAGAGGGACAAAACTGGGGGGAATGAATACTGCATCAGTGAAGAGAAGGACGTCTACTGTTATGGTAAGATTTTACACAACTGTACTGTCCTTCGATTTCACAGTTGCAGTATTATTAACATGAGGGATAGTGCAAAAGCTCAGGACGAAGACAGAGGAGGAAGGGCTAGCAGAGCTTTCTAGGAACCCATGAAAGAATGTCTCTAGGAAAACCAGCTCTAGCCCTGGATATAACATCCAACTTGCAATACTTGGTAAACAAGACCAGGTAGCTGCCTCAAGGGCAGAATTAGTAATCAAACCCTTGAAAAAAATCACCAGAAGAAGCCACAGCCCTAGTAGACTGAGCCTTAACCACAGAAGGAAGGCTCTTACCATGATAAGAATTCAAAAAAGAAATGGCTTTAGAAATTCAAGACGAAACAGTCTTCTTGGAAACCACCAAACCTAATGATCTAGGATGAAAACAAACAAAAAGCTGATCAGATTTTCTAAAATCTTTAGTTCTGTCCAAATAAAATCTGAGTTTTCTGTGCACATCCAAAGTGTGCAACACCTTCTTACTAGCAGATTGTGGAGAAGGAAAAAAGTGGGCAAATTAATAGACTAATATGACTCATTCACCACCTTATGCATAAAAGAAGGATTAGTACAAAGGGACACACTGCCTTTATGAAAAACTAAAAAAGGAGGAACAGCATTAAGGGCTTGAAGCTCAGACACCCATATAGGCAGAAGTAAGGGCTGACAAAACAACAGTCTTCCAAGAACAATGCTGTAAGGAAGCTGAAGCTGCAGGCTCAAAAGGAGCCAGAGTCAATTTCTCCAAAACAAAATTAAGATCCCAGGAAGGAAGAACAGGCTTCCTGAGAGATCTAATATGAAGGATGCCTTTAAGAAATTGTTTGGCCTCAAACCTAAAGGCCAAAGGAGGAGTTAAAGGCAGACAAGCAGAAATAGCTGAGAGGTGGGCTTTAACAGAAGAATATGCCAACCCAGCATACAGCAGTTTACACAAATAAGAACCAAAGGAACATCCACAGAAAGTGAGTCCAGGTTATGATAAAGACGCCAAACACAAAACCTCTTCCACTTGGACAAGTAGGATTTCCTAGTAGTTTAGATGTTTGAGTGTATTCACTGTTGCAGTCATTACAATTGGGGTTATCCTGCTGGCAGGCTACCCTCAGTCGGCCTGAATTCCAAAGTCTAGGTCCGGCATCGGTTGCTGCCGCCTCTTCCCTGATGTCAGTGCGCCAGGGGTATAAAAGATGCAGCTGACGCCATTTTCTTCAGTTTTTCTTGCCCCAGATGTCAGGTGCCCCCAAAAGGGTAGGCTAAAAATATGTCAATAAAACATGCATGCACCAAAGTATATATTTTGCCTTCATCTACAAGCAAATACACCACATAGGTTGTATAGAATAGAGAAATACAGATAAGTTCCAGCAAAGAAATGGAGGATGGTGGGTGGGTAACCTGGACTGCAACCGTGAATACACTCGAACATCTACATTTATGGTAAGTGTACACAACTGTACTATGTCTTCGTGTTTCACTGTTGCAGTCATTACAATTGGGTTGAATCTCAAAGCTAAGGTTGGGAGGCTGGAGCTAAATAGCATTAGGGGTGGCTATTAGGCCCTGCAGAACTGCAGTGGCAAAGCCTGCCCTGGATTTAGAGTAGAGAGGTAAGTGATAGTGCTTTGTGAAGATGTGCACTGAACTCCAAGTAGCAGCCTCGAAAATGTCTTTGGTTGGTACTCCCCTAAGGAAGGCTGCTGAAGTGGCTGCTGCTCTGGTTAAATGTGGCCTAATGCCTTTAGGTACTGGCTTGCCATGTTGAGAATAGCAGAAACGAATGCAGTGGCCTATCCACTTTGAAATAGTCTGCTTTGAGATCGCTTTTCCTTGTGATCCTGCAGCATATGCCACTAGTAATTGCTCTGTCTTTCTGAAAGCTTTGGTTCTGTTCAAGTAAAAGCGTAGCTGTCTGTGTATGTCCAAAGAATGCAGAATTCTCTCCCCTTATTCTGTGGGTTTGGATAAAAGGTAGGCAGATGAATAGTTTGGTTAAGGGCCACACTGGACACTACCTTAGGCATAAATGTCGGGTTTGTCCGCAGAGAAACCCTGTCTGGATAAAAAATGATAAAAGGTTCCACAGCCATGAGTGCCTGTAGCTCTGAGACTCGTCTTGCAGAAGTTATTGCTAGGAGCAGAGCTGCTTTCCAAGATAAAAACTTTATATCAGCTGTAGCGGCTGGCTCAAAAGGAGGCAGGGTGAGTTTTTCCAAGACATAATCGAGGTCCCATGCAGATATTGGTGATCTCCTTGAAGGCCTTAAATTTTTGGCCCCTCTGAGGTACTGCCTTAACAAAGGATGGGAAAAGATTGGTGGCTCTGTATTGTAATGAGCTGAAATGGCAGAGGCATGAATTTTTATACATGAAAAAGATAGGCCTTTGTCCAGCATCTCAGTCAAGTATTGCAAAATCTGAGGAATGTTTGGTACAGCTGTATCAATTCCTTGTGCCAGGTTCCAAGCACAGAATCTCTTCCATTTTCCAGCATAGGATTTTCTAGTACTAGGCCTCCTGGCCTCCAAAATGACATCCATCACCGCTTTAGTGAGAGGTGTGTTTTGTAGGACTACATTATCCGCCATGCTGCCAGATTTAAGGTCTTGAGTTGGCTGTGCAGGATCCAATTGTTCTGCTGGGACAGTAGATGAGGTACTTGAGGTAAGGTCCAGGCTGGGCATTGAGACAAGTTCCTTAGGATTGGATATCAGTACTGGCGTGGCTAGTCTGGGACAATCAGTATCATTTTTGGCTTCTCCTGTCTGACCTTTAGGAGTACCTTGGGGAGGAGAGGCAGAGGAGGAAAGGCATAAACTGTTAAGTTTTTCCAGCTGAAAGATAGGGCATCCACTTTCCATGCTTGTCTGGGATAAGTCCTTGTGCAGAATCTCTTTAGTTGGCAGTTGTGAGGTGAGGCAAACAGATCTATGTCCGGGCATCCCCATTTCCTTGTTATCATGCTGAAGACTTCTGGATCCAATTTCCACTCGTGGTGATCCATGAGGTTACTGCTTAGTTCATCTGCCAGAGTATTTATCTTTCCTGGCAGGAATTGTGCCTGCAGATGTACTTGGTAAGTCAATGCTGTGTCCCACAAAGTCATGGCTAGCCTGCAAAGGGGGTAGGAATGAGTGCCTCCCTGCTTGTTTATGTACCACATGACCGTGGTATTGTCTGTCTTTATCAGCAGTTGTCCCGGATGAAGTAGGTCCTTGAAGGCTGTCAGGGCATTTTGAACAGCTAGCATCTCTTTTTGATTGATATGTAGATGCATTTGGTTTGTGGACCATGTGCTTTGAATACATCTTCCTGCCATGTGGGCTCCCCAGGCATAATCCGATGCATCCGCTGTTAATGTCTGTATGGCTGGGGGTAATGTGAATGGCTGTACCTTGTTCTGGTGACAGGCCTTCGCCCACCATCGAAACTCCTGTTGCAGGCAGGGAATGAGAGTAACTATTGTTTCCAGGCTGTGGCAATGTTGAGTCCAAACACTTTTTAGGTACCACTGAAGTTTCCTCATATGCAGTCTTGCATACGGAATTAGTAGAATGCAGGATGCCATGAAGCCCAAAGCCTGCAGAATTTTTCTTGCAGATAACTGGGCCTTTGTTGCCAACAGTTTGAAATCGGTAGCCAGTTGTCTTCGTTTGTCTTGCGTGAGATAAGCCATCTGGGCAGTAGTATTTAAGCTTGCACCCAGGAATATTATCTCTTGAGAGGGTACTAGTTTTGATTTCTGTTCGTTGACTGTGTACCCTAGGCATGATAGTAATCTCTTTTCAAACGCCAGATGCTGTAGTAGAATGTCCTTGTTCTCTGCTTGAATGAGGCAGTTGTCCAAGTAAGGATATATTTGTATTCCTCTGTCTGCAGTATGCAATTACTGGTGCCAGACACTTTGTGAAGACCCTGGGCGCAGTAGATAAGCCAAAGAGCAGTGCAGAGAATTGGTAGTGCATTGAGCCAGCTTTGAATCTGAGGTATCTTCTGCATGTTTGTCTGATAGGAACATGCAGGTATGCCTCTTTTAGATCTAAAGTCACAAGCCAAGCCTTCTTGCCCAACATGGGCAGAAGCTGCTGCAGAGTCAACATTTTGAATTTTGGAATATCCAGATGTGTTTAGAATAGATAGGTTCAGTATTGGTCTTCAGGCTTTGTCCTTTCTGGGTACCAAGAACAGTCTTTAATAGAATCCTTGTCCCTGCTCTTGCTCTGGTACTTGTTGAATGGCCCTCATGTCCATGAGGGATGAAACTTGTTTTTGTGCCTCTGCCCATTGATTGCGTGGCAGGTCTGGCATACCGTTTGGCCTTGGAAGGGTGTGAAAGTGGAACCTGTAGCCTTGTGATACTATATTTAGAACCCATTTGTCCTGGGTGATCATGTGCCAATTTTGTGAAAAAAGTGCTAGTTTTCTGCCCAAAGGGCTGCCAAAAGATAAGTGCTTGGAGCTAGAAGGGGAAAGTCATTGAGACTGTTTCCTGTATGGCTGTGATTTTTCCTCTCCGATCTTGGAGGTAGAAGCACACCATTGTTTAGGCCTGTATGAGCCCTGGGGCTGTGATCTGCCTCTGGGGCATCTGTATCTGCCTCTTTGTGGCCTATCGGACACTGGAAAGGACCAATTCTTTGTAGGCCATTTCCTGCTAAATCTGGGAGGCTGTACCTGTAAGAAATCTTTGACTGTTTGCATAGATTTAGTTTTGTCCTCCATTTTCTTCAACACCTCTTCTGCTTTAACACCAAACAAAGTATCAGTGCTGTAATGGAGCATCTAATAGTTTTGCTTTAACATGATCAGGCAAATTCTGTTCTTTTAACCAAGCATGCCTCCTAATGACAGAACCTGTAACAGCGGCCCTGCAGGAGGCCTCTAGAGAATCAAAACCACATTGCAAAGTATGCTTTCCAACTTGTTCAGCTGCATGCAATAAATCCTGCATTTCCTTGTTGTCTGCACATTCTGAATTTGCTGACATTTTCTGTTTAAGCAGTGACATAAGATATTGCTGATATTTAAGCATATGGAATTGGCAATTTAAGGCTCTTACAGCCAAGGTTGCAGAAGTATAAATCTTTTTACCCCATCTGTCCAGGGCCCTAGAATCCCTATCAGAGGGGATAGGGTTTTTTGCAGTAGAAGCCTTGACCCCTTTGGAACCCTGAGAGATGGTCTCTGGGTCAGCAGCAGGGTTTTTATAAAGAAATTTATGTGAATCAGGAACCCTGTAGTATCTGCCTGGCTTAACAGGAGCTGGTGGTAAAGAGTCTAGACTGGACTCTGAAAATACATCATCTACAATGTCTAAAACAGGTGGAATAGCAAGGGGCCTGTGTTGAGGCAATAAAAGGAAATCTCAGAGCCTTTTCTTGGATTCTGAGTAATCCTGGCTCTCCCAGTGGAAATGCTCCCTCATGGTATGCAGTGTCTCCCCAAAAGAATAATCCTCAGGAGGGGAGGCTGAAGGGATATATTCTTCAGCATCAGAATCCTCATAGGGAGGAAGAGAATATTCCTGTTCAGATGAGGAATCAGACGAAATGGAAACCTGGTCTGAAGATTCGTATTCTACCTCTTGCCTAGGCCTCTTATCAGAAGGGGGATGGGAACCCCTGATCAAAGTAATAAGGTCTTCGGCCATTTTAAGCATCTGTTTCTTAAGCATGGAGGCCTGTCCAGGAGAATGCTACACTTGTTTCTTTGTCTTTAGAGTTGCTTTAGTCTTTGCCTTTGAAGCTGAAGTAGGTTTCACATATAACTGTGTAGGTCTGAAAACACCCTCAGAAGCCGATGCCTGCTCAGCGGCTCCAGACCCATCTCAGGGAATAGTTTCAGAGTGTCCAATACCTTGAGTTTCCAGTGGCCTTGTTGGCTCCATGTGGGAGTCGGAAGCACCCTGTGGCTGAGGTAGCGGGCGTCAGGGGCAGCGAAAGCGCCTCACTGAGAACCGGCGAACCGGCGACAGGCCTAGCAGAAGCCTCGTCAGCGGTTTTGGATCTCGGATGCCTGTCCTTTTCTTTTTCCTTACACTTTTTATGAACTCCGGTAGTCGGTTGTTCCGACGGCATTATGTAATTAAATCTTCTGCCAAAGTAATGGAATGCAAAACCGTACCAACGCTTAATAGTGTGTTGGTTAAATTTGGCACAAAACCGACAACTAGCAATGTTATGGTCAGGGCCTAGGCAAGGAATACAGTAAGAATGAAAATCCTTATGAGGTATTTGCTTCCCACAAGAAATACAATTGTTAACTTTTTCTGACATCGGTCTGGAGCAAGAAAAAAGTTTCCCCAACGGGGTACTTAGCGTTAATGAAGACTTCGGATCTGAATTTCGAATTTGAAAAACACAAGAGTCGGCTGACTGGCACTTGCGAACTGCTTTTGCTTCGGGCACCGCGCGGCAAGAAAGACTGAAGAAAATGGCGTTGGCTGCATCTTTTATACCCCTGGCGCACTGACGTCAGGGAAGAGGCGACAGCAACCGACGCCGGACCTAGACTTTGGAATTCAGGCCAACTGAGGGTAGACTGCCAGCAGGATAACCCAAATTGTAATGACTACAACAGTGAAACACGAAGGACATCAAAGTCTGAAGGGATAACATTTGAAAGGAAGGAACCTTCAGAAATTAATTCAGGCGAGAGAGATCTAAAATGGGCCTCCAAGTGCCCTCTGAGCAGCTAGAAGTTTCCTGAATCAAAAGACCCAGAAGCACCTCTGTAAAAAAGCTTAACTGGTCTTGAGGTGGCTGAGGAATGCCCATGAAGGGGGTGGGGGGGGGGGAGACATTTCCAAACGATGAAATACCCTTGGCAAATGATGGAAAGAACCTGAGAATCTTGGGTTATGCTTCACCAAACAGGAAAAGACAGAGAAAGAAAAGAGGAATGTGGCTGGGAAGAAACGGGTAGTCAGATAGCACCTAGTTTATCAGGAAAGGAAGGCTTCTGAGCAGGAGGGGTCTGTGCAGACTTAGCAGGGGAACCCTCCTACCACCCTTCTTGCCTTTAGGAGGTGGAGACTGCCTTCTAACAAAACTGGTTTTATTTGGATAGTTTCTCCGGAACTTTGGCACAGGAGGAACAAAAATATGTTTCAGGTCCTGTAATTCCTTGCATTTTCCTGCAGGGACTTGAACAAATCAGCTGCAGCAGCATCAAACAAACATTTCTTGTCTAGAGAAGCATCTATCAACTTAGCCTTAATATCATCAGACAGAGGTTGAAGCCTAACCAGGAATATCTCAACACAGAGACAAAAGCAGTAGCCTTAGAAAAAGCATCTGTTGCATCATAACTACATTTAATAGAATGGCAAGCTACTTGGGAAGAAGCCCCTAACAGAGACAATCCAGAAGTCTTTCCCTCAGAATCAGGAAGGTCAGAAATAACCTGACAAGCCTGAGAAAGGACAGCCAAAACATATCTGGTCATAAGAGTCTGATAATTAACAGCCCGAAAAGCTATGCTGGCCGAAGTATAAACCTTTTTACCCAGCCTTTCTATAGTCCTGCTGTCCTTATCAGAAGGAAGAAACTTGGTAAAAGGCAGTAATTTACAAGGTTTGTTAGATGCCACAAAAACCACCAAAGGCTCAGCAGAGAGATACTTATAAAGGAATTTGCAGTCATCAGGCACTTTATGAAACCTATCCATTTTTTTTTTTTTTTAGTAGCAGGGGCCGGAGATGCAGAAGAAAAGGCATGCAATAAAGCAACCAAAATAGGATGAACAGCAGTGGGCCTAGGAGATTCCATTTGAAGGAGTTCATAATATCTTCTCCTCACTTCAGAAACTTGGGAACAATACAATTAAAGAATTCCATCATCCTAGTAATGGTATCCCCAAAGGAAATCTCCTCAAAGGAGAGTCAGAATTAGCAGACTCCTCTTCCTCAAAGCCACAGTCCAAAGGGGAGGGAATCTGGGCAGAATAGGCCAGGGAATCCGCATCAAAATCCTCATCTTCTTTAGAGGAATCCTGATCCCTAGACCTATTGAGGGGAGAAGATAACCAAAGAGGAGCCGAACACAGACTCCCTCAGAAGGTTTCAATGCCATAACAGCATTGAATAAACCCTGCATAAAATCCTGCTAGTCACTTTGAGGGTTCACAGGGATTGGTCTCTTGCTTCTTTTTTAAAGGGATATCTGCCTTATGAAACATAGAAGGCTCCAATGCCTGCGTACACTCAATATTCATAGTCAGGACTTCCTCCCTAACCAGTATCTGAGGAACGTCCCCCCCAGGCCCTTCAGTGATAGTCAGCTATGGTTCTCGAGTGTCCAGATCGGATGCCTGCAAGGCCTCAGAGGATGTGAGAGAAGCTAGATCCATGCTGGCCTCCGAACCGGTCACGGCAGAAAAATCCATCCCAGAAACCAAATGATCCTCCAGGCTTTCACCAGCCTCAAGAGAGACATCCAGTGGAGGAGACACAGTTGAAGAATCTGACCCAACTTGTTTGGCCTTCTTCTTCGAAGATGGCTGACCCTCAGGCCGGAAAGCACCTTCCATAGCATCCTTTGCTAAAAGCTTCAGATGCTGGTTTTCAAGATAAATGGAAGGGATGAAAGACAACTACCTAAGCTCTTTGAACAAAAGCCTGACAAATAGTACAGGACGTATGGTTGTGAGAAGCTCCTAAACAAAACAAGCACTACTCGTGATGGTCTTTATGGGGACTAAGTCTTCCACACTGGCATTTACCCTTTTAGGATGACATGAAAGCCCACAATAACGTAAATGCTGTAACCAAAAAAGGATAAGCCCAAGAACCTCAACGGGGTACTAATCGAAATGGTTAGGTCAACCAGCAACCACTATAGCTCAAAACTACCACAAACCAATGTGTAAGAAACAAAAAAAATGAAAAAGTCAAATGTAGGATAAGCACTTTTGTTTTATTTAACTCAAAATTTATTCAGATCCATTTTAATCAGATCTGAAGAAGTTTGATGAGTTAAATAATATGAATGACTTTTTCATTTTTTTGTTTGTTTCTTACACTTGTGTTTGCAGTAGCTTTGAGCTATAGTCAGTGTCTCGGCGGTGCTGTCACCATCTCTCGATTCAGTGCCACACTCCTGCCTTCTTTGACACTCATGCCCAGACTGTCGCAGATCTTCTCTCACTCAAGCCATCCACCTTTTTGCTGGACATCCTCACTTCTTACCTTCTTCCTGTCGGTCCCAAATCTTCACCAGATTGCTTTTGCTGTTCTGTACATGTCCGAACCATTATAATCTGTTCTCTTTGATGTTTTCTGCAACTGGAGCTACTTTGACTTCTGCTCTTATGCCCTTATTTCTTCACCTGTCCCACAGTGTGCATCCTGCCACCCTTCTCAGGCTCTTCATTTCCATCACCTCTAGCTTCCTCATCTGCTCTGCCTTTACTGCCCAGGTTTCTGTACCATACAGTAGTATTGGTCGCACCACTGTCTTGTACACTTTACTTTTCAGCACCTTTGGCATTTTTCTGTCATTCATTACACCTGAGATTCTATGCCAGTTGGCTGCAGCCCCTCTGATTCTAGCTTTGACCTCTTCATTCAGACTTCCTTTCTCCTCAACCACCCCTCAGATACTTGAAGCCATTAACCTGTTCCACTATGTTCCTTTCTATCTCAATTCTCAACTTCTTCTGATTTCCCCAATTTGCTGCCATTACTACTGTCTTATCTGTGCTTAGTTTCATCCCACGTGCCTTCAGTTTTGCATTCCTTTCCCCTGTCCCTTGCTTAACTTCTTGCTCAGGGTCCATCTG
The DNA here is from genome assembly GCF_019279795.1 of Protopterus annectens. Lineage (NCBI taxonomy): Eukaryota > Metazoa > Chordata > Ceratodontiformes > Protopteridae > Protopterus > Protopterus annectens. The sequence goes on from NC_056743.1 coordinate 1,942,674,872, forward strand.
TAATGCCACATCTTCTGCATGGAGCAAATTTGTTGATTTGTCCCCTCCAACCTATTTGCTAATGTAGTCCATCACCAGTACGAACAGCAGTGGGCAAAGAGCTGAACCCTGATGTGCACCCACTCCCACTGGGAACCCCTCTGTGAGACCAAACACTGTTCGTACTTGAGTCATTGGGTCTTTGTACATAGCCTGCACTAATTCTACTGATGTTGCTGGGACTTCGAACCACAGCAGTACTGCCCAAATCAGCTTTCTTGGGACCTTGTCATATGATTTTTCCAAGTCTATGAATGCCCAAGCTGGACTCCTCCTTCATCTCTAGCTTCTTCTCAACTATCCATCTCACAGCAAACATCGGGTCAGTTGTCTTGCATCCTGAACTGAATCCAAACTGCTGAACTCTCACCTTACATTCAACTACTCTGCATATCCGTTTATCAATCACCCTCCCCACAACTTTCATGCAATGTGACAGGAGTCTAATGCCTCTGTACTGCCCACAGTTGTGGACGTCCTTTTTATTTTCGTATACTGGCATGAGTATGCTTATTCTCCATTCATCTGGGATAAGCCTCTCTCTCCACACTGCTACAAGTACCCTCAGGAGCCATTTCCCCCCTATCACACCCAGCATCTTTTATCATATCAGTTATGACCTTATCCGAGCCTGCTGCTTTCCCTGATTTCATTTTCCTTACTGCTATTCTGACTATTTCTAGGGTGGGATCCTCTTCTTCTCTCATCATAGGCTGTGTCTGGGACAGTACAGCTTCTGTGGGGTTTTCTTTACTCAGAAGTTGCTGGAAATACTCCTTTTATCTGCCTTTGATGTCCTGTGGACTGGTAAGCAAGTTGTTGCTGGCATCCCTTATGAAGGGTATCGGACTACCTTCATCTGTCTGTCTTTGCCTTGCAACCTGATATAGTTCCTCTGTGCTACCTACTGAGTCACTTTCCAGAAGCTGGTAGAGAGCCTCCAATGCCCTGTTCTTTGCTATTACAACTCCCTTCTTAGCTTCTTTGTTATCCAACCAGTATTCCTTCCTAGTCTAATCCGTCTTTTCCATCTCCCACTTTTTCCTGCACTCCCTTCTTTTGATGACTTTCTGCATTCCACCACCAGCTTTCCTTATGTACCTTATTTCCATACCTGGCTTGGCTACATATCTGCTCTGTAGTCCTCACACACACTATTTTGAGGCACTGCCATTCTTCTTCAACTCCACCTATTTCCTCCTCTTCTTGGGGAGCTAGAGCCCTGAATAATTCCTTGACTGCTGTGTTTTCTCTCCAGTCAACTTCCAGGTCTTCAGCCTGGTCTCTGTTGACCTTTGAGCTTTCTATGACCACTGCTTGCAGGTGATTGTGGCAATCGGTGGTTTATGCTGTGGGCCAACTGTTTTGCTGGGGATGACTTTGCAATCACTGATTCTACCCCAGTGCCCTTTTCTTACTAGGAGGAAGTCCACCAGAGTTGTACAAGTTGCATGTTGGCCATTCTTGTATGCAATCTTGTGACTGCCTGTCTTTCTGAATCAAGTGTTGTCTACTATCAAGTCATTTGCCAGACAGAAGTTTAGAATGGCCTCTCCTTCTTTATTCCTGTTGCCACACTCATGTGGACTCAGGCAGTCCTATCTTGTTCTTTCTGTCCCGATATGTGCATTCAAGTCCCCCATTATCAACACCAATTCATGTTGTCCTGCTTTATCTAGTAGGTCCTGTAACTGCTGTCTGAATGCACTCTTTTCTTCACTATTACAACCCTGCTGATGGGGCATAGGCTGAGATTATGAATACTGGCTTACCATTACACTGGAGTCTGACTGCAATGATTCTGTCAAAAATTCTAATGATATCCCTTACTGCCTTCTGAAGTCTCTCTCTCACCACAATTCCCACACCATTTCTAGCCAGTCCTCCTCCTAAGTAGTAGACTCTGGATCCCAGGCTAAGTGGCTTCACTGCAATGCCCTTCCATCTTACCTCTTGGATACACAGGATGCCCAGCGCCTCCATATAATGTCATCCACTTCCAAGCTGCATTCTGTCAGGGAACCTACATTAAGTGTAGCGATTCTCAATTTATGTTTGGCAGGTTGACTGGCTTTACGTCCAGCTTTCTCTCAACACAGCTATCCCAGGTAACTCAGGCTGGGGAACTAGACACAGACCAGCCAGTAGTCTACTGACCATGGCTGCTGGTTTTATGGCGAGCACACACTGTCCAATAGGGGTACATACACTCCTCCCACCATCAGCATGGTTCCCTGGCGTAGGCCGGGCCCTCAACCCACTTATCACTGGTAACGACCAATGCCCATTTTGGCGACATTAGTCAACATGACCGAACCACCCAGAGCCATATTTTACACCATCAAGTGACTAGCCCTGCCATAAAGCGCAGTCTGTGATCCATGTTCTCCTATCTTGAGGATACTGTGCACCACAATAGATGCCCAAAGCAGTTGGTCTGTACAACTTTTCCCCCTACAGGGCACCACGTAAATTCGGTGATGCTGCTCACAGCTCCATTCATTGGAGAGTTTGAGATGGAAACACTCAGCATGTTTTTCAGAGGTGGGAGGGACCCCATAGAGAGAACATGCAAACTCCTAACAGGTACTGGCCGCATGACAGGATCAAACTTTGTACCTTGTGCACAGGAGGCGAAGACAGTACAGTTTTGTACACTTACCATAAATGTAGATGTTCGAGTGTATTCACTGTTGCAGTCATTACATTTGGGTTATCTGCTTGCAGGTAGCCCTCAGTCGGCCTGATTAACAAAGTCTTGGGTCCTGCGTCGGCTGCTGTCTCTTCTTCCATGACATCAGGTCGTCAGGGGTATAAAACATGCAGCCGACGTCATTACATCAGTTTTTCTTGCCCCAGATGTCAGGTGCCCCCCTAATGGGAAGCAATTAAATCTATAAATATACAAGGTTATACGTCAAACAAAAAAGCAAATACACCAAAAAGCTTTTAAGCGTTGAAAAGGAGAGAAGAGGTATAGCCAAACGAAGTCAGGGGGCTGGAGGGAGGGTAACCAGGACTGCAAAGTGAATACACTCGAACACCTACATTTATGGTAAGTGTACACAACTGTACTATGTTCTTCGTGTTTCATTGTTGCAGTCATTACATTTGGGTAGATTCCCAAAGTTAAGGATGGGAGGAGGAGTTTAGATAGCATTACGACCAGCTAGAAGGCCCTGCAAAACTGCAGTGGCAAAGCCAGCTCTGAATTTAGAGAAAATTTGCAAATGGTAATGCTTGGTGAAAGTATGTACAGAACTCCAGGTAGCAGCTTCTAGGATGTCCCTGGTAGGTACGCCTCTGAGAAAGGCTGTAGAGGTAGATGCAGCCCTGGTTGAGTGGGATCTGATCCCCTGTGGGATAGGTTTTCCATGGTGCTTATAGCAGAAGTGAATGCAATGGCCTATCCATTTGGAGATAGTTCACTTTGAAATAGCCTTCTCCTCTGTCCCTGCAGCAAATGTCACCAGCAGTTGTTCAGATTTCCTTTGAGGTTTAGACCTGTCCAAGTAGAATCTAAGTTGTCTGTGCACATCTAAGGAGTGCAGTATCCGTTTCCCTTTGTTCTGTGGATTAGGAAAGAAGGTAGGCAAATGAATGGACTGATTAAAGGCCACACTGGATACCACCTTTGGCATGAAAGAGGGATTGGTCCTGAGGGACACCCTGTCTGCATGAAAGATGATGAAAGGCTCCACTGCCATAATGGCCTGTAATTCAGATACTCTTCTTGCTGAAGTGATGGCTAAAAGGGAAGCTGTTTTCCAAGACAGGAATTTTAAATCTGCAGTAGCAGCTGGCTCGAAAGGAGGAAGGGTGAGTTTCTCCAATAAAATGTTAAGGTCCCAGGCTGGAGTTGAAGCTCTCCTGGGTGGTCCTAAATTTTTGGCCCCTCTGAGGAACTGCTTGGGCAGTGGAAGAGAGAAGAGGGGAGATTCTGTTATAATGAGCTGAAATGGCTGAGGCGTGAATTTTTATTAAGGAAAAAGACAGGTCCTTGTGAAGCATCTCAGTTAAGTATTGTAAAATCTGAGGTAAATTGGGCACTGCTGTGCTCATCCCTTGAGACTGGTTCCAGGCACAGAATCTTTTCCATTTTTAAGCATAAGATTTTCTAGTACTAGGCCTCCTTGCCTCTAAAATGACATCCATCACTGGTTTACTGGGGGATGGTAAAGGACAGCTTAGGTAATTAGCCAGGCTGCTAGGTTACGTGTTTGAAGCCGAGGGTGCAGAACCTGGTTCTCCTGCTGAGACAGCAGGGTAGGAGTGAGGCAGATGCATTGGGGCCAACAATGACACTGCGCAGGAGGGATACCCATGTTGGCATGGCCAGGCTGGTGCAATCAAAATCATCCTTGGTTTGTCTTGTTTTATCTTTAGTAGTACTTTGGAGAGCAAAGGCAGAGGAGGAAAGGCATACACTGATAGGTTTTTCCAGCTGAAGGACAGAGCATCCACCTTCCAAGCTTGTCTGTGGGGAGTCCTTGCACAAAATGTTTCCAATTGATAGTTCTGGTGGGAGGCAAACAGGTCTATATCTGGGCTCCCCCATTTGCTTGTCAACATGTTGAAAATCCTTGGTTCCAGTTTCCACTCGTGTGGGACCATGCTTAGTCCATCTGCCAGTGTATTTGGTTTTCCTGGCAGGAATTCAGCTTGTAGATGTACTTAGTAGCTCAAGGTTGTGTTCCACAATGCCATGGCTAGTCTGCAGAGGGGCTAAGAATGTGTACCCCCCGCTTGTTTATGTAGTACATAACAGTGGTGTTGTCCGTCTTTACCATTAATTGTCCTGGAAGAATGTGGCCCTTGAAGGTTGTCAGAGCATTCTGTACAGCTAACATTTCTTTATGAATGATGTGAAGGTGCATTTGAATTGGGTTCCATTTGCCCTGAATGCACTTCCCTGCCAGGTGCAGCCCCCCCATTCATAGTCTGATGCGTCTGTTGTTAGGGTTTGGGCGGCAGGGGGTAGTGTGAATGGTAGTCCCTTGTTTTGGTGGCAGGCCTCTGCCCACCAAAGGAACTCTAGGTGTAGACAAGGAACGATAGGAAACATTGCTTCTAGATCCTGAGAATGTTGACACTATAGGCTTTTTAGATACCATTGTAGTTTCCTCATATGCAGTCTTGCATATGGAATTAGAAGAATGCAGGAGGCCATGAACCCCAAGGCTTGTATTATTTGCCTTGCAGATAGCAGGGTTTTTGTGACCACTTGTTTGAAGTAGGTTGTCAAATGAATTTGTTTCTCTGGCGTGAGGAAAGCCATCTGGGAAGTTGTATTCAAGCTTGCTCCCAGGAATATAATTTGTTGACAGGGTACCAGGTGTGATTTCTTTTCGTTTATGGTGTACCCAGACAAGTTAGCACCCTCTGTACAAAAGCCAGATGATTCAAAAGTATGTCCTGGTTTTCTGCCTGAATTAGACAATCATCCAGGTATGGGTATATTTGAATATTTCTTTGTCTGCAAAATGCAATGACTGGAGCTAGGCACTTTGTGAATAGCCTGGGAGCAGTAGATAATCCAAAGGGCAGTGCAGAGAACTGATGGTGCGTATAGCCTACTTTGAAGCATAAGTATCTTCTGCAAGACTCCCTGATTGAGATGTGCAGGTATGCTTCCTTTAAACTTAGTGTTGCCAACAAGGCATCTTTGTTTAGCACAGGAAGCAACTGGTGAAGAGTCAGCATCTTGAATTTTGGAATCACCAAAAAGGTGTTTAGAGTAGGCAGGTCCAGGACAGGGCACCATGAATTGTCTTTTCTGGGTACCAGGAAAAATCTTGAGTATAAACCTTGTCCCTTTTTCTCTTCTGATACCAACTGAATAGCCCCTATGCTTAAGAGAGAGTACTTGCTTCTGGGCCTCTGCCCACTGCTTTGGAGGTAGATCCGGCCAACCGCTTGGAGTTGGTGACGTGTGGAAGTGAAATATGTATCCTTGGGACACTATATTTAAAGCTCATTTGTCCTGGGTAATGAGTCCCCAGTTCTTTGCATGAAGTGCAATCTTTCCCCCCAAAGGGGCAGTCAGTTGAGAAGTGCTTGGAAGTTTTAAAAAGAAGTCATTGAGGCAGTTTAACATAGGGGGGAGTTTTATTACTCCCAAATTTGGAGGTGGAGGCCCCCCCACTGCTTAATCCTGTACGTCCCCTGGGACTGAAGCCTGGGTGCTCTGCTGGATCTGGGTTTGGACTGAGAAGGTATGGAAGAGGCAGGAAAGGACCAATTCTTAGAAGGCCAATGCCTACTAAATCTTGGAGGTTGTGCTTGTAAAAAGTCTTTAACAGTTTGCATAGGTTTAGTTTTTTCCTCCATCTTTTTAAGAACTTCTTCTGCCTTGTTGCCAAACAGGTGGCCCTGATTTAAGGGAGCATCCAGTAATTTCACTTTAACATGATCTGGCAAGGATTGCTCCTTAAGCCAAGCATGCCTTCTAAGTAAAGACCCAGTTACCGCAGCCCTGCAAGATGCCTCTAGTGAATCAAAACCACACTGCAATGTATGTTTACCAACTTGTTCAGCAGAATGCATAAAAATCCTGTAAATCCTTATTTTCAGCACAATCAGGAGTCAACATCATTTTCTGTTTAAGCAATCCAATAATATGCAGTTGATACTTTAACATATGAAACTGGCAATTCAAGGCCCTAATGGCCAGAGTTGCAGAAGTGTATACCTTCTTACCCCATCTATCCAGCGCCCTGGAGTCTCTATCAGAGGGGGTAGGATTTTCAGCAGTAGTAGCTTTAATGCCCTTGGGTCCCTGTGAAATGGTTTCAGGATCCGCAGTAGGATTTTTAAAAAGGAACTTGTGAGAGTCAGGAACCCTGTAATATCTATCAGGTTTTCTGGAAGCCAGAGGTAGAGAGTCAGGGGCCATGCTAGATTCTGAAAAGGCATCATCAACAATGTCCAGTAGAGGAGGGATAGCTAAAGGAGTAAGAAATCCCTAAGCCTCTTTTTAGAATCAGAGAAATCCTGACTTTCCCAATGAAAAAGCTCCCAGAGAGTATGCAAGGTTTCACCAAAAGAGAAATCCTCTGAGGGGGAAACAGAGGGAATGGAGTCCTCTGCATCAGAATCCTCATAGGTAGATAAGGGTAAATCCTGGTCATCAACAACAAATTTCAGAATCTTGGTCAGAAGTATCATAAGCAAACTCAGTCCTAGGTCTCTTAGAGAGGGAAGGTTGGCTTCCCCTGATTAAAGTAATAAGGTCTTCAGTTATTCTTATCATTTGTTCTTTAGGCATAGAGGCCTGACCATGCGGTCTTGGCGTCAGTTTTCTAGGCATGGTTCGAGTTTTAGGCCTTGAAGAAGAAGATGGCGCCAGTTTAATATACAAGTCAGTAGGCCTGAATACACCCTCAGAAGCCGGTGCCTGCACAGTGGCTCCGGACCCATCCAAGGTAGAGACATCCGCAGGTTCCACAATTGAAGCATCTCACGGCATACCGGATTCCAAATGGGTCTCAGTAGAGGCCTGCAAATCTGAAGTAGCAGGTATCAGGGGCTGCAAAAGCACCTCACCGAGTACTGGCGAAGTGGGCGGCCTGTCTCTGTCTTTGTGTTTCTTCGGAATGTCAGTAGTCGGATGGCTTACCGAAGACATATCAGGATAATTGAACCGAGCACCAAAAAATTTAGAAGCGCAAATAAACTGACGACGGATAGTTTGTGGTTTAAATAAGGCACAAAACCGACAGCGAGGTACGTCGTGGTCAAGGCCTAGGCAAGGAACACAGTACGAATGAAAATCTTTATGAGGTATTTGCTTTCCACAAAAAATGCAATTATTTACTTTTACTGACATCGGTTTAGAGCAAGAAAACGTTTCCCCAACAGGGTACTTGGCTTTTAGTTGAAGACTTCGGTTCTGAAACTCGAAAAAGAAAATTTCAGGAGTCGGCCGACCGGCACTTGCAAACTGCTTCTGCTTCGGGCACCGCACGGCAAGAAAGACTGATGTAATGACGTCAGCTGCATGTTTTATACCCCTGACGACCTGACATCATGGAAGAAGGGACAGCAACCGATGCAGGACCCAAGACTTTGCTAATCAGGCCGACTGAGGGATACCTGCAAGCAGATAACCCAAATGTAATGACTGCAACAGTGAAACACGAAGAACATCTTAACCATTATGCCAACTGTTTAACAAAACACACACTGCCCAGCAAACTCTAGTGAAGCTTCTTCCAGTTTAAAACCCCTTCTTATCCCGCTTTCCCTCCTCAGCCTTTAACATACCTAGAGTAATTTCTCACAAAATATTTCTACAGTTCTTACAACTTCTCTACAGCTCCTTACTACAGATGCCCAGGACTATTTCTCTACTATATCATGTTCACAACTACAGAACTGTTAAGTTTCACACACATAAACTTCTTTAGTTACTATGCTGTAATCACATCTAATTTCACGTGCATGATGATACTCTTCCATTAGCTCAATTATAATAGATACAAGTTCCACTACAAGACTCAGAACATTGTATATATTATTATAAGCGCATCGTCTAGCATGTAAGTGTTCTTTCTACTCTATGTAGGTAGTTTATCTCATTTATATTTTCAGCGCTTTTTGCCACTGTAAATGCATTTTCCATTTAAGCTGCTTATTTACACTTAAGTGTTTTTGGCTTTGCAATTCAATATATTTAATGTTTTGGATATGTATATATATATATATATATATATATACACACACACACACACACACACACAATGTATATAACATATAGAGAGGAAAACAGAAACATACACATGTATATACACCTATGTATATTGCTTTGTGCGTTTGCACTTGCATTGTGGTTGAAAAAAGTCCCTGAACCAGTCTACCCAGTAGGTTAGCAAACATAAAATATCCAGGTTATAATGGTTACAAAAGGTACTGGCACATAAACAAGCAGTTGTTTCAGAGATGGCCTTGGTGATGACAACCTTGAGGAAGGTGAGACTGGCTACTGTGACTTGTAGAGAAGGCTCTCACATGCCCTGGTAAGTCTTGCCATTAAAGAGAGTACCAAAAAGGGATGCAGTGAGCCAGCCATTCAGAAATGGTCTGTTTAAAAACAGGGATGCACCTTCTACCCTTAGCAAAGGCTATGAAAACTGGTCTGATTTTCTTTCTGCTTTAATTCTTATAATCTAAAATCTGGCTTGCATATGCATACAATGTGTACAGAATCCCCCCCACCTTTTATGTGGGGTAGAACACAAAGCAGGGAGGCTAACAGCCTAATTTAGAGACACTTTCATTACCGCTTTGGACAGTAAAGCTGAAATGGTGCATAGTTTTTCCCTGTCCTGGTGAACTATGAAAAAAAGAAGTTATGTACTCATCATAATGCTCCATCTAAGTAGATATATGTTAGAAAAATATGTATTAATGTATATGTTTAGTGCTTATTAAGAAATAAGAAAGATATAATGCATTTTATTCTATTAATGTTATGACAAGAAAAATGAATTCATATGAAACTGCAAGAAGCTTTTGGAAACTGCAGTGTGCCTTTTGCAAGTTGGCCTCTGACCCCAGCAGCTGCTAGCTCAGCAAGAATTAATGTTTATGCTTCTCACAAGTGATTATCTGCTGAGTCAGGAAATTAAATGTGTGAAGTAATGAGAATCTTCTGCTCTTTTCCGCTTGAGTAATCGGCCTTGTATATGTTGCTAGATAACGCACCGGCTGCAAGGAGAAAGTGATAACATGTAACAAGAGAAATGTATTGAGAACTGTATCTACTATTATGTTCGAATTAATTTAGAACCTTGAGTGGAAACTTTTGTAAAAGGGTATTGTAACCAACCAGGTGGCTAGCAAGGCCACGTTGTTTACCAGAAAAAGTTTTTAAGCAAAATGCAGTATCAGCATTTTAGATGAATAGAATATTGTAAGCTAAAGTGATGTAAAACCCCTTGTGACTGACTACGTCAGCCTGGTGGGTTAATACTAGTAAGAAATACTATAAAAGTTGTGTTCTTCCTGTTTCATTCAGACAAAATTCTGTACTTGTACGTTTTTTGCCTCCTGGTATACACTAGTAAAGAACCTGAACCTCCTGTGTATTGATCTTTTTATTACAGTATTTTTTCATTTCACAGATTGGTCCTTCGGACTGGAATCCCTCAGAAGCTGCGGATCAGAGCGTAGCGGTAGTCGAAGACTGCATGCAGGGGAAGATACCGAAATGGTTCTTCTTGAGTGAAAAGACCTCCGACTGAAATGTCGTTTAAAGAGGCTGGCCACTTTCTGATCTGTGGCTGAAGAGCGGATCTCCACTTCGAACTGCGACTGCTCAATACCGGAGGCTCATGTAGGGAGACTTTTCGCCTTTTTTTCTGTTTTAGATCAGGGACTAGGTTACAGTAAATATTGTTTTTTTTTGTCAGATTTGTCATACAGATCAGGGACAAGAAAAATTACTGTTTATTTAGTCCTAGATCAGGGTAACAGAATAAGGTAGGCAGTTATTCTAGATAAACTGTGAAAGGAACTGAAGTTGTGGTACCATGTGGTAAAAGGGTTACGTAACATTTATTAACATGGGAAATCAGTGCACTAAAACATCGCGAGACCTGCCCCTAACCGAAGACGCAAAATATATGCAACTACAACGTGCAGATAATGTTAGATATTATGCAAAATGGGTTAACAAATATGAATTTGATGGGAACTTAGAGAAAATCTTCGCTTGTTAAACTTCTTAAACAGCTTAAAAGTGATACAAAAGGTCAGGCAAGAAAACAACGACAATTAGGCATTCCTCAGGCACACAGGTGGATTGAGGAAGCAAACCGTAGGGAACAAAAGAGTAATAATTCAAAGGCATTGTTTTTAGACAACGAAGATAATAATATAGTAGTAGCAATGGCTCCTCCCCCCCCACTCCCTTTTTCAGGATATGAAGCGGGTGGACAAGCTGGTCCACCTCCGCGGTATCCTGATGTCTCAGTGAAACCAAAATTGTTTGTTAGAGATCCCACTGAAACTAGGTCCCGAACACGTAAAACACAGGGGGACATAGAATCGTATCAAATGGAGAGAAATTTACAAGCTGAGAGTGAGGAAGAAATATGTCCACTTATAGAGGTACCAAATCCTCAGGCAGGATAGGTTGGACAGGACCCAACCCTCTTGGTATATAGGCCATGGACACCGGAGGATATCCGGAAGGCTACTGAGGAAATTCCCCATCCAAAAGTTAATTTTACAAAATTTCTAGAAGATTTACAAGGCATGAGGTTAAGTTACCACTTAAATGGGGAAGAAGTAGAAAAAGTAGTTAGACAAATTGTAGGTCCAGATTGGCACATGATTTGTGGCACCTGGACTCCTCGTAATGCAGAATTTAAGCCACTCCCACATAGTGACGCAGAACTTGATAATAGAGTAAAAGGCCTTACAGACCAAATCTCTGAGAAATGGAAACCTAGAGCAGACTTGACTTGTATTAATCAATGCATACAGCATGAAAATTAAACAGTAGATGGGTACTATGCCAGATTATTAGAATGTTTTAATAACCATAGCGGTATGACAGTTCCCGAAAATCAGACAAATGATTCCCCGTATGAACAACAATTGAAAAATGCATTTTTAAAAGGCTGCATTGCACCTATTAGTAGCTTCATTACGAAGCATATGATAGATCATCGAACAAGTAGGTTACAAGCCTTACTTGAATATGCTAGACATGCTGAAAGACATTTTAACAGCAAAAAGAAAAAGAAAGCGCAAGTCTTCACTGCTGAAGACAAAGCTGAAGTTTATGTATTAAGTTTGGTAAAAAGGGTAAGAAAAATGCACAGGGAAATAAACAGTCTGACAAACGGTCAGAGGACTTTGAAGAAAGAAAAAAAGAGAGGTGAATGCTTTAAGTGCGGGAAGAAAGGACATCTAGCTAGGGATTGCAAACAAAATAAGAAGGTAACCACAGAGGATAAGGGAGATGAGGACTGACTATATGATGGTGAAGATACACCATACGAGAGTCAGAAATCATCGGGAGAAGACAATAAAGAGAGGACAAATGTAAATGTGATAGAAGGAGTAGAGGAAGTGCAAGTAGACATGGAAGATGAAGAAAATGAGGTTTTAGATTTAGCATTATTGAGCCTAGAGCTCTACCTAGCAAACACAAAACCGGAAGTTACACTTCTGGTGGAGGGGAAGGAAGTTAAATTCCTGTGCGATTCAGGTGCGTCACGGACTCTGATACACTCCTCCAAGTTACCGGAACATTCAGAATCACCTGATTATATATTAGTAAAAGCTGCAAATGGACAGCTATACCGGGAACCACTTTCCCATGATATAGCAATAACTGACCCTGTTTCAGGGATGACTCAAAGGAGTAAAATTGTTGTTTCTGCAAAATGTCCAGTGAACCTATTAGGTAGGGACCTTATGCAGATATTTGGCATAGCAGTAGTTCAGACTATGCAGGGTATGGAGGCACAGCGACAAATGGATACTTTTGTGGTGCGATCAGAGGGTGAGACTTTTTACTGGTACAGCCAGGACTTAGTTACGACTGGTCCAGGGGCAGTGACCGAGGAACTGATGAACGTAGCCATCAGTAAATCTCCCTCCCTTGACACTGACAGACAGCATTTGTTGCATTGCACTCTGTATTACTGTAGCACACCAGGACCTGATCAGGAATATGAGCAAGAATTGTTCAGAAATCATGCAAACAGATTAGTGTTACGTAATCTGTACTGGGATACTGAGGGAAACAGTGTTGTTAGCTGTTCATTACCTCAAGAATTCCTTGCACTATACAAATCTAATCGATTACCATATGTCAGTTTAACTAAGAACAAAAATGTAAAATGGGCAGACCTAGGGGAAAAGGTAACGAGATGAGAGAAACAAACTGATTTAGAATTATCAGAGCAGGGAATACAGAAACAAAAACTGAATTGGCTAACACAGGCACACCCAGCTGTACACTTGCAGTCTAGCGAGGACAGCTGATTAGCATTCTTATTAGAAGAAGAGGAGAAAGCCTTATGTAACATACCAAAGATTCTTTGGTCAACAGGCAAGTCAGATGTAGGACTTATTCGAACTGCAGGACCAGTTACTATTACACCAAAGTCAGCATTTAGACCACAGAAGAGACAATATCCTTTGAGAAAGGATGCAGAGATAGGAATCAAACCTATAATAGCAGCATTACTTGGAGAAGGAGTACTGGTAGAATCTCCTGATTCACCATGTAATACACCCCTATTTCCTGTTAAAAAGGCAAACGGGGAATGGCGTATGGTTCAGGACTTACAAGCTGTAAATAATGCAGTAATACCTAGAGCACCTGCAGTGCCAGATCCACACACTTTGTTAAATGATTTGAAACCTCACCAGAAATATTTCTCTGTGGTAGATATCAGCAATGCTTTCTTTTCAATACCTATACATCCTGATAGCCAATATTGGTTTGCATTTACATTTCAGGGGAAAAGGTGTACCTATACTCGACTACCACAGGGATATTGTGAGAGTCCAACAATATTCGCACAAGAAATGGCTAGTAATTTGGCGGGATTCACCCCACCGGGGGTAGTCAAATTCTACTTTATGTAGACGACATCTTGCTAGCAGCCCTCACACAGCAGCAATGCAGGGAGGATACCATAGCACTGTTACAATTCTTAGCAACACAGGGACATAAAGTAAACAAAAGCAAACTACAGCTTTGGAGAAAACAAGTTAGATACCTAGGATATGTAATATCCAAAGAAGGTAGAATACTAGATGAGGATAGAAAAACATCGATTTTACAAGCACCCAAACCAGCGACCAAGAAGGAAATTATGTCCTTCCTGGGAACAACTAACTTCTGCCGGAGTTGGATACCAAACTATGCTTTGGAATCTGTTCCACTGGCCGACCTCATATACAAAAAGCCGATGGCAGCACAGGATTTATTACAATGGACACCGGAAGCAGAAATAGCTTTCTGCAGGTTGAAGCAATTGATAGCTTCTTCATTAGTCTTAGGACTACCAAACTATCATAAACGTTTCTTTCAAACTGTAGACTGTAAGCAAGGATATATGACATCAGTGTTGACACAACAACATGGGGATAAGCAACGCCCCATAACTTACTATTCATCACAGTTAGACCCAGTGGCGCGATCCTTGCCCCACTGTGTACAAGCAGCAGTCGCAGCTGCAATGGCAGTACAGGCTTCAGCCTCAGTGGTGTTATTCCACCCTCTCACATTGAGTGTGCCTCATGCAGTTGCGATAATTTTACTGCAAGAAAAAGTAGCATATCTCTCTCCTGCTAGACACCTTTCCTGTATGACTATACTGTTGAGCCAACCTCATATGACAACTGAACGATGCACAACATTAAATCCATCAACTTTGCTCCAAACTCCTGCGGATGGCACACCACACAGTTGCCTGCAGGAAATTGAGCAGAAAACCTTACCCAGATAAGATCTCACGGATATTCCCTTGGATAAGGCCGAGGTGACATATTACGTGGACGGCTCATGCAGAAGGGGCCCTACAGGGAAAAATCTAGTGGGGTATGCAATAGTTACAGACACTGAAACCTTAGAAGCCCAATCCTTACCACATAACTTGTCTGCACAAGCAGCAGAATTGATTGCCTTAACACAAGCTTGTACCTTAGCAAAAGACAAATGTGTAAACATATATACTGACAGTCAGTATGCTTTTTCTACTGTACATGTTTTTGCACAGCAGTGGAAAAATAGAGGGATGATAACATCTAGTGGTAAACCAATTAATCATGCGCAATTTATTTTAGAATTGTTAGAATCTATTCAGTTACCTACTAAAGTAGCTATTTGCAAATGCGTAGCTCATACGAAACAGCAGGACAGAATTTCAAAAGGTAATGCGAGAGCTGACGCAGCTGCGAAACAAGCAGCTTCAGACTCAGAAAATAGAAGTTATGTACCTACCATAACGTTCCATGTTAGTTGTCTTCTTCTCGCCTTCTTTCTTGCTGGATGGGTTCGGAGCCGATCCTCGGCTCCGACTCGGCCACTCTAAAAGCTCGAGAGTTAGTTCCACCGGCTCGAGGCTCCCCTTATATCCCACAATGCTAGGCGATAATACCTCAGATCTCGTTTGTAAGCTAGGCCCAGCCAGGAAAAATCCAGATACACTGGAAAGGGGAAACCCACCTCTATAAAGTGACAGAAAGAAGGTGACCTAAAACCTGATGAGTGAATATATACATATCACAGTATATACATAAAAACAAATAGAGGTGGTAAGAAGAAAAAGGTCACAATCAAACTCCTCTAGGTCTGTCCAGGCTAGGGGGAAGGAGGGTGGGACGTAAGAAAGAAGGTGAGAAGAAGACAACTAACATGGAACGTTATGGTAGGTACATAACTTCTATATGTTAAGTTGTCTATCTCGCCTTCATTCTTGCTGGATGGGACCGTCCTAGCACCTTGTCCCGGTGGCCTATCGGAACAGACTCTTGAGTACAGTGGAACCAAAGTTGGCTCTGTGTCTAGAAGCTAAATCCAACTTATAGTGAGAAATGAAAGTATGAGGAGTAGTCCAAGTAGCTGCAGCACAAATCGTATCAATAGGCAGCCTGTCTTGGAAAGCTATGGAAGTAGCCAAAGCTCTAGTTGAATGAGCCTTAGGTTTGTTTGGTAACTTTTGATGCCTGATCTCATAAACAAAAGAAATCAAAGATGTAAGCCATCTGGAGAGAGATACTTTCGAAACTGGAAGGCCCTTTCTGCCTTCTGCATAAGAAACAAACAGTTGGTCAGACTTTCTGATTTGTTTGGTCCTGTCTAAGTAATACCTTAATTGTCGATGAACATCTAGCCAATGTAATTTTTGTTCTGACCTATTAGAATAGTTAGGAAAAAACACAGGAAGGTCAATGTTTTGATTTAGGTTTGCCGGAGAGGCTACTTTGAGTAAGGAGGATGGGTTGGTACGTAAGGATACCCTATCCTTATGAAACAAAAGATAAGGGGATCGACTACAGAGTGCATGAAGTTCAGAGACTCTTCTAGCCGAAGTAATGGCTACCAAAAAGAGTGTTTTCCAGGATAGCAATTTCATCGAACACGAAGCCGCAGGTTCAAAAGGGGGAAGAATCAAAGATGTCAGAACCAAGTTAAGGTCCCAAGAAGGAGGAGGATTTCTAATAGGAGGCTTGAGTAGAAAAACTCCCTTCAAAAAGGCTTTGCAAAGTTTGTGAGACATGATGGCAGACTCTGAGATTCCAACATGAAAGTTAGATATAGATGCCAATTGGACCTTAAGAGTAGAAGGAGACGAACCTGAATGGAAAAGTTTGGCCAAGAAATCAAGGACCGATTGAATAGAAGCAGTGAAAGGGTCTATGTTCCTTCCCTGCACCCAAAAGGAAAAACGTTTCCACTTACTAAGATAAATCTTCCGAGTGGAGGTTTTATGGGAAGCTATTAAAATATCTCGAACTGAGTGAGATATTAGAGGAAGCCTGGCTAGGGTTGGAATTGGAGGAACCATGCAGTGAGGTTCAGAGAGGGGAGGGAGCGATGTAACTGACCCGACTGATGGATCAAAAGATCTGGAACTGGGTCCAGATGCCAGGGTTGCTCCAGCAGAAAACGGTGTAGAAAAGGGAACCAAACCTGTCGAGGCCAGTATGGAGCAATGAGGATCATGGAAGCTTTCTGAGCGATGGCTTTCTGTATCAATTGAGAAATCAGTGGGAAGGGAGGAAAGGCATACAGAAGTCCCCGGGGCCAATCTTGGACTAGAGCGTCTCTGCTGGGATGGCCTGGTTGGGGAAAGAGTGTGAAAACATTTTTGCACTTGCTGTTTTGGGGAGTAGCAAAAAGGTCGCAGCAAGGCTGGCCCCACTTTAGAAAAACTTTCTCCAACACTGAATTTTTCAGAGACCACTCGTGAGGCATGAGAATAGCTCTGCTCAATTTGTTCGCAATGACATTGGACTTCCCGGGAATGTGCGTTGCTATCAGAAACCGCTGAGAAGAAATCGCCCATTGCCACAGTCTGAGTGCCTCTCAACATAGGGGGTAGGATCTGGTTCCGCCTTGTTTGTTGATATACCACACTACAGACATAATTGTCCGTCTGAATTACTATCGTTCCTGTCGGAAGAGAGTCTTGAAGGGCCTGCAACGCTAAAAGCACTGCTCTCATCTATAGAACATTTATATGCAAGTGGCATTCGTAAGGTTGCCATATGCCCTGGACCGTCCTGCCCTGATAATGCCCCCCCCACCCGATCAGGGAGGCGTCCGTTGTCAGAGTAGCAACCGCAGGGGGAGGAACAAAGGGTCTTCCTAAGAAGAGCTGGGGGGATGTAATCCACCAAAAAAGGTGATTCCTGCATGCTTGAGTTATCACAATGGTGTGGGACATCAGAAGTTGTTGGTATGACCATTGTGTGAAGAGCATCCATTGTAAGATTCTCATGTGAAATCTGGCTAATAGAAGAGGGATAGCAGCTGCCATGATCCCTAGAACTTTCAGGACCAGTCGGGCTCTGATTTTGTTGCTGTGGAGGAGAAGAGAGACCTGTTTGTGTATGTCTGCTATCCTCTGGTCTGTGAGTCTGGCTGACATGCTGACTGTGTCTAGATTTGCACCTATGAAGGTAATAGCACGACAAGGCGACAAAACAGACTTTTCGCAATTTATTGAGATACCTAGCTTTCGACATGTGCGAAAAGTGTAGTCTCTGGCAAGTAGAAGATGCTTGGTGGGGCTGTAAGGAGCCAGTCGCCTAAGTATGGAAACACCTGGAATCCCTGACGTCTCAGATGAGAGGCTACCACTGCCATGCATTTGGTAAACACCGGGGCTGTGGTGAGTCCAAAGGGCAGGGCTCTGAATTGAAAATGACTGGTTCCCAACCTGAAGCGGAGAAATCTCCTGGAGCGTCTGTTCATTTTTATATGATAGTACGCATCCTGGAGGTCTATAGAGCACATCCAGTTGTCCTTTCCCAATAGGGGTAGGATGGACTGCAGGGTGACCATCCGGAACTTTGTTTTCTTGACAGACTTGTTCAAGTTGCTGAGATCCAAAATTGGTCTCCAGTCCCCTGTTTTCTTTGGAACCAAAAGGAATTTTGAGCAGATTCCGGATCCTTGCTGGTCTGCTGGAACTGGTTGAATGGCTCTTTTTGCAAGCAACTTTGAAATTTCTAACACTGCTTGCTTCCTTTGAGCGGGTGGAACATTTGGCAGGGACTTTTTTGATGGTTTTGGAACGCGAAAGAAAGGGATGGAATAGCCTTCGGAAATGATAGACTGTACCCACTTGTCTTGAGTTATGGATCGCCAGGCTTCTGGGTACAGTGATAATCTTCCCCCGACTGCCTCCGAAGGTGGACAGACGGGCAACACCTCAGGGATGTTGAAAGGGCTTGTCAGAAAAGGTTTCTCGATTGCCCTGGTTATGCGGACCCCCCCCCCCGCCTCTAGGGCGGCGTCTACCATTATTGTTCCCCCCTCTGCCTCTAGAGGGGAACCGACTCTGTGCGTCAGGCAAAGTTCCTTGAGATTGTTTGCGGAACCACATCTTTCCACCCTTCTGGCCCTTGGGGTAAGGCCTAGAAGGAGTAGAAAAACGGACTCCGACGGCAGAAAGTTTTGCCATCAGTCACGCACCTTGTCAGGGTTTCTTTCACTTGTGGACCAAAAAGAGACGATCCATCAAACGGGAGTTAGTGAAAGACGTCTTGAAAGGGTTCGCAAAATTGCATACCCGCATCCAGGCATGTCGACGTAAGGCCACGCCTGTACCTGCAGCTCTGCTCGCTCCATCAGCCGCATATGAAAGGAGGCGCATGGAGGAGTTAGCTATCGAATTGAGGGTAGCCAGCTGAGCGTTCATCTTATCCTGAAAACCCGCAGCTGTTGGATCCTTTAACATCTCACTCGCTTCCTTGATCAAGTCTCTCTGAAGACGAGTGAAATGACAGAGGTAGTTCAGCGAACGCATAGAAAAGGTCGCTGACGAAAACATCCGCTTCCCGTACCTATCCATAGACCTAGATTCCTTGTTAGGAGGATGGACAGGCACTGAAGGATCAGCTAGTTCCTTCTTGGTGGCAGCAGCCACCACCATAGCATCCACAGAAACTCCTTTAGTCAAAAATTGTTTGTCTGCTGGTGCCATAATAAACTTTGAAGGTCGCCTGGGGGTGGGGTCCACAGAGTCAGGAGCCGTCCAGGCCTTTTTTGATACCACCTGCATGAGGGGGTCAAAGGGGGGGGGGCACCCAGGAGGTGGAAGGGCGAGAGCCGAACGCCTCAAGATACACGGATTCATCCTCTGAAGGGTTGAGGGCTGGCCAATTCCCCCTCTGTTTTAAGATCTCCAGGATGTCTGCAAAGGAGACATCTTCAGAGGGGGAACGGGGGGAACCTTCAGAATCCTCTAAATCCGTATCAGAGGTGACAGACTCAGGTGAGTCTATGTGCTTCCTCTTGCACTTTCTCTTCCTAGGGGGCTCTCCTGCCAATTCAGGAGAGGCCTCGAAGGAGGAGATCCCACTGGGGACTCTTGAGGAGCTGGCTCTCTGCGATCCGGGATGAGGGAGTGAGTAGAAATTACCTGAGGCACCGAGGAGGGAGGGGCGGACGGAGCAGACTGTGGAGTTGAACCAGGTTCCAACACACTCCGCATGACCTCGAAGCACCCCTGTCAGGCAGAGCCAGAGGTCTCCGCTCCAGCTGAAAACCTCCCTCGGCACCGACAGTGATGGCTCCGAGGCCGATGTCGGAGCCGAACTCACCAGCCAAGCACCGAGAGGAGAGCGGGTCGGACAAGGGTCCGATGCCACTCACCCCTCGAGCCGACGAGGGAAGTCGCGCCGAGATTCCTCCAAGGAAGAAATCGGAGCAGACGACGCCGAAGATAATTGTATCGGCTCCGACGCTGCCACAGTCTCGGTCCAACGCCTCGCCCAACTCAAAGGAGTCGGAGGAGGAACATTTGAGTAATAGGGTTAAGCATCGACTGATGAGTCGGGCTCTGAAGCATTTGGGCCAGTGCCTCGGACTTAAGAAGTCGACTCACCACCCTCTGAAGGTCATGATCTGAAAGTCTCGGCGACCTAGAGGAGTGAGACCTATGGCTCGTTCAGACAGCAAGGGAGATGCTGGAGCCGAATGAACGGAGCCAAGAGACGGTGACCTAGACCTCTTCTAGTTGTCGGTTCCGATAACCTTATCGGAGCCGACTCAGTGATTTTAATACCTGCCCGCCGGAGCCGAGGAAACAGAAAGTGTTGAGCCTCATCGGCTCCAGCCGAGCCGATGCTGTAGCAGACTCAAGCCCTAGGTGTCGACTCAGAAGCTGGAGCGACCTAGTAGGCTTGGAGGGTTTCCGAAGATAGAGTCGGGGACCCTCAGGTTTCAATAAGCCTCGTAAGATAAGCTTATTTTTCTTTCCTGCAGGACTCTAGGGCTGAAGCCATGGCAAACAGCACAAGAGTCCTGCAGCAAAGGTCCCAGGCAGTACAGAAGTGTGACCGTCTGTCAGAGACATCTTCTGACAGCACGAGTCACACTTCTTAAAGCCTGAGACCTTTGAATCCTTAGACATTACTAAAATATAAGTGTAATCACCACACACACAAACACACCGATTACACTATCCAATATAAAATTTAAATTAAACTAATAAATTTAGTTTTAAATTTCTATTTATTTTGATCCCTACAAAACAACACACATACACTTAAGTAGTAAAGAGGGAATGGAAGGGCCCGAAGGCCTAAGGAAAGAACTCCTAAGTTCTTGAGGTAAAAAGAGTGGAGAAACTGGAGGGAATGGATAAAAAACTATTTAACTTTGAAAATTATGAATAAAGAGTAAATTAAAGGGGGTAAAACTAAGTTTTAGATTGCTCTAAACTAACTAACCTGAAGCCGGTTGGAACAACACACCTCGATCGCTGTAGCGGCAAACGAGATCTGAGGTATTATCGCCTAGCATTGTGGGATAGAAGGGGAGCCTCGAGCCGGTGGAACTAACTCTCGAGCTTTTAGAGTGGCCGAGTCGGAGCCGAGGATCGGCTCCGAACCCATCCAGCAAGAATGAAGGCGAGATAGACAACTTAACATCTTTACTTTTAGACGAGGAATTACAACCCTCTAAAATTTTGGACCTAGAAATGTTAAAAACGATGCAGACGCTTACTACAAAAGCAGAGAAACAAAAATGGGAAAAACGAGGAGCAATCCTTGAAAACGTGCTGTACATCTCCAAAGAGAAAAAAAACAATTTTGCCGTCTAATTTGTTTAGATATGCAGCTTTGTTGAGCCATGGGCAGCGCCATGTCTCAACAGGGGGGATGGTACAGTTAGTAAACCGAATATTCCAAACATATGGATTCACAAATTACACAAAAAAATTTTGTGCGGCATGTCATATTTGTAACAAACATCATGCACAAGGGGCATTTAAACCTAAACAAGGAAGTTTTCCTACACCGCCATATCCGTTCCATACTATTTGTATGGATTTTATAGAATTGAGCAAATGTGATAACAAAAAGTACTGCCTTTTCATTGTAGATATGTTTTCCAAATGGGTGGAAGCCTTTCCGACTAAAAACCCGGATGCAACAACAGTGGCAAAAGCTCTCATAAAGGAGATTATTCCTAGATTTGGCATACCGGAAAGGATCTATAGTGACACTAGTACACATTTTGTGAATCAGACCACACAGCAATTGGGACGCTTCTTTGGGATTTCCCTTAAGAACCATTGTGCTTATCACCATCAGTCTGCAGGACTGGTGGAGAGGCACAATGGAGTCCTTAAGAACAAACTCAGGAAGTTAGTCAATGAAACCCAAAAGAACTGGGTGCACTGTCTGCCTCTGGCGCTGCTGAGTATGCGAGCAGTTCCAAATGCAAAGAGTTTAACTCCTTTTGAAATGGTGTTTGGGAGGGCATATTATGTACCTCAGTGGAAAGCTCTCATGCCTGCAGACCAGGAGGCTGATAGTTCACTAGCTAGTTATATGAGGAAACTGTTAACAAATAACTCTCTCTTGCAGTTTAACTCTTTTTCAGATAAAGAACAGATCAGACCATTGGAAGCGGTAAAGAACTTTCAACTTGATAAAAACATTGTAACTGTTACGCAACAAGAACAAAATGGCCAAAGATAAGAATGCAGACCAACCTCAGAAATGTTGCATAATCATATTATTGAGCGTACACTTGACTGTACTTTTGACAATTTTCTTTTTGTTGTGGTTTTGTTGTGGTTTTTTCATTTCTCAATCACACAAGTAAAACTGGATAAACGTGATGAGACATCCATAGACTGGCATCCAAACTTTAACACATACCTAACAATTAAACATGTATATGCTGAGACTATGAACATTTCAAACTGCTGGGTTTGTACAGCTATACCAACTGCATATGGAGGACTACTAATGTCCACTGTTCCTTTAGGGATCAATGAGACTTGGGAGAATTTGCTTTTTGACACAGGAACTGTGAGATCATAGGATAAAATAGCATTGTATTTACCTGTTACACAAAAAGGGATTGTGTGTTTTTTCAAGAATGATACTCTCCAGGTGGTCTGGAGTAACTAACATCACAATATCTTATAAATGTTATATTAACACTAAAAGTGGGGGTACTGTTTGCAATACTAACTGATTCATACCTGAACTCAATGAAAACGACATTGAATGAAGTACAAAGAAATCCTGTTTTGATTAAACAATTGTCAATCATAGATAAGAAAATGTTTCATGCAGGGCTAGTGTGTATTAGCACTAAAGTTGAAAACTGTTATTTTGTGTGTGGGAAAAAGGCATACAAATGGTTACCTGAGAATTGGTCCGGCAATTGTTTTTTGGGCTACCTGGTTCCGGCCATATGACACACAGCAGAATTACCTCTGGGTAAAATACGGAACGTGAGAGATGTTTCCAAGAAAACCAAACATCCAATCGAGAAACCTATGAATCCAGTATGGCGAGTTGAAGCAGGTTGGAAAGACCATAATTCTGTGAAGGACAAAGACAAATTGACTCATATGGACTTGAGTGACAGTGTTATAACTTGGGCAGGTATACTCCCAGCGTATGGTGCAGTCAAATCGATTTGGGAGTGGAGAAAACTGTCGAAACTTCTCGAAGTAATGAGTAATGCAACCTTTTCTACTCTTGAATTAGTGGCTGATGAACTGAATGCCATGAGAACTGTTGTGTTGCAAAATCGGATGGCTCTTGACTTCACCCTAGCGGCGAGAGGTGGTACATGCTCGCTTATCAAAGAAGAATGCTGTACATATATTCCAGATAATAGACATGAAATTGATAACCATCTGGAGGTGATTCAGCAAGTGTTGGCCATGATCAAACCAGGCCCAAACCCTCTGACGGATTTTTTCCAGAATCTGTTTGGGGGGTGGGGTTCCATCCTAATGAACATTCTGATTGCCATTTGTGTGGGTTTACTCCTATTAGGAGCATGTGCTTGTTGTGGAATCCCCTGCATGAAAAGATTAATTAAAGATTTTATAGATATGTCTGTCTCTGAAACCTTGTATCAAGACATTGAACTTGAGGAATTGGTTCCAAATGAAATTCTTCTTGAAGTCTAACCTGAATGACTCTCTTAACTGCAAGTCCCAAGTGGAAGAGGTGAGGAGAAGAAATAAAAATCGTTTAAACTTCTGAGAATATAATAAAAAGTATTAACAGGGGGGAAAATGTTAGAAAAACATGTATTAATGTATATGTTTAGTGCTTATTAAGAAATAAGAAAGATATAATGCATTTTATTCTATTAATGTTATGACAAGAAAAATGAATTCATATGAAACTGCAAGAAGCTTTTGGAAACTGCAGTGTGCCTTTTGCAAGTTGGCCTCTGACCCCAGCAGCTGCTAGCTCAGCAAGAATTAATGTTTATGCTTCTCACAAGTGATTATCTGCTGGGTCAGGAAATTAAATGTGCGAAATAATGAGAATCTTCTGCTCTTTCCTGCTTGAGCAATCGACCTTGTATATGTTGCTAGATAACGACCGCTGCAAGGAGAAAGTGATAACATGTAACAAGAGAAATGTATTGAGAACTGTATCCACTATTATGTTCGAATTAATTTAGAACCTTGAGTGGAAACTTTTGTAAAAGGGTATTGTAACTAACCAGGTGGCTAGCAAGGCCACATTGTTTACCAGAAAAAGTTTTTAAGCAAAATGTAGTATCAGCATTTTAGATGAATAGAATATTGTAAGCTAAAGTGATGTAAAACCCCTTGTGACTGACTACGTCAGCCTGGTGGGTTAATACTAGTAAGAAATACTATAAAGGTTGTGTTCTTCCAGTTTCATTCAGACAAAATTCTGTACTTCTACGTTTTTTGCCTCCTGGTGTACACTAGTAAAGAACCTGAACCACCTGTGTATTGATATTTTTATTACAGTATTTTTTCATTTAACAATATACTTAATTTGTCTTCAACCTGTGGGTTACAGCTCCATATCGGATCCAAGCTGGCAACTTCTACTAGCATCAGCTCCTAGCTCCAAACACTTCCCCTTACCCATAATACACCTCCACAGCCTTCTGTCCCCGGATCGAGTTTGCTGAACTTATACTGAGAACCCGACCTGATAAATATACTTGTGACCTATACTGCAGCCCGTAGGCTAATCATGTGCCAAGGTCCAGGGGAAGGAGGGAGGGACGGTTGAAGACAAATGAAGTACAACTACTCAGATGGAACGTTATGGTGAGTACATAACTTCTTTATCTGAAGTAGTTTGCTTCATTTAATCTTCAACCTGTGGGACAGAGTCCCCAGCTACTAAACTCCTGGGAGGCCCTCATGGAAGGATATTCCGGAGCACCACGGAACCAAAGGATGCTCTCCTTCTGGAAGTCAAATCCAATTTGTAATGAGAAATAAATGTATGAGATGAGGACCAGGTAGCTGCAGAACAAATATCATCCAAAGACACTCTAGACCAAAAGGCCGGAGACGCAGCCATGGACCTAGTGGAATGAGCTTTTACCTGACCTGGAGGAGACATGCCTCTGTCCTTATAGACCTGCAGGATGCATGAAGAAATCCATCTAGCTATAGTGACCTTGGAAATTGTTTCTTTTTATAAACCCTTTTTGGGGAAACCTAACTATCGATCAGATTTACGGAAATTTTTTGTCCTGTGTAAACAGAATCATAACGGTCTATGAACATCCAACATGTGGAGTTTGTATTCCATCTTGTTTGTAAAATTAGGAAAAAACACAGGCAAATTTATAGTCTGATTGATATTGACTGGTGATGCCACCTTAGGAAGACAGGATGGATTGGTTCGAAGGGAAACTCTGTCTCCATTAAAAATCACATACGGAATTTTGATGGA
This sequence comes from Protopterus annectens, assembly GCF_019279795.1. Lineage (NCBI taxonomy): Eukaryota > Metazoa > Chordata > Ceratodontiformes > Protopteridae > Protopterus > Protopterus annectens. Next base: position 1,942,700,330 of record NC_056743.1, read on the forward strand.
CAAGGCCTGTAACTCTGAAACCCTTCTTACAGAGGTAATAGCCACCAGAAAAGCGGTTTTCCAAGATAAAACTTTTAGATCTGCAGTTGAGGCAGGCTCGAAAGGCGGAGCAACCAAAGCTTGAAGCATCATAGTAAGGTCCCACGGGGGAACCGGATCTTTGACCGAAGGGCGTAACAAAAAGGTGCCTTTGATAAAGGTTTTACACAGTCTGGAAGATGCTAAGGAAGCAGAATTCTCGCCCACATGAAAATGAGAAATGGCAGCCAACTGAACTTTGACAGTAGAAGAACTAGTGCCATGCTGGAAAATATCAGCTAGAAAATCAAGAATAGCATAAATAGGGGCTGTGAAAGGGTCCAAACTCCTTTGAGAGGCCCAGAAAGAAAAACGTTTCCACTTGCTGAGATAAAACTTTCTGGTCGAAGACTTATGAGCAGCTACCAAAATAGATCTAACTGAGGAGGGCAGTCCAGGAGTCCTAGCAATTACGGGAACTACAGCAGCCAAACCGTGAGCTTCAGGCTGTCCAGACTCAGATGAGGCACCCCCGAAGGGTGTGAAATTAAATCCTGAATGGGATCTAGGATCCAAGGTGGAGCCAGAAGGTGAGACCAAAGGAAGGGAAACCATGCCTAGCAAGGCCAGAATGGGGCAATGAGGATCACTTTGCTCCCCAGTCAACGAGCTTTCTTCAGAAACCTCAGAATGAGGGGTACTGGCAGGTAAAGCATACAGAAGACCGAGAGGCCAAGCATGAACTAGAGCATCTCTGGGAGACTCCCCCAGCAGGGGGTTCAGAGCGAAAAACTTGCTGCACTTCGCGTTGGAAGGAGATGCGAAGAGAGCGCAGCAGGGTTGACCCCACTCGCTGAAGACCTGTTCTGCTACTGACAGATTCAGAGACCACTCGTAAGGCATCAGAATGGTCCGACTTAGCCTGTCCGCTAGAATGTTGGACTGTCCCGGAATGTGCGTTGCGATGAGAAAGCGACCGGTGGAGATCGCCCATTCCCACATTCTCATGGCCTCGCAGCAAAGGGGGTAAGATCTGGTCACTCCCCGTTTGTTGATAGACCAAACTACTGACATGTTGTCTGAATGAATAGCAATCGTCCCCAGAGGAAGAAAGGCATGAAAGGTTTGCAACGGTAGAAGGACCGCCCTCATCTCTAGGAAACTGATATGCAAGCAGGTCTCTATGGGGGACCACAGGCCTTGGACTGTCCTGCCCGAACAATACCCCCCCCTCACCCGAGTTGGGAGGCATCCGTGGTCACTGTGGTTTGGGCCGGGGCTGGAACAAAGGGGTCGTCCCTCCAAAATGTCCGGAGAGCTCATCCACCATATGAAGGATGACCGACACACTCGAATGAGTTGAATAAAATAAGTCAATGGCAATTCCAACAGGGACCAGTGAACCGCTAGAGTCCACTGAAGAAACCGCATGTGTAATCAGGCACACAGGAGAAGAGTTATGGTCGCCACTATCAAGCCTAGGGCCTTCAACACCAATTCCACCGCTGGAAGATTAGAACGGTAGATCAGGGAGACATGCATCCTCAGACTTTGAACTCTCTCCGAGGTCAGGAATATTTTGCACTAAAGAGTATCTATCCTGGCACCAATGTAGTCTATCACCTGAACAGGATCTAGAAGAGATTTGGATATGTTGACTGTGATCCCCAAATGCAGGGCAAGTGTCAGGAAATAATCCCTGGTTTGGGAAAGTAAACGCCTGGTGGGAACAGTGAGGAGCCAATCGTCCAGGTACGGACAGACCTGAATCCCCTGAAGCCTCAAATGAGCAACCGTCATCACTTTGGTAAACACCCTGGAGGCTGTGGTGAGTCCAAAGGGTAGTGCTCAAAACTGGTAATGATCGACTCCTAGCCAGAAGTGGAGGAACCTCCTGGAGCTTCTGTGCATTTTTATGCGATAGTAAGCATCCTAGAGATCTAACGAGCACATCCAATCGCTCTCTTGCAGGTACGGCATGACTGACTGTAGTGTGACCATCCGGAACTTCTCTTTGGCAACTGACAGGTTCAGGGTTGAGAGGTCCAGAATGGGCCTTAAGTCAGCAGTTTTCTTTGGCACCAAAAAGAACCTGGAGTAGAAGCCCGATCCGGACAGATCTTGGGGGACGGTTTCAATGGCTCGTTTTACTAGCAGCTTGGAAATTTCCTGTGCTGCTGCCTCCCTTTGCATGGGTGGTACGTCCAGGAGGTGTCTGGGAGATGTAGGGAAACCCACAAAGGATAAAGTATCCTCTGAATAGGATTTGAAGCACCCAGCAGTCCATTGTTATGAACTCCCATGCCACTGGGTGCAAAGACAATTGTCCCCCGACTGCCTCCAGAGTAGAGCAGTTGGGCAACCCCTCAGGGTTGCTGCCCGGGTCTGTCCAAGAAAGGATCAAGACCCGAAGTTCTGCAGACCCCCTCTGCCTCTGGGCCAGCGTCCATTCAGTCCCCCTCTGCCTCTGGGGGAAGAAGAGCCCCGAGAATACTGAGACTTCAGGAACCACATTTTCTTTTGCCCTCTCTGGTTCCGTGAAAAGGACCTTTGAGGGTTAGAGAAGCGGATCCCGACGGCATACAGTGTCTTCCCGTCCTTCTCACTCTGGACTACTGTCTACTTGACAGTCTTACCGAAGAGTGTAGAACCATCATAAGGGGCATTGGCAAACAGTGCCTTGAAGGGTTCAGAAAATTGACATAACCTGAGCCAGGCGTTACGCCTCATGGACACGCCAGACCCAGCCACCTTAGCCGCTTCTTCTGTAGCATGGGAAAGGAGTCGCATGGACGTATTAGATACTGCTTTTAGAGTGGCCATCCTTGCGGAGAATGAAGCCTTGTCCTGCGACATGGACTTGGGGGGGGAAGACTCCCCCAGCTCCTTTACTAGGTCGGGTTGGAGTCTAGTGACATGGGCCAAATAATTCAGCGCCCTGATCAAAAAGGTAGCAGAAGCGTACACCCGCTTCCCTAGGTGGTCCATCATCCGTGACTCTTGGTCAGGAGGATGGACCGAGGAACTCTCCTGCGCAAGTTCCTTCTTAGTGGCTGCTGCTACCACCATGGCATCCACGGGGAAGCCCTTATTCCAGGATGGTCTATCAATGGGGGCTTAAGATTTTATCAGGTCGCTTTGGGATAGGCTCCATGGTGTCCGGTTCCTTCCATGCCCGCGATGTGACCAAATCCACCAAAGGATCCGCGGGAGAGGACACCCAGGAAGTAGATGGGCTTGTGCCGAAAGCCTCCAGGAACACAGACTCATCATAAGAGGGTTTGGGGGCAGACCACCCTCCCCGCTGGCGCAGGATCTCCATGATGTCTCCAAAAGAGACATCTTCGGGAGGTGATCTTGGGGAACCTTCTCCATCATCCAAATCTGTGTCCTCGGTGAGGGACTCAGGTGGAGTCCAAATGCCTCCTCTTGCACATATGCTTGCGAGGCACTTCTCCGGTGGGGCTCTCCGGGAGGCACTCACAAGCCATTTGTTCCTCAGGGGGAACCGTCTGGGGCTCTTCAAGCATGAGCTGTCCCTCTGGTAAGACAATCGGGACCCTAGACAGAGCCGAGGGGGTCTGGGAGGAGTCCAAGGGGGGCGGTCAGGGGTCTTGATCTGACGGAGAGGACCCTTTCTACCACATCGAACGCCGAAGGAGAGCGAACCTCCTGGGAAACTAATAAGGAGGCCGGGTCCGATGCGAGAATTGGAGCTGGGCCCTAGGTGGACGGAGCTCCGAGGGAGGGAACCTGGCCTGACAAAGTCGGAGCCGATGGAAAAGGTTCCACTCCCCCGGATCTGACATCCAAGCTCTGGCTCTGAGAGCAGCTCAGATCTGAGCTGGTCGGATCCGAAAAGCTCCAGGCAGCTGTCGGCATCGAGGAAACCGGTACAGTCTGTGCCAACCCCCTGACCAAAGCCAACCTCAGATCCGAGTACTCCGAAGCAGACAGTTAGATCGGAGAATGAGAAATGGGTTGAAAGAAAGGAAGTGAGCTCCCCCCTCCAGAGGGAGGGGGGCTGGGAAGACCCCCATCTGGATCTGTATACGGATAAAGAACCTCATCATCTTATCCAGATCCATATCCGACAAGGAGTGGGTTGACCGTGACAAGGCCATGGACTCCGACCTGGCGGGTAGTGGTACCGAGGCCCAAGAGGTTCGACGCATCTCCTCCGGCTCTGGGGAGAACCTCAGAGATTGGAGCCAAGTGGAGTGACAGGTCCATGCATTTTTGCTAGGTGAAGCGAGGTCCTGGGACCTCTTTCTCTTTTCCCTCACCTTCGACTCTCTCTCCCTTTCACTACCTCTCTTCTGCTCTGCTACCACAGGCTTAGGTGCAGGAGTTTGAGTCCCAGCCTGGGACAGAGGAGAAGCCAGTCGGAAAGAGGAGGGAGAGGCAGCCACAGCAGCTGCTGTGACTGAAGCCGAGGAAAGAGAGTCAGAGGAAGGAAGAAGACCTTTGAGGGCCAACTTGGCCTTCCTATCCTTTAAGGCATGGGGGTTGAAGCCCACACAAATGCTACAATCCACACTCAGGTGGGTCACACCAAAGCACAAAACACACAGAGTGTGGCCATCCCCTGGGGATAGCTTATGGCCACACTCTGTGCAGCGCTTGAAAAAAAGAAGTTATGTCCTTACCATAACGTTCCATGCGAGTTGTTCATCTCGCCTTTTGTTCTTACAGGTGAGGTCAGAGCCGATCCCTCTGCTCCGAATCGGGCACTTTTCAAGCTCAGACTCTCAGAGAAGCTCGAAACCTAGTGTATATCCCATGATGCTCTGCTATACATACCCAGATTTAGTGTGCTGCAACCAAGACAGCCTACCGACAGAATAAGACTATGGAGTCTACCTGCTTAGATAATTATAACAGCAAAAGGAAACAAGAAGAGCAGGAATGTATTAACAGACTGACAACTGAACCAATCCTCCAAGGCAACCATCTCCTCGACTGGAGGGGGAAGGTGGGTGGGAATGTAAGAACAAAAGGCGAGATGAACAACTCATATGGAACGTTATTGGTAAGGACATAACTTCTTTATGTGAAGTTGTTCTATCTTGCCGTTTTGTTCTTACACGTGGGTAGCGTCCCAAGCACCCTAACCCTGGGTGGCTCACGGGAGAACATTCCTGAGCACAGTGGAACCAAACGTAGCCCTGTCCCTGGAGGTCCTATCCACTTTGTAATGAGTAATAAACATGTGAGGTTTTGACCACGTGGCAGCTGCACAGATGGTATCTAAAGGCAAGCGAGCTGCATGAGCCAATGATGTAGAAACAGCTCGTGTAGAGTGGGCTTTGATGTTAGTTTCTAATGGTTGATTAGTGGAAGCATAAATGAATCTGATGCAGTCAGAGAGCCACTTGGACAGTGTGGTTTTTGACACTGCAAAACCTTTCTTATTGTCTGCATAAGAAACAAAGAGTTGATCTGATTGTCTGAAATCCTTCGTTTTATCTAGATAGAACCTCAGTTGTCTATGTATATCAAGCTTGTGCAACATATATTCCAGTTTGTTGGTATGGTGTTTGAAGAAGGTTGGGAACTCAATGGACTGATTTAAGTTATTTTCTGAAGCGATCTTGGGAAGAAAGGTAGGATTAGTCCTGAGGGATACGCTATCAGGGTGAAAAATCAAGTATGGGGGTTTGGAAGACAAGGCCTGAAGTTCGGAGACCCTACATGCAGATGTAATGGCTACCAGGAATAAAGTTTTCCAAGACAATTTTTGAAGAAAAAAGAAGTTATAACTAGAAATTTAAATTCACTGGCCCGAGCTAACTCAGACGAGCTGTTGATCTGTTGCAGTGGCAAACTAGATCTGGGGATGTACAGTAGAGCAACATGGGATTATACACTAGGTCTCGAGCTTCTCTTAAGAGTCTGAGCTTGAAATGCGGTCGATTCGGAGCCGAAGGATCGGCTCCGACCCCAGGTGTAAGAACAAAATGGCGAGATAGAACAACTTCACATCAAGCTTTTCAGCCATGCCAAAGATAGAAAGAAAGCATTGAAAAAAAGACAGGCAAATACTTTCTAAAAGATCACACACACACACACACACACACACACACACACACACACACACACACACACACACACACACACACACACACACTAGTCTATTGAAAACACTGGGGGGGGGGGGGACACCACAGAACAAACTACTGTAACAACTTAAAAACACTAACACTCGACGCCAAAGTGATGGGGGGGGGGCAGGAGAAGGGGTACCTATACTAACCTAATCTGACAAAAAAGAAAAAAAATTTTTACTCACAGAAAGTTTAATAACCCACTGATAGCTGGAGCTCAGAAGACACTATGTGTTGCAAATCGCGGCAAACGAGATCTGGGGATGGAAGGCTGTGGAGGTGTATTATGGGTAAGGGGAAGAGTCTGGACCTCAGAGCTGATGCTAGCAAAAGTTGCCTGCTCGGATCCGATACGGATCCATAACCCAAACTACTTCAGATAATGCACATTTTCAATACAAGCACAAGGAAAGGCAAATAAATAATTAAATATTATCAACAGCAGTGTAAAAACAGAGGAGTTTATTAAGCTCAATTTACAGTAGGGATCGGCAGCTTAAAATCACCAGGTCTAAAAAGCACATCAACAAAGGGGAGGGTCGGTGGGGAAACACTAGCAGGGAATCACCAACAGTGCTTTAATTTATGCAGGCCTGAAATCTATTCAGCAAAAGACAAAGGGCCAGAAATTCACTGCGTATTTACATATTACTCAAGAGACAATTTAACCAATGAAAAAAAAAATGTGAAATGTACAGCTTAGATATTTAAGTGCCTACCTCTCACACAGAACAAAAACAAAGTCAACCAGATTTCTTAAACAGAAAACAAAACAGAGTAGGTAAAACAGAAAGCAGGGAATCACCAAGTGCTTTAGTTTATGCAGACTTGAAATCTTTATCAGCAAAAGACTTATCGACTTTGTGAGCACTTAAGACAAAAAACAGCAACTTGAGGCCATTAAAAGAATATGAAGCTAAAAGCTTTAAAAGGAATGGCACTGCAATAGCGGTGAGAAAACAGGAGGACTAATCTGGCCTGGGAAAGTTCTATATGCTGGGCTGTCCTAATGCCTGCTGGCTTTACTCCTACTGAGAATGGACCTTGTTTTACCACATCTACCATACCTATTTAGTCAGTAAGGTAATAAAATATTGAGGCTGGTCTTCTCTTTTCTTGCCTTAACCATCACTTCTGAAACAAATAAGACAGGAAGAATAGCACAAAGAAGGTTCTTGTAGCACTTAATAGAGAAAGTGTAAATTTCCCTGCTTTCAGGGCAAGACTTAAACAGCAAATAATCTTTAGTTGATGTTTACTTGGATGTGCAAACATCACTTGACTGTAATCTTAAGGAAGGCTTTCACATTCCATTTGTGCAGGTCTTCCAGAGACACATTTAGGCAGCCTGTCACTGATTAGAATACTGGGTATGTACACTGCTTACAGCTTTTATGTCCATGCTGATGGATTGATCCCATAGCTGCAATGAAAAACCTGCAAAGAGGATCAAAGTAGGTGCCACCAAACTTACAAATGTACTACAGCACAGTTATAACTGTTACCACTTTGAAAATTTCTGTTTAAGTGCCCACCTAAAAGGTCCCAGATGACTGACATCAGCTCCTTCAGCAGCCATTTGCTTGCTCTCAATTTTCTTTGTCTGCATACTTTGTACTTTGAAGTGGAGCATGCAAGTGCCCAGCTCCCACACCCATGCATAATCCTAGGCATCAGCAGTCACTAAATATCTCAGCTCTGAGCAGTGAAGGGAAAGTCAGGGTTCATATTAACCTGAAGAGCTCACTAACAAGAGTTAATTTGCAATTGAAGGGGAGGGAAGTCTTTCTATGGACTGGATAAATTAGTCCCAGAGGTTTGTTCAGATACCACATGATTTTTCTTAAATGCAATCTTTAAGTGGAAAATTATGGAGTGTGGATGCCTACATGTACTCCCGGAACCTACAGGAATGCTGTGACCATTAGCAAGCCTCCTATGATGCTTGAAGAAAAAATGATGCATTAGTAACCTTCTGTCTTGGAGCAAAGCATTACTGTCTAAAACTATTTTGAGGTAGGTATTAATGCCATGGAAAAAAAAAAAAGATTCAAACTGTAAAGGTTCAGGGAAATGCCCAGGCTTAGAAGGAAATGGAAAGTATAACCAAGAACTTTATGTGCTCCTACAGAGAATATCTGAATTAGAGTCATCCAGGTACATGGGTACAACATGGATTCTCATAAATGTCATAAAGACAAGTGCTATGTACTTGATAAGACTCTGGACACACCAGAAAAGTCAAAGGGAAAGGCAGAGAAAAGTAACTAACTCCTCTCAGTGAATCTGAGGTGCTGTCTGTGGGCAGACAGACGGCTTCAAAACACAAGATAACCAGGACAGTGTCTGATAACATAGTAAATAACAGCTGCTGGCTGCAACAATATTCCACAAAAGACAGTTTAATGACTCTCAAAACAGTAAAGTAAGCACTTTCCTCTTACTTCATTGAGTAAAACTTCATCAGACAAAACAACCCTGCAATCAGTTAACTTATATACACAAGTAAAAAAGTAGAAGGAATCCCAGAAAACAAAGCTGTAGCACAATTCTTTTAATAAAAACAAACCTTGACAACAAATGGTGAGCGCTTTCACACCGAAGTGTTTCTTCAGACAAATAACATCACAGCAAAACACATTTATATAGTAAAACAGCAGTCATCAATTATTAAAATGAGCAATTACCACTTAACTAAATCCCTTGATTTTAGAATGAGTCAAAGAAACCCTGTCATTGAGGCCAGGTTTCCTTTCAGCACCAAACCTCAAAATCCACTGAAGTTCTCTCTATTCAGTACAATTATTTAAATCACCACCTCTGGGATTGTTAAACACTACCTCCATTACTTTAAAAACAAAACTATGTTGCAAGTCAGATTCTAACACATGTTTAGCTAAAGCATTTGTAGCATCACACTTTTTATGACATAAAGGTGCTCACGAATCCTCTCAAAGAGCATTCTATTAGTTTTCCCTATATAGTAACTGTTACAATCGTTGCAGGTAGCTAAATAAACCAGGTTTTTGGTCTTACAATTGGCATTAACTTTAAAGAAAAACGTTTGCCCAGAGACAGGATGTATAAATTCATTAGCACCATCTATATGAACACAATATCTACAGCTGCCACAGGGACGAGTCCCTGTAAAAAACTCGGATCGGGGAACTCATTGTAACGGTCTCTATAACAGAGATGTTGTTTCAAAGATGTATTATTTTTATAACCAATAAGGGGTTTTTCACCTATCAAGTCTTTAATACAAGAGTCTGAGGTTAGAATACCCCAATTAGAATAGATAACATCATTGACCTGCTTAATGTCACTAGCAAATGACAGGGTCAGGGGAATACGTCCACCTATCTGTGGACATGGTCTCCTATCAAAATAGTCACCATGTTCAGAAAAGTATGGCTTAGGCCTCCCCGTCCTAAGATTCAGGACTTCTTTTGTCATTGTGTCCACTTCAACAATACTATAGCCTCTGGTCAGGAACTCATTTGGAAGTGTACCCAAATCTGCTAGAAAACCTTCTTCAGTATTATTCAATCTTGACATCCTCATCCCTTGTCCCTTCAAAACATTCCTGTACATGTGTTGGATGCATGCTATTACGCTGTAATAATGTGCTCTGTCTACAAGATTTTCTAAAGAGCCTAGTTGTAAAATTACCTGTGGCTTCCTTATTAATCTTAACATCCAAGAAAACTACTACTTCCAAAGATACAGAAGTGAACCTTAGAAAGGAGGTGGTACTATTCAAATAATCCAAGAACTCATTCAACTGTTGGTTGTCACCCTTCCAAAAAAGTATGACATCATCAACAAACCTTCTGTAAAATATAACAGAAATATTATAATGAGTACCAAAAACAGTGTTCTTCCCAATGAGCCAATACCATATTGGCGTAGCTATTAGCACATGACGTGTCCATAGCTACACCCTTTTTCTGTAAATAATATGTATTCTGGAACAAACACATTATTTTCAAGAATAACTTCCAAAAACAAACACAATAGATAAATGTGTGTCATATCATAACCACTGTGTTTTAACAAGTATTGTTTAACTGTAATGATGCCATCAGTATAAGGGATGCAGGTAAACAGGGATTCAACATCTAAGGTCACTAGCAGACATTGAGAGGCAACCTCTCTATTATCATGTGCGAAAGCGTACAGTTCTTTTAACAATTGCCTTGTGCCATTTAGCTCTGTTTTTAGCTTTCAAAAGTACTGGTTGAAGTTGTTTACTGACATATAGAAAATGGTTCAACCATTTCCTTCCTGACACTATAGGTCTAAAAGGAGGTTTTGCCATGTCTTTATGGATTTTAGGGAGCCACTGAAAAACTGGAACAACTGGATGTTCCACATTAAGATATTGTGACAGACTATCAGTAAAAAGAAAATTCTGTACACAATCACGTACAGTAAAAAATATTGTACATTGCAAGTCCCAAATGAAATCTTGTTCAATCTTTTCATAGACACTGTCATCAGATAACATTTCCATCAATGAGTTAACATAAAACGCTCAATCTAAAATAACAATTGCTCCCCCCTTATCTTCCATTTTAATAATATTGACCATCCTGTAAAGTTTTCAAAGCTCTCCATTCTGACTTGCTCAAATTATAAAACACATGTCCCGTTACTAGTCAAATCTACAACATCCTTGTTGCTAAACAATTTAAATAAATCCTGCTCACACTTGTTAATAAAAAACTTCAACAACTGCATTACGCAGAGGTTGAAAAACACTTTGCATTTTGAAAGGTAATGACATAGAAAGTTCAGAAGCACTATCACAGAAATACATCTTAAGTGCTACATTTCTGGCAAAGAGTCTTAAATTAATAGGAGGTCTCAGAAGAGAAGTGCCTTTCAAAAAGGTCTTACAAACTCTGGCAGCAGCGACAGAGCCTAAATTGTCCCCTACATGGAAATGAGAAATAGCCACCAGCTGGACCTTCACTGTGGAAGAGCTGGCTCCTTGCTGGAAGATATGAGTCTAATACCACTGGGATCGGAGGGTAAAAGGATCTAGATTTCTCTGTGAAGCCCAAATGGAGAAGCGTCTCCATTTGCTACAGTAAATTTTCCAGGTAGAGGATTTATGTGCCACAACCAAGATAGATTTAACAGAAGAGATACCGGGAGTACTAGTAACTAGTGGAACTGGAGCAGCCAAGCTGTGAGCTTCAGGCTGTGCAGATTGGAAGGAAGCATTCCCGAGGGATGACGAATCAGATCCGGAATGGGATCCAAGATACAAGGTGGAGCTATGAGATGAGACTATAAGCAGGGGAACCAGAGTTGACGAGGCCAGAATGGGGCAATGAGGATCAATCTGTGCCCCAACCAGCAAGCTTCCTGTAAGAACTTTATCATGAGTGGGAGCGAGGGATACACATAAAGAAGACCGGGTGGCCAAGCATGAACAAGAGCGTCTCTGAGGGCTTCCCCCGTCGGGGGAATTAGAGCGAAAAACTCGCTGCACTTCACGCTGGAAGGCGATGTGAAGAGATCGCAGCAAGGCTGACCCCACTTGAGGAAGAACTGTTCCTCTACACAAGGGTTCAGAGACAACTGAACCAATCCTCCAAGGCAACCATCTCCTCGACTGAGGGGAAGGTGGAATGTAAGAACAAAAGCGAGATGAACAACTCATATGGAACGTTATTGGTAAGGACACAACTTCTTTATGTGAAGTTGTTCTATCTTGCCGCTTTGTTCTTACATCGCAGTAGCGTCCCAAGCACCCTAACCCTGGGTGGCTCACGGAGAACATTCCAGAGCACAGTGGAACCAAATGTAGCCCTGTCCCTGGAGGTCCTATCCACTTTGTAATGAGTAATAAACATGTGAAGTTTCGACCACGTGGTAGCTGCACAGATGGTATCTAAAGGCAAGCGAGCTGCATGAGCCAATGACGTAGAAACAGCTCGTGTATTGATGTTAGTTTCTAATGGTTGATTAGTGGAAGCATAAATGAATCTGATGCAGTCAGAGAGCCACTTGACAGTGTGGTTTTGACGCTGCAAAACCTTTCTTATTGTCTGCATAAGAAACAAAGAGTTGATCTGATTGTCTGAAATCCTTCGTTTTATCTAGATAGAACCTCAGTTGTCTATGTATATCAAGCGTGCAACATATATTCCAGTTTGTTGGTATGGTGTTTGAAGAAGGTTGGGAACTCAATGGACTGATTTAAGTTATTTTCTGAAGCGATCTTGGGAAGAAAGGTAGGATTAGTCCTGAGGGATACCCTATCAGGGTGAAAAATCAAGTATGGGGGTTTGGAAGACAAGGCCTGAAGTTCGGAGACCCTACGTGCAGATGTAATGGCTACCAGGAATAAAGTTTTCCAAGACAATTTTTGAAGAAAAAAGAAGTTATAACTAGAAATTTAAATTCACTGGCCCGAGCTAACTCAGACGAGCTGCTGATCCGTTGCAGCGGCAAACTAGATCTGGGGATGTACAGTAGAGCATCATGGGATTATACACCAGGTCTCGAGCTTCTCTAAGAGTCTGAGCTTGAAAAGCGGTCGATTCGGAGCCGAAGGATCGGCTCCGACCCCAGGTGTAAGAACAAAACGGCGAGATAGAACAACTTCACATCAAGCTTTTCAGCCATGCCAAAGATAGAAAGAAAGCATTGAAAAAGACAGGCAAATACTTTCTAAAAGATCACACACACACACACACACACACACTAGTCTATTGAAAACACGGGGGGGGGGGGCACCACAGAACAAACTACTGTAACAACTTAAAAACACTAACACTCGACGCCAAAGTGATGGGGGCAGGAGAAGGTACCTATACTAACCTAATCTGACAAAAAAGAAAAAAAAATTTTTACTCACAGAAAGTTTAATAACCCACTGATAGCTGGAGCTCAGAAGACACTATGTGTTGCAAATCGCGGCAAACGAGATCTGGGGATGGAAGGCTGTGGAGGTGTATTATGGGTAAGGGGAAGAGTCTGGAGCTCAGAGCTGATGCTAGCAAAAGTTGCCGGCTCGGATCCGATACGGATCCATAACCCAAACTACTTCAGATAATGCACATTTTCAATACAAGCACAAGGAAAGGCAAATAAATAATTCAATATTATCAACAGCAGTGTAAAAACAGAGGAGTTTATTAAGCTCAATTTACAGTAGGGATGGGCAGCTTAAAATCACCAGGTCTAAAAAGCACATCAACAAAGGGGAGGGTCGGTGGGAAACACTAGCAGGGAATCACCAACAGTGCTTTAATTTATGCAGGCCTGAAATCTATTCAGCAAAAGACAAAGGGCCAGGAATTCACTGCGTACTTACATATTACTCAAGAAACAATTTAACCAATGAAAAAAAAATGTGAAATGTACAGCTTAGATATTTAAGTGCCTACCTCTCACACAGAACAAAAACAAAGTCAACCAGATTTCTTAAACAGAAAACAAAACAGAGTAGGTAAAACAGAAAGCAGGGAATCACCAAGTGCTTTAGTTTATGCAGACTTGAAATCTTTATCAGCAAAAGACTTATCGACTTTGTGAGCACTTAAGACAAAAAACAGTAACTTGAGGCCATTAAAAGAATATGAAGTTAAAAGCTTCGAAAGGAATGGCACTGCAATAGTGGTGAGAAAACAGGAGGACTAATCTGGCCTGGGAAAGTTCTATATGCTGGGCTGTCCTAATGCCTGCTGGCTTTACTCCTACTGCTACTGAGAATGGACCTTGTTTTACCACATCTACCATACCTATTTAGTCAGTAAGGTAATAAAATATTGAGGTTGGTCTTCTCTTTTCTTGCCTTAACCATCACTTCTGAAACAAATAAGACAGGAAGAATAGCACAAAGAAGGTTCTTGTAGCACTTAATAGAGAAAGTGTAAATTTCCCTGCTTTCAGGGCAAGACTTAAAACAGCAAATCATCTTTAGTTGATGTTTACTTGGATGTGCAAACATCACTTGACTGTAATCTTAAGGAAGGCTTTCACATTCCATTTGTGCAGGTCTTCCAGAGACACGTTTAGGCAGCCTGTCACTGATTAGAATACTGGGTATGTACACTGCTTACAGCTGTTATGTCCATGCTGATGGACTGATCCCATAGCTGCAATGAAAAACCTGCAAAGAGGATCAAAGTAGGTGCCACCAAACTTACAAATGTACTACAGCACAGTTATAACTGTGACCACTTTGAAAATTTCTGTTTAAGTGCCCACCTAAAAGGTCCCAGATGACTGACATCAGCTCCTTCAGCAACCATTTGCTTGCTCTCAATTTTGTCTGCATACTTTGTACTTTGAAGTGGAGCATGCAAGTGCCCAGCTCCCACACCCATGCATAATCCTAGGCATCAGCAGTCAGTAAATATCTCAGCTCTGAGCAGTGAAGGGAAAGTCAGGGTTCATATTAACCTGAAAAGCTCACTAACAAGAGTTAATTTGCAATTGAAGGGGAGGGAAGTCTTTCTATGGACTGGATAAATTAGTCCCACAGGTTTGTTCAGATACCACATGATTTTTCTTAAATGCAATCTTTAAGTGGAAAATCATGGAGTGTGGATGCCTTCATGTACTCCCGGAACCTACAGGAATGCTGTCACCATTAGCAAGCCTCCTATGAGGCTTGAAGAAAAAATTATGCATTAGTAACATTCTGTCTTGGAGCAAAGCATTACTGTCTAAAACTATTTTGAGGTAGGTATTAATGGCATGGAAAAAAAAAAAAAGATTCAAACTGTAAAGGTTCAGGGAAATGCCCAGGCTTAGAAGGAAATGGAAAGTATAAACAATAACTTTATGTTCTCCTACAGAGAATATCTGAATTAGACAGTCATCCAGGTACATGGGTACAACATGGATTCTCATAAATGTCATAAAGACAAGTGCTATGTACTTGATAAGACTCTGGACACACCAGAAAAGTCAAAGGGAAAGGCAGAGAAAAGTAACTAACTCCTCTCAGTGAATCTGAGGTGCTGTCTATGGGCAGACAGACAGCTTCAAAACACAAGATAACCAGGACAGTGTCTGATAACATCATAGTAAATAACGGCTGCTGGCTGCAACAATATTCCACAAAGGACAGTTTAATGACTCTCAAACAGTAAAGTAAGCACTTTCCTCTTACTTCATTGAGTAAAACTTCATCAGACAAAACAACCCTGCAATCAGTTAACTTATATACACAAGTAAAAAAGTAGAAGGAATCCCAGAAGACAAAGCTGTAGCACAATTCTTTTAATAAAAACAAACCTTGAAAACAAATGGTGAGCGCTTTCACACCAAAGTATTTCTTCAGACAAATAACATCACAGCAAAACACATTTATATAGTAAAACAGCAGTCATCAATTATTAAAATGAGAGATTACCACTTAACTAAATCCCTTGATTTTAGAATGGGTCTTAAAGAAACCCTGTCATTGAGGCCAGGTTTCCTTTCAGCACCAAACCTCAAAATCCACTGAAGTTCTCTCTATTCAGTACAATTATTTAAATCACCACCTCTGGGATTGTTAAACACTACCTCCATTACTTTAAAAACAAAACTATGTTGCAAGTCAGATTCTAACACATGTTTAGCTAAAGCATTTGTAGCATCACACTTTTTTATGGCATAAAGGTGCTCACGAATCCTCTCAAAGAGCATTCTATTAGTTTTCCCTATATAGTAACTGTTACAATCTTTGCAGGTAGCTAAATAAACCAGGTTTTTGGTCTTACAATTGGCATTAACTTTAAAGAAAAAAGTTTGCCCAGAGACAGGATGTATAAATTCATTAGTACCATCTATATGAACACAATATCTACAGCTGCCACAGGGACGAGTCCCTGTAAAAAACTGTGATTGGGGGAACTCATTGTAACTGTCTCTATAACAGAGATGTTGTTTCAAAGATTTATTATTTTTATAACCAATAAGGGGTTTCTCACCTATCAAGTCTTTAATACAAGAGTCTGAGGTTAGAATACCCCAATTAGAACAGATAACATCATTGACCTGCTTAATGTCACTAGTAAATGACAGGGTCAGGGGAATACGTCCACCTATCTGTGGACATGGTCTCCTATCAAAATAGTCACCATGTTCAGAAAAGTATGGCTTAGGCCTCCCCGTCCTAAGATTCAGGACTTCTTTTGTCATTGTGTCCACTTCAACAATACTATAGCCTCTGGTCAGGAACTCATTTGGAAGTGTACCCAAATCTGCTAGAAAACCTTCTTCAGTATTATTCAATCTTGACATCCTCCATCCCTTGTCCCTTCAAAACATTCCTGTACATGTGTTGGATGCATGCTATTACGCTGTAATAATGTATTCTGTCTACAAGATTAAGAGCCTAGTTGTAAAATTACCTGTGGCTTCCTTATTAATCTTAACATCCAAGAAAACTACTACTTCCAAAGATACAGAAGAAGTGAACCTTAGAAAGGAGGTGGTACTATTCAAATAATCCAAGAACTCATTCAACTGTTGGTTGTCACCCTTCCAAAAAAGGACATCATCAACAAACCTTCTGTAAAATATAACAGAAATATTATAATGAGTACCAAAAACAGTGTTCTTCCCAATGAGCCAATACCATATTGGCGTAGCTATTAGCACATGACGTGTCCATAGCTACACCCTTTTTCTGTAAATAATATGTATTCTGGAACATAAACGCATTATTTTCAAGAATAACTTCCAAAAACAAACACAATAGATAAATGTGTGTCATATCATAACCACTGTGTTTTAACAAGTATTGTTTAACCGTAATGATGCCATCAGTATAAGGGATGCAGGTAAACAGGGATTCAACATCTAAGGTCACTAGCAGACCTTGAGAGGCAACCTCTCTATTATCATGTGCGAAAGCGTACAGTTCTTTTAACAATTGCCTTGTGCCATTCAGCTCTGTTTTAGCTTTCAAAAGTACTGGTCAAAGTTGTTTACTGACATATATAGAAAATGGTTCAACCATTTCCTTCCTGACACTATAGGTCTAAAAGGAAGTTTTGCCATGTTTTTATGGATTTTAGGGAGCCACTGAAAAACTGGAACAACTGGATGTTCCACATTAAGATAGTGACAGACTATCAGTAATAAGAAAATTCTGTACACAATCACGTACAGTAAAAAACACTGTACATTGCAAGTCCCAAATGAAATCTTGTTCAATCTTTTCATAGACATTGTCATCAGATAACATTTCCATCAATGAGTTAACATAAAACGCTCGATCTAAAATAACAATTGCTCCCCCCTTATCTTCCATTTTAATAATATTGACCATCCTGTAAAGTTTTCAAAGCTCTCCATTCTGACTTGCTCAAATTGTAAAACACATGTCCCGTTACTAGTCAAATCTACAACATCCTTGTTGCTAAACAATTTAAATAAATCCTGCTCACACTTGTTAATAAAAAAACTTCAAGAACTGCATTAAGCAGAGGTTGAAAAACACTTTGCATTTTGAAAGGTAATGACATAGAAAGTTCAGAAGCACTATCACAGAAATACATCTTAAGTGCTACATTTCTGGCAAAGAGTCTTAAATTAATAGGAGGTCTCAGAAGAGAAGTGCCTTTCAAAAAGGTCTTACAAACTCTGGCAGCAGCGACAGAGCCTAAATTGTCCCCTACATGGAAATGAGAAATAGCCACCAGCTGGACCTTCACTGTGGAAGAGCTGGCTCCTTGCTGGAAGATATGAGACAAAAAGTCTAATACTGCTGGGATCGGAGGGTAAAAGGATCTAGATTTCTCTGTGAAGCCTAAATGGAGAAGCGTCTCTATTTGCTACAGTAAATTTTCCAGGTAGAGGATTTATGTGCCACAACCAAGATAGATTTAACAGGAGAAGAGATACCGGGAGTACTAGTAACTAGTGGAACTGGAGCAGCCAAGCTGTGAGCTTCAGGCTGTGCAGATTGGGAGGAAGCATTCCCGAGAGATGACGAATCAGATCCGGAATGGGATCCAAGATACAAGGTGGAGCTATGAGATGAGACCGTAAGCAGGGGAACCAGACTTGACGAGGCCAGAATGGGGCTATGAGGATCAATCAGCTCCCCAACCAGCAAGCTTTCTGTAAGAACTTTATCATGAGCGGGAGCGGGGGATAGCATAAAGAAGACCGGGTGGCCAAGCATGAACAAGAGCGTCTCTGGGGGCTTCCCCCGTCGGGGGGATTAGAGCGAAAAACTTGCTGCACTTCACGTTGGAAGGCGATGTGAAGAGATCGCAGCAAAGCTGACCCCCTTGAGGAAGAACTGTTCCTCTACACAAGGGTTCAGAGACCACTCGTAGGGAGAAAGGATAGTTCTGCTCAATGTGTCCGCCAAGATGTTGGACTGACCGGAATGTGCATTGCTATCAGAAAGCGGTTGGTGAAGATCGCCCATTCCCAGACTCTCATGGCTTCTCGACAAAGGGGATAAGACGTTCCCCCTTGTTTGTTGATATACCAGACCACTGACATATTGTCTGACTGGATCGCAATAGTTCCCAGAGGAAGATGAGCAAGAAGGGCCTGCAACGCTAAAAGGACCGCTCTCATCTCTAGAACATTTATATGCAGAACGGTCTCGTTTTGAGTCCACATGCCTTGAACAGTCCTGCCCGAGCAATGCCCCCCACCCTAGGCGGGAGGCATCTGTGGTCACCATGGATTGGTGTTAGGGTGCAATAAAGGGATGTCCCTCCTGCAAATTCTGAGAGTGGAGCCACCACGTGAGAGAATTTCTGCACACTCTGCTCAGAGGGATCGGAAAATCTAGAGGTTGATGAAGAATCGACCACTGAACTTGCAACGTCCACTGTAGAATTCCCATATGCAGATGAGCACAAGGGATCAGGTTGATAGCTGCTGCCATGGACCCTAAGGCTGTCAGGACCAATTCTGCAGGGGGTGCAGAGGACTGCAGAAGCGCCAACACATGAAGTGCCAGGCTGTGTAGTCTGTATGGGGTTAAGAATGTCCTAGCCTAACGACAATCTATTCTCGCCCCTATGAAGTCTAACACTTGAACAGGTTGAAGGGAAGACTTCCTGAGATTTATGGTAATCCCTAGCAGAGGTGATATCCGGAGAAAGAAATCTCTGACTAGTAAGAGTAGATGCCTGGTGAGGGCGGTGAGGAGCCAGTCATCCAGGTACGGGAAGACCTGAATGCCCTGAAGTCTCAGTTGGGCTGCTACAATTGCCATGACCTTGGTGAACACCCTGGGGGCTGTGGTGAGACCGTAGGGTAGGACCCTGAACTGATAATGACTGGCCCCTAGCTGAAAGTGGAGGAACCTCCTGGATCGTCTGTCCATCAGAATATGGTAGTATGCATTCTTGAGGTCTATAGAGCACAACCAGTCTTCCTCCTGTAGGAAGGGCAGGATGGACTGAAGCGTGACCATCTGGAACGTTTCCTTGGCAACAAACAGGTTCATTGTTGATAGGCTGAGAATCGGCCTTAGGTACCCCATCTTTTTTGGCACCAAAAAGAACCTGGAATAAATGCCTGATCCGGACTGGTCTGGGGGCACCTGTTGGATGGCTCTTTTTTCTAGTAGCTTTTGTATTTCCAAGGCCGCCGCCTCCCTCTGAGCGGGTGGGACGTCCGGGAGGCGCCTTGTGTAAGGGGGCTTGTTTACAAAGGGAACAGAATAGCCTCTGGATATTATTCGAAACACCCAGCGATCTGTTGTGATGGACTCCCAGTGGGCTAGGTGCATCGAAAAATGCCCCCGACTGCCTCCAGAGAGGAGCAGTCAGGCAACCCCTCAGGGTTGCTGCGTGGGTCACTCTGAAAAAGGTTCACATGACCCGAAGTTCTTCGGCCCCCTCTGCCTCTGGGCTGGCATCCACCTTGTCCCCCTCTCCCTCTGGGGGAAAAGGAGTCCTGAGCGTTCCGGGACTGCTGAGTTTTCCGGAAAGTACAGTTTTGTACCTACCATAAATGTAGATGTTCGAAGATCCACATTGCTGCAGTCCTTACTTATGGGTAGTCCGCTGTCCTCGGTCGGCCGAATACCAAAGTACATCCTCAGTCTTTTTCTTGCCCCAGATGTCAGAAGGCCCTAAAAGAAAGCCACAGCCCCAAAACAGGATACCTCCCAAAACATGCCCAACAACCATCACCCAAACCATATTACCATGCCAAACTACAGAGGGAAGGAGGGACAGCAATGTGGATCTTGAACATCTACATTTATGGTAGGTACAAAACTGTACTATGTTCTTCATCTCACATTGCTGCAGTCCTTACTTATGGGTAGAATCCCAAAGCAGAGGTAAAGGGAGGATGGCAGAATCATAAAGCATTAGGGGCTGCTAAAATGCCCTGTAATATAGCAGATGCAAATCCAGCCCTAGACTTAGAATAAAGAGGAAGGTGGTAATGCTTGGAAAAAGTATGTACTGAACTCCAAGTGGCTGCTTCCAAAATATCTTTGTAGCTACCCCTTAGAAAGGCAGTAGAAGTGGCAGTAGCCCTAGTGGAATGAGGTCTGATTCAGCGGAACCTCCTTACCATGATGGGAATAACAGAAAGAAATACAAAACCCAATCCATTTAGAAATAGTTTGTTTTGAAACAGGTTTTCCCTGAGAACCCAAAGCAAAAGAAACAAACAACTGCTGAGACTGCCTGAACCCTTGGTTCTGCTCAAATAATAACGTAACTGCCTGTGAATATCCAAAGTATGCAAAATCTTCTCCCTTTATTTTGGGGTTTGCATAAAAAGTAGGCAAATGAATAGTTTGGTTCAAGGCCACACTAGAAACCACTTTAGGCATAAAGGAAGGATTAGTACGCAAGATACCCTATCCTTATGAAAAATCAGGAAAGGTTCCACTGCCATAAGGGCCTGTAATTCAGAAACCCTTCTTGCAGAGGTAATGGCCAACAAAAGCAGTCTTCCATGATAAATACTTTAACTCGGCAGTAGCTGCAGGCTCAAAAGGTTGTAGAGTAAGTTTTCCAACACAAAATTGAGATCCCAAGCAGGAGTAGGAGCTCTGGGGTCTTATGTTCTTTGCCCCTCTAAGAAATTGCTTAAACAAAGGATGGGAAAACAAAGGAGGGTCACAGTCATAGTGAGCAGAAATGGCTGCAGCATGAACCTTTATCGAGGAGAAAGACAAACCCTTGTCCAATAACTCAGTAAGATATTGAAGAGAAACACTTAAATCAGGCTTGGAAACATCAAAGTCCTTCGCTCTGCTCCAAAAAAAATCTCCTCCATTTATCTGCGAACTTTCCTTGTACTAGGCCTTCTGGCCTCCAAAATAACATTCAAAACTTGCTGAGGAAGCTGAGACCCTCCCGGTCTAGAACAGAATATGCCAGGCTGTGAGATGCAGAGACTGAATCTTGACATTGAGGAAGTGATTGCCCTCCTGAGACAAAAGATGAATCAACGGCAGAGGCCATGGAGGCTCCGCATTAAACTCCTCAGTAGTGGGTACCAGTGCTGTCGAGGCCAATCCGCGCTATCAGAATCATGGATGGCTTGTCCATTCTGGCCTTCAGGAGTACCTTGGGAATGAGAGGCAGAGGTGGAAAGGCATAGACATGAAGATTGCTCCAACTGAATGATAGAGCATCCACCTTCCAAGCTGTGGGATGAAACATTTTTGTGCAAAACTTTGGCAACTGGTAAATTAGTGGAGAAGCGAACAGATCTATGTCTGGAGTCCCCCATAACACTGTCAACTTTTGAAACACATGAGGATCCAGTTTCCACTCGTGAGGATCCACAATTTGTCTGCTCAACACATCTGCTAAGGAGTTCTGTGCTCCTGGTAGAAACCTTGCCTGAAGATTGAGTTGTAAACTGAGAGCAGCCTCCCACAAAATCATCGCTTGCCTGCAGAGAGGGTACGAATGGGTTCCCCCTTGCTTGTTTTACCACATGACAGTAGTGTTGTCTGTTTGAATCAACACCTGTCCTGGGTGAAGTAAATCCCTGAAAGCCATCAATGCAAATTGAACTGCTAACATCTCCTTCAAGTTGATATGCAAATGTTGAAGTCTGACAGGCCACGTGTCTTGCACCCATTTTCCATTGAGGTGTGCTCCCCAAGCCTTGTCCGAGGCATCTGTCGTTAAAATCTGACTCGCCTCTGGTCGGGTCACAGAGAGTCCCTTGTTTAGGTGACATTCCTGAGCCCACCACAAAATTCCTTCTGAATGCAAGGTATTATTGGAATGACAGTGTCTAGATCTTGGCAGTGTTGTGTCCATACATTTTTGAGATACCATTGAAGCTTCCTCATATGCAGTTTGGCATTGGGAAGCACCAGAATACAAGATGCCATGAACCCCAAGGCTTGAAGGACTGTCTTTGCAGTCAGCCTGGACTGTAGAGACATTTGATGGAAATAAAGAGAAAGGCTTCTTTGTTTGTCCGGGGTCAAAAAGGCCCTCTGGGAAGCTGTATTCAGTCTCACACCCAGAAAGCACATGTCCTGAGAGGGTACTAGACTGGACTTTGTTTCGTTCACAGAATACCCTAGGCATCTTAACACTACCATCACATACTGTAGATGATGAAGAAGTTCGTCCTTGTGTTGTGCAATAATCAGGCAATCGTCCAAATAAGGATAAATCTGTATTCCTCTTAACCTGAAAAAGGCCATCACTGGAGCCAGAACCTTTGTGAACACTCTAGTAGATAAGCCAAAGGGCAATGCAGAGAACTGATAATGTAAATTTCCAGCCAACGCAGGTACCTCCTGCAACTGGGCCTGATAGGAACATGAAGATAAGCCTCTTTGAGATCCAGAGTTACCATCCAGTGATGTTTTCCCAACAGAGGTAAAAGCTGTTGTAACGTCAGCATTTTGAACTTTGGAATGTCCAGATAAGTGTTGAGGATAGATAAATCCAAAATTGGTCTCCACGTGTTCCCTTTCTTTGGTACTAGAAACAGGCGAGAATAAAATCCTAGTCCCACTTCTGACAGAGGAACTGGCTGAATAGCTCCTATTTGAAAAAGCAAAGAAATCTGCTTGTGAGCCTCTATCCTTTGCCGAGGAGGAATGTCTGGCATGCCTTTGAAAGGAGGCAATGTATGGAAATAAAACTTGTAGCCTCGGTTTACAATGTCCAGTACCCATTTGTCCTGGGTGACTAAAAGCCAGTTTTGCTTGAAGAGTGCTAACTTTCCTCCCAAAGGAGCTGCCAGGCAAGAAGAATCTGGCAGCTGAAAATGCAGGTCATTGGGCCTGTTTACGAAAGGACTGGCCCCTGCCCTCACCTGCAGATTGAGCAAGCCCAAGTTCTAGGCCTGAATGTACTGTGAGCTCTGCCCCTGCCACGTCTAGATCTACCCCTAGATTGAGAATCAGAAGAAGGGTAGGTCCACCCCTTAGTAGGCCAATTTCTACTAAACTTTGGAGGTTGCACCTGCAAAAAATCTTTAACAGTCTGCATAGACTTAGCCTTGTCTTCCATTTTCTTCAAAACAGACTCCACAGGGGGACCAAACAAAACTTCAGACTGTAAAGGGGCATCCAGAATTCTAGTTTTAATATGCTAGGACAAATTCTGATCCTTAAGCCAAAGAACTGAACCAGTGGCAGCCACCCTAGAAGAGGCCTGCACCGCATCAAAACCACACTGCAAAGAATGCTTACCCACCTGTTCAGAGACATGTACTAAATCCTGCAATTCTTTACACTCTATGCCCTCTGCCAAAGCGTCCACTTTAGATTTTAGCTGAGAAAGGAGGAAATTCTGATACTTCAACATATGAAACTGGCAATTTAAAGCCCTCATTGCTAAAGTAGAAGAGGTATGCACCTTCTTATCCCATCTATCCAAAGCTCTAGCTTCCTTATCTAGAGGAACCGGATTCTTTACAACAGAGGCTCTAACACCCTTAGGCCCCTGACTAATAGTTTCTGGGTCCGCCCTAGGACTCTTATACAGATATTTATGAGCCTCAGGCACCCTGTAATATCTGTCCGGTTTAACTGGCGAGGAGGCAAAGAATCTGGATTAAGGGAAGCCTCCGAGAAAACATCTTGAACAACATCCAAAACAGGAGGTATAGCCAAGGGTCTATGCTGTGGTAAAAACAAGAATTCCCTAAGCCTCTTCCTTGAATCAGAGAAATCCTGTCCTTCCCACTTAAAATGCTCCCTCATAGAATGCAGAGTTTCTGAAAATGAAAAATCCTCTGGAGGAGAAGCAGAAGGAGTGGAATCCTCTGCATCAGAATCAATAAGGAGGAAAATCTAGAATATCTTCAGCAGAAGACTCTGAATCATCTGAGGCCTGATCCAAACTTTCCAACTCTGGCTCCACCCTGGGCCTCTTATCAGGAGGGGGCATGGAACCTCTAATTAAAGTAATCAAATCTTCTGCCATTTTAAGCATGTGCTTTTAGGCACAGACCCTGAAGTACCTGAGGGACACCAGAGGAAGGCAAAACAGACCTGCCCTTAGAAGAAGTCTTAGGAATAGAAGCAGAAGGCCTAACCACCTTAGGCATAGAAGGGAGAACAGTAACTTGAGAGGCCCCTTCAGCCTGACCTGACTCCTGGGAGGCCACATCCTGCAAAATCAAAGTTTCCCCTGAGACTCAACAGAAACTTCAGCGGATCCCCCTGCTCTACTGTAGCTTCTGCAGGACCGTCCGTAACGGACGAATCAACCTGTCTAGGTTTCAAGGATTTGTCTTTGCGCTTCGCGGAGGATCCAACGGCATATTATAATTACACCGCTTACCAAAGACTAACCTAGCACAATCTAACCTTCTTTTTATAGTGCGCTTATTAAACCTAGCCACGCCGTGGTCGTCCCAAACAAGGAATGCAAAGAGAGTGATAATCCCTATGCGGTATCTGTTTCCCACAAGAAATACAATTATTCACTTTTTCTGACATCCGAATTAACTGAGGCAAGAAAAAAAAATATTCCCCAACGGGTACTTAGCCCAACTTGGTTTGTCTGAAACTCAGAATTACGGCACTCGCAACGCTGCTTCTGCATCAGACCATGCGGCAAAAAAGACTAAGGATATGACGTCAGTCATGCGCTTTTATACCCTGACGCTCTGATGTCAGTTCTAAGCACCCATGACCGACGTCAGCCTAATACTTTGGTATTCGGGCCGACCGAGGACAGCGGACTACCCATAAGTAAGGACTGCAGCAATGTGAGATGAAGAACATCCACAGCTTCTTTTGCCCCCGCTGGTTCCTGGAAAAGGACCTTTGAGGGTTAGAGAAGTGGATCCAGACAGCTTACAGCATCTTCCCGTTTCACTCTGAACAAGCTTATCGCAGACAGTCTTCCCGAACAGAGTCGAACAGTCAAAGGGTGCGTTACCGAAGGACACCTTGAAGGGTTCCAAGAAGTCGCAAAGACGGAGCCAGGCGTGACGCCTTAAGGCGATGCCGGACCCGCTAGCCCTAGCGGCTCCCTCGGTGGCATGAGAGAGTAAACGCATGGACGTATTGGACATAGACTTGAGAGTGGCCATACGAGCCAAGAAGGTCCGTTTAACCTCGGCCGACATGGACTCCAGGGGAGACTCAGCGTACTCTTTCACGAGGTCCCGCTGCAGTCGAATTACGTGGGCCAAGTAATTCAGCGCCCTTATAGTAAAGGTAGCTGAAGTAAAAGTACGCTTTCCAAAACGTTCCATAGCCCTGGACTCCTTGTCTGGGGGGGGTGGACAGAGGAACTTTCTTGGGCGAGTTCCTTTTTTGTGGCTGCCGCTGCCACCACCATGGCATCAACCGGGGGAACGTTTGTTCCAAGAAGCTCTATCTGCCGGTGGGCTCAAGATTTTGTCGGGCCTTTTGGGTATAGCCTCCACAGTGTCTGGTTCCTTCCAAGCTCTGGTGGTGATAAGGTCCACCAGAGGGTCAGCGGGGGGGGGGGGACATCCAAGAGATAAATGGGCCTGTGTGGAACGCCTCCAAGAATACAGACTCGTCAGAGGAAGGTTTTTGGGCAGACCACCCCCCCCTTCTGGCGAAGGATTTCCATAATGTCTCCAAAGGAGACGTCTTCGGGGGGGGTGATTTGGGGGAACCTTCCCCTTCCTCCAAGTTGGTATCTTCAGTGAGGGACTCAGGGGAGTCCAAGTGCCTCCTTTTACACTGGCATTTGTGAGGGACCTCCTCGGGTGGACTCTCCGGGGAGGGCTCACAAATGGTTTCCTGTTCCTCCAAGGGAACTGGCTAGGGCGCAACAGACACAGGCTGTCCCTGGGGGGACTGGATGACGGAAGACAAGCCCAGCTGCGAGGGAGCACGGATGGACCCTGAGGACAGAGTGAGGGGGTCTCAATCCTTCAGAAAAAACTCTTTCCACAACGTCGAATGCCGAGGGAGAACCGGCATCCCTGAAACTGGTGGTGAGGGTAGCCGAGACCCTCGGATCCAACGAAGGAATCGGAGCCAAAGTTGGAACGGCTGGACCCAAAGGGACGGTATGCCCCGACCACAATGGAGCCGATGACACAATCATCCACTCGGATCTGACGCCCAACTCTTGGCTCCGAGAGCTCGGATCCGAAAGTGGAGACAGACAGACTCAAAAGCATGGCCGGTGTTGAGGCCGAAGGCACCATCGGCGCCGACCCCCTGACTCCAAGGCTCCTCGGATCCATAGACTCCGATATCTGATGGTGGATCAGAGAAGGAGCTATCGGGGCGAAAAACAGAGCCGAACTCTCCACACCGGGAGTGGGGGGGCAGCCAGCAACACCCCCATTTGCAGTTGAGTTTGTAGAAACCTTTGCATCATCCGATCCATGTCTGCTTCAGAGATGCTCCAAGTCGATCTAGAGGATGCCACAGACTCTGGCCGGGAGAGCCGACGTGAAGATGACCTCGAGGGTTGTCCAGCCTCCTCCTCTGGCTCTGGAGAAAAACGTGGTGAACGGAGCTGAGGAGAGGATGGCCTGGTAACTTTCACAGGAGACAAAATCACCTTAGCGGGAGGGGCCGTTGGATTCAACTCGGCCTGCCACTTGCGGCCCTTCTCTCTATCTTTATCTTTCTCTGAATGTCTCTGTCTCCCTGTGCTTTTCTTTTATTCTCTCTTTCTTGGCCTCTCTCGCTCTCCCTGTGGTAAGGTGGGAGGGTGAGTCCCGGACAGGGGAGGAGGGCCTGAAGGCTGGACAGCCACAGCCGTAGCTGGTGAGGATGCAGCAGAAGAGGCAGAAGTTGATTCTGCGGGTAGAAGACCCGCCAGATTTAACTTGTTCCTGCGATCCCGCAGGGCTCGGGGGTTGAAGGCCACACAGATTTTGCAGCCATATGACAAAAGGGACACCCCCAAGCAAACTACACACAGAGTGTAACCGTCGGCTGGTGACAGCTTGTGGCCACACTCTGTGCACTTAGAGAACGTCACTTTCTGACTTTCCGACATATTAAGGGAACACACACACTCTACGGGCGGGAAGGGGGGCCTACACTAACAGAAAGTTAACTTTCAAAGTACAAAAAAAAAACAATAATTAGCATTGACGGAAACCCGTAGATAGGGATAAACTAATAATTATTACTAAAATTATCAAAAAGTACACACAAAGACCAAAGTTTTCGAAAAAAACGCTGACAACTTGCCTGGAGCTCAAAAATCCTGTGCTGGCGAAGCCACGGCAAACGAGATGTGAGGATTGGAAGGAGGTTGCAGTGTAGTATGGGTAGGGGGGAGGAGCTTGCAGCTCGGATCTTTTGCTTGGTATGCTGCCGGCTTGGATCTGTATAGGATCCGAAACCCACAGGTTGCTGATCAAATGAAGTTAACTACTTCAGATATATGGTTATTAGCGGACTAAAAACTGTTACTAAACTAAGAACCCTTTAAAGGGACCGCAGCAGACTTAAAATGTGTACAGAAACCTATATAATCTAACAACAGTGTGCATTCATAAAATGTTTCTGCTAACATGACGACAGGAGTACAGGAGGAACATTCTGAATTTTTTTTTCACAGCGACATAATTTAGGCTGGACAAGTACAAGATGAGACTCCACATTCTTTCTTGGGTACCAGGGAAAGCCTAGTGTTAAAACTTTTCCTTTTCTTTAGTGATGGGGTAACCTTTATGGCCTTGCACTCCAGAAACTGCAGAAGAAAAGATTTGGCTAGTTACAGCTGGAGCCTAGATAAAAATGTCATACCCAGAAAAGGAGCAAATTGACAGAATTCCGCTTTAGAAAAGGAGAAAAACAGTTAATATTATTTTCTTACATACTTGGTACAGTGCAAGTAGAACCAGAGTGGTCTGTAACCATCTAGGGTACTCAGCAGATGTTCACCTTTGTTACAGAAATTGGGTAAAAAGCCTGACAAATCAATGGATTGATTCAAATTTGTTTTGGCTGTCACCTTTGGAAGAAAAGGGTTTGTTCTCATTGTCACTCTGTCTTTCCCTTTGTGGAAAATGAGGAAAGGTGGTCTATACAACAGATACTGTAATTTACAAATTCATTTAGGGGATACAATTCCAATCAGAAAAATGGTTTTCCAAGAGAAATACTTACGATCTACTGATGCTGTTGGTTCAGAGGGCTTCTGCATTAAGGTCTGAAGCATGTCTGCGACATCCCATGGGGGAACTGGGTCCCTAACTGTTGGTCTCAGTAAGAAAGCTCCCTTGAGGAAAGCTTTGAAGATTCTAAGAGAAGCAATGGAAGTGTCATTATGCCCGATGTGAAAATTTGAGACAGCAGCTATTTGCATTTTGATAGTAGAAAATCTATATCCACGGTGAAAAAGTTATGAAAGAAAAGTTACTATTGATAGGAGAGATGCGGAAAAGGGGTCTTAGTCCCTCCAATGAGGTCCAGACAGAAAATCTTCTCCACTTACTTTTCTAAATCTTTACAAAAACAGTCAACCAAAAAGAAGTAATAATGTGAACCACCACAGAGGAAAGCCTGGCATCTCTGGCTATCATTAAAATTGAAGAAACTGTTCAGTTAACTTAAGGGTTTGTAGATCAGGTAGAGGCATACTGGATGGGTGACTCAGAAGATCTAGACTGTGATCCAGCACCCAGAGTGGGTACAACAGATGACAACAAAGGAAGGGAAACCAAACCTGCTGAGGCACAAAAAGAGAAATGAGGTTCACACCTTGGTCTTGCACCTCATGGCTTTCTGAATGAATTTTGTCAGAAGCAGTACTGGTGGGAAAACATAGAGGACACCCAGAGACCAAATGCGGACTAAAGCATCCCTCAGTGACTGTTCCTGTGGAGGGATGAAGGCGTAGTAACTAATGCACTTGTTGTTTCAGCACAGGGCAAAAAGGTCAAAGCAAGGTTGACCAGAGTGATTGAAAATTTTTACTGCTACTGACTGATTGACAGACCACTGGAGGCAATAGAAAGTACAGTTGTGTACCTACCATAAATGTAGATGTTCGAGTGTATTCACTGTTGCAGTCATTACACTTGGGTTATCCTGCAGGCAGGCGACCCACAGTTGGCCCGAGTTCCAAAGTCTTGGTCCGGCGTTGGTTGCTGTTGCCTCTTCCCTGACGTCAGTGCGCCAGGGGTATATAAAAGTTGCAACCGACGTCATTTTCTTCAGTTTTTCTTTCCCCAGATGTCAGGTGCCCCCAGATAGGAAGGCTGAAAAGATAAAAATATGCCAAAAAAATGCATATATTACTATAAACATTTCCTTCATCTACAAGCAAATACACCACATAGGTTGTACAGAGTTGAGAAGTACAGAAAAGTCCCAGCAAAGAAAAGGGGGATGGTGGGTGGGTAACCTGGACGGCAACAGTGAATACACTCGAACATCTACATTTATGGTAGGTACACAACTGTACTATGTTCATCGTGCTTCACTGTTGCAGTCATTACACTTGGGTAGAATCCCAAAGCTGAGGTTGGGTAGCTGGGTCTAAATTGGATTTGGCGAGGCTAACAAGCCCTGCAAAACTGCAGTGGCAAAGCCTGCTCTGGATTTGGAGTAGAGAAGTAGGTGGTAGTGCTTGGTAAAAGTGTGCACTGAGCTCCAGGTTGCAGCTTCTAATATGTCTTTGGTTGGTACCCCTCTGAGGAAAGCTGCTGAAGTGGCTGCTGCTCTGGTAGAATGAGGCCTAATGCCCTTAGGCACAGATTTGCCATGTTGTGCATAACAGAAGCGGATGCAGTGTCCTATCCATTTGGAGATTGTCTGCTTTGTAATAGGCTTTCCTTGTGATCCTGCAGCATAGGCTACAAACAGTTGCTCAGTTTTTCTGAAAGCTTTTGTTTTGTCCAAGTAGAATCGTAGCTGCCTGAGTATATCCAAAGCGTGCAGAAGTCTTTCCCCTTTATTCTGGGGATTTGGGTAGATAAGAATTTTAGATCAGCTGTGCTGGCTGGTTCAAATGGAGGTAGTGTTAGTTTTTCCAAAACAAAATTGAGGTCCCAAGTAGGTACTGGTGCTCTCCTAGGGGGGTCGTATATTTTTTGCCCCTCTGAGGTACTGTCGTAGTAGCGGATGTGAAAAAATAGGAGGATCCGTATTGTAATGAGCTGAAATGGCAGAGGCATGGATTTTAATGGATGAAAAAGATAGGCCTTTGTCCAACATCTCAGTTAGGTATTGCAAAATCTGAGGTATATTAGGGACAAGTGGTTCGAGCCCTTGTTCCTGGTTCCAAGCACAGAATCTCCTCCATTTTTCTGCATAAGATTTCCTAGTGCTGGGCCTCCTGGCTTCCAAAATAACATGCATAACAGCTTCAGAGAGAGGTGCAGTCTGAGTGGCTACATTATCTGCCATGCTGCCAAGTTTAAGGTTCTGAGTTGACTGTGCAGAATCTGATTGTTTTGTTGTGTCAGAAGATAAGGGATTTGAGGTAGAGGCCAAGGTGGGCCTTGGGACAAACTCTTTAGGATTGGGTACCAGTGCTGGCGTGGCCAGTCTGGTGCAATCAGGATCATTTTTGGCCTCTCGTCTGACTTTCAGAAGCACCTTGGTGAGAAGAGGCATTGGAGGGAAGGCATAGACTGTCAGGCCTTTCCAGCTGAATGACAGAGCATCCACTTTCCATGCTTGAGTGTGATAAGTCCTTGTGCAAAATTTCTGTATTTGGCAATTGTGAGGGGAGGCAAAAAGATCTATGTCTGGGTGTCCCCATTTCCTTGTTATCATGTTGAACACTTGTGGATTTAGCTTCCATTCATGAGGATCCATAAGATTTCTGCTTAGTTCGTCTGCCAGTGTATTTTTTGTTCCTGGCAGGAATTGTGCTTGTAGATGTACCTGGTAGGTCAGTGCTGTGTTCCACAAAGTCATGGCTTGTCTGCATAGGGGGTAGGAATGTGTGCCCCCTTGCTTGTTTATGTACCACATGACTGTGGTATTGTCAGTCCTTATTAATGGTTGTCCTGGATGTATTAGGTCCTTGAAGGCTGTTTGGGCATTCTGTACAGCTAGCATCTCTTTTTGATTGATGTGAAGATGCATTTGTTCCTTGGGCCACGTGCCCTGAATACATTTTCCTGCCATATGTGCTCCTCAGGCATAATACGATGCATCCGCTGTTATTGTCTGCCTGGCTGTAGGTAAGGTGAAAGGCTGTCCCTTGTTGTGGTGACAGGCCTGGGACCACCATCGAAACTCCTGTTGTAGGCAGGGAATCAAGGTTATGACTGTCTCTAGGCTGCGACAATGCTGAGTCCAAACACTTTTTAGATACCATTGTAGTTTCCTCATAAGCAGTTTTACATATGGAATTAGTAGAATGCAGGATGCCATGAAACCCAGGGCCTGCAGAATTTTTCTTGCAGGGAGCTGGGTCTTTGTTGCCATCATTTGAAAGTAATGAGTCAGTTGCCTTTGTCTGGCGTGAGATAAGCCATCTGGGCAGTTGTATTTAAGCTTGCACCCAGGAATATTATCTCTTGAGAGGGCACTAGTTTTGATTTCTTTTCGTTTACTGTGTACCCTAGGCAAATTAGCAATCTCTTTACAAATGCCAGGTGCTTTAGAAGAATGTCCTTGCTCTCTGCTTGAATAAGGCAGTCATCCAAGTAGGGATATATTTGAATTCCTTTTTGTCTGCAAAATGCAATTACTGGTGCCAGGCATTTTGTGAAGACCCTGGGCCCAGTAGATAAGCCAAAGGCCAGTGCAGAGAATTGGTAATGCATT
Organism: Protopterus annectens; assembly: GCF_019279795.1. Taxonomy (NCBI): domain Eukaryota; kingdom Metazoa; phylum Chordata; order Ceratodontiformes; family Protopteridae; genus Protopterus; species Protopterus annectens. The sequence continues at coordinate 1,942,732,580 of NC_056743.1, forward strand.
GAGCCTGCTATAAATCTGAAGTATCTTCTGCATGATTGTCTGATTGGGACATGCAGATATGCTTCCTTGAGATCCAAAGTAACTAGCCAAGCCTCCTTGCCCAGCATGGGCAGAAGTTGTAGTAGTGTTAACATTTTGAATTTTGGAACATCCAGGAAAGTATTTAGGATTGACAGGTCCAGTAATGGTCTCCAGGCTTTGTCTTTTCTGGGTACTAAGAAAAGTCTTGAGTAAAATCCTTGTCCCTGTTCTTCTTGTGGAACTTTTTGAATAGTTCCCATATCCATAAGAGCCACAATCTGTTTTTGTGCCTCTGCCCATTGGTTTTGTGGTAGGTTTGGCATACCTTTTGGTTTTGGAAGTGTGTGGAAGTGGAACCTGTACCCCTGAGAAACAATATTCAGCACCCATTGGTCTTGGGTGATCATGTGCCAATTTTGTGAGAAAAGTGCTAGCTTTCCCCCTAGGGGTGCTGTCAACTGGCAAGAGCTTGGCATTTGCAGAGGGAAGTCATTGTGAAGGTTTCCTATAAGGTTGTGATTTGTCCTCTCCTCCTTTGGGGGGTTGAAACACCCCATTGTTTAGGTCTGTAGGAGACTTGGGGCTGAGATCCTACTCTTGGGCATCTGTATCTGCCTCTTTGTGGCCTGTCTGACACTGGAAAGGACCAATTTTTTGAAGGCCAGTTTCTGCTAAATCTAGGTGGTTGAACCTGTAAGAAATCTTTCACCGTTTGCATTGACTTTGCTTTATCCTCCATTTTCTTTAACACCTCTTCTGCCTTAACACCAAACAAAGTATCATGCTGTAATGGAGCATCCGATAATTTTACTTTAACATGGTCAGGTAAACTTTGTTCTTTCAACCAAGCATGTCTTCGAATAACAGAGCCTGTAACCCCGGCTCTACAAGAAGCCTCTAATGAATCAAAACCACATTGCAGAGTATGCTTTCCCACTTGTTCAACTGCATGCAATAAATCCTGCATTTCTTTACTGTTAGGTCTTTCTATATTTGTAACCATTTTCTGCTTTAACAATGACATGAGGTACTGTTGATATTTAAGCATGTGAAATTGACAGTTTAAAGCTCTTACAGCTAAAGTAGCAGAAGTGTAAACTTTTTTCCCCCATCTGTCCAGAGCTCTGGAATCCCTATCTGAGGGGACAGGATTTTTGGCAGTGGAAGCCTTAACCCCTTTAGGACCCTGAGAAATTGTTTCTGGGTCTGCAGTGGGGTTTTTGTACAGAAATGTATGAGAGTCAGGGACCCTGTAGTACATGTCTGGCTTTACTGGTGCAGGAGGTAATAAATCAGGAGACAGACTGGATTCAGAAAAAACATCATCTACAATATCAAGCACAGGGGAGATAGCCAGGGGCCTGTGCTGAGGCAATAAAAGGAAATCTCTGAGCCTTTTCTTGGATTCTGAGTAATCCTGGCTCTCCCAATGGAAATGCTCCCTCATGGTGTGCAGGGTTTCCCCAAAAGAATAATCCTCAGGCGGTGAGGCTGAAGGAATGGACTCTTCAGCATCAGAGTCATCATAGGGAGGGAGAGAATAGCCCTGATCAGAAGAATCAGAGGAAATGGAAACCTGATCAGAGGAATCATAATCAGTGTCTTGCCTAGGCCTTTTGTCAGGAGGGGGATGGGAGCCCCTGATTAAAGTAATAAGGTCTTTGGCCATTTTAAGCATCTGTTTCTTTGGCATGGATGACTGTTCTGGAGAATGCTGCAGTTGTTTCCTTGTCTTTATTGGTGTTTTGACTTTGCCTTTGCTGCTGTAGTAGCCTTAATTGTAAGCTGTGAAGGTCTGAAAACACCCTCAGAAGCCGGTGCCTGCTCAGCGGCTCCGGACCCATCTGAGGGTATAGTTTCCGTAAGCCCAATACCTTGAGTTTCCACAGGCCTCGGTGTCTCCACATGGCTGTCGGTTACAGCCTGTGGCTCTGAGGTAGCGGGTGTCAGGGGCTGCGAAAGCGCCTCACTGAGAACTGGCGAACCGGCAACTGGCCTAGAAGAGGCTTCGTTGTCTGTTTTGGACCTCGGATGCCTGTCTTTTTCTTTGTCTTTGCATTTTTTTATACATTCCGGTCGTCGGCTGTTCCAACGGCATTATATAATTAAATATTCGTCTAAAATAATGTAAAGCAAAATCAAACCAACGTTTAATAGTACGTTTATTGAATCTAGCACAAAACCGACAACTAGTAACGTCGTGGTCAGGGCCTAGGCAAGGAATACAGTAAGAGTGAAAGTCCTTATGAGGTATTTGCTTCCCACAAGAAATACAATTATTAACTTTTACTGACATCGGTCTGGAGCAAGAAAAGTTTCAACGGGTACTTAGCTTTATTGAAGACTTCGGTTCTGAAATTCAATTTTGAAAATCTCAGGAGTCGGCCGACTGGCACTTGCGAAGTGCTTTTGCTTCGGGCACCACGCAGCAAGAAAGACTGAAGAAAATGGCATCGGTTGCAACTTTTATACCCCTGGCGCATTGACGTCAGGGAAGAGGCAACAGCAACCGACGCTGGACCAAGACTTTGGAACTCGGGCCGACTGAGGGTCGCCTGCCAGCAGGATAACCCAAGTGAATGACTGCAACAGTGAAACACGAACATCTGACCTGCTCAGTTTGTCTGTTAGTACACTGATTGTTCTGGATATATGCATTGCTATTATAAAGTGATGGAAAGAAATCGCCCATTACCATACACTCACGGCTTCCTGGCAAAGTGGGTATGATTGTATTCCCCAGTTTGTTGATGTACCAAACCACAGGCATACAATACAGTCCGTCTGGATGGAAATCACACCCTTGAATAGGTAGTCCTGAAAAGCCTGTAACAGTAGGAGTACTACTCTCTCTTCTACAAGATATTGATATGGAAGTTGGCCTTTACAGGTGACCAAGAACCTTGAACAGTCTTCACACTGTTGGACTGAAAGTCCATTGTAATGCTATCATGTCATATCTCGCTGGTGGAATGAAGGTGATAATACAAGCCATCAGACCTAACCGATGTAGAATCGTCAGACCTTACCAATGTAGAATCAACCATGCCTGAGTTACAGGGATGTTGGATTACCTGAGCAGTTTTAGCCTTAAAAACAATACACTTGCTTCTGGGAGTTTGGCAATTTGAAGAACTATGTCGACATGACATCCTATAAATTCTATCTGCTGAGAGTAAAGTAGCTGTTCTTTGCACGATTCATTGTGATCCCCAAGAGATTTTCAAGTGGAATAGCATAATCTGTTGTTGTAACATTAGATTCCTGGAAGTAGCAGTTAGGAGCCAATCACCTAGATATGGGAAGACCTGGACTTCTTGCAGTCAGAGATAAGCAGTTACCACTGCCATAAAGTACAGTTTTGTACCTACCATAAATGTAGATGTCCGAGAGGTATGCATCTGCAGTCCTAACAAATGGGTTGTCCTGCCTCAGGCAGCCCACAGTTGGCCGGATTCCAAAGTCTGGGTCTGGCCTCGGCTGATGTCGCACTTCACCCGACGTCATAGCTGCTGTTATCCGGGTATAAAGGCATCAGCCGACGCCATTTTCCTCAGTGTTTCCTGTCCCAGATGCCAGGTGCCCTCTAGGAAGGCTAAAGATAAATGCAATATGCCAAACAATAGAGAGTATATATTAATAAACATTTACTTCATCTACAAACAAATACACCATAATAGGTTGCTATACAAGTTGAGCAAATACAGAAAAGTACCAGCAAAGAAAAGGGGATGGTGGGTGGGTAACCTGACTGCAACAGTGAATACACTCGGATATCTACATTTATGGTAGGTACACAACTGTACTATGTTCATCAAGGATTCACTGTTGCAGTCATTACACTTGGGTAGAATCCCAAAGCTGAGGTTGGGTGGCTGGGTACTAAGAAGATTATGGCGAGGCTAAGATCCCCTGCAGAACTGCAGTGGCAAAGCCTGCTCTGGATTTGGAGTAGAGAGGTAGATTATAGTGCTTGGCAAAAGTGTGCACTGAGCTCCAGGTTGCAGCTTCTAATATGTCTTTGGTTGGTACCCCTCTGAGGAAAGCTGCTGTAGTGGCTGCTGCTCTGGTAGAATGAGGTCTGATGCCCTTAGGCACAGTTTTGCCATGTTGTGCATAACAGAAGCGGATGCAATGTCCTATCCATTTTGAGATTGTCTGTTTTGAAATAGGCTTTCCTTCCATTCCTGTTGCATAGGCTACAAACAGCTGCTCAGTTTTCCTATTGTTCTTGTTTTGTCCAAGTAGAATCGTAGCTGCCTGAGTATATCCAAAGTATGCAGTAGTCTTTCCCCTTTATTCTGGGGATTTGGGAAGAAATGTAGGTAGGTGAGATGCTTGGGTTTTTTAATGATCTGGAGACCACCACCTTTGGCAAAAAAGTGGATTAGTTCTCATGGATCCTCTATCCTGATGAAAGATGAGGAGGGAAGGGCTGTACTGCCATTAATGCCTAGAATTCAAACCCTTCTTGCAATGAGGTGATTGAAAGCAGGAAAACAAGATAAGTATTTTAGATCAGCTGTGCTGGCTGGTTCAAATGGAGGTAGTGTTAGTTTTTCCAAAACAAAATTGAGGTCCCATGTAGGTACTGGTGGCTCTCCTAGGGGTCGTATATTTTTGCCCTCTGAGGTACTGCCTGAGTAGCGGATGTGAAAAAATAGGAGGATCCGTGTTGTAATGAGCTGAAATGGCAGAGGCATGAATTTTAATGGATGAAAAGATAGGCCTTTGTCCAACATCTCAGTTAGGTATTGCAAAATCTGAGGTATATTAGGGACAAGTGGTTCTCCTTGTGCTGGTTCCAAGCACAGAATCTCCTCCATTTTTCTGCATAAGATTTCCTAGTGCTGGGCCTCCTGGCTTCCAAAATAACATGCATAACAGCTTCAGAGAGAGGTGCAGTCTGAGTGGCTACATTATCTGCCATGCTGCCAAGTTTAAGGTTCTGAGTTGACTGTGCAGAATCTGATTGTTTTGTTGTGTCAGAAGATAAGGGATTTGAGGTAGAGGCCAAGGTGGGTCTTGGGACAAACTCTTTAGGATTGGGTACCAGTGCTGGCGTGGCCAGTCTGGTGCAATCAGGATCATTTTGGCCTCTTCTTTGACTTTCAGAAGCACCTTGGTGAGAAGAGGCATTGGAGGGAAGGCATAGACCGTCAGGCCTTTCCAGCTGAATGACAGAGCATCTACTTTCCATGCTTGAGTGTGATGAGTCCTTGTGCAAAATTTCTGTATTTGGCAATTGTGAGGGGAGGCAAAAAGATCTATGTCTGGGTGTCCCCATTTCCTTGTTATCATGTTGAACACTTGTGGATTTAGCTTCCATTCATGAGGATCCATAAGATTTCTGCTTAGTTCGTCTGCCAGTGTATTTTTTGTTCCTGGCAGGAATTGTGCTTGTAGATGTACCTGGTAGGTCAGTGCTGTGTTCCACAAAGTCATTGTTTGACTGCATAGAGGGTAGGAATGTGCCCCTTGCTTGTTTATGTACCACATGACTGTGGTATTGTCCGTCTTTATTAATGGTTGTCCTGGATGTATTAGGTCCTTGAATGTCTGGGCATTCTTTACAGCTAGCATCTCTTTTTGATTGATGTGAAGATGCATTTGTTCCTTGAGGCCACGTGCCCTGAATACATTGTCCTGCCATATGTGCCCTCAGGCATAATCCGATGCATCCGTGGTTATTGTCTGCCTGGCTGTAGGTAAGGTGAAAGGCTGTCCCTTGTTGTGGTGACAGGCCTGGGACCACCATCGAACTCCTGTTGTAGGCAGGAATCAAGGTTATGACTGTCTCTAGGCTGTGCTTGTGCTGAGTCCAAACACTTTTAGATACCATTGTAGTTTCCTCATATGCAGTCTTACATATGGAATTAGTAGAATGCAGGATGCCATGAAACCCAGGGCCTGCAGGACTTTTCTTGCAGGGAGCTGGGTCTTTGTTGCCATCATTTGAAAGTAATGAGTCAGTTGCCTTTGTCTTTCTGCTGTGAGATAAGCCATCTGGGCAGTTGTATTTAAGCTTGCACCCAGGAAAGTTATCTCTTGAGAGGGCATCAGTTTTGATTTCTTTTCGTTGACTGTGTATCCTAGGCAAATTAGGTGAATGACCTCTTTACAAATGCTTTAGAAGAATGTCCTTGTTGTCTGCTTGAATAAGGCAGTCATCCAAGTATGGGTATATTTGAATTCCTTTTGTCTGCAAAATGCAATTACTGGTGCCAGGCATTTTGTGAAGACCCTGGGCGCAGTAGATAAGCCAAAGGGCAGTGCAGAGAACTGGTAATGCATTGAGCCTGCTATAAATCTGAGGTATCTTCTGCATGACTGTCTGATTGGGACATGCAGATATGCTTCCTTGAGATCCAAAGTAACTAGCCAAGCCTCCTTGCCCAGCATGGGCAGAAGTTGCAGTAGTGTTCCAGGAAAGTATTTAGGATTGACAGGTCCAGTAATGGTCTCCAGGCTTTGCTTTTCTGGGTACTAAGAAAAGTCTTGAGTAAAATCCTTGTCCCTGTTCTTCTTGTGGAACTTTTTGAATAGTTCCCATATCCATAAGTGGTGTATCTGTTTTTGTGCCTCTGCCCATTGGTTTTGTGGCAGGTTTGGCATACCTTTTGGTTTTGGAAGTGTGTGGAAGTGGAACCTGTACCACTGAGAAACAATATTCAGCACCCATTGGTCTTGGGTGATCATGTTCCAATTTTGTGAGAAAAGTGCTAGCTTTCCCCCTAGGGGTGCTGTCAACTGGTAAGAGCTTGGCATTTGCAGAGGGAAGTCATTGTGAAGGTTTCCTATAAGGTTGTGATTTGTCCTCTCCTCCTTTGGGTGCTGAAACACCCCATTGTTTAGGTCTGTAGGAGACTTGGGGCTGAGATCTGCCTCTTGGGCATCTGTATCTGCCTCTTTGTGGCCTGTCTGACACTGGAAAGGACCAATTTTTTGAAGGCTAGTTTCTGCTAAATCTAGGTGGTTGAACCTGTAAGAAATCTTTCACCGTTTGCATTGACTTTGCTTTATCCTCCATTTTCTTTAACACCTCTTCTGCCTTAACACCAAACAAAGTATCATGCTGTAATGGAGCATCCGATAATTTTACTTTAACATGGTCAGGTAAACTTTGTTCTTTCAACCAAGCATGTCTTCGAATAACAGAGCCTGTAACCGCGGCTCTACAAGAAGCCTCTAATGAATCAAAACCACATTGCGGAGTATGCTTTCCCACTTGTTCAACTGCATGCAATAAATTCTGCATTTCTTTACTGTTAGGACTTTCTATATTTGTAACCATTTTCTGCTTTAACAATGACATGAGGTACTGTTGATATTTAAGCATGTGAAATTGACAGTTTAAAGCTCTTACAGCTAAAGTAGCAGAAGTGTAAACTTTTTTCCCCCATCTGTCCAGAGCTCTGGAATCCCTATCTGAGGGGACAGGATTTTTGGCAGTGGAAGCCTTAACCCCTTTAGGACCCTGAGAAATTGTTTCTGGGTCTGCAGTGGGGTTTTTGTACAGAAATGTATGAGAGTCAGGGACCCTGTAGTACATGTCTGGCTTTACTGGTGCAGGGGGTAAAGAATCAGGAGACAGACTGGATTCAGAAAAAACATCATCTACAATATCAAGCACAGGGGGATAGCCAGGGGCCTGTGCTGAGGCAATAAAAGGAAATCTCTGAGCCTTTTCTTGGATTCTGAGTAATCCTGGCTCTCCCAATTGAAATGCTCCCTCATGGTGTGCAGGGTTTCCCCAAAAGAATAATCCTCAGGCGGTGAGGCTGAAGGAATGGACTCTTCAGCATCAGAGTCCTCATAGGGAGGGAGAGAATAGCCCTGATCAGAAGAATCAATGGAAATGGAAACCTGATCAGAGGAATCATAATCAGTGTCTTGCCTAGGCCTTTTGTCAGGAGGGGGATGGGAGCCCCTGATTAAAGTAATAAGGTCTTTGGCCATTTTAAACATCTGTTTCTTTGGCATGGATGACTGTTCTGGAGAATGCTGCAGTTGTTTCCTTGTCTTTATTGGTGTTTTTGACTTTGCCTTTGCTGCTGTAGTAGCCTTAATTGTAAGCTGTGAAGGTCTGAAAACACCCTCAGAAGCCGGTGCCTGCTCAGCGGCTCCGGACCCATCTGAGGGTATAGTTTCCGTAAGCCCAATACCTTGAGTTTCCACAGGCCTCGGTGTCTCCACGTGGCTGTCGGTTACAGCCTGTGGCTCTGAGGTAGCGGGTGTCAGGGGCTGCAAAAGCGCCTCACTGAGAACCGGCGAACCGGCAACTGGCCTAGAAGAGGCTTCGTTGTCGGTTTTGGACCTCGGATGCCTGTCTTTCTTTGTCTTCGCGGTTTTTTATACATTCCGGTCGTCGGCTGTTCCGACGGCATTATATAATTAAATCTTCGTCTAAAATAATGTAAAGCAAAATCAAACCAACGTTTAATAGTGCGTTTATTGAATCTAGCACAAAACCGACAACTAGTAACGTCGTGGTCAGGGCCTAGGCAAGGAATACAGTAAGAGTGAAAGTCCTTATGAGGTATTTGCTTCCCACAAGAAATACAATTATTAACTTTTACTGACATCGGTCTGGAGCAAGAAAAGTTTCTAACGGGTACTTAGCTTTATTGAAGACTTCGGTTCTGAAATTCAATTTTGAAAATCTCAGGAGTCGGCCGACTGGCACTTGCGAACTGCTTTTGCTTCTGGCACCGCGCAGCAAGAAAGACTGAAGAAAATAGCATCGGTTGCAACTTTTATACCCCTGGCGCACTGACGTCAGGGAAGAGGCAACAGCAACCGACGCCGGACCAAGACTTTGGAACTCGGGCCGACTGTGGGTCGCCTGCCAGCAGGATAACCCAAGTGCAATGACTGCAACAGTGAAACACGAACATCTGACCTGCTCAGTTTGTCTGTTAGTACACTCATTGTTCTGGATATATGCATTGTTATTATAAAGTGATGGAAAGACATCGCCCATTACCATACACTCACGGCTTCCTGGCAAAGTGGGTATGATTGTATTCCCCCATTTGTTGATGTACCAAACCACAGGCATACAATACAGTCCGTCTGGATGGAAATCACACCCTTGAATAGGTAGTCCTGAAAAGCCTGCAACAGTAGGAGTGCTACTCTCTTCTCCAAGATATTGATATGGAAGTTGGCCTTTACAGGTGACCAAGAACCTTGAACAGTCTTCACACTGCTGGACTCAGAAGTCCATTGTAACGCTATCATGTCATATCTCGCTGGTGAAATGAAGGTGATAATACAAGCCATCAGACCTAACCGATGTAGAATCGTCAGACCTTACCAATGTAGAATCAACCATGCCTGAGTTGCAGGGATGTTGGATTACCTGAGCAGTTTTAGCCTTAAGGACAATACACTTGCTTCTGGGAGTTTGGCAATTTGAAGAACTATGTCGACATGACATCCTATAAATTCTATCTACTGAGGGTAAAGTAGCTGTTCTTTGCATGATTCACTGTGATCCCCAAGAGATTTGCAAGTGGAATAGCGTAATCTGTTGTTGTAACATTAGATTCCTGGAAGTAGCAGTTAGGAGCCAATCATCTAGATATGGGAAGACCTGGACTTCTTGCAGTCAGAGATAAGCCGTTACCACTGCCATAACTTGGGTGAACACCTGGAAGGCTGTTGCAAGACCGAATGGCAGTGTTCTGCACTGAAAATGACTGGCCACCAGCTGGAAATAAAGAAATTTTCTGGATCACCTCTCAATCGTTATATGATAGTAGGCATCCTGAAGATATATACAGTACAGCCAAATGTCCTTCATCAACAGAGGAAATATGGACTGTACCATAACCATCCGGAACTTTGCCTGTGTCACAAATGTACTGAGGTGCCTGAGGTCCCGTTTTCTTCAGAACTAAAACGAACCTGGACTAGACTCCAGATCCTAACTGGTCAGGGGGGAACCTGTTGCATCAACCCAGGAAAACCCTCTACCCCAACCCCTTTCCCTGAAATCTCCTCTAGAAATAGCCTCCCTAATAAACATTTTCATTGACTCAATCCGCAAACTTACCCCTCCTGACACCAACCATCCTCATACCCCCACCCTTACCTCCACCAACTCCCACTCCACATTTTCCCTGAAACCAGTTCCCACAGCTTACATAAAATCCCTTCTGCTGAAGCTTAAGCCATGCTCTCCCTCATTTGACAACTTACTCCCCCCATTTCTCAAACTTGCAGCCAGTACCATAGCTTATCCAGTATCCATCCTTATAAACCACTCCATTAAAGAATCTGTAGTCCCACACATCTGTAAATCCTTCTATACAATTCCACTACATAAAGGAGGTAACTGCACCGACCCAGCTAATTTCCACCCTATAGCCATCCTCTCACCTCTTTCAAAAATCCTTGAAAAATGCATTCACTCTCAGCTTCTCAAATACTCCAGGAAAATCTCCTCACCTCCTCTCAACATGGATTTAGGCCCCACCACAGCACCTCTACCGCCCTCCTTTCTTTTACACAGACCATAGCCAAAGCCAAAGATGACAACAAACTGGTGTCATGCCTATTCCTCGACCTCTCTAAGGCTTTTGACACTGTCTCCCACCCTAAGCTTCTTAACAAACTAACTGAACTCAACCTCTCTGCTTCCACTATTACCTGGTTCTCTAGCTACCTTACTGACAACAATCTGTTAGGTAAGAAGGGAGAGCAGGTGGACATCCATCTAACACAGGTGTTCCCCAAGGATCCATTCTAGGCCCCCTTCTCTAATATTTTTACTAATGACCTTCACTCCGCTTGCCATACATCTACTCTAATCCACTACACTGACGATTCTACTCTAATCACCCTCTCCAACAACCCTACTGACCTCCACTCCTTGACTCAAATCTCATTTAACACCATTGAACATTGGCTAATCCATAACCAACTTATTCTTAACCCAAAGAAAACCAAGCTACTCTTTCTTCCAAAATCAATGGCTAGTCTTAGAACATCATTCTCTATCTCTTCCCAACAATTCATACTGATTCTCATACCAAACTGCTAGGGGTCACTATCGATGATCAACTGAAATTTGACATTCACATACAACAGTCCATAAAAACGAGCAACCAAAAACTTGGACTGTTGTACAGAAACAAAAGACTCTTGCCTATTGCTTGTAGGACCTCCCTTGCCCAAGCCTACTTCCTCCCTTGCCTTCTTTATGCCCTCCCAATTCTTATTCACCTCCAAGCAAAGCTTTTAACTAAACTCAGACATATAACCACATAGCTAGATTTGCCAGTAACCTACCATACAAATCTCACCACTGCCTTGCCCTCAAATAACTTCGATGGCTTGAATTCCCTCAACTTCTACTACTATCTCAGCTTTAATCTACACATTCCATACTGTATAAACCTGCAAACTGCCGCACCCTATCTAACCTCTTATCCCCTTATAAACCCTCTCGACCCCTCTGCAGTACTGACCAAAACCTGCTGGACACCTACAGACCCAATAAAACCATAGGCAAATTACTTTACAAATGCTCTATGTCACAAACGTGGAACAAGCTCCCTAATCATCTACGCTCTATCCACTCTCCTAACATTTTTCAAAGAGAACTAAAGAATTACCTGGCCAACTCTCCATCTTGTACCCATCACCACCCCACCTAACTATTCTTCTTTCAGCATTACAACTGATATATCACATATGTAAGCATTGTATAACTCTACAGATATTTGTATTGCATTTTTTCTTTGATTTTAATGATTGTATTACTGCTATACATTTTTTGTAACTTTGTTCGTTATATCGGAGCTTTTCTCCTCGGGTCTCCACTGAAAATGGGCCCCCAGCCCAGTGGACCAACCCAGTTAACAAAAGACAAATGAATAAACAAATATTAAATGACTCTGTTTTCTAGCAACTTCTGTTGCTGCAGATTCCAACTCATTGGGTAGAGGTTTTGAGGATATAAAAAGGGAATGGTGTAGCCTCTGGTGATTATCCTTCGCACCCAAGAATCCAATGTAATGTTTTGCCAGGCTTGTGGGTGTAAGGTTTAACCACCCCTTGACTGTCTCCCGAATGGAGCCACCTGCTAATCCTTCAGAGGCACTGATAAGGTTTCTCATTGAAAGGGCCATGGAAACCCTGATTATGCTGTCAGCCTCTGGGTCGATGCCCATTCAAATTGCCTCCCCCTCTGCCTCGGGGGGGGGGGGGGTCTCTTTCTCCAAAAGTGTTGTGGTGAAATCTCTATGATATTCTGAACCATGTTTTCTTGTCACACTTTTGGTTCCTAGAAGAGGACCTCTGAGTGGTGGAGAAAGATTCATACAGCAGGCGGCGTCTTGCTCATTCCTAGTAAGCATCTCTAACTTTTGGTCCAAACAGTGTGGAATCATCAAAGAAGGCATTAACAAATGATGCCTTGAAGTTTTCTGCAAGGTTATATAGCCACATTCAGACATAGCAATGCATAATCATGCCTGTGACAGCTGCTCTTGCTGTACCACCTGCTTTGTTGGATACCAAGCACATGGCTACATCAGAGGTGGATTGCAAGGTAAAAAATTGGGTGTTCACTGTTTTTGGAACATCCAGAAGGAAGTTACTCGAGAGGGACTTGGAAATTTCCTTGGTTAAGTCCCTCTGAAAACAAGTCAAATGTGGTTGGTAGTTCAGAGTGTAAAGGTCACTGAAACATAAGCCCAATTCCCTAGTCTGTCCAATGTCCTTGGCTCCCTATTATGGAGATGAACAGAAGAATTCTCCATGGCTGCTGCTGCTACTACTATGGCATCTACATGGGGCCCATTTGCACAGTGTTTCCGATCCTTTGGCCCAGTATTTCCTATCCTTTAGGGCTACCAATATTCTGTCAGTTTTTTTTGGCAATAGGTTCTAAGACGCCAGGGTCTTTCCATGCCCTATGTACCACAAGATCTGTAAGGGCAACTAGGGAGAACCACCCACGATTTAGATGAGCCAGATCTGAAAGCTTCAAGGAATGTGGATTGATCTGGGGAAGGAGTTTCAGTGGACCAACTCCCTTTCTGCTTTATCAATTCCAGGGTGTCTCCTACAGTGACATCTTCCAGGTGGGATCTAGAGTGTTTGCCTTCATCCAAATCCATGTCTTCAGGACTGACTCAGGAGAGGAGACAAAGTGCTTCCATTTGCATGGCTGTTTCCTTGGAATGTGCCTCTGTGGTTCTGGTGGAGACAGGTCAGAAAAAGACTGGGAAATAAGAGCATCAAGCAGCCTCTGGAGCTTTTGAGTTCTAGCTGTCCTTGTCAATCCGAATAAGTAGAATAAGATACATATTCCTCTATGTCTGGACTGATCTGAACTTGAGGCGTGCACCCTGCCTTTTTGGTCTGGCTAAAGCCCTTTTGATAGACTTTAAAGGCGATGCACTGGCCTGGAACTGAGGAAGCACTCACTCTGTTGAAGCACTCAGGAACTTTCCCCAGTCCAATGTTGGTAGTCCCCAAGGGTGACCTTGGACCTGAATTAGCAAGTGTAGAGGCCTTGAGAGGAAGACTTCTCTGAAAAGCATGGAGTCGACTCTAATAATTAGAACCCATCACCAAGACTTTGACTCCAAGACATCACAATCCAGTAGTATCGGAGTCAAAATAGTATGGGACATAGTCAATGCTGAAGTTCCCTAAACTGTCGGATCCTACTGAGGTGCATCAGAAGGGTAGGAAACCAGCTCCAAAAATTAAAAAACTGGTACCAGAAAAATGGTGACAGTCGATGGCCTCTACCCAGATCTACCTTCAGGGAAGGCAGTGGAAGGACTTCCAGATGATGAGGATCCTCATCATCTGGTTGACATCTATTTCAGTGAGGCTTCTGCTTCTGATGGATTAGACCTACCTCATTGATAAAGGACGTCTGTCCCATAAAATAGGTGAATGGAGCCAAGAGCATGCCGGATCCAGAGAAAATCTAGCCACAAGGAGAGGGAAGTTCAGACCCAACTAGCAGGTGGATCTAACTGCCTTAATGTTTTAGATACCAGACTCGAAGGATCAGTTGGATCGGGGAACCTTTTGCTTGATTTTTCAAGTTTTTTTTTTCCAACTTCTTTTCCTCAGACCTTTTTTCTATAGACTTTTCCTTTTCTCTGCACTTTTCTTTGAACCTATCTTTATCTCTTTCCTCTTTTCTGCCCTACAGCTGGGAAACTCTGAAGCTTCTGGATTCAGAAGACATGACTAGAGAAGAAACCCCAGTCTGAGAGTAAGTGCACTTTTCAAAATGAGTTTCTGTCTCCTGTCTTGAATAGCCCTAGAACCAAGGCAGCACAAGTATTACAATTAGTCTGTATGTGGGCAGCACCTAAACAGTAAACACAAAGAGTACACATCTTGGGGAAGGATTCTGTATCTTTAAGCCAAGCACTTTTTAAAAGCTAGGAATTTGTCTGACATCAGAAAATATTGACATAGCAATTTTTCTTGGCAAACACACATTATATTAAACACTTCTAATTTTTAGAGAAACATCTAGAAAAAAAAAACACACCAAAAAACTCAGGCTCACCAACTATAAAGCTACCAAATATTAACAATCCAAGAGTATAATGGCTAACACTACAATAAAATCCTAAGGGGGGAATATACTTATCAAAGACTTAAAATTCTCAGACCCACATATAACTCAATTATCCAGATTTTACCTCACTTTTTGTCTGTTCCTTTTAAAATGTATGGTTTTCTCACAAATATTTAAGAATTGAAGTCACTAAATAATACTAAATAATGACAGGCATTTAAGTTTCAGTCTTCATATCCTTCAGAAAATACATAATAATGCAAAATTTGTTATTCTAATAACTTTGTAAGTCTATAGGAGCAATATATAACATTTCTCCCAGTTTTTGGGACTTTGTCTCTCCCCCTCCCCATTATTTCTGTCTGTCTGGATTTCTTGCACGGAGACGTTGAGAGGTATAGACCCACATCTGGATGAAACATTTGTCAAATGAGTTCAGGGATAAATTAGGATGGAGGAGGGAATTATTGGTAGTGGAAGAGTCAGAGCCGCAAATCCAAAACTCTATATAAAAAAAAAAAAAAAAAAAAAAAAAGTCCTGAGGTCGGATTCAATCAGATCAGACAACCCCCAATGTTGAATTGGGGGAAAACAGACAACACTGGACACAGTTATAAGCACTGAAGCATAGCTACATTCTGTAGGAATCTCAGTACTTTAAGATTCACATGTCATAAAGCAAAAATTACTACTTAAAAATGGAGAGTCTTCTCTGCATGTCTTTCCTATGCCTGTATGTTTTTAATGAAAGTTTCATCCTACATCTCAAAGACGTGCAGTAAGGCAAACTGTTGATCCTCTAGTGTGTCTGACAGTATGCATGTTCTGTATAAGTGAGCACAGTCTGCTGCAGGACACATGCTCAATCACAGATTAGTTCCCAACTTTGCACATTACTAGAGGACCAAATATCCAGGATTTTGTCCTCACAAATATGGCCACTTCTTGCATAGCCCCACATATATCATCATGTCTTGTTAAATTAGACCATAATTTAGTGACCTTTTTCTTTAAAACTGGTGGTACTTCCCCTGTAAATAGCTCTGTTTAGGGACTTCTCAAAAGCAAACCTTCTTCAGTTACTTGACATCTTAAATAAATTGTACTGTAATCCTCCCCTGAAGGATCCTACTGCTAAAGCTGCTGCCTATGCCTCGGACTTCTACTTCCACTACTACTTACAAAACAGATGTACGGATAAAGTGGTCCCTATCTGCAACAAATATAACAAGAAGTTTAAAAACAAAACCCTGTGGTGGAATATCTGTACAAGTAAATTATACAACAAGAGACCGAATCTGCTTAATGCTTATGAGAGTTGAGTTCTTACCACAGTGTAAGAAGAATGCAGTGACAACACAAACGGAATGCCATGATAAGAACATAACTTCTTTATCGGATGTTGTCACTACCATTCTGCGTTTATATCAAGTCATCGAAAGCCGAAAACACCGAACACCATTTAATCGAACCTAAATAATCTAAAGCACACAGTATCGAACATTCAGAACAACAAATTTTTTCCCAGGGAAAAAATTCGCTATTCCGAAACACATTCACACAACACAGGCACACCAAAAAACAGAAATCCACACACACTTAAAATCATACATCTAACCCCACACTAAACTATACAAACACTACTATCTATCCACTTACCTTAACCCAACCCTAAGGTCCGTCACTATCGCACACACCTCACCAGTGTCCTAACTCACGTAACCCGCGCCCTAAACCTAACGTCCACACAATCACACACTTACCTGAACCCCCTGTAACTTTCCACCAGAGTGCTAAATATAGCAAAGCCACAGAAACGTACAACCGTATTCTTTCCCTAGGAAAGAATTCAATGTTCTGCAGCTTCGCTATTTTTAGCATTCGCTGCATAGGGTTCGACATTGTGGTTGAGAAAGAAAACAGGATGATGGAGAGACTGATCTGTATTATTTTCTATAGCTACTCCTGGGAAAAAGATGGGCTGGTACACAGAGATACTCTATCTCTCTGAAAAATTACATAAGGGGTTTAGAGGAAAGGGCTTGTAGTTGTGAAACGCTACTTGCTGAGGTGATAGCCACCAGAAAGAAAATGTTTTCCATGACAGAAATTTCAAGTCTGCCTTAGCAGCGGGTTCAAAAGGAGGAAGAACTTAGGCTCGCAAGAACAAAGTCCTATCCCACGGAGGAGTAGAATCTTTGAGCGGGGGGGGGGGGGTAAAAAGGTACTTTTCAGGAACGTTTTGCAAAGCTTAGATGAAGCCAGACATGAGGAATTGCCACCAGTATGGAAACTGAAAATAGCTGCTAGCTGGACTTTTACAGCAGAGAAGCTAGTTCCACTTTGAAAGAGAGAAGCCAAGAAATCTAAAACTTTCGGAATGGAAGCAGTAAAAGGATCTATTTGTTCCTGCCGGGCCCATAAGGAAAATCTCTTCCACTTGTTCTTGTAGATTTTCCCAGTAGAGGACTTATGAGCAGAGATCAGAATTTTTCAGACCGGGGATGAAAGCCTGGAATGTCTTGCCATCACTGGAATTAGAGAAACCATGTGGGTAATTTCAGTCCTTGGAGATCCAGATGGGTATGCCCTGACAGGTGAAATAGTAGATCCGGATCCAGATCCAGAGTGATCAGCGGGCAAATTAGATGAGACCCAAGAAAGCTGAACCAGACTTTATGAGGCCAGAAGGGGGCAATGAGGATAACTTTGCACTTCAACCTGTAAGCTTTCCACATGTATTTGGGGAATTAAAGGGACTGGAGGGAAAGTGTAAAGCACACCGGGGGGCCACGCATGGACCAGATCATCCCTTGGTGATGGTTCCTGTGGAGGGATCAGGGCAAAGAAATTGCTACATTTGTTGTTGAAGAGGAAAGCAAATAGACAGCAGCAGGGTTGACCCCCACTTGCAGAAAATCATGTTTGCCACTGACTGATCCAGGGACCACTCCTGGGGTACAAGAAGAACTCGACCAAGCCTGTCCGGCACAGTGCTCGACTCCCCCAGAACAGTTGGCAGAGATCACCCATTGCCACACCCTTATCGCTTCATGACACAACTGGTAAGATCCGGTTCCCCTGTTTGTTGATATACCAGACCACGGACATATTGTATGACTGTACTGCAATAGTTCCCAGAGGAAGAAAGCTGTGTACAACTTGCAAAGCTAGAAGGAACTCTCATTTCCAGGATGTTGATATGAATTTAGTCTCTTGGGGGGGTCCACATGCCTTGGACCATCCAACCCAGAAAATGCCTCCCCCACCCCATCTGGGAAGCATCCGTGGTCAGTGTGTTTTTTGGAGGGAAAAGAACAAAGGGTCGTCCCTGTATGAACACTGGGGAATGAAGCCACCAAAGAAGGGAGTCTCCGCATAACCGTGAAAGTTTGATCCAAAGATGTAAGGGATGCCTGTGTAACGATCACTGGACTGCTAGAGTCTACTGCAAAATTCTCATGTGTAGGAGTGCTGTGAGTAACAGTTATTGTGGCTGCCACACAGCCCAAAGCCCTGAGCACCAGATTTACCATGGGAGCTGTAGTAGCCAGAACCTGTTTGATCTGTGATCATAACCTCGCAAACCTGTCCAGCATGACACAGATCCATGTTGAAGTAATCTCCAGACATGCTTCAATGAAGTTTATGGTTTGTGCTGGGTGCAACTGGGATTTATGTGTATTGATCATTATGAGCTTGAACATGTAGATGCCTGGTTGGAGCGGTCATCCAGGTATGGAAACACATAGAATCCCTGCATCCTGAGATGCACTGCGACAACCGCTATGCATTTAGTGAACACCCTGGGGGCTGTGGTGAGACTGAATGGAAGCGATCTGAATTGGTAATGGCAAGCTCCCAGCCTGAAACGAAGGTACCCGTCTGGAGCACCTATCCATTCTGTTGTAGTATGCATTCTTCAGGTGTACAGACCACATCCAGTCATCCATTCTCAAGACACACAGAATGGACAGGACCGTGACCATCCTGAATTTTGAATTCCTTATTGATTTGTTCAGGGAGGTCAGGTCCAAGATCGGCCTTAGGTCCCCTGTCTTTATTGGTAATAAAAAGAATCTTGAGTAGATTCCCAATCCTATCTGGTCAGAGGGGACCCTCCTGGATGACTCCTTTTAGCAGCAGTTTTGCAATTTCATTTGTTGCCCTCTCTCTTTGATTGGATGCAACATTGGGGAGGTGAGAGACTGTTGTGGGGTTTTCCGAAAAGGGAATAATTATCCTCTGGATATGATCCTTAGTACCCACTGATCACTCATGATGGCTGCCCAGGCTTGTGGGTGAAAGGAGAAGCATCCCCTTCCCCACTGACTCCAGAGGAGGGCAGTCGGGCCACTGTTTAGGAGCGTTGGAAGGGTCTGTCCAAGAAGGAATCTTGAGACCCCGAGTTCTGCGAACCCCCTCTGCCATGGAGGCTGCATCTTCCTTTGTGATTGTTATCCCCTGTGCCTCTGGGGGGAAAAGTCTCCCTGAGATTCCTGAAAAGGAGATTGAGATTTCTTGAACCACAACTTTTTCCCCCCACGCTGGTTCCTGGAGAAGGACTTATGTGGGGTAGAAAAAACAAATTCCAATGGCAGAGAAAGGTTTTCCCATCTTTCTCACTCAGAGGGTGTATCTCTGACTACTGGACCAAACAAGGATGATCCGTTGAAGGGAGCATTGATGAATGATGCCTTAAAAAGTTCCGCAATGTCACACAGCTGCATCCAAGCATGGTGCCTAATGGTTATATCTGAACCGGCCTCCATAGAGGCACCCTCTGCAGCATGGGAAATTAACCTCATGGACGCATTCGATATCGACTGTAGAGTAGATTGTAGAGTGGTCATTCTGGAAGAAAAGGTCTTGTGATCCTCAGCAGACATGGACTCTGGGGGTAGAAGTAAAGAGTTCTATGAGAAGATTTAGCTGTAGTCTATTGAAATGGGATAAGTATTTTAACACTCGTAAGGTAAAGGTGGCCGAAGCGTAAACTCTTTTGCCAAACCCGTCCATAGCCCTAGACACCCTATTAGAGGGATGGACAGAGGAGCTTTCTTGAGCCAGCTCCTTCTTAGTAACTGCCAACCACCATGGCATCTACCAAAATCCCTTTAGTCCAATGTGTCCTATCCGTAGATGCACTCAGAATTTTATTGGCCCTCTTCGGAATGGGCTCCACAGTGTCCTGTTTCTCCCATGCCCTGGTAGATAAAAGACCAATGACAGCATCTGCATGGGGGGGGGCACCCAGGATGTATATGGGACAGACCTGAAAGCCTCCAGCAGCACAGTTTCCCCTGAGGTGGGGTTTTGGGCAGACCAACCACCTCTTTGGTGGAGTATAGCTAGGATGTCCGAAAAGGAGACATCCTCAGATGGAGATCCTGGATGTCTTCACGTGGAAATCCTGGGGACCCCCCCCTTCCTCAAAATCAGTGCCAGTAGTGAGAGATTCCTGGGGGGAATCCAGGTGCCTTCTTTTACACTCTCTCTTCCAAGGAACCTCCTCAGTGGGATGATCTGGAGAGGTGCCGAGGAAAACTTGGGTTTCACTGAAGGGATGGGCTGTAGGCTTCTAGGGCCGGCTGTCCCTGTGGAGACGAGAGGCCTCAGATACAGGATCCATGTGGATGGGGAGAAATGTTGAGGGAGAAAGAACCGACGCTCTCTTAGGATGAGAGAGAATCCTCTCCACCACTTTGAAAGTAGAGGGACTCTGAGTACCAGAGCTTCATCCCTCCGGAATCGAAGATAACAGAACAATCCTCCACTCAGAAGGGTGAGTCAGAGCCGAGCTGTTGAATGCAGAGGCTTCCAAGGGGGAGTGACTGCTCTGAAAACTTCAGAGTCAACTTAAACCCCCTGGACTCGATATCGAGGCTAAGGCTCCAAGACACGCTAGGCACTGACACGGTCGAAGCAAAATGCTTCGGGGTGCCCGGAGACTAAGTGATCACCACTATCAGCTCCAACATCTTGGCTCTTGGGACCAACGCACCAGCACACTACAAAACATAAAGGTTGGATTGGAGAAGGAACAATAGAGTGGAATGGGAAATTTTGGTCATGGATCCATTGGGGGATGGAGCTGGTAAAATTCCCATCTGAATCTGTGCCTGAAAAACTGCCTGACCAGTCTATCCAAGTTGTTCCTGGATAAACTACAAGAAGATGTGGTGGAAGAAGTGTTTGAAGGTGGTCTCGATGGTTTCCTTGGAAAGATCTCCCAGCCGGACAACCTCTGCATCAATGAACTAGGCTCAGAATTGGTGAGTGAAGCCCGAGGTGGAGAAGGGCAAGGTGGAGATGACAGAATCGGCTACGAAGAAGTCGGATTTGGGGGGGGGGGGGTTGAGCTGCTGATGTAGAAGGAAGAACAGGATAGGAGGAAGAGGGAAACAAGCCCTTAAGAATCAGCTTATTCCTCCGATCCACCAGGGCACATGGATGAAAGGCTGAACAGACAGTACAGGAGCTATCCAAATAAGTGGGCACCAGACAGTACACACACTCCCTGTGGACATCAGACAATGGAATCTTGTGCCCACAGGAAGTGCATTTTTTGAACTCTAAGGGTCTGTCTGTTTTGGAGTTGGACTTGGGCTCTGCCTTCACAATCTATGAAAAAGAAAAAAAGAAACTTTTTTTTGGAATAAGAGCAAAGAAGGATACATGGAGAAGGCAGGAAGGGAAAGAAAACAGTGATAACTAACGTTAGCTAAACTCACACTCTGACAAATGAATCATTCAGAAACACCAGAGGAGCTCTGGAGTGATGTAAACCTCGAAGCTTACTCTACAAGCGGCAAACGAGATCTGTGGTAGACTAGGGGAATGGGGCATTGCGGCTAGGATGGGAGGAGCTCGAGCTTCGACTTTGATTCTTAAACTTGGAAGATGGACGAGTTGGATCAGAGACCCACAGGTTGAGGAAGAATGACAGCGACATCATTAGATTTTACTGTTTTCCTCACTGCAGTGTGATCTCAGGGTTGCTATATTTACTTAGTAGGGGGTGTGAGGGGTGCAAGGGGGATTGCCCCCCTGCAAAAACAAACATTTTTTTTAATATTTTTATTACAATTTTGAAGTTTCAAAATTTTGATCTTATGCTTATGGTCTCAACCATATGCAATTCAAAGTTTTGAAACTGAGTTTGTAAAGCAGATAGCAGATCTGTATGTGTGTGTGTGTGTATAAATATATATATATATATATATATATATATATATATATATATATATATATATATATATATCTATATATAATGTACACACAAATACACACACACAAACATGCACACGCGCATACACACACACACAATTATTTCAGACAGGGTGGGCATTACAAAGAAGTAGACCATTAAAGGGAGTTGAGAGTACTGAAGTTGCACATGTCAGGTCTCCTCAATGCTGGAAGGTATTATTTCCTTATAATGCTGACCCTGTGGGTGTCACTATGCTTTCAAAATGGGTTCTGTGCCTGTGACTCTTGATACTGTGTTTTGAATAAAAATATTTCATTTTTACTTAACTGAGATAATGTTTCAATATGCCACTAATTATAACATTTCTTTAAATTTATTAAGTGCATAGCAGTTAATTATAAGACATGTTAAACAATGTGAATAATTTCAGTTTTTTTTTTTTTTTGTGTGCGATTCTTCTCTCCATGTCTACTGACCATCAAGCTTCCCCCTAATCAGCCACGCCCATTCATTCCCCATCCTGGGTATTTCCAAGTGAGACCAACATCTGGTTGTGGAAGGCCATCATTACAGGAAAACCTCTGTAGCGGTTCATGCCTTTGTAGGCATCCTGGCAAAGAGGGTGTTTTTCTACTGTTGCCTCTAACCTTCACTGACAAAAGTACAATTGACTTGCATCACTGCAGGAGCCAGTGTGCCTTCCCCTTCAAAGTGCACATTCCTGTGCACAAGTGATGACGAATGCTGTATTCGCAGCCTGAACAGGCTCTGCAATGTTGCTCCCCTCCCTCTTCCATGAGAATTTGTGACTGGACAGTACCAGTCTGCCCTGAACACCGCCCCCCCCAAAGGCAAATAAAATGCTGAAGCCACTAATGAAATTCGGTTCATTTATGCTGTAGTCAATGCTTTATCTAGCTAGTTCAATGAAGCTGTCTTTAACACTATAAATAATGAAAGAATATATTTGCCATTGTGGCTTGGGTCCTGGCTGAACAGGGTCTTCAGATCAGCTCACCTACCCATTTAAAAAATGTTAATAAGACTGAAACGCAAACTCTTGCTGTGAGGAAGAATTCTTATTCACTAAACCACCAGGCTGCCCTTAGGACCAGGTTACCTTGCAGGTAGGCACAAGAACTTCTGCAGATCTAGACTACAAAGCCTTTGGCCATTTTCCCCAGCACAGACCTCTTAAAAAACGAGAATGCAAAAATAGTTAAACTGCGTAGTAACTTAAAAATATGTGGAAAACTGAATTAATGTCTTTAGAAATGTTATTTGAAGTCGAGTTGGGTTGTATGTAATGGGGTATATAAATCTGACAAAGAAATGAGCAGACTGGCTGCATGGTCTAACAAATGATAATTTTGTTTCAACCCCTTGAAATGCATGTGATGAATATGAATGAATAACAACCAGGGAAGCAATATGAAAGTACAGTTTTGTACCTACCATAAATGTAGATGTCCGAACAGGATAGCATCTGCAGTCATAACAAATGGGTTGTCCTGTCGTCAGGCAGCCCTTCGGTCGGCCGGATTCCAAAGTCTGGGTCCGGCCGCTGATGTCGCACTTCACCCGACGTCATCTCTGCTGGTCTTCGGGTATAAAGGCATCAGCCGACGCCATTTTCCTCAGTGTTTCTTGCCCCAGATGCCAGTTGCCCTCTTGGAAAGCTAAAATTTGGATAAATGCCAATGTTTCCAAAATAGTAGAAGGCAAACACAAAAAATAAGCATGTATGTACATATATGCAAACAAATACACCATAAGAGACTCCCCCCCAGATAGCTATTAGGAGGGTAAATACCCTAGGAGTACCACAGAGGGGAAGGAGGGTAATCCTGACTGCAGATGCTATCCTGTTCGGACATCTACATTTATGGTAGGTACAAAACTGTACTATGTCCTTCAAGGATGCATCTGCAGTCATAACAAATGGGTAGAATACCATAGCCAAACTAGGGGAGGAGGAAGAAGAATTATGGTGTAGTTAGGATCCCTTGCAGTACAGCAGTGGCAAACCCTGCTCGGGATCTAGAGTATAGAGGTAAATTATAATGCTTGGCAAATGTATGCACGGAGGTCCAAGTAGCCGCCTCAATAATGTCCTTGGTTGCCACTCCTCGTAAGAAAGCTGTGGTAGTGGCTGTAGCCCTTGTAGAATGAGGTCTTATGTTCTGTGGAATTGGTTTTCCATGGTAGGAGTAACAGAATCTTATGCAATTTCCTATCCATTTGGAGATTGTCTGTTTGGAAATTGCTTTTCCTTCCCTTCCTGTTGCATAGGTTACTAAAAGCTGGTCAGTTTTTCTGTGACCTTTGGTTCTGTCCAGGTAGTAGCGTAACTGTCTATGTACATCCAAGGTATGTAGCAGTCTTTCCCCCCTGTTCTGTGGATTGGGAAAGAAGATAGGTAGGTGGATTGCCTGGTTTAAAGACACTCTGGATACCACCTTAGGCATAAATGTAGGATTAGTTCTCATGGACACCCTATCTTGATGGAAGATTAGGAAGGGTTGTACTGCCATTAAGGTCTGTAGTTCCGAAACCCTCCTTGCTGAAGTAATTGCCAGTAGGAAAGCAGTTTTCCATGATAGGTGTTGAAGATCTGCTGTTGCTGCTGGTTCAAATGGAGGGAGTGTCAACTTTTCTAGCACAAAGTTCAAGTCCCATGCTGGTAATGGTGGTTTCCTAGGAGGTTTTACATTCTTGATCCCTCTGAGGAACTGCCTGAGTAGAGGATGCGAAAAGACAGGTGGATCGAAGCAGTATTCTGCTGAAATAGCTGATGCATGTATTTTAATGGAGGAATAGGACAGGCCTGTATGTAGAAGCTCTGCCAAGTACTCCAGGATGTTAGCAATATCTATGTTGGACACATCTTTTCCTCTTTCAGTACTCCAAATGACAAATCGTTTCCATTTTCCTGCATAGTTCCTTCTTGTTGAAGGTCTGCGGGCTTCAAGGATAATGCCTTTAACCCTTTGGGATAAGTCTGGGTTAGTTGCTGCTATGTGATGTTCCAGGCAGTCAGTTGCAAGGTTTTTAGGTTTGGATGCATGATGTTGTAGTTGTTCTGAGTTAACATCAAAGGCATCAGGGGTATTGACCACATTCTCCCCTGAGACATGTTCCTCAGCAATGGATACCAGTGTTGTCTCGGCCAATTCGGAACTATCAGGATTATCCTTGGACGTTCCTCTTTGATTTTCAGTAGTACCTTGTGCATCAAAGGAAGAGGTGGAAATGCATATGCTGTCAGGCCTTTCCAACTGAAGGATAGAGAGTCCACCTTCCATGCAAGTGGGTGGTATGTCCTTGTGCAGAATTTTTTGAGCTGGTGATTGAGTGGGGATGCGAATAGGTCTATTTGTGGCATTCCCCATTTCTTTGTGATGGCCTTGAAAATGTCCGGGTGTAGCATCCATTCGTGAGCATCCGGGTGGTTCTGCTTAACATGTCTGCTAGGGTGTTTTCTTTTCCGGCACAGATATTGCCTGTAACTGGATGTTGTAGCTCAGAGCCATATTCCAAAGGTCCAGAGTCATTCTGCATAGGGGGTATGAATGAGTGCCTCCCTGTTTGTTGATGTACCACATGACTGTGGTGTTGTCTGTCCTTATCATTAAATGGCCTTCTTTGAGGAATGGTCTGAATTTCTGGATTGCTAGTTTTACTGCCAGCATTTCTTTTTGGTTTATGTGCAGGTGCAGCTGGTCTGGAGTCCACAATCCTTGTATGCATTTGTCCAACATGTGCGCCCCCCAGCCTAGGTCTGAGGCGTCCGTTGTGATGGTCTGGCTTGCTTGCAAGTTGTGGAAGGGCAAGCCTGGGTTTGACTGGCATGCTTGAGCCCACCATAGGAACTCCTGTTTCAGGCATGGGATTAGTGGGATTTTGGTTTCTAAGCTGTGCCTGTGTTGAGACCATAAATTCTTTAGGTACCACTGTAGTTTTCTCATATGCAGTCTGGCATGTGGGACCAGGATTATGCATGATGCCATGAAGCCCAAGGCCTGCAGTACTTTTCTTGCTGTTAGTTTGTTCTGCTTTGTTAATGCCAAGAAGTAAAGAGGGAGTTGTTCTTGTTTTTCTGTAGTTAGGAATGCCATTTGTTTTACTGTGTCCAATTCAAGACCCAAGAATGTTCTTGTCTGGGATGGTATGAGTCTTGACTTTTTTAAATTGACTGTGTATCCCAGGGCTTGTAGTAAGCAAATGACTCTTTGTAAATCTGTTGTCAGCTTGCTTTTGTTGTCCGCTTGTAACAGGCAGTCGTCCAGGTATGGATAAATTTGGATTCCCTGTAGCCTGCAATGAGCGATTACTGATGCCAGGCATTTTGTGAATACTCTGGGTGCAGTAGATAAGCCAAAGGGCAATGCTGAGAATTGATAATGCTCTGATCATTCAAGAAATCTGAGGTATCTTCTGCAATTTGGTCGTATGGGGACGTGCAGGTATGCCTCCTTGAGATCTAGAGTTACCAGCCAACACTCCTTGCCCAGCATGGGAAGAAGTTGCTGTAGGGTCAGCATTTTGAATTTTGGGACAATGATGTATGTGTTTAAGACAGACAGGTCGAGAATAGGTCTCCAACTTCTCTTTTCTTGGTACTAGGAAGAGTCTGGAGTAGAATCCTTTGCCCTGTTCTGTTATTGGTACTCTTTCCACAGCTCTCATCTTTGTTAATTGAGCTATCTGCTTTAGAGCTTCTGTTTTTGATTTGGAGGTAGGTTTGGCATTCCTCTTTTTACTGGTAAGGTGTGGAAATGGAACCTGTAGCCTTGGTCTATGGTTTGCAAAATCCACTTGTCTTTTGTTATATAGTGCCAATTTTTCGAAAATAAGGCTAACTTTCCGCCTAAAGGTGCTGCTATTTGCTCCCTGGTCGGCGGTGTCAGAGCCAAGTCACTGTGATTGTCCTGTTGCAGTGGCAGTGGTTGTGTCTGTGCCTCGGTTATTGCCTTGCCACTGTCGTCCTCTGTAGGCACCTCCTCTGGATTGATTTCTGCCTCTAGAGCGTCTATTCCTACCTCTTTGAGATTTTGAGGAGTCTGGAAAGGACCAATTTTTGGCAGGCCAGTTCCTGCTAAACCTTGGGGGCTGAACCTGTAAGAAATCCTTAACTGTTTGTACAGATTTTGCCTTCTCTTCCATTTTCTTCATTACTTGCTGAGCAGGTGTACCAAATAGACTGGCCTTATCCATAGGAGCATCTAACAGCTTTGCTTTAACATGATCCGCAAGACCTGTTCTTTCAACCATGCATGCCTTCTTATCACTGTGCCAGTCATGGCTGATCTAAATGAAGCCTCCAGTGCATCATAGCCACATTTTAAAGAATGGTTACTAACCTGCTGAATGTTATTCACCATTTCTAAAACATATTTCTTATCTAAGGAGTCATCAGAGGACAGCTTCTTAGTTAACTGATCAAGCATAAACTCTTGGTATTGGATCATATGAAACTGACAGTTTAAAGCTCTAGCTGAGAGAGTAGCAGAGGTGTAAACTTTTTCCCCATCTCTAAGGACCTGGATTCCCTTTCAGAAGGGATAGGGTTTTGCTGAGGTCGAGGCTACTGCCTTAGGCCCCTGGGATATAGTCTCAGGATCTGCAAGTGGGGCCTTGTATAGGTGGTGATGAGTGTCTGGCACCCTGTAAAATCTATCTGGTTTGGCAGGGGCTGGAGGTAAAGTATCAGGAGCAGTGCAAACATCATTAAATGCATCATCCACAACAGGCAGTACTGGAGGTATAGCTAAGGGCCTATGTTGTGGTAAGTGCAGAAAGGTCCTAAGCCTTTTCTTGAATCTGAGAAATCTTGTCCCTGCCATTGGAATTGTTCTCTCATGGCATGTAAGGTTTCCCCAAATGAAAATTCCTCTGGTGGAGAGGCAGATGGAATGGATTCTTCAGCATCGGAATCTTCATAAGTAGAAAAAGGAGCCTCTGGCTGATCTGTAATGTCTGAGTCATCCAAGAATCATCTGAGGACACTGGCTCGGGGCTCTGCCCTAGGTCTCTTTTCTGGGGGCTGAGAGGCCCTGTCTGGGTGAGATTGGGATCCCCTAATTAAGGATATTAAATCCTCTGCCAGAGTAAGCATTTGTGAACTAGAAGTGGGCCTGTGTGAGGGGGGCCTAACAGGCACTGATTTAACAGTTTTGGCTGCTGTAGCCCTGGCAAAGGCCTTGATAGACATGGCTGCAGGAGGCCTAGCAGCACCACGTGCTGGGGTAGAGACATCCAAAGGGATGGTGTCTGATAAATCACTAGGAACCACAGTAGAAGGCAAAACTTCAGAGGCCGATTCAACTAAGGTAGCAGGAGTCTCAGTAGTAGTCATGGATTCGGCTGAAGATTGACCGGTTTTCTCGGTTTTGGCCGAAACCGAGACACTCGCGGCTTGCTTAACCGTGGTTTCGCCGAAACCGCGGACCGCTGAAGTGTCGGTCTTTTTTCGTTTTTAACAATTTGGGTAGTCGGAGGATCTGGCGGCATAATGTCGCAAAATCTGAGCCGAAAAACTGTTCAGCAAACTCCGACCGGCCTAAGCGTTCGTCGGTTGAAGGAAGCACAGGCTGAACAGGCTGCTACGTCGTGGTCTGGGCCTAAGCAAGGCAGGCAGTAAGAGTGGAAATCTTTATGAGGTATTTGTTTCCCACAAGTTAAACAGTTATTGACTTTTTCTGACATCGGCTGAGGCAAGAAAGAGTCCCCAACGGGGTACTTAGCTTTTTAGAAGTCTAGTAGTATTCGGTAGTAGTAATCTCTGGATCTGACCGACCGGCACTTGCGAACAGCTTCTGATTCGGGCGCCACGCGGCAAGAAAGACTGGGGAAAATGGCGTCGGCTGATGCCTTTATACCCGAAGACCAGCAGAGATGACGTCGGGTGAAGTGCGACATCAGCCGAAGCCGGACCCAGACTTTGGAATCCGGCCGACCGAAGGGCTGCCTGACGACAGGACAACCCATTTGTTATGACTGCAGATGCATCCTTGAAGGACATCTTCGGGATAGAATTCAGCTTAAATCAACCAAAACATGAGGATTTTCAGGTGATTACAGAAAGAATGACACACTGGGCTAGCTGCAAAAAGGTGGTAAAAAGGGCAAATCAAATTGCTGGGAAGTAGATTTGGAGCATACCTTCAGGGGCATATCACACTCCAGAAAGGTGATGCCTTCCATCAAGCCACTGAAAGGCCACAGTGGGAATAATGCCTACCACTTTTGGAAGCCTTTCAGGGATAGAGAGATTTTATGCTAGAAACAGTGCAGAAAAAAAGGTTATTAAGGGTGGTGGTGGTCAGAAAGAATGGCATATGGTGACAGGTTTCTGCAGCATGACCTCATTTAACTAGAACATTCTTCCCTTCCATAAAATTGCAATTCAGTCACTGCCTTTCTTATATCTCCTAACAAACATACACACTCACCTTCCCTCGCCTGTTCTCTGCTTTCCACTCTTAACACAGCCTCCCTGCTTTCTATTCCTCTCTCCTCAAACCACCTCTTTTTGTATTCCTACCCATACATGTAAAATTGTATTTGTATATTTTAAATCTCACCATATAAGCCCATTTGTGTTATTATTTATCATTATCATCCCCCCCCCCACTTTCCCCATTTCTTCTATATGGGGTAGGGATACTGCATCAACTGTTGCTATCTCTCTTGATTCAATGCTACTTCTCCTACCTTCTTCAGCAGTCACGCCTGACTGTTGCTGGTTGTCTTTCACAAAATCCATCCTTCTTTGTTGGATGTCCTCGTTTCCTCTTGCCTTCCTCCCATCTGTCCACCAGATTGTGTTTTGCTTCCTTGCCTATATGTCCAGACTACCATAATCTATTTTCTTTGACCTTCTCTGCAGCTGGAGCTACTTCAACTCCAATGTGCTTATTTCTTCATCTGTCCCACAGTGTGCATCCTACCACCCATCTCAGGTACTTCATCACCTCTAGCTTCTTCAGTTACTCAGCCTTAAATTCTCAGGTTTCTGTATCATACAATAGTACCGGTTGCACCACAGTTTTGTACAACTTACTTTTCAGCTTCCCTGGCATTCTTCTGACATACACTACTCCAGACACAGACACACTGCCAGGTAGATGAACCGACTCTGATTCTAGCTTTGACCTCCTTATTCACACTTCCTTTCTCCTCAACCACCCTCCCAGAAACTTGAAGCTGTTAACCTACTCCACTATTTTCACTTCTATCTCAGTTCTCAGCTTCTTCTGATCTCCTCCATTTGCTGCCATTGCAACTATTTTAGCTGTACTTAGCATGTGCCTTCAGTTTTGCATTCCTTTCCCCTATCCTTGTTGAAGTTCTTTTTCAGAGTCTGCCTGTAATGCCACATCTTCCTTGATCTCTCTCCTCATTGACCTGTTTGCTAATGTGGTCCATTACCAGTATGAACACCAGTAGGCTCAGAGGTGAGCCCTAATGCACACCCACTGGGAACTCCTCTGTGAGTCTGAGCACTGTTTGTACTTGTGTCATTGAGTCGTCATACACAGCCTGCACTAATTCTGACACAATGTTTCTAAGACTTTAAACCATTGAAGGGCTGCCGAAGTTAGACTTCATGGGAACTTTGATATGCCTTCTCCAAGTCTAGGAATGTCCAGTTGGACTCTTTCCTAATCTTTAGTTTCTTCTCAACTATCAGTCTCACTGCAAACATTGAGTCAGTTCTGCTACAACCTGATCTGAATTTGAAGTGCTCATCTCCCATCTTACTTTCTACTACTCTGTGTATTCATTTATCAATCACCCTCTTAACAACGTTCAGGCAGTGTGAAAGGAGTTTGATACCTCTATATTGTCCATAGAGGAGGATGTCCCTTTGTCCTTGTACACTGGCACCAAAATGTTTATTCTCCAGTCACTTGGGAGAAGCTCTTCTCTCTTCACACTACTAGGAGGTACCCTCAGGAGTTATTTCTCCCCTAACTCGAAAATCTTGATCATATCTGCTGTGCCCTCATCTGAATTTGCTGCCTTCACTGACTTCACTTCCCTTAGTGCTATGGTGGGCTCTCCTTCTTTCATCGTACGCTGTGTCTGGGGCAGTGCACCTTCTGTAGGATTTTCTTCATTCAGAAGCTTATGGAGTGCTCTTTCCACCTGCCTTTGATGTTTTGTGAGCTTGGTAAGCAGGATGTTATTGGCATCTCTTAGGAAGGGTGTCAGACTACCATCTTCGTTTCTTTCAATCTTTGCTGTGAAACCTGATAGAGCTTCTTTGTGCCACCACCAATACTACATCACCTCCTCACTAATTGCACTACCCCAAATCGTCTCCATCCCATCCATCCTACTCACTTAAACCCAAGGACAATAAACTATTACCAACTCCTACTTAAGTTCACCACACTCATGAGTATATTACCTAACCTCATAACCAGCGGTGACATCCACCCTAACCCAGGCCCAAAGTCTCCAGCTACCTCTAACCCCATAAATAGTACTCCTACCAACCTAAGAAGCTCACATAATGCCCCCAAATCATTTCTAGTCTGCCACCTAAATATCAGAAGTTTAAATAAGAAAATACACTATCTACATGCCCTCCTAGACATGCACTCCCCTGATCTACTCTGCCTCACAGAAACGTGGCTAAAACCCACCGTCTCCGACAATGAACCATTACCCCCCCAACTATAACATAAGACTTGACTGTAAAGGTAGAAAAGGCAGAGCAGCCATCCTATATAAATCCGCTATCGCGATATCCAGAATTAGCACCCCACAACACCTGACAACTTCCAACTCCAAAATAATCATCTCAAAAGTACAACTTAAACACAAATCTATAAACATAATATGCAGCTATATTCCCCCAGGGAACAACATAGCAACCTTAGAAAGCACCCTTCAATGGTTATCCACAACCCACCCCCAAGAAACACTCTTTCTCAGTGACTTCAACATCGACTAGATAAGTTGTTCAACAAACTTCCCCACCACCCATATTAACTTACATGGTTTCTCCCAGACTATTACCACCCCCACCAGAATCAACAAGCCCAACAAAAAGGAAAGCATCCTTGACTGGATCTTAATAAATAACAATCCACAGCTATACAAATCAGGCACCCTACCTGAAGACATGAGCGATCACCTCCTAACCCATATAATCAGGAAAAAGGATGACATGTCACACCAAACCACCTTTAAAACCCTTAGGTATACAAAGAACTTTAACCTAATAAGTTTCCAGGCTGATCTTAGCTCATGCAAATGGGCCAATCTAAAAACACTCCCCCTTGAAGGAGTCTCAGAATTCGACACCAGATTCCTGGCCATCTTAAACAGGCATGCTTCCACACGTACAGTCAGAACCAAAAATAGAATTGCTCCTTGGCTAACCAATACTACTAGACAAAAACTTACTGCTAGAAGCTCGGCATGGACCTCCTGGAGAGCCACCAAATCCCCACAAGCCCACATCACATTCAAACAAATGAGAAATGATGCAAAAAGGTCTATTCTGTTAGAGAAACAAAACTACTATACAAATTTACAGCAAAAACACCACAATCAGCCTCAAAAATTCTGGTCAGTTCTGAATAAACTGCTCCATCCAGGTAAAACCTCTACCCCACCCTCTCAGATACCCTACAACAACCTCCTAAATGTGTTGCTAAAACCTTTAACACTTTCTTCACTGAAACAGTCCAGTCCAGTCCCTTGCTAATAATCTATCTCCCAACTCCTCGACTACAATCTCATCTACTCAAGAAAATACACCCCCCCACTCAAATTTGATCCCATCCCCACAGGCTATATAACATCCCTACTTAAAAAACTAAAACCTACTACCCTGGCAGCCGACCAACTTCCTGCAGTTTCTACAAAAGGGCACTAATGTCATAGCTTACCCTATCTCCATCTTAATCTATCGCACTATCCACAAATTCTACATTCCCTCCATCTAGAAAATATCTCATATTATTCCACTTCATAAAGGGGGATACTCAACCAAACTATTACAGACCCATAGGACCCATAGCAATACCATCTCCTTTAACCAAAATAATGGAGAAATGCATACAGCAACAACTTCTAACCCACCTTCCTCGGAATACTCTCCTAGCTCCAACCAAGCATGGCTTCAGACCAACCCATAGTACTACCACCTCCATCCTCTCCTTTTCTCACAGTATAAATCAAAACCGTAATGAGAATACGCTCTCCTCTGCCCTCTTTCTCGATTATCTAAAGTGTTCGATATGGTAAATCACCACCTACTCCTAGACTCTTTAAAATCACTCTCCTTAGATAACCCAACACTCAGCTGGTTCCACTCTTACCTGCACGGCAGACAACAAGCAGTCCTGTGGAAAGACAACCTATCCCCCTTCTACCAGTCACCCTTGGCGTACCCCAAGGTTCTATCCTGGGTCCACTCCTTTTCTCCATATTCATTAATGACCTACCCAAAGTTATCCCAGATTCAACTTGTGTATAGTATGCAGATGGCTCTGTACTGCCTCGACTCCCACAGATTTACAATCCCTATCCCAAACCACTTTTAGCAAAGCAGAAAACTGTCTCAATAATCGTCGTCTCCTACTGAGCCCAAATGAAACCAAACTACTACTTTTCTCCCCCTCCCGTAAGCTAACATTACCATTAATCACAGTCTCTTCCAACAATGGCACCATAATCGCTCCTAAACCTTTCACTAAACTACTAGGGGTAATCACTGATAATAACCTGAAGTACGATGCCCATGAAGATAAAACCATAAAAACAGTAAACAAAAAAAATAGACTCCATGTATAGGATTAAGAAATTCTTAACCCCATCTGCCAGAACCGCAGTAGCTCACACACACCTTCTTTCAACCCTTCTGTATGCCTCACCCATCCTCACAAATCTAACCAAAACAAACCTTAACAAAATCACTACCTGCTATAACAGTATATAGCTAGATTTGCCACAGGCTCAGCCTACCACCACTGTAAAAACCTTCAAAAACTAGGCTGGCTTGAACTATCCAATCACATTTATTATAACCAACTCATAATGATTCATAAAATCCTAAATCAACCGACCAGTACCCCCATTCTGACTAATATTATTACCCCCTACAGCAACCTATCATCCCTCTGTTCATCCAACAAACTGCTAGTACAAACCACCAAAGCCAACAACTCAGCTGGAGACTCATTGTTTTCCAACTCTGCTGGAAAACAATGGAACTGACTTCCAGCTGAACTAACCACCACATACTCCTTGCCCCAATTCAAAACATCCCTAAAAATGTACATGAACACTGACTGGCTCTGCCCAAGTCTAAACCCTGACTAACCCAATCACAATTTAAAATAAGCAAAATAAACTCAGCCATGACCAGTCTATACCCTGACTAACCTATTTAATCCCAGGACAAAGGTAACCCAAACATAGCTCACAGAGGTATACACCCTAATATCGTCTCTCCCCACCCTCTTAACACACAATTCCCTTGACCATTATCTCATCATTAGGAAGAAAACGAACTTTTCTGCCCACACTAAATTACTTCCTTCCTACCTGCATTCGATTACCTATCATCCTTACCTTCTATCTGTAATTCATTTTCCTTATTACACACTGCTCAGACATGTAATTATTACTTCTGTATAC
Organism: Protopterus annectens; assembly: GCF_019279795.1. Classification (NCBI taxonomy): domain Eukaryota; kingdom Metazoa; phylum Chordata; order Ceratodontiformes; family Protopteridae; genus Protopterus; species Protopterus annectens. Next base: position 1,942,767,043 of record NC_056743.1, read on the forward strand.
CTAATCCAGCTACCATCAATGACAGTTTTTCTCTAGGTGATTATTTCTATCTACATGTAACCTTGACTATTACCTGTCACTGTTGTTATTAAATGTTTGCTAACTTTATGTATCTGCAGTTTTGACTATTACCTGTCACTGATGTTGTTAAATGTTTACAGACTTCGCTGTTACCATAATTTGTCATGTAAATTAATTTCAATGTGGAGCTTTTCTCCCCGGGCCTCCGCTGAAAATGGATATGTATCCAGTCGGACTTTCCCGGTTAACAAATGTAAAATAAAATAAAAATCTAAGCAGTCACCTTCTTGAAGATGATAGAGTGCCTCTGATGCCTTGTTATTTGCTACTGCAACTCCTTTTTGAGTCTCTTTGCTAGCCAACCCGTATTCCTTCTTAGCCTGGTATGTCTTTTCCATCTTCCACTTTTTCTTGCACTACTTTCTTTTGACGACTTCCTGGACTTCTGCACTCCATCACAAGCTTTCCTCTTATACCTTATTTCTACACCTGGCTCATCCACACACACCTGTTCTATAGTCCTCACACATGCTGTTTAGAGGAGCTGCCATTCTTCTTCACCTACATGTATTTCGTCTTCTTTCTGAGGTGTTAAAACCCAGAGTAATTCCTTGAACTCTTGTGTTTTCTGTCCAGTCAACTTCCATGTCTTCAGCCTAGTTTGTGCTGACCCTAGAGCCTTGTCTATCCACTGCTTGCAGCTGATTGGGACAACCAGTGGTTTATGCTGTGGGCTGATTATCACTGGGGATGACTTTGCAATCACGGATTCCACCCAAAAGCCTCTTCCTTACTAGGAAGAAAACTACCCGTGTTGCATGATGGACACTCTTGTAAGTGTCCTTATGACAGTCTCTCTTTCTGAACCATGTGTGAGTCACCAACAAGCCATTTGACAGACAGAAGTCTAGAATAGCCTCTCCTTTTTCTATTCCTATCGCCTCACCCACGTAGACCCAGAAAGTCCACATATCCTGTTCGGTCTGTCCCAATATAAGCATTCAGGTCCTCCATTATCAACACCAGCTCATGTTTTCTTGATTTATCTAGTAAGTCCTACAACTGCGGAATGTCCTCTTTTGCTCTCTATCACAACCCTGTTGTGAGGCATAGGCTGAGATTATGAATACTGCAGTATCATTACAGTGCAGTCTGATGACATCCCAAAACTGTTTTCTAAAGCCTCTACCTTGCAATTCCCACACCATTTCTAGTCTGCCCTCCCCTTGAAAAGTAGATTCTGGATTCCAAGCCAAGTGGCTTTACTGCACTGCCCCAGCCATCTGGTCTCCAGGATAAAGAGCGTGTCCAGCAGACCTTTCAAATGTCCCTATTTTGGAGAATCATTGCTATTTTCAGGTCTGATTTATCCCATACAAGATGTTCATATTTTGGAGGCATGTCCTGTTTTCTGGTTTGATTTTCCCCTGCACAGGATGTCCATATTCTTGGAGGTATGTCCTTATTTTCATGTCTGATTTACCCACGCACATGATCCACATCACATGTATTTTTTGAAGCTGTCTAGTACAAAGTAAAACACACTACATAACTAACATACTAGTGGCAACAGTAATTTAAATAAGAGGATACATCTTACATTTCCCTTTTTCTGAAGGGAAAATGACCTTGTGTGGTAAACATTTGCAGTACAGTTCATTAAGGTATAAAGGTTTTACTCCGTCTCTTTCATAATGTGGTTATTATTTTTCCATAATTTTTGTCACTTTCTTAAACATGTGTTTCTGAATCGTATCCCACCTTCCCACTGGAAGTGAGGAGAGACATGTGCAGTATCTGGTATTCAGTTTTAATTTAGTTTTATGTTAATCAGATATCCAGATTTTTTTGGCTGGATGTTCCTTCTTCTCAAGGGCCAATGCTTCTATTTTCAGTGTCTTCAGGTTGACAGGCATGGCATCCAGCCTCCTCTTCACCATCATGTCATTCACTTCCAAGCTGTATCCTGTCAGTGAACCTACACTAACTGTAGCAATCCTTCATGTTTGCAAGATTGATTTTGTTTTTTTAACGTTCAGCTTTTGCTCAACAGATAACCAAAGACGTGCAACAGAACACAGGATAGCCAGCAGCTTACTGACTCATGGTTGCTATGCTTTATAGCAGGCACACATTGGCTAACAGGGATACATACACCCCTCCTACTGTTACCATGGGTTCTTGACATAGTTCTGAGTAGGCCAGGTCCTCAACCCTCTTATCATCAGAAAATACCCATGCTTTGTCTTGTATTAATATGGAATGAGACTATTTTATTAATAGCAGATTCCTCCAGTGCAGCTACCTTTTAGTTACTGTATGTTCATATTGCAACACAAGCTTTAAATCTTTCATGTATTAATAAATAATAAACAAACATGGAGCTTGGAAGAAACACAATATGGCTATACAAATGGGGACATTTGATGGGATTAAGCTAGACAAGAAGACAAGATAAATAGAGACAGGTATAGCTACAACATTACATGAATACAGTTTGGCCTACACATTACAATATACTTTCTTAAAGAGAAGTAGAATGAGTTGTAAAAATGGGTAGGGTAGTAGAGGCTAAGAAATAAGGGGACAGCTCAGTTGCCTGAGCTAACAGCAACACTTGGGGGATTATAAAAATAAATAAATAAATAAACAAGTCTCTTCCTTCCAGCCTTAAGTTTATGTATTGATAATTTATTATACACTACACAGATAAACAAAGAGGTCTGACTGTTAGAAGGAAACCCACCCAAAAAAAAAAAAGTACTAAACAAAAGTTTCCTGATTCATGACCAATACTCTCATGTGCTATGCAAACACATACACTGTCGGTTTTCATTAGGACAGAGTGAAGCCCCTCCTATATACTGCTACAGACTTGGGTCAGTTTGGGTTTTATTTCCATACTTTGCCTCAACTTTCAAAAGCCACTCCCTGAAAGTATTCAACAGCATCAGCTGAAACGTTACCGAACCTTATGTGTGGTCCAGAGTTCTTTGTACACAGCCTCCAAGAACAATCCCTAAAATCAAGTGCTTGAATGTTCTAGAAGACTTGCTTGACTGCTACAGCATGACAGGATCTTTGAAGAGCCCTAAGAGCATCAAGCCAGAATAGAAATGTGCAAGAACAGATGCGCTATGCCAATATGATGTTACAATATATATATATATATATATATATATATATATATATATATATATATATATATATATATATACACACACACACACACACACACATTATAATAACCAGAGGAAATATAAACGCAAGTACATATAAACTGCTCTTGCATATATAACATGCATAGATAAATCTATTTTTAACACACACACACACACACACACACACACACACACACACACACACACACACACGTCAACACAACAAATAGAATAACTTTTCTGTATCCAGTCCTGATGGCAACAGAAACAACTTGTTAAAACATTAGCCCTCACACAAGTCCTTTCAAAGAGAATATTTTTCATTTCTACTATGAAATAGACAAAACAGAGATGCTCAAAAAACTAAGCTTACTTACTCCCTCTGCTGTCAGCATTTGCATACTGTAAAGCTCCATGAAAATGAGGTTAAATGAGCAATAAATCCGACCCGGTAATTAAAAATGATGCAAAGCACAATAAAGTCCTCAGATACGCAACATTAGGCACATGATAGTGAGGAACATCTTTCAACTCATGCACAAAATAATAAAGAATGCCAACATGAAAAGCTATCATTCTTAAATATTGATCTTCTGCACAATAGCTGAGCTGTTAGAAAGACATGAGGCAGTTCCTGTACTATATACCACTGAAAGCAAGCCTCTTATTCTCAATTAGTAAACCTCCTAAAACATTACCTTTATTTATATCAATGACACTCAAGAAGTTTCTAAAGATGCAGGATTATGTTAGCAATTACATCATTTTTATTAAATAATCTTTAACTTCCAATACCTTGCCCATTTCTGAGTACATTCAGCTCCATTGCCTGACTTTCCTTAAATCTAGCACTAACCACCACCAGACTGTGAGAAACACCACACAGTAAATACAAGTCGATATGGAAAAGCATCCAGCAGTATGATGGACATAGCAGTATGATGGACATAGGAAATCAGACTAGTGAGGCTTGCTAAGAACAAGACGGCTCTCAGCAACCGTATGTGGACACAGTCACTTTTTACCTCCATAAGAAGCTATATGAATTACCTAACATATATTCAAGCACATGGTCAAATGTCACCCACGCACAGGAATACATGCTTCACATACTCAAAAGGATATCCTTGCCTAGCAGGACACTAAAGGGGAATACTGTTTATTATGTAACATTCTGTTTACAGTTGAAATGACAGTTGTTTAGACAAAGTCTTAGACTTTTGAAATTTATTCTGTACATTATTTTGTTCAAATGCTACAATGTAATCCTGATTTCAAAGTCAAATGCCTTGCAGTAGAGAGAAAGGTTGAATTTCCTTTTTAAATTTATTCCCCTCCCCCCTTTACTCTGGTTAACATATTTACAGAGAGATAAGGAAAAGCCTCTATGTGGGAGTGGAACACAGTTACTTATCTGTTGTGCCACATTCTAGTGTGCAATGTTATTACATAGTTCAGCTGTTTCAGTGCCAGTGAAATAAAACTCTCCATTTAAATTCAAGTCCCCTCAAGTCTTCCTTGTGCTTTAGCACCATGTCTGAGAACCCAACCTTAACAGCATCCCTTTCATCTCGGTTATTTCATGCCATTTTACCATTAGGATATCCTGATCCGTAGTCTTTGTCCAGCTCTTCCAGGTCTTCAATAAACTTCCAGGTATTAACAGCGTGATCTCGTGCAACCTGAAACGGAGAAGCTTATTGCTGAATAAAAACCATAAAGAAGTACTGCTGGTCATGCCTGAAAATAGCAATTACACCACATGGATTTAACTGACTGACAAATAAATAAAACATCAAATCATACACGACTGAATTAACTGCAGCATCAATCCAATTGTTTCTTACACCCTCAATATGACAGACATCATCAATTTTTTTTTCAAAAGTTGTTAAAAAAATCTCACTAGCAGGACACCCCAAATACACCCCCAAAAGTAAAATGAGCAGCAAGCTAAGCCTGAATTCTTATTCACCCTCACATGCTAAGCCTAAATACTGGCAACATGCATCAAACATTACTACGAGTTGTGTTTCTTGCACAGTATCCTATAGGAATAACTCTACAAGCAAGGATGGGATGGTAGAGGGGCAAAAAAAATCTATGCCATTAAACTGACGGCTTAAGAAGTATTCTCAAATCATATCAAGTCAGTGAAAAAGGATTTGAGCACTCACTACACAGTATCGGATGAAATATGAAAAGGACTCTCACTCCAATGGGTGAAACACTTAGGCACATTTCTTATGCAACCTAACACAGCCACTTCATATCTTATATTGAGACACTGCCTCCAGGGTTATCGCAATCACAGCCCATTAGCATGCCCACATGCACACCGTCAATAGGTCCCACTTGGTACAGAAACACATTAAATATCAACAATATAAACATTTTCAATTTGTTGCTTTTTGAAAATTCTTTTGCAGAGATGGACACCACCATGAATAGCTGGCTGCAAAAGGCACATAACAGTCCAATCTAACAGGCCCTCTCAAAGACAGACAGATATAGTGAAAACTTGTACATCTATTATATCTACTTCAAGGTTGGTGGTTGATAATAATGGTTAAGGTGTTTACCTCACAGACTTAAGGTACAGGGTTTGATTCTCATATTTGAGGGGAAATTTGCTAGGCTTAAAATGGTCCGCAATGGCAGCTATCCTAGTACTTGCCTATGAACCTAGGAGTGTGCTGCAGTGGATAAAACACACAACCATTATCACAAGCAGTATACCCCACACATATACAAGCAGTTAAAGCCGAGAAGGCAATAAAAATAAATAAATAAAAAGATTTCTCAACCACAACTGCCCCCTTCCCAAAGGGTGCTGCTTGGGATTGTGATCAGTGCTAGAATTTTCAGTAAAGATATGCACTCATGACAAGGTTGTTGTGATACAGCTCATCCTGCAGAGAAACCTGCAGTGACCAAAGGCCTATCAAAACAATGTCTCATCAAGCCACTTCAACAGCATCTGCTCCATTGCTGACGTATTAAATACACCAGAAGACAGGCAGACACCCATCTCTTTGTGCTCATGAACCACAAAAAGTCAAAATTGCACCAGGTGACAAACACCCGGAGTATGAAGAAAACATACCTACCTGTCCTAAGCCTCATGTAAACTGATCCTATGGAGAGAATATGGGTTTCAGGTTTCATTATCAAACATTGAGTTTTTGCTGAAACAAATATTCTCCACCTCTCAACCCCAGACTCTGGTTCATGTCCATGATAATAAGATGCAGAACAAGCTACGGAGGAAATACAACAAAAAGTGAGCCATCAAGCAGAAGGGGACTCCGCTTCTCATTCTTCTGATAACAGAGACAGACATTCTTCCGATAATAAACACAGACAGACTTTGCCAGTGAAAATTTTTAATGTTCCAAAGGAAAATGCTTCAGAGGCAGAAAAAAAAGCACAGTAGTTGCCTAGAAGAATTGGGACTACCTTAGACATGAACCAGAGTCTGGGGTTGAGAGATGAAGATGAACAGGAAGAAGACCAGCAACAATGAAATTAGCAAATAAATGTGAGACTATAAACATCAATCACATTTGAGAAATATGGCTTTACGGTGTACTTTTTTCTTCAGGCTCAAAGTTAATGTTTTCTGAAACCATACACATCTGGGAGGGGAATGACGACAAGACAAGAACAGGCAGAAATTATAAGTAGCAGCACAGGCTGTAACATGTGCTTTAGCATGGACAACCTTCATTTAGGTTAGATAATGCCTGTGGGTGAGCTGTTGATTTGGGATGATTGTGCCTATAAGGGGGGTTAAACTTCATTATTTGAATATGTACATAGTTCTGTGCGTTCGTTTTAAGTCAAAAGGTTATGGGGTATGTTTGTGGGTGTTTTTTTTTGTTTGTTTTGAGGGTTTTCATTAAAACAATAAGTCTTGGACAATGTGACAGATTCAAATGGATATGACAAGAAACAAGTATATAAAAGATCAATCTGCCAAACATTAGTGGGTACACATAACACAAAAGAAGGAAATAGACATTTAAAAAAGCTAACATTCACAACAGGCGAGTATAATAAACTTTTTACCATAATGGCTACACTATCCATATTACTTTGGAATGTGAATGGCATCACAGGTACATACAAAGGCAAGAGTATTGAATTATATTAAGAAATATGTACTGCAAATAGAAAATAAAGCAGGGGCATGTGAATTTGATAAAGAAATGATTTCAGGATGCCTATTCAGAAGAAAATCTGGGACAAAGGAAAATGGTAGTACTTATACTAATTGCTAAGAGAATTTCCAACAGTGATCGAAGAGGAGAAAATATAATAATGACACATTTGTGGTAGCAAGGGGAAGGATTACACTGGCATAAATTTATATTCCAATTAAAACTGCTATTATGGAGCTTAAGAATATTTTGAGGAAAACACAGCTTTCAGTTGGGAATATTACTTATAGGCGAGGACTGGAACTTGATTTGCAACAGTGAGGATGTATCTAGGGGGCTTAGAAAGAAAATATAATAAAACAGGGTAGACTTCTGAAGAAATTTATGAAAATATTTGGTAAAGAAGACACAAATTCAGTAGTAGGAACTCAGAATGCATATAATTTCCCAAAGGAAGAATAACTGCACTAGATTAGACAGAAATTATATTTCACAGGAACATGTGCATTTAATTGAAAGCTTCAACATAAATCCAATAACTATTTCAGATCATACGCCAATAACAACCAAGAAGAAATGCATAGTAATGAAGTAAAGATGAGACAATAGCACTTCCCCACCTACCTGCCACAAAGAAAATTTTAAAGAATGGGTAGTAGAAATTACTCAAGAGTTAATATGAAAGATAGAAATTTCTACAGAAGTTATAGCTAGTGAGTGGGATAAAATTAAAGTGGAGTTTAAAAACAGGGTAAAATAGAAGAGAGCGAGATATAGTTAACAGGTAACAGGAATTTTTTAGCGATGCTGACAAAAGTTAAAATACTGGATTAAGAGGAATCTCGCAGAACAAGAACAGGCACAACCGCAGATTGCTAAAGAGAAAATAAGGGAGTCTCTGGGTATTATGCATGAGTTTAGAAGGACTGCTGTTAAGAAACTGTTTTTGATAATAACCCAGAGCACAAAAACCTTTAGCAAGATGACTTGGGTAATGGAAAGTAGAAAGGGTTCCTGCCAAACTTAGGGAGCCTATAACAAGAAAAATTGCCAGCGATCCTATACACGTATTAAAGGAGTACCACACCCACAGACTCAAAAAACATGTTTAAAACATCATGGCATGATGTTTCCTACACTTTAACAGCACTCTGGGATTACTTACAGGATTTTAAATATTTTTATATGCAATTCCAGACTCTGACCACCTGGAGGCTGGCATATTGACGTGGTTTGGATAAATCAGGTTGCCATCCAGTATCCCAGAAATCATTGTTTGGCTCAAAAGTGTTGCATCATGCGGGCCTCCGTTTGCCTAAATTTCCTGTCATTTCATAGATGTTGCATGCGTACAAAGTACTGAGTAAAATAGAACAGTGTAAGCAACATTCCCTGCTGCTGGATGACTACGTAAAACAGAAACAGTGCAAATGCCACAGAACACACTCAAAGTACTGTTTACTGCTGCTTTTTTTCTAATTTAGTTTAAATGGCACTAATTTGTGAGACAATGAATTCCAGTCCATTTACTTCTCCCCTCCCCCATAACACTTAGCTTCCCTAGCTGTCAAAGTCCTGAGTGTAATTTGACCTGGTAATTCCATTGATTGGCAGATCTCAGCAGGGTGCTTGACTCATGTAATTTAATCTTTGCTCTAGCATTTACTTTGTTAGAGGGGACAGTTTTTTGCTGCACTATAGCCATGGCCTTACTTGACTGCAATCACATCCAGTAAGGCCTTACACCAAGGAGCTAAAGAATAAAACATTTATACTATTAACCAGTTTAGATCTTTATTAATTTAAGTGTTAAGGTATCACTTCATGCTTCCACCTTGTTAAAAATTGAGATTTACTGTGCAAAGTGTGTTGGTATGCTGTATTTGCCTTCATGTTTTCACTCCACTGGTTGGTTTGCAAAAAAAAAAAAACTTTTGCAGTGTCCCTGGATTTGTCTTTGTACATACAAACCACATTGCTGTATTTTCCCCTTCCTTTTTCTTGTGTCCAGAAGTCACTTATAACAAAGTAATTTTTTTAAAAAGGACATCAAGGTTAACTTACCTTGAATCAGATAATGGATGCCACTGCAAATAATCACTGTTGAAATATTTATGCATGGACAAAATCCCTTACTAAATCTATTTGCCAGCCTCCAGTTCAATTGATGCTATGGCTTTAATATACTGGTGTGTTTGCTCATGCCTTCCAAATATTTCCACCATTACATACCACTTTTGCAGTGTAGTAACCACCCGACATGCCTATACACCTTTAGCCATCAATATGCAGCTACTCCTGTTCATGTGAGTATGTGAATTAAATTTTCAGACTTAAGGTGTGGAAGCTGCACTGAATAATTCTAGGTGCTTATTCAGGTTTCACATGGTGCTTGCTTAGAGTTACTCTCATGTTAAGCCACTATGAATATGTTGCACTGCCACCTCTGATACCAGGGTAATGTTTTAATCTTTCTATTCCCGCACTGCACACTAGCAGTATCTGGTGCAAATAAAACAGAGAGGTATGCAAGCGATACACCACCTAAGCATCATTTGCCGTGCAGAATGCACAAGTATGCATACCAAATTTCTGTGTTTCCAAACATCGGTGTTACTAGACTACTACTGAATAAAATGAACAGCACTCAGGCTGGGGGAAGGACAAGGGAGCCATGACATCACAGAAAGGGTGGGTCTTATTATTTTAGTTAGAATCAGATGACGGCTGTGGTGATATCACTTTGGGTGAGGGAACCAATTAAAAAAAAAAAAAAAAGTACCTGCACTGCCTGGCCTCGATGATGTCAGTAATTGGGCGACTCCAGCAAGCTTTATTCAAACGTGAGAGAATCATTTTGTAAGTGAAACCATCACAGTATGAGAAGGTAGGCTTCTGTTACAGAAGTAAGGGGAATTATAAAAATTGTAAATACTTTATTGTTGTTGCTTTACAAAGGACAATGTAAATAGGGAGGAAAAAGGCCGTGAAGTTGAGGAATACATTAGAGAAACCTGTTGTACTCCTTTAAGAGATATTTTGGAAATTGTATGAAAATTTGTATAAATCAGAGAAACGTGGAAAGAGAAAGAGCGTAAATAGAAATATATATGGAAGATGCAAGTATGCCAAGGTTAGAGGCTGAGAGGGCTCAACAACTAACAGTGAAGATAAGAGGAGAGGAGATAAAAACAGTGATGTATAATCAACCTGCAGGAAAGGTTCCAGGAATAGATGTTATTCCTGTGGAAGTTTGGAAGCATGGAGGGAAGAAAGTGATAAAGATCAAGAAACTTTTGTTTAATAGTATTTTAAAAGAAGGGGAAGTGCCAGCATCTTAGAAGAAATCTGTGGTGGCTGTATTACTTAAAGAAAGTAAAGGCCCACCAAATCCAGCTTCATATAGACCCATTTCTACTTTAAACCACGATTATAAAATGTCTGTAATAGCTAAAAGAATGGCAAACATGTTAGAATTGGCAAACACAATCAATGTGGTTTTGTGTATGGGAGGCAAACATTTGACAACATTAATAGAACAATGACAATCCAGAGGGAAGCAGAATATAAGAAAATACCACTGCTGTTAGTGGATCCTGATGCAGAGAACACATTCAAGAGAGTAGGGCAATAGAAGCATTTGCATTCCCAGATACAATACGGTTAACTAAGAGGATATATAAGGATGAGAGGCAAAAATTAAAGTGGGAGGGTCAATCTCTGATAAGTTGTCACTGAACAGAGGAACCTTGCAGAGGTGTCCTCTTTGCATTTGTGATTTGCATTATATTTAAAACCACTGGCAATGAAACTAAGGGACTCAAAAATTGAAGGGTATAATTGATATGGTAATCTACAAAAGTTGGCTTTGTTTGCAGATAATATTATCTTCTACTTGATAAAGCCAGAAAAGGACATCTCAGTGTTGTGGAACATTTTGAGGCAGTTTAAAGTATTTTTGGAATATAAAGTTAATAAAGATAAAACAAAGGCTATAGCTGCAAACTATGTAACCAGACATGAATTGGTTCAGCAGTATCTATATACGACCAAGTGATTACTTTCCCAGTGAATGTTTTTGCTGGTGGACACTTTTGGCGAATTGGAGCTTCAATATTTTCATCTCGATGATGTGGGTTTCGCTGATATGAGACTTCGATATTCTGAGGTGGACGTGTGTGTGTATATATATATATATATATATATATATAAATATATATATATATATATATATATATATATATATATATATATAAATAAATAAATAATATACATATATAGATATATATATATATATATATAAATAATATACATATACATACATATATATATATATATATATACATACATACATACACACACACACATATACAAACACATAATATATTTATAATACACACACACACACACACACACACAAACAACATGGGGACATAAAATGAAGCATTTAGGAGTATGGGTTAAAATGACACTGTTATAGCAGCTAAGGATATGTGGGATAAGACTCAACAAAAGAATGCAAAAACTGAAAAAGTGAAGTTTGTTTTTGGGTATGGATAGCAATATACAAGTAGTGAAATGTTTTTAGTCCCTTTAGTCTTATATACAGCTCAGGCATATTTTTATTAACGACAGAAGTTATTGACAGTAATTAATAAAGAGTTGAAGGATTTTATCTGGGAAGGGCAAAGGTCAAGCAGAATAAGTTGATCCCTTCAATAGAACAAGGTGGTCTAGGATTACTTGATTTGAAGGGATATTTTGGAGCTACACATTTAAGGCTCATACACATAACACAAGCAGAAAGCTTGTGGAAAGGGATGATGATGAAGCTGGGGGGGGTCAAGTAATAAGAATCCCAGCCCCCTCTCTCAATCTTCTCCACAAATGGAACCAAGATAGTCCCCACAAACCACACTAAACTTTTAGGAGTTACCATAGATGATAATCTCAAATTTGATATACATATTGCTCAATCAAAAAAGTCCACATCAAACTAGGCACCCTATACAGGGTCAAACCATACCCAACTCCCAATACCAGCCAGCCACTGCTCGCACACACCTGATACCTACCTTCCTGTATGGTTCTCTCATATTCACAAACCTTCAAAAATCGGACCTCAACAAGCTAGAATCATATTACGATACGATCACTAAATATGCCACTAGTCATCCACACAGATCTCACCACTGTTAAGCTCTCTCACAGTTAAACTAGCTAGAACTCCCCAACTTTTTATCACTTGATCAATTAACCTTAGCCCACAAAATAATCATCCCAGCAACTGCACTGCTATCTCCTACTTAGTCCAACCTACTGCTAATCTTGGATCTCTCAGATCTTCTAACAAACTTTTACTAAAGGTGTCCAATTCCCACAACTTTCACGGTGACTCCCTCTATTCACACAAAATAGCCATACTCTGGAGCACTCTTCCAGAGACCATAGCAAAAGACCCTATCCACAACCAGTTCAAATCACTCTTAAAAGAGCACCTTACTAGGCACTGGCTGTGCTCTTGCCACTCTCCAGAATAATTATTTACCCACGTCTATTACTTTTCTCATCCTAATTTCTTCCTCTGTTATCTTAATTTGTTACAGTATATAAAATATCTTCCAGTACTTGCATTGTACTATTTTTATTTTTTTATTTATTTTATTTAACATTTGTTAACTGGGAAAGTCAGACTTGGAACGAGCCAATTTTCAGGGGAGGCCCCAGGAGAAACACTCCCGACGCATGTCTTTGTAACGTGGGAGGAAACTGGAGCACCAGGAGGAAACCCACACGAACGCAGGGACATGCAGACTCTGCACAGAACACACCTCAGCTGAGAATCGAAACGAATAACCTCTTGCTGTGAGGAGACAAAGCTACCACTGCACCATCCTTGCTGTGAGGTGACAACGCTACCGTTGCACCACTGCGCCGTCCTATTGCTTGTATTGTATCACTGCTTGTATTCTACTATTGCTCGTATTGTTGTAGTGTACTACTGTGGAGCTTTTCTCCTCGGGTCTCTGCTGAAAACGGGGCCTCTGGCCCAGTTGGACACTATCCGGTTAACAAATGTAATAAATAAAATAAAAATAAAAATGTTGAATGTAGATCCTTAAGTAGAACAACAGCCATACATAATAATGCTATACTCAAAGTAGTAAAAAGCATTCCAAAAACTAAGCCAACATAAGAATGGAGAAAGGAGATTATGAGGATAGAGGTGACTGCAATTAGGGGTACCAAAAATAGGAAAGAGGGGGCTGGAATTTACTGGGGAAAACCGGAAAAGGAATCAAAGTACTGGGAGCAAATAACTACAAAGGGAAAGGTAACAGAATAATAAGAGGCCAAGACATCTGGACAGAAGGCCAGAGACTGCCTTCTCTATCAGGGATTAATATCAGAGTATAAGCAAATAAAAAGGGATAGGGCAATTCTAAAGTGAAAGACCTGCTCTGGTAAAGTTTTTAGCCGATATAGAACAGGAGCTGCTGTTAAAAAAAGAGATAATTAGGGCAACATATAAAAGAGTGCACAATAAATATAGGAATCAAATCAGAGATGGTTAGAAAAGAGTGGGAAGAGACTGGATAACCAGCTCACAAGGAAGCAATTGGAGGACATATGTATGGCTCCCAAATATGAAACAAAGTCTAGAAGATTTAGTTTTTTTCCTTGGAAGTGTTTATCATAGGTATTTTATACTACAAGCAGACTCCAAAGAATTTTTCCTCAACTAGATGCTAAATGTTGGAGATATTCTAGTGATGAAAGAGGTAGCTGGAAACATATGTTTTCAGAGTGTAAGCAGTTACCAAACTTTAAAAATTCCCTAAAGAGTACTCTGTCAGAAACAGTGGGTGTAACTAAGGAAATTATTTTTTGAGCTTGAATACAGGATCTTAATTGTCTAGACATAGTAAAGTCTTGTTAAGTTTAATTCTGTTGGCTGCCAAAAAAGCAATTATGAGAAAATGGAAATCAAAGTCTAAACCAACTATATTTGAAAAAGGATAGGAAAAAAGTACATAAAAAAATGGAAAGTGTAGGAACAATATATACAGAATAATGTTTTGGAAGAGGAGTGAGGTGTAAGGGAAGGCAGGAACTGATCAATTTGTGTAATGTTGAGTGATGACAATTACACAAAAATAAGTAATATATAATGTTACAACTGGAAATATGTTAATATGGTTCACTGTTGTTTATATAAATGTATGTTTGTCTAGGTCTTAAGTGATAATTCAATAAAGGTGTTAAAAAAATTAGAAGTTATGTACTTACCATAACGTTCCATTTGAGTAGGTGGATTCATTTGTCTGCAACCTGTGGGTTATGGATCCGATATCGGATACGAACCGGCATGGTTTATCCAGCTATGGATCCGAGCTCCTAGCTCCTTCCCTCACCCATAATGCCTTGCTCTCCCTACATGACCTCAGATCGAGTTTGCCCTGTATCAAAATACCCTAGAAAGGGGTAACACAATCTATGCAGGAAACTGACAAGGCCAGGGGGATAGGAGGGCGGGATGGTTGCAGACAAATGAATCCACCTACTCAGATGGAATGTTATGGTAAGTACATAACTTCTAAATCTGAAGTAGGAGATTCATTTGTCTGCAACCTGTGGGACAGAGTCCCCAGCTACCTGAATCTTGGGCGGCCGTCATGGAAGGATATTCCACAGCACCGCGGAGCCAAAGGATGCTCTACCTCTAGATGTGATATCCAGCTTGTAATGAGAAATAAAGGTATGAGATGACGCCCAGGTGGCTGCTGAACAAATGTCATCCAGAGGAATCCCAGCTTTAAAGGCCGCTGAGGTAGAAACTGACCGGGTCGAATAGGCATGGACTCCCTCCGGTGCGGGCCTCCCAGAAGCTTGGTAAGCTAAAAGAATACACTGCGAAATCCAGCGTGACAAGGAGACTTTGGAAATTGGCTTACCCAGATTGAATTTGGCAAAGGAAATGAACAATTGGTCGGATTGCCTATGACCAGCTGTCCTGTTAAGATAAAAACGAAGCTGCCTGTGAACATCCAAGGAATGCAGCTTGTATTCACCCTTGTTCTGATATTTAGGAAAGAAAACAGGGAGGTTAATGGATTGATTAATGTTTGCTTCCGAAGCTACCTTAGGAAGAAAGGAGGGATTGGTCCTGAGGTATACGCGTTCCGGATGGAAGACCAAGTAGGGCGGCTTCATGGATAAGGCTTGAAGTTCCGAAACTCTTTTGGCCGAAGTAATGGCTACTAAAAAAACAGTCTTGAGGGATAAGAATTTAAGATCTACTGTGGCCGCAGGCTCGCAGGAGGGAGCGGTCAGAGCCTGAAGAACCAAGGAAAGATCCCATGGTGGAACCGCTTGCTTGACAGGGGGTCTAAGGAGAAAGGTGCCTTTTGGGAAGATTTTACATAATTTGGCGGACATAAGCAGTTCAGAGTCATGACCAACATAATAGTGAGAAATGGCCGCAAGCTGCACTTTGACGGTGGAACTACTGGCACCATCATTAAAAAGAGTGGTAAGGAAGTCTAGCACCAGAGGAAGGGGAACCGTGAAGGGATCTAGACCCTGCCGCTCCGCCCAAATGGAGAATCGTTTCCATTTACTGCGGTAAACATTTCTGGTAGAGGGTTTATGAGCCGCTACCAGGATGGCCTTAACGGGGGACGAGATACCGGGAGTCCTAATTAGGAGTGGAACTGGAGCAGCCAAGCAGTTAGCTTCAGGTTGTCCAGATTTGGAGTTGGTAGGTTAGATGGGTGTGATATCAGATCTGGAATGGGATCTAGAATCCAAGGTGGATTCACCGAGTGAGACCTTAGGTAAGGGAACCAGATCTGTCGAGGCCAGAATGGGGCAATGAGGATCATTCTGCACCCCAACCGAGAGGCTTTCTGAAGAACCTGGAGCATCAGAGGCAAAGGGGGGTAAGCGTAAAGAAGACCGGGAGGCCAAGCATGCACCAGAGCATCTCTCGGGGAATCCCCTAGAGGAGGGATTAGAGCAAAAAACTGTTGCACTTGGTGTTTAAGGGAGACGCACAGAGATCGCAGCAAGGAGTTCCCCATTGTGCGAAGATACGTTTCGCTACTTGAGCATTGAGAGACCACTCGTACGGGGAGAGAATGGTGCGACTGAGCTTGTCTGCAAGGATGTTGGACCGACCCGGAATATGCGTTGCGATGAGAAAGCGGTTGGTGGAGATTGCCCATTCCCACACTCTCATGGCTTCTCGACATAAAGGATAAGACCTGGTTCCCCCCGGTTTGTTGATGTACCAGACCACCGACATGTTGTCTGACTGAATCGCAATTGTTCCCAGGGGAAGAAAGGCCTGAAGTGCTCGCAACGCCAAGAGCACTGCTCTAATCTCTAGAACATTGATATGCAGGGAGGTCTCTGAGTCGTTCCATGTGCCTTGGACCGTCCGGCCTGCAAAATGTCCCCCCCCCACACGAGGCGGGAGGCGTCCGTGGTCACAGTGGTGAGAGGGGGAGAAGCACAAAAAGGGCGGCCTCGTGGAGATCCTGAGAATGGAGCCACCACAAGAGAGACTGCTTGCAAGCCTTGCTGATCGCAATGGGATGATGCAGAGGGAGAGCAAGGTAAGACCACTGAACTTAAAGTACCCACTGAAGGACCCGCATGTTGAACCTGGCGAGTGGAAGAAGAGATCGCTGCCGCCATGGACCCTAGAGCCCTCAGGACCAATTCCGCCGGAACAGAGCTGGAGTGGAGGATGGCCCGCACCTGGATTCGCAGATTCAGAACTCTGTCGGCTGTGAGAAAGGCTCTCCGCTCCCTCGTGTCTAACCTGGCACCTATAAATTCTATCAACTGAGTAGGGGCCAGGTTGGATTTTGCTACGTTTATCGTGATGCCCAGGCAGGGAGCTAGATGAAGAAAGGAGTCTCGCGCCAAGGATAGTAGATGCCTTGTTGGGGCGGTGAGAAGCCAGTCGTCCAGGTACGGAAAGACCTGCACCCCCTGAAGCCTCAGGTGGGCCGCAACCACTGCTAATACTTTGGTGAACACCCTGGGGGCTGTGGTGAGACCAAAGGGAATGACCCTGAACTGGTAGTGACTGGCTCCCAGCCGGAAGCGAAGAAACCTCCTGGAACGTCTGTCCATCAGTATGTGGTAGTACGCATCCTTGAGGTCTATAGAGCACATCCAGTGATTCTCTCCCAGGAGGGGGAGGATGGATTGCAAAGTGACCATCCGGAACTTCTCCTTGGGAACTGCCAGGTTTAATAGGGACAGGTCTAAAATTGGTCTTAGGTCCCCTGTCTTTTTTGGCAC
Source organism: Protopterus annectens (assembly GCF_019279795.1). Classification (NCBI taxonomy): domain Eukaryota; kingdom Metazoa; phylum Chordata; order Ceratodontiformes; family Protopteridae; genus Protopterus; species Protopterus annectens. The sequence goes on from NC_056743.1 coordinate 1,942,784,705, forward strand.
TAAAAAGAACCTGGAGTAGAACCCTGATCCGATCTGGTCTGGGGGGACGGGCTGGATGGCTCTTTTCCTCAGCAGATGGCCAATTTCTGCTGAAGCGGCCTCCCACTGACCAGGTGGAACGTCGGGGAGGGATTTTAGCTTTGGGACATGATGAAAGGGGATCTTGTATCCTCTGGATATAATACGGAGGACCCAGCGGTCTGATGTTATGGACTCCCATGCCGCTAGGTGCTCCGAAAAACGTCCCCCGACTGCCTCCAGAGTGGAGCAGTCAGGCAACCCCTCAGGGCTGCTTCGCGGGCCGTTCAGAGAAAGGTTCACTGGACCCGAAATTCCTGGGAGCCCCTCTGCCCCTAGGGCGGCGTCCTCCCTGTCCTCCTCTGCCACGGAAGGACTGGTTGTCCGGAGCGGGTTGGGATTGCTGCGACTTCCGGAACCACATCTTCTTCTGGCCCTTTTGGTTCCTAGAGTAGGACCTCTGGGGCACAGAGAAGCGGATTCCGACGGCAGACAGCATCTTCCTGTCCTTCTCGCTCTGGGTCAAGATGTCGCGAACAGTCTTGCCAAAAAGGGCAGAAGCATCGAAGGGGGCGTTCGCGAAAGACGCCTTGAAGGGCTCCGTGAAATCGCAATGGTGGAGCCAGGCCTGGCGTCTAGTGACTAGGCCTACTCCTGCAGCTCTAGCGGCTCCCTCTGTAGCATGGGACAGCAACCGCATAGAGGTATTCGTTACGGACCGAAGAGTGGCCATACGGGTGGAGTGCAAAAGTTTGTCCTCCTCTGACATGGACTCTGGGGGGGATGCAGCGTATTCTTTAATAAGATTGTGCTGCATCCTGATAACGTGCCAGATAGTTGAGCGCCCTCACCGAGAAGGTTGCTGAACTAAACATTCGCTTCCCCAAGCGGTCCATCATCCGAGACTCCTTGCTCGGAGGATGGACTGAGGGACTCTCCTGGGCGAGTTCCCTCTTGGTGGCTGCTGCCGTCAACATGGCATCTACCGGAGGTCCCTTACTCCAGTGGGCACGGTCTGCAAGGGGGCTAAGGATTCTGTCTGGCCTTTTGGGGATTGGCTCCACAGTGTCCGGTTCCTTCCACGCCCTGGTGGTAATAAGGTCCACCAGGGGGTCGGCAGGAGGGGACACCCAAGAGGTAGACGGGCCCGCTTCTAATGCCTCCAAGAACACGGACTCGTCCGAGGAAGACTTAGGGCAGACCACCCACCCCTTATGCGAAGCATTTCCATGATGTCTCCAAAGGAGACATCCTCTGGGGGTGATCTTGGGGAGCCTTCCCCTTCCTCCAAATCCGTGTCTTCAGTTAAAGACTCGGGGGAGTCTATGTGCCTCCTTTTACACGTGTGCTTGCGAGGTGCTTCCTCGGGGGGGGGGCTGTCCGAGGAGCCCTCGCAAGCAGTGTCTTGTTCCAATGGAACAGCTTGGGGCATTGAAGCGGGCTGTCCCAGTGGCCGGATGGCGGAAGCCTGACCCAGTGCAGATGGAGTGCGGGACGGAGCCAAAGCAAGTGCCAGGGGTCCGGAAGCCCTCAACAGAGCCCTCTCCACTACATCAAAAGCCGAAGGGGTGCCAGCCTCGACCAAAGGATCCGAAAGTTGGCTCCCCCTCGGATCCGAAGAGTGGATCGGAACCGGCGCCGAGACACTTGGATCCGAGGGACCAGTGCGCTCCGACACAGATGGCGCCGAAGGCACACTGAGTCCCCCGGATCCGAAGCTCGGAGCCAGGCTTCGAGAGGTCGGATCCAAAACACTCTAGGGCAGGGTCGGATCCGAAGTACCTAGTACTGTCGGGGCCGACCCACCCCCGGCTCCGAACCCGGGTAGCGGGTCGGAGAAGGAGCCATGGGCTTGAAAAATGGGGTCGAGCTCCCCCCCAGAGGGGGGGGGGGGCAGGAGCACTCCCATCTGCATCTGGGCCTGGATGAACCTTCTCATCATCCGGTCCAGATCGGCGTCGGAAAGGCTATATGTCGACCTCGAAGAGGCTACTGAGGTAGGCCTTGAGTGCCGCCTCGATAGCCTCGACGGAGATCGGGTCTCCTCCTCCTCAGGCCCCGGTGAAAAGCACGGGGACCGGAGCGGGGGGGGGGGGGGCAGCAGCCAAGGAGGCCGGAGGAGAAGCCCGCTTAGCTGGCGGGGCCAAAACGGAGGTTTCGGCCCGCCGCTTGTGGTGCTTCTCTCTCCGGTCCTTTTTTCTGGCCTCCCTCTCCTCCAACCCAGCAGCGGGAGGTTGAGTCCCAGGTGGAGGAGGGGGAGCAGGCAAGGAGGGGACTGAAGCAACAGTACCCACCACGGGAGCGGAGGCCGAAGCCGAGTCCGGGGGGAAGAGGTCCCGCCAGGACCAGCTTCGACCTCCGTTCCTTCAATGCCCTGGGGTTGAACCCTGCACAAATGGAACATCCAGAAGTGAGGTGTTCAACCCCAAGGCATCGAACGCACTGAGTGTGGCCATCAGCAGGGGAAAGCTTATGGCCACACTCGGAGCACTTTGAAAAAATTGCCTTTGGGGCTTCTGACATAACTAAAGTTTTTTTTTTTTTTTTTAAAACAAAGAAAAAACAAGTAATTAGTGCTAAACTAGCACGCACACAAGGCCCCAATACAATACACTCATACAAAAACTCCGAACCAGCGAGGGGAGGGAATTAAAGATAAAATTTTGAGGTAAAATTAAGACCAAAAACTATCAAAAAACTAAAGGAAACCTAACACAATCACAAAGATTTAACTAAAGAAAAGTAATCAAACTTTTTTAAGTTTTGTAAACACTTAGCTGAAGAGCTCAAGACGATCCAACTGGTTACCAGCGCGGCAAACTAGATCTGAGGTCATGTAGGGAGAGCAGGGCATTATGGGTGAGGGGAGGAGCTAGGAGCTCAGATCCATAGTTGGATAAACCATGCCGGTTCGGATCCGATATCTGATCCATAACCCACAGGATGCAGACAAATGAATCTCCTACTTCAGATCTGAGCATTTCCCAGGTGACCTCTTATAGGAGGTACTCATACTTAGAGGTCTGTGCAGTTAAAAAACACAACCAAAATAAAATCACCTTCAGAAATTGTTTAACCACTCTGTGTAGAGACAAGTTAACCACTCTGTGTAGAGACAAGCTTTTGCCTTTCATCAAATTATGGAACACCTCAAGGGCCTACTTCTACAGTGGAGTTGACCATATCCAGATCAGATCAAATATGTACCTGAAAAGGACAAGAAAAACAAGGGGTATGACAGTTTTTTGTTGTTTTTTTAACAAGAAACTTTTATTAAATTATCACTTATGACATAGGCAATCATACATTTGTATAAAGATCTCAATTTGACTTGTTTTATCACTGTTACTATGTTCACTATTTCTAGTACAGTTGGGTTAGACTTTGATTTCCATTTTCTAGTAATTGCTTTTTTGGCAGCCACCATAATTAGACTCAAGAAGGCCTTACTATGTCTACGCAATTCCAATTCTGTATTGTAACTCAAAAAATTATTTCCCTAATTACACCAATCTGCTCACCCAGTACCTCTGACAGTCTGAGTAGTCTGCAGGGAACCCTTAAAGTTTGCCAACTCATTATACTCCCAGAAAATATGTCCCCAATTACCTCCTTCTTCCCTCATCACACCTTCAACATTTGCTGTCTATCCAAGGAAAAAACTCTCTGGAGTCTGCTTGGGGTATAACAATATCTATGTAAACATATCCAGGCAAAAATCTTAAATTTTCTAGACTTTGTTGCATATTGTGGAAGACATACATATATCTCCCCATTGTTTATTTGAGAATTGCTTATCCAATCTCTCCCCAAGCCTTTCTAACCTCCTCTGATTTATTTTTATAATTACCACACAATATTTTATATGCTCTACTAATTCTTAATATTTTAACGGCAACTTCTGTTCTAGATTCTACTAAAAACTCTACCAGTGCTGGTCTTTCATTTATTTATTACTAAATATATTTAAACCTTTCATTACGCCTGATATTTGTGAGACATATTTAAGCTCAGAGAGTACTTGCATATTTATTTGGTGACACTTTGTAGGCCACTCCTAATAGCCTTGCTCTTGGTCAAACTACCATTTGTATTGATAGTAACATTACACAGTAAGATTGGACGCCCTCTGTTAAAAATCGTAAAGTAGCTGATAAAGAGTTGGTTGATGGCAGTAATAACTACCTTATAGTCTGGCCAGAAGGGGGCATAGCTAGTAAACCTGTGCCAGCCTTTCCCAGGGTGTGTGTGTGTGTGTGTGTGTGTGTGTGTGTGTGTGTGTGTGTGTGTGTGCGTAAAACAAATCTCCAAGGGTGTTGTTAGCCAGCTACTTGGGCAGGGACATGAAGCATTAGTTGGATACAGAGTGTTGGAGGTCTTGGCCTGGCCATTCAGCTAAGATCTCAACTCTATAGCTGTGCCAGTGGGGAGTATTTACTGGGGATCTGGAGAAACAGTGATAAACCAGCCCCGGACTGACTGTGGTCTCTGTGTGCTCTTAAGGGAAATTGCACTTGATGCAGATAGCCGCATCTGGAAATACTGTGTGTGTGTGTACCTGTTATCCTCCCAAAGTACGACCCCCACAGATGCTAGTGGTGAGGATTGAGGCTCCTTGATTACTGGGCCAGTGGTGGGTCGAAACACATACCTCTCAAATGACCGGATTTTTGAAGAATGTCCAGAGGTTTGCCTCATATTTTTGGCACGTTCCTCATAAAATTTATGGTTCCCTGGATTTTTGTGGCAAATCAGAGAGCATTGAATTCCATAAATAATAGCAAGCATTTGAGTTTCAGCCTTCATATCATTTAGAAAATGCATGGAAACACACAACCTTTTATTCTAGCAACTTTCCAAGTTTAAAAGAGCAATATTTAATATTTGTCCCTATTTTTGAGGCTTTGCCCCCCCCCCCCCCCCCGTTATTTTTGTCTTTGTCCAGACTTTTTGTGCTAAGAAGTTGGGACTTGTGTTTAAGAATTGTAAGGTGAAAAAAAATTAAACCCATTTCCACTTCTCCTGGTGAAACCTTATCTAAAAGGGACAAAGACCATGGCAGCGCCTTTGCCACCTGCAGAACTCTCTGAGAAGTAGGAGTCAAAGTAAGCAGAGCTAGGAAGTGACAACTTTTATGCAATGTTCATATCTCCATTCCAGGTGGTACCATTTCTAAGCCAAGTGAAACTCTTCAACAACAAACCTTCTAGATGCCCCTAGAAACAGTCAGGAGTGCTGCTGGTCCGATTCCTCGTAGTCACTTTACAGGAGAAACTACAAGATGAACAAGAAGTGGAGGTAAACCTAAAGGGGATAAAAACTTTGCATGACACTGTCTTAAAGTCAAACTTAAGGTGCCTTACCTCCTTCTTTGGGAACCTCTAATAGTCTATCAAGGATCACAAATAAATATTCGTCTTAAACGGAAAGCCAAAGACCAGTTCTGCTGTCCTTTGTAAAAGAAAACCAGAACCAGAGCATCAGCTCCATGAAAGCGTTTGCCAAGGTCATAACCCTGTCCACAACATCTGCCATATGAAAGGAGCAGTGGGCTACATGGAAACCCACATCAGATACAGCATGTAATATTTTCCCAACCACATCCTGTTCATCCAATCAGGTAAGTTGTTTTGCAGTGAAGTCCAGCAATAAGACATGAAGGCAAAACTGATGGCCCAGAATGCCAAAGTGACAGATGACAGAGTGACAAAGATTTCTGAAGTACATACAAAGCAAACAAAATGCCTAATGTTGCCTTGTAAGAAGAGATTTCTTGATTAATGGGAAGGGAGCAAGTAGATACAGCATTCCTGCTCAGAAAGGATTCAAGAATCACAGTACCTTTAAAATCACTGGCTGTCTCAAGAGATGAGAAATAAGTCAGGATGCTATCTCAGCCTTCCACCAGATATCAGCTGAAGTGAAACACGTGTTCACGCCAAACTAGACTGAGTCAGAGGGCCTCTCTCAAAGAAAGGTGCCCTCTACATGGGTTAGCTTGTATTAGTCTTTAAGAAAAGAAACTTCCATCTTCCCCAGACCTGACAAACGCTGGGGATTTACAGTGAAGTGCCAATTTTCATATACATATGTGGTATATGAAGTGTGTGCATGTACACATACACATACACACACATCCAGAAGTCTTCCCGTGCAGGAGAAGATGTAACGGAGTCTATCAAACAATATGTATGTGCACTTGAGAGACACAGCTGTAATCTGACAAGCCAGAGTTTGCACAGATCCTCTTAGTTACTTCCTTTATGCATTATACAACTTCTTAAAATCCTAATTTACAGACGGCATGGACTCCATGAGCAGCACAGATCTATATTAGAAAGACGAAACGTCAAAACAGCGAATGCACTTAGACTGACCCTAAATGATCGAAGCTGCTAAATCTCGAACGGCCATAACAGAGATTTCTTTTCCCAAGGAAAAAAAAATTGCTGTGCCATTGTTGGGGCTTTGCCGTTTCCTCCACTGTAGTGCGATTTTGGAGTTGGTATATTTAAGTAGGGGGGTATGGGGTGGTGGACAAAGCCCCCACCTTATTTTGTGTTTACATTTCTTTTTTTTTTGTGTTGGCCCAGGGTTTTTTTTTCCCAGGGGAAAAAAAAAATCGTTGTTGTAGCCATTCGAGGTTTAGCAGATTCAATCATTTTGGATCAATCTAAGCACGTTCGCTGTTCTGACGTTTCGTCTTTCTAATATAGACCAGAGCATTACACCACTCTTCTGTGCCGCAGTTTGGACTCAGCAATGTGCCAAGGGCTAAAGGACCCAACGCTTTGTTTTAAGTAGGACCCTCAGCATACAGAGGTGAAGACAGACTGCCAAAAAAGTTTTCTTTCTATTCATCTGTCCATCTAGCCTTTGTTAACGGTCAGCCCCACTAAACTAGAAGCCTCTTTTCAGGGGATACCCGAGGTGGTATTTATACTAACTACTAAGGGAATTTTGGCCATGGTACCAGGGAACTTCCCCTATTCTTTTCAGTAGGTGCCGTGGGTTCTTTTACATCCACCTGAGTTACCACCAACTCAAGCAGATGAGATCTCGGTTTAACATATCATCCAAAGGATGACACACTCCGGAATGCACCATCCCCTCATATTGCACACTGCAGTGTCAACAATCGATTTAACAGGTGTGGGAATAGAACCCACAGCCTTCTACACCAAAGAAGGAGTTACTAGCAGTTACTCTAATGACAGTGACCTCAGGCCTTATTCCTAACAGCATGTACCATGAAAACCGGGTTGGGAGGGCGGCATAATAGTTAAGGTGTTTGCCTTACAAGCACAAGGTGCAGGGTTTGAGTCTTACAGGGGATAATTGGCTATGCTTAAAATGGCTCACAAGGGCAGTTAGCTTAGTACTAATCTATGAACCTATGTATACTGCCCAACTTGTTCCAATACCTATCAAAAGACAAAGATCTGGAAGATGACCTCTCGCTAGATTATGAAAACCTAAGAGACGAATCAAGGGTAGTACTGCAGCCAGATGTAAAGGCATTAAACCTGTTCTCTAGGTCCATTACTTTTATGGCCCTTTACAGGACTCCCAGAAAAGGCTACCATACAGCCGAGCCAAGCTTCCACCTCAACTACTAACCACAGATGAATGCCTCAAGCTCGTCTCCTGTACAACAGGAGGTCATGTGGTTAGAAGTACAAGTACGATGATGGGTCATGTGGTTGAACTGCTACCAATGTTAACATCAACTGATGTAAGGAGTGTTCTTCAGGCAATAAAAGGCAGCTGTGAAACATGATGTAATTGCTGCAGTCACACTTTGAAGACCTTTGTCAATGGGCATCTAACACTGGAACTTTCCAAACAATAAATACTGACAGAATATTAAAACTGTCCAAATGCCTACAAAGAAATGAGAATACCATTGAAAAAACACTACATGGGGACACCATATTTTTGCAAAAGCCCCCAAAGATGGCAATATTCAAAGTCTTCTTTTCCAACTGCAAAGGGCCCTCAAATAGAAGATCCGATATACAAAGAAGTCTTCTAATCTCTTTCTAAGAGCGTGTGTGTGTGTGTGTGTGTGTGTGTGTGTGTGTGTGTGTGTGTGTGTGTGTGTGTGTGTGCGTGTGTGTATATGTGTATTAACAGCACTACAACCAACCTCTACTGATATTTTATGTTCACCTAACATATATGTAAAAAAGAAAAGAAACAGCTGTTAAAAAACATTAACTAAACTACTCAAAGTATGGTGTCTTTTGTCTTGTAAATCAAAATACTTACTTTGGCACAGATGCTAGCAGCACTGACAATGGGGAACAATGAATCTGCTTTGGCCCTCACTGTGACTTCCAGTCCTGGGAACCGCTGCTTTAGCTTCTCCTCATACTTTTCAGCAGGACCAACAGTATCCACATAAACCTTTTAGGAGAATGAGAGAGAGAAAGAAAAAAAAAAAAAACAGCTGAACAACTAATACGTTTCCACTTTTCTCATAACCTTGCTGGGCCAAATCTCAGCTAAAACAGACAGGGTACTGAACACACAGCTACACACACTTCTGTTTTTCTCTTAAACGCTTCACTTTTGAGAGTCACGCTTCACTTTTGAGAGCCTTACTTTTTGCTTATGTTTCACATTCATAAACTTTAACATTCCCCCTGTAATGTTGGCATTAGTAAGTCAGCCTTGTGACAAAGAAGGGTAGATATCTACCAAACATTCTCCAAAATCTATATTTCAGCAGTTCAGGAAAGAAAAATGAGCACTTTGTCCAATAAACTGAGTGGCCATCATTTCCATTCCATTCAATATTCCTTCTTTCACAATGCTTATTTATACACATGACCTGCATCTGCCAACCAGTTTAGAAGGATTATACCTACCTGTGCTCCTAGGAGACCACAGCCACATACACTGCAGCCATTACTCAGGGCAACTCAATCAGGGGTTTTTGTTTGAGGCCCTGGGGTGAACATGCAGTGAGCAAAGCATGGAGACATCACTTGTTCAAGTGTATGACAGCCACCAAGCACACCCCAATCCCCCTTGCTAGTGGACAGCTTCCTCAAAGGTACTTTGTCTTCTCTGAAGATGCAATAACAGGAGACGCACCCCTGAGATATGCCCCTACCCCTAGGAAAAGGTGAACAGGCAATGCCAATTCACTTCTCTCATTCCCCATATGGCTCTTTTCTGAGACCTAGCTGCTAATCAAACCCATGTACGTTGTCTGGGTCACAATCAGGATCACGTTCCTCTGCACCATGTTGGATGGGGACTTGCAGCTCACTCCATGAGCAATCTGCCTGTCAAAGGCTTTCCAAAAGCAGCAAATGACAAACCACTCAAAGCCCTCAACTGGATATAGACAAACTACGCAAAGGTCAATCATGCCCCAATGCGCATCTACTACCACATCTATAGTTACTTGAAGACAGCAGTGCTAAGTTTGTCCTAACTTTACAATAACATCTAAATTACTTTAATTTTTTAGCACAAGTAAAAAATTCTGTGTGGATAAATGCAAATTTTAAAAAATGTTCTAAAAGAATTTATAACTTGCAGTCTGTGCATTGTTTTACAATTTATTAACTGAAAACATGGCACGCAAATAGTTTATGAAAAAGAAAACTATTTTTAGTTACTCAGAATGTACTTGAGAAGGGCGACAAAATATCAGACGAGCTCAGCAGTTCAGGTACACAGCACATCTTTCAAACATGGATACACTTATCCTGCTTTCTAGCTCATAACAGTGTCTGAGCAAAAGTAGAAGTGCTGGGTGAGCTCAATGACAAAGTGTGATAACACCTTGCCCATGATCAGGAGAGACAAAGTCAACTAAGCAGACTGGGCACCTGATGGAGAAGGCAGGGGATGATGGGTGTGCACATCAAAGGACAGAGGGTGGGGTGATACAAAAGCATTGCCTTGGGGGGGGGGGGGGTGGAATCAATCACTAAGCCACCACCGGGTGGCAGTCTTTAGTACAGGGAGGCAGAAGTACATGTTTACATGGGGAAGGCATTTCAGGACTTCCATGGTGACATGAGTAACACATACTCCTTTTCCAGAAGTGAGGTTATAGCTACTAGAAAAGCCGTCACTGCCAGTCTGTTGGTGAAGGCAGGTGGCACAATCATGACTACTTGAATGACAGCCCCCTCTGGACAGCTGTCATCCTTACATTGAATACAATTTTGGTGTCAGGGAAGGAATAGGCAGTGTCCCTCTGGAGGGGTGGGGGTTGATTTGATGGTAAAGCGCACAAAAAAAAAAAAAAAATTTGAAGCACGACTATCAGGGATCTGCCAAGATCATGTTTAGAGTTTTTTTTTAATACCTCCCCTGTGCCCTGCTTGTTCATTTGATGCCCCCAGGAATGACAGCAGGACATCCTAAAACATTCCTACACAGGGGCCTGACTGTCCCATTTGTTCCTTAAGAGGAGAGAGTCCGGCATTAACAAGTATAAAACAGTGTAATGGCCCCACAGAGGTTCTTGCCCTATTCCTCCTAAACCACTGACTCGCAATATACATAGGTGGGGAATGATGTGCATGCTTCCACCCCCATCTGACTCGCAATATACATAGGTGGGGAATGATTTGCATGCTTCCACCCCCATCTGACTCTCAATATACATAGGTGGGGAATGATTTGCATGCTTCCACCCCCATCTGACTCACAATATACATACGTGGGGAATGATGTGCATGCTTCCACCCCCATCTGACTCGCAATATACATAGGTGGGGAATGGTGTGCCTGCTTCCACCCCCATCGGACTCACAATATACATAGGTGGGGAATGATGTGCATGCTTCCACCCCCATCGCCCCTTACTTAATGCCACACATGCACCAGTTAAAAGCACAAGTTTTTCTGGCCTCTTTCACGGACAGGTGAGCTGACACTAGCCAATTTAGCCTATCCTCCTCCATACAAGTCTCTACTGTGCCTGTACCACTTAATTAAACACAGGGTGGCTGGGCTGCAGCTAGGTTTCATCCCTTAATGGCATAAGGCCAGGAATGTGGAGACATTTTTAAGATCTCTGCTTCAGTTTCAACAGGCAAGAAAGCTCTAGCAAAATGCTGTTATTGCTCAGCCTTTATTAAAAGCAGTAATTCTGAGTGGTCCAATACACAAGCTAATGAGAATGACCATTCCTGTTGAAGACATCAGTTTTGTTTGTTCATCACATTCAGCGTCAAAAATTCTGAATGGGAAGCATCATAAAATATTCAGGTGCAAATATTTAAGAGATTTTTCTGAATATTAGCTGGACAAAGCCAGCTAGACATCAGCAAATTAAAGTTATGTAATGAACACAACTTCTTGATAGTTATGAAAAGTAGCTATTTCTGCATATCTTTCATACAGTCTGGTGTACTTGTTTTACACAGATGTCGGAGTCCTGAAATATAGCTTTACAACTTTCTTAAGAACTACAAAGAATCTTAATTCATCTGTATGATCAACACATGCTAGCTTCAAGATGCGAACCTTCCCATGGCTTTGTATTCGTATATTATCTGCAAAATGTAAATACAGCAGTCTTCTGGAGTTTCTAATGTAGTATTTCTGCCTCTTCTGATTTCATGTCAGTATATCCTTTAATATGCATTGATATTTCAGACAATGATAATGTAACTTAAATGGGTGACATGCTTTTCAGCCTTCTGCCCATTAACACACGGAGCTGTTCACACTTCCTGCTTTTGCTACTGGTCTTCAAGAAATTTTAAATTTAAGATGGCCCCAGCCACTTGTACATTTGACTGAGGAAAGTGTGGACCAGATGTCACAACCTACTGTATACCATTAGATATAATATGAGACATCTCCTACCTTACAGATACAGACTTTAAAACATCAATCACAGGAGGTCTGCTCATTTCATAACTTCAGGAACTTGAGGATAATAATCCAGGGCAGGGCACCTACTTGACTTCACGGATGAAGATGCTCTTTGCTACCAGGATGACCATGGAGTATATCTATTACATCATATCTTGCAAACTGTTACGGCACAAACTACAAATGGCACATATCTGCACTATTTCTGTGTTGACAGTAACATCTCATGTTCTCCTTTTGTGCACCACAGTTCCCAGATTTGATTCAAGTTTCCTCTCAACCAAATGTTTTCCCAGTTGAATGACTAACTATTACTTTGCTAGCATTGAACAATATGCCCTGGAAGCAAAGTTACATTTTCCTTAAAAGAAATAAACTGAATTTCTATTTCTACCAATTATAATTTGTAAGCCAAAGCTACCACTAATTTCTTTTAGCAACTGCATTTCTATCCCACTGTTAGAACATATCTGAATTTTTTTCCTTGTGTTATTTCTAACTTTGGAATTTCCCAAACAATTGAGTTATTTTTCTAACCAGTTTTACTGCCTCTATGGCAAATATGTTCTACTCACAAAACTGCTATGTGCAGTTCCTAGTCTGATCAGTACTTCCAATTTAGATCTTGTATCTGCTGACAAGATACTGCTATCTTAAGAGCTGCCCTTCATGAAGACTTCATAAAGATGATCTACCCAGCTAAGGGTCTGCTTTCACATAAAAGTACAGTTTTGTACCTACCATAAATGTAGATGTCCGATAGGCATGCATCTGCAGTCCTTACAAATGGGTTGTCCTGTCGTCAGGCAGCCCTTCGGTCGGCCGGATTCCAAAGTCTGGGTCTGGCCTTGGCTGGTGTCGCACTTCACCCGATGTCATAGCTGCAGTTCTTCGGGTATAAAGGCATCAGCCGACGCCATTTTCCTCAGTGTTTCTTGCCCCAGATGCCAGGTGCCCTCTAGGAAGGCTAAATTTGGATAAATGCAAATGGTTCCAAATAGTAGAGAGCAAACAAAAAATAAGCATGTATGTACATATATACAAACAAATACACCATAATAGATTCCCCAGCTAGCTACAAGATGGGCAAATACCCTAGAGTACCACAGAGGGAAGGAGGGTGGGTAATCCTGACTGCAGATGCATGCCTATCGGACATCTACATTTATGGTAGGTACAAAACTGTACTATGTCCTTCAAGGATGCATCTGCAGTCCTTACAAATAGGTAGAATACCATAGCCAAACTGGGGGAGGAGGAGAAATAAGATTATGGTGTAGTTAAGATCCCTTGCAAAACAGCAGTGGCAAAACCTGCTCGGGATCTGGAGTATAAAGGTAAATTATAATGCTTGGCAAATGTATGCACGGAGCTCCAAGTAGCAGCCTCTAAAATGTCTTTGGTAGCCACTCCTCGTAAGAAAGCTGTGGTAGTGGCTGTAGCCCTTGTAGAGTGAGGCCCGATGTTTTCTGGAGTTTTCTTCCCATGGTAGGAGTAACAAAATCTAATGCAATTTCCTATCCACTTAGAGATTGTATGTTTTGAAATTGCTTTTCCTTCCATTCCTGTCGCATATGCTACCAGTTGCTGGTCAGTCTTTCTATTGCTCTTGGTCCTGTCCAGGTAGTAACGTAATTGTCTATGTACATCCAAGGTATGCAACAGTCTTTCCCCCCTGTTCTGTGGGTTGGGGAAGATGTAGGTAGGTGGATAGCTTGATTTAAAGATACCCTGGAGACCACCTTTGGCATAAAAGTAGGATTAGTTCTCATGGACACTCTATCTTGATGGAAGATCAGGAAGGGCTGTACTGCCATTAATGCCTGTAGCTCAGATACCCTTCTTGCTGAAGTGATTGCAAGCAGGAAAGCAGTTTTCCATGATAAGTACTGTGATTGCAAGCAGGAAAGCAGTTTTCCATGATAAGTACTGTAATTCTGCTGTTGCTGCTGGCTCGAAAGGAGGGAGTGTCAACTTTTCTAGCACAAAGTTCAAGTCCCATGCTGGCAATGGTGGCTTCCTAGGTGGCTTTACATTTTTAATCCCTCTCAGAAACTGCCTGAGCAGAGGATGTGAGAAGACTGGAAAATCCAAGTTGTATTCTGCTGAAATAGCTGATGCATGAATCTTAATGGAAGAATAGGACAGGCCGTTGTGGAAGAGCTCTGCCAAGTATTCCAGGATGTTAGCTATGTTTACCAGGGACACATTCTCTCATTTTGCAGTACTCCAAATGAGATATCTTTTCCATTTTGCTGAGTAATTTTTTCTTGTTGAGGGTCTGCGAGCCTCCAAGATAATGTCTTTAACCCTTTGAGATAAATCTGGGTTATTTGGTCTTATGCAATGTTCCAGGCAGCCAGCTGCAGTGTTTTCAGGTTTGGATGCAGGGTTTTGAAGTTGTTCTGTGTTAACAGCAAGGGAACTAGGGGCACAGGCCATATTTGTTCCCGAGACATGCTCCTCAGTAATGGGTACCAATGTTGCCTTGGCCAGACTGGAGCTATCAGGATGATCCTTGGACGGTCTTCTTTGATCTTCAATAGTACCTTGTACATCAAAGGAAGAGGTGGGAATGCATATGCTGTCAGGTTTTTCCAACTGAAAGATAGGGAGTCCACTTTCCAAGCAAGTGGGTGGTACGTCCTTGTGCAGAATTTTTTCAGTTGGTGATTGTGTGGGGATGCAAATAAGTCTATTTCTGGTAGTCCCCATTTCCCTGTAATGGTTTTGAAGATGTCCGGATGCAGCATCCATTCGTGGGCATCCGTGGTAGTTCTGCTTAGGATGTCTGCTAGTATATTTTCTTTTCCTGGCACAAAAATTGCTTGTAGCTGAATGTTGAAGCTCAGTGCCACATTCCAGAGGTCCATTGCCATCCGGCATAGAGGGTATGAATGTGTGCCTCCCTGTTTGTTGATGTACCACATAACTGTGGTGTTGTCCGTCCTTATCAGCAGTTGACCCTGTCGAAGAAATGGTCTGAATGCCTGAATTGCCAGTTTTACTGCCAGCATTTCCTTTTGATTTATGTGTAGGTGCAGCTGGTCTTGAGTCCATAAGCCTTGTATGCACTTGTCCAGCATGTCGCCCCAACCGAGGTCTGAGGCGTCTGTTGTGATGGTCTGGCTTGGTTGAGTGCTGTGGAAGGGCAGTCCCTTGTTTGATTGACAGGCCTGAGCCCACCATTGGAATTCTTGTTTCAGGCATGGAATTATCGGAATCTGGGTTTCTAGGCTGTGCTTGTGCTGAGACCATAAATTCCTTAGGTACCACTGTAACTTCCTCATATGTAGTCTGGCATGTGGAATCAATATTATGCAGGATGCCATGTAACCGAGAGCTTGCAGGACTTTTCTTGCTGTTAGCTGGTTCTGCTTTGTTAATGCCATGAAGTAGAAAGGGAGTTGCTCCTGTTTTTCTACCGTCAGGAATGCCATTTGTTTTGATGTGTCCAAATCTGCACCCAAGAAGGTTATCCTTTGGGATGGTATCAGCCTTGACTTTTTTATACTGACTGTGTATCCCAGGGCTTGTAGTAGTTGAATGACCCATTCCAAATCTTTTGTTAATATGTTTTTGTTGTCCGCTTGTAACAGGCAGTCGTCCAGGTAAGGATAAATTTGAATTCCCTGAAGCCTGCAATGAGCAATTACTGATGCCAGGCATTTCGTGAATACTCTGGGCGCAGTAGATAAGCCAAAGGGCAATGCTGAGAATTGATAATGCTCTGATCCTGCAAGAAATCTGAGGTATCTTCTGCAATTTGGTCGTATGGGGACGTGCAGGTATGCCTCCTTGAGATCTAGAGTTACCAGCCAAGACTCCTTGCCCAGCATGGGAAGAAGCTGCTGTAGGGTCAGCATTTTGAATTTTGGAACAATGAGGTATGTGTTTAAAGCGGACAGGTCGAGAATAGGTTTCCACTGGTTTTCTTTTCTTGGTACCAGGAAGAGTCTGGAGTAAAATCCTTGCCCTTGTTCCATAGATGGTACCCTTTCTATAGCTCTCATCCTTAGTAAGTGAGTTATTTGTTCTAGAGCTTCTGTCTTCTGATTTGGAGGTAGGTTTGGCATTCCTCTCTTCCTTGGTAGAGTATGGAAGTGAAACCTGTAACCTTGGTCTATTGTCTGTAAAATCCATTTGTCTCCTGTGATGTAATGCCAGTTTACTGAAAATAAGGCTAGCTTCCCGCCTAAGGGTGCTTCTAGTTGTTCCCTGGTAGGCGGTGCCAGAGCCAAGTCATTGTGATTGCCCTGTGGAAGTGGTGGTGGCTGGATCTGTGGCTGTACCTCGCTGGTTGTTAGCCTGCTACTGACGTCCCCTGTAGGCACCTCTGGATTGACCCCTGCCTCTTGAGCGCCTATTCCTGCCTCTCGGAGCTCTGGAGGTGTCTGGAAAGGACCAATTCTTGGAAGGCCAGTTCCTGCTAAACCTTGGAGGCTGGACCTGCAAGAAATCCTTGACTGTCTGGACAGATTTTGCTTTCTCTTCCACCTTCTTCAGCACCTGCTGCTTGGGAGCCAAACAAATTGAGCTTATCCATGGGAGCATCTAGGAGCTTTGATTTTACATGGTCTGGTAAGGACTGCTCTTTCAACCATGCATGTCTTCTGATCACTGTGCCAGTCATGGCTGATCTAAAGGAAGCCTCCAGTGCATCATAGCCGCATTTTAAGGAATGATTACTGACCTGCTGAATGTTATGTACCATTTCCTGTACAGATTTTTTGTCTAATGGTTCATCCGAGGACAGTTTTTTAGTTAATTGGTCTAACATAAATTCCTGATACTGAATAATGTGGAATTGACAGTTCAAGGCCCTAGCTGAAAGAGTAGCAGAAGTGTAAACTTTTTTACCCCATCTCTCCAAGGCCCTAGATTCCCTTTCAGAGGGGAGGGGGTTTTTGGTAGAAGAAGCTGCTACAGCCTTGGGTCCCTGGGAGATAGTTTCGGGATCTGCAAAAGGGGCCTTATACAAATGATAATGTGTGTCCGGAACCCTGTAGTACCTATCGGGCTTAGCAGGGGCCGGAGGAAGAGAATCAGGAGCAGTACAAGCATCATTAAAAGCATCATACACAACAGTAAGTACTGGAGGAATGGCTAAAGGCCTATGCTGTGGCAAATGCAGAAAGGTTCTAAGCCTTTTCCTAGAGTTTGAGAAATCCTGGCCCTGCCATTGAAATTGTTCCCTCATAGCATGCAAGGTTTCCCCAAAAGAAAATTCCTCAGGCGGAGAGGCAGAAGGAATGGAGTCTTCTGCATCAGAGTCCTCATAAGGAGAAAAGAGGCCCTCAGGAGGGTTTGAATTATCTGACTCATCAGAGGAGCCATCTGAAGAAACTGGCTCAGGGGGCTCTACTCTAGTCCTCTTCTCTGGAGGTGGGTGAGAGGCCCTGTCTGGATGTGGTTGGGATCCCCGGATCAAAGAAATGAGATCCTCTGCTAGACTAAGCATTTGTGAACTGGAACTAGGCCTGTGAGAGGGGGTCTTAGCAGGCACAGATTTGGTAGTTTTTGCTGCTTTAGTCCTGGCAAAGGCCTTAATAGACATGGATGCAGGAGGCCTAGCAGCTCCACGTGCAGGGGTAGAAATATCCAAAGGGATAGTGTCAGATAAATCCTGCGAACCTGCAAGAGCAGGTGGGATTTCAGTAGCAGATTCAGCCAGGCTGGATGAGGCCTCGGTAAGTGGTAAGCTTTCGGCCGAAGGAAGAACCGTGGACTCGGTTTCAGCCGAAACCAAGACACTCGTGGTTGGCTTAACCGCGGTTTCGGCCGAAACCGCGGACCGCGAGTGTCGGTCCTTTTCCTTGCGTTTTTTAGAAATTTGCGTAGTCGGAGTATCCGGCGGCATAATGTAAGCAAAATCGGAGCCGAAAAACTCTTCAGCAAATTCCGACCGACGTCTAAGCGTCCGTCGGTTGAAAGAAGCACAGGCTGGACAAGCTGCTACGTCGTGGTCTGGGCCTAAACAAGGTAAGCAGTAAGAGTGGAAATCTTTATGAGGTATTTGTTTCCCACAAGTTAAACAGTTATTCACTTTTTCTGACATCGGCTGAGGCAAGAAAGAGTCCCCAACGGGGTACTTAGCTTTTTAGAAGTCTTCGGTACTTGTAGTAGTAATCTCTGGTTCTGACCGACCGGCACTTGTGAACAGCTTCTGCTTCGGGCGCCACGCGGCAAGAAAGACTCAGGAAAATGGCGTCGGCTGATGCCTTTATACCCGAAGAACTGCAGCTATGACGTCGGGTGAAGTGCGACACCAGCCGAGGCCAGACCCAGACTTTGGAATCCGGCCGACCGAAGGGCTGCCTGACGACAGGACAACCCATTTGTAAGGACTGCAGATGCATCCTTGAAGGACATCTTCTTTATCACTGCCACTCACAGAATTTCTCAATACATATATTAATAATTACAGTTTCTTTTCTATCTAAGCACATCTATTTTGTACATCTGTAGTTGCTCTTGACACAGAGGCAGAGGCAAATGGTCTGTTCCACTGTAGAATATACTGCTACTATACCTGTCTGAATGGAATCTGCTTAAAACACATTAAATATCTTAAAAATACATGCCTCTGCAACCAGGTCATTCGGTACTTCAAAATGTGTTTTTATTCATAGTTCACAGGCAGTTACTTGGCATGAAGAAGGCCATGAAGGAGCCTAGCATAATTGCTCCAAAGCACTGTCTGGTTAAATGGCTGCTCAAGTGCTCAAGATCACATAGTAAGCAATGAAGGCTGAAGAAATCAAATCCTGGATCACAGTAAGCAGATCGTTAACAAAACGGTCTTAATTCCCTACGTTAAGTGCAAGACATTCACAGCTCCATTTCACGAATACATCTTGCTCGAACTGCTTTCGTACAGAAAGTTCTCTCAGACATATTAAGTACAAACTTTGCAAACCACTGCACCATTCACAGAAATCTCTCTAATACTCACTTCTCTGACTTTGATATTTGCACAAACTGCTCTTATTGTATGAATGGTACTGTTCTAAAGTAAATTACATTCTATTAAGCAATAGTTTTGTCAAAATTCACAGCTGCTCTGAACCCAGAGAACACAGCTACTTATTTACAGAAACCTTCTACAAACATAAATGGCTGTATTGAAGCTGTCATATGTACCAGAAGCAAGCCCAGATCTAACAGCAAAAACAAACCACACTGGTGGAATCCTTACCTTAACAGGCTATATAACAAAAAAGTCATAGCTAAAATCAGAAAGAGCAACTCTCGGACAGCCACAGCTTGCTGATTCAACCAAACAAGAATCTATAAGTCCAACAACACCAATTATGAGGTAAGTAAAGCTACCCAGGCTAAGGACAATCACAAGACCTTCTTCAGCTATGTCAAGAATCTTAAAGGTAACACTCAGCAATGTGCAGAAATGGCACAACTTTCACTGACCAGGGTGACGCAACAAATCTGCTGGCTGATAAATTTAGCTCTTAACTTCACCCCCACTACTCCCATGTGAAATCGCTTCTAGCATACTCCCCCAACTATCAACAGGAGGCAGGCCTTGAAAGCGCTCCTTAAGGCCAAACGCACTGCTTCAATGGGACCTGATAATATCCCCCATTGCCTCCTTAATAGCCTAAAACCTAACCTAGCAGGACCACTTGAGGCACTCAACTACAGCCTCAAAAGAAGTTACATGTCAGGTGAATAGAGGGCCACAACAGTCACCCCACTTCATAAGGATGGACCATCAACTGACCACGGGAGTACCCCAGTGCTCCATGTCGGGCACACTCCTGTTTGGCATCTACTTCTTGCAAGTCAAGGCTAATGTCAAAGGCCTCTGGCTCACCTAGTTCACAGATGACTAAAAATTGGAAGCCATCATAGATTCTTCCATGACACCAACATCCTACAAGAGGGTCTAACACAAACAAATGACTGGTGTTAAAGCCACAGACTGAAGCTCAATGCATTATAGTGCCCTTTGGGAAATCATCCGCCCAAGCTAATTATTTAATCAATGACACACCCCTAAGAGTTGACCTGACAGTCCGGGATCTGGGAACATATGTAGACAGTAATCTTGTATTCAACCAACACGTAGCCAAGATAGAAAGAGTTCTGTTACCCAGCTCATAAGCAAGTGTATGACATCCAGGTCCAAGGAAGTTATAGTACCATTCTACTAACCTCTTATCAGACAGAGCATGGGGTACAATGTCCCCTTTGGCATGTACCTAACCAGGCACTTGCAACATTTGGAATGCGCTCAAAAGGTTCCTCACCAGGACACTCCAGGGTATGAATATTCTGTCACCAGGACACTCCAGGGTATGAATGTCCTGTCCTACACACATTGCCTTAAGGTCCTATCTCTGTACTCAGTATCCTACAGGTTACTGAGAGGCAAACAGTCAGATAAATACTAGATTCAAGAACCTAAACTTTGCCTGCGACAAAAAATAAAATGTTGGAGGGACAGGTATGTGTCTCAAAGGATCCTCGCCCTATGGAATAAGCTTACGGGAAGCAGAGTTCAACCTTAATGCTATTGAAAAGAAACCTAGATAACTGGATGGGAAATCATAAATTCACTCCCGATCTGTTCGCCATGTCTCTGACAGACAGAGGTCAACAGTAAGTAAATTAATCCCCAACATAACCCCCCCCCCCCCAATAACACTTGGCTACCTCTTTACTGACATATCCCACCATATAGACATCCCAAGGAAATCAGGGCTAAAACTGGGTTGGGTTGCACAGCTAGGCTTGTAAAGACCCTGGTGGTCATTAGCCTACTATAAACATATGAACCTATAAGAATGAGATCAATCCCCACCCCTTTGACCTAAAGAAGGCTGACACTGATGAAAATGAAGATGTAGAAGACTACTGTTGAGTATTTTTATTCTACTACTAAAAATTCTATACTGTGCGGATTTTTGTTGAGAAAATCTATTTAGAGCATGGCCACCACTGCCTTGAATACTGTGTTCACTGTCAAACATTAAGCAGACATAAACAAATAATTATCTACCTGTTATAAGAAGCGAGGGAAGAGGATGCAGTATCACATGACTTGTGCTACTTCCCTTAAACCAGTACCCACAACTGCATACAACTACTCCTCCAGAGCTCATCCTACTCTTCTACCAGCTCCAGCTATAATGCAGTCTGTCCTGCAGAATGGAATACCAATTAAGCCCTAGTATCTCCCACATGTTAATTTACAACAAACACACTCATTTTAGCTGCACAGTATCAAAGATGCACAAATTACTGTATGCCTCCTAACTTCCCCAAGAGAACAAATTTTAAACACATTAGCAGTCAATGTCAGGCCCTATAAAGCATTCCAAGCATACTCTCACAGTAAAACTATTTGAGATGCTTCCTTGGACAACATACCCACAATTATTTCACAACAGAACCCCAACTATGATGAAACTTCTTGATATTATAACACACTCAAATAGTTTACCTGCACATATGAATCATATACCTCTATATAAGCTTAGCTGTGTACATCTTAGAGTTGAATGTATTCTGACTAGTACTATTACTTACGAATATTAAAGCTTCTACTACTGTATGCATTTGATTACCCCTCCAAATGGCCACTGCTGCTCTAACACATGCCTATTCATATCACTTTAATATTGTAATTATCTTTTTTATACTAAATGTGTTCATTCTCAACTGCCTCTCATGTTTTTCATGCATAGCTTCTCTCCATGAGCATCTGCTGAAAACAGTAATGCCCATTAAGACTACCCTAGTAAAAAAAAAAAGATATATAAAACAAATTATGAAGACTGCCAACAGCTCTACTTGGTTTATTCATATGCCATACTGCATTCACTTTCCATTAGAAGTGTCAGAGGTTGCTATGGAACTGAGGCTGCTTGTTTGGAAGGGGAACCTTATCAAGAAGGTATCCTGGCTAAAACTGGAAGGATCTCTGTCTGTCATGGAGTCATGTTTGACCAAGAAGTGGCAGTAGTGATACATGCCTGACTGAGGGCAGAGGTAGTATAAAGGAGAAGCAGAGTGGTTATCCTTAAGCTTCAAAAGATTCCCTTTTCTCTTCTTAAAAGGACAAGTGTCCAGTAGACTAACCCAGGTATCAAGTGCTTATAGTGCTTATTAAACTTATTTTGTAGAACAAGAAAATACATTTTTTTTTAAAGAGGGACCACACTTCAGTTTTGTATTTATAGAGACCAATCTCAAAAAGTCTAGATGGTAGGGTAAGAATGTAAGGAAATAACACACTGTACTACCCAAAACTCCAAAGAATTCTTGGAGCCTCAGAAGTAAAATCCTTTTCAATAACTCACAGCAGCAAGGGGTACTCTCCCACTCTCCACCAATCAGTCTTCTCTTTTGCTAGTAAGTGGGACAGCTTATTAGATCTGAGAAATCTATTATTTTCATGACTAAGAGGAGTTTTTGAAAACTAACTTCAAGGTAAGAATTCCTTGCAAAACTTTCTCCTCAGACGATTCTCTTAACATGCAAAAACCTGCAAACAGACTTACTAAGGATGACAGCCACGGGAATTGCACAGAAGGTACCTTCTGTTTGCCTGCTGTGGGGTTTCTACTCAAAATGGGAAAAAACAGGACCATAAGGCCCATTCTGGATCCCATTTACCTAAGGAAGCAACTGAAGGCAAAATAAGATATTTCATTTTGTTCCTCCCTCTCTCTTTCAAACATAGATTACAAATCTGGACAAGTGAAAATGCTTGTATATCCACTTTACACCCCCCCAACAGGATTTCCCCAAGTTCAAGGTAAGAAAGTAGCATTTTACTCTGCAGTTCTGCCCTTTGGTCTTGCAAATAATCCCAGGGTATTTACCAAGTGTTCAGGTCAAGACAGCAGCCCTCAGGGAAAAAGCATGCAAGAATTCCCAAAATTGTGGACATTACAGGGAAACAACAGATCACTCACGGGTGTTGTGAGGCCAGACGCCACAAGCAGAGGGTCTCCCCACCATTAGATCTGTTACTAACTTGCAATGCCCACCCTGGAGAGCATTACTGCTTGCAGAAGATGGGCTAAAGCTTAAACGGTTTTGTATTTTATTTTATTCCTATACACATTTTTATATTTTTGATGTAAAATAATTCCTTCAACTAATATTTCAAAGCTCGTGTAGGATATGTAATTGTTACTGGAGAGAGGGGTTTCACATCCAAATATAAATTTAATAATATCAACATACACAGACAGAGATACAGTCTCACACATATGCAGAGACTAAAGATGCACGCGTGCAGAGACACACACAAAGTTAAAGACAGACATATACACAAACACAAATGTGCCGGCAATTACAGACACTTTACTGACTGTGTGTACCTCAAATGTATTACTCTGATAAAATGAATGAAAAAAAACATAGAAATAGCAGAAATAATATATTTTAGTCCATTGTTGTCAGACACATACAATGCAAGGTATTACTATACCCCCTGCATGCACACATGCACACACAAACACATATACTCACTATGACTATGTACAGCTCAGCTGTATGACTGTAATCAAATGATTTAATACATAAATAGATAAAGCAATTTAGCTCACAGCTGTCAGAAGCAATCCAAATCATTACAAAATATGCACACATGAACATTAATGAATAGACACACACAAAGATTCTTATAACTGGTGCCACACTTATTTGCTTTTGTTCCATTTTTCATTTTCACTGCTCACTAATGGCAGCATTATATGACAAGTCACTGGGGAAAAGGAAATGGCAGGCCCTTGTAACTGCTGCTTGCTAACCATGGCTTTTTAAAGGTCGATATTAGTGAGGGGGAAATAAATATCAGCTCCATTAAAGAATTACAGTAACACAACACAGAATTTGCATTAGTATAGGTTCACTTTTTTTTTTTTAAACCAGGTTCTTCTTAAACCTTAAGCTTTAGAATAGAAAGCATTCAATGTAGATCACCAATTCATGCAAGCCCATTTTTAAAGCATGCTTATTTACACTTACCAGGATGATTATCTCATTCCGGTTTTGTTTCCACAACTAATAAACTGCCTCAAACCAATCAATGTTTTGGGACTTCTAAGGTTTCATTAAAATGAAAGGAAATCGGACTTCATCCCAATGCAGAAGATATTTCTCGGACCAATCCTTTACTCTGTTTAATTGACATAGCCTTGTTTATTACCTAGCAGGAAATTCACGAAACAAACAATAACTTTGTTTCAGTGGGGGGTAATGCAGAACAAAATGTCACCAAGGACATTTCTAGTACTATTTGTAGTTCAGTGTCGGTGACATACTTTAAGAAGCTTTCCAGTGAGCCAACACATGCATACAAGTACTGAGCACGTGCAAGCAAGAGTGCCATTTTGAGTGAGCAGCCAGAGTGAGAGCATGCAAGTATGCAGTCAGACAGTTCATTTAAGTTTAATGTTCCTGCCATCTATCCTGATGTATTTGTACACAATAAACTACTTAAACGAACACCCACGCCTGAACGTCTCCTTAATGCACGAGAGACATGGTGTCAGAATGGGATCCAGAGTTACAGCCATGAGGCAACTGGTTAGAGCGGGAGGAATACACAAGAGTGGATCATCTCTACTGCTCAAATGACTCACAAAACAGGTCAGAAACAAATTCCAGGTACGAAAACTCACTTAAATTATTTATTTCGCTACAAATATAAAACAAAGCACTCAGAACTCTCAGAACAACTTTCTTATTAAACAAAATGTCCAAAACTGCGACATATTGATAAAAATATTCAAAATAATTACAAAAATGTTTAAAACAATATTTGAATTGTATAAAATGTACAGAAAAGAAAAACAGATTGTTTTCTCTATGTGCTACTTTTTCATATTAACTAAAGCTTAACTCCTTAAAATGGAGAACATCGACATCTGTGCAATGACAGAGACCTGGTTCAAGGCTCCAGAGAGCATCCCTGCATTACCAGGCTATAATTCATACCACACCTTTCAGCTACCTAACTTGGACCGAAGCACTAAAGGTGGAGGCGTGTCCATATTCATTAAGGATATCCACACCTCCAGGCTAATTGCTCAGCATAATGCATCTGAGATTATCCAAGTGCAACTAACTCTGGGCAAGACCGCAATGCAAACTGCAGCTTGCTATAGATCCCCCACCATGCCCCAGGATTCCCACTCCTCATTTCTTGATACACTGGAAAATATTACGGTACAACCTAACACCCTAATAATGGGCGATTTCAACTACCCCACCATTAACTGGGAAAACTACTCATGTACCAACTCTTGTGCTCAACGTTTTCTGGAATTCATAAATTCCAATGCCTTGGACCAAGTTATCCACAGCCCCACCAGGGGCAGCAATCCTAGACCTGGTCATTACCAACATGGGCAACTGGTGTTCCACAACAGAGGTAAATTCCTCGTTGGTCAATTCCGACCACAAGCAAATCACCCTAGACATCCACATCGCAGCCCCACCCCACCCATTAGGGAAACCATCGTAAAAAATTTCTCCAAAGCCAACTTCACGCTTCTTAAGACAGAAGTGGCAAACGTCACGACACCCATGCTGACAGACAATAGAGATACGACTGCGGAATCCTATACAATTGCACTTTATAGCACTTAAATGAGTGCATGGATCGTGCAATCCCTAACAGAACTAAGATGCTATCCCCCAAAAAAAGGGAGCCAATCTGGTGGTCCCCTGCTATAAAAAAACTCTACAACAGAAGAAAGAAACTGTTGCAAAAAATAGTAAAATCCCATGATTGGAGGATGATTGCAGGAACTCCATGGTCAGTCTCAGTAAGAAGCTGAGATCCCTCATAAAATCTGCCAAAGCTAATTACGAAACAAAATCGCCACTGATTCTAAAGACAACCACAAAGCATTCTATAGCTATGTCAAGAATCTCAATGGCAACACTCAGATCTGCTCTGAGTTACAGCACAATGGCACTAAATATACAGAACCAACTGATATTGCCAACATCTTGGCAGATAGGTTCAGTGCTAACTTTACCCCTCTCTCTTCCCCTAAAGGGCCCATCTCTATTCTGGAAGAATGCAAAGTACCGGTAATCACGGCTGCACAGGTAAAAAACACACTCTCCAAAGCCAAGAACACAGCATCCATGAGACCTGACAACATCCCAGGCTGCGTTCTACATGAACTACAAAACGAACTGGCACCCCACCTAAGTACCATGTTCAATCATAGCCTCACCTCAGGCTTTGTGCCCACTGAATGGCGCATAGCAACAGTTATCCCTCTCCATAAAGGGGGAGCCACCACGGACCCTGGGAACTACTGCCCCATTAGCCTGACAAGCCTGGTCTGCAAGGCTATGGAGCATGTCATCATGGAACTTATAAACAATGACATTGGCAATCTCCAAACTCTGGACCCTATCCAGTTCGGGTTTGTAAAAGGCAGATCATGTCTCCTAAACCTGATAGACTTCTTTGAAGCAGTCACCAAAGCTGTAGATGAGGGTAAGGTGGTACACACAATCTCGCCAAGGCTTTCGACACCATCCCAGACTCTGGAATTATAGACAAAATTACTAAACTAGGTATAAATCCCTATGTCATAAGATCGGTTGCCAACTGGCTCACTGACCGAACCCACACTGTGAAAGTGGCAGACTCTAAATCCAACTTCAGACCAGTGACAAGTGGAGTATCACAGGGTTCAGTCCTAGGTCCTCTCCTGTTTGGTATCTACTTCTCTGAAGTACAGGCTAACACAGAAGGTCTTTGGCTAACAAAGTTTGCAGAGGACTGTAAACTAGGAGCCATAATCAAATCTCCTAACGATGTGGACATCCTACAAAAGGGCCTCACTGAGACAGATGCCTGGTGTCAAAGCCATGGCCTCAAGCTCAGTGCCAAAAAGTGCATTGTCATCCCTTTTGGTAAAACTCTGTACCCATGAACAACCACATAGGCAGTAGTCTATTTAACACCAAAAGTGTGACAAGAGACCTTGGGACACAGGTGGACAGTAGTCTCTCCTTTGATAATTACATCGCCACAGTAGTCAGGAAATCCTTCTACGTAGCACACCTCATCACAAAAGGTTTCCCATCCAGGAAAAAAAGAGGTCATTGTTACCCTCTACTCATCACTCATTAGACCCATTATAGAGTAAAACGCCCCCTTTTGGTATGTACTTCACAAGACATCTACAACAACTGGAAAGGCCACAGAAATACCTCACAAAGAGGAATACCGGCCTCAAACAGATGCCCGACGCAGACAGTCTCAAAAAACTCCAGCTTTACTCAGTCGCATATCGCCTACTCAGAGGCGATCTCTGCCTAACATACAAAGCTATGTCAAACCCAGAGCTGTTGGACATGTTCCACGTAAAGAAATCCAATCCCTCCGAGCTACACGCTCTAGGGACCTAAACCTGGTCACCACAATAAACAGAACATGCTGGAGGGATAGACTCCTGTCTCAGAGATTTCCCATACTCTGGAACAAACTACCTATCTATATCAAACAAAGCTCCTCATTAGCACTCTAAGAAAAATCTTGATGATTGGATGGGAGATAGGAAATTCACCCCGGGGGGATCACTTCTGTGGCTCTGCTTGACAGGGGCACAGGAAAATAATTTTCTTGAGTGGCAAAAGCCAGGGTACCATTTGGCTAGGCTTATATAGGCCCTAGAGCCAATAGCCTAGTACCTACCTATGAGCTATTCAAAATATCCACAGTGTGCAAAGTGTTTGCAAGTGTATGCAGTATCACAGTGCAGTTATTTTGCAAAGTAAAATTGTTTCAAAGAATATTTCGCAAAGTACAGTTATTTCAATGCATATTTCAGAGTACACCATGTCGAAGAGCTTATTTACTGTGTGTGTATGTGTGTGTGTGAATGTTCGTATATAATTACAAGGGCCAAGATTGCATTGTGTTTTACTATAATCTGTGGGCATGGCAGAAGGATTTTGCAGACCCATAACACTTGTGTTTGATAACAATACTGCAGAAAATTGGAGAGTGTTGTGCAGGAATATGATATTTTCATAAAGGCTGCTTTTTCTGACAAAGATGCATGCACAAAGGCATTTATTCTGCTTAATTTAGCTGGTTCAGAAGCCACTGAAAGAGAGCATTCATTTGTGAATGCACCTGCTGTGTTTGCAGGGGAGGGGAAACACCACCATACTGTGGTACCGACTGAAACAAGAGAAGACCCAGAGTGCTTAAAATGTAAATTTAGAGAAATGTGTAACCCCAAACAAATATTACAATAGAAAGGCACTTATTTTACACAAGGGATAAAAAGCCTAGTGAAAATTTTGCAGCAAATATAACAGACTTCAGAAACGAGGCTAAAACATGCAGAGTCGGTGATTTAAGGGATGAGCTGACAAAGGAAAGGCTTGTCTGTGTCACTAATAACACAGTGAGAAAGATTTTGCTTTGAGACAATGATTTAACATTAAATAAGGCCATTGAAATTCATCAGATATATGAGCTTGCAGAAAAGCACACAAGTATGCTTACAAATGAGAATAGCTGTGGAAGGCACAGTGACAATGCTCATGTTGATAGTATGCAGCATGTGGTTAGAAGAAAAGTACAGTTTTGTACCTACCATAAATGTAGATGTTCGAGTGCTAATACAGCTGCAGTCATAACAGATGGGTTTTCCTGCCGTCAGGCGGGTCCTCGGTCGGCCGAATTCCAAAGTCTAGGTCCGGCGTCGGTTGTCGTCGCTTCCTCCCTGACGTCAGTGCGACAGGGGTATAAAAGATCCAGCCGACGCCATTTTCTTCAGTTTTTCTTGCCCCAGATGTCAGGTGCCCCCAGAAGGAAGGCAATACATAAAATTATGTAATAATGCAATGCAATATAATCAAAAAACAGTAGTTGCAAGCAAATACACCATAAAAAAATACCCCTAGAGGGGAAGGAGGGAGGGAAACCTGGACTGCAGCTGTATTAGCACTCGAACATCTACATTTATGGTAGGTACAAAACTGTACTATGTTCATCGTGCATACAGCTGCAGTCATAACAGATGGGTAGAATCCCAAAGCTAAAAAAGAGGTGGTAGGCATTAGGTGGAACTAGGAGGAGCCAGGATGCCCTGCAAGACTGCAGTGGCAAAGCCTGCTCTAGATTTGGAGTATAATGGTAGGTGATAGTGCTTGGAGAAGGTATGTACGGAACTCCAAGTGGCTGCTTCCAAAATATCTTTGGTAGGAACCCCCCTGAGGAAAGCTGCAGAGGTAGCTGTGGCCCTTGTGGAGTGAGATCTGATGCCTGCAGGTACAGATTTACCATGAAAAGAGTAACAAAAGCGTATGCAGTGGGCTATCCACTTTGAGATTGTCTGTTTGGAAATAGGCTTCCCTTGAGCTCCTGCAGCATAGGACACAAAGAGTTGCTCTGATTTTCTGAAAGGCTTTGTTCTGTCCAAATAATAACGCAGCTGTCTGTGAATGTCCAAGGAATGTAGTAGTCTTTACCCTTTGTTTTGAAGATTAGGGTAGAAGGTAGGTAAGTGGATAGCCTGATTCAAGGCTACCCTGGATACTACCTTTGGCATAAAGGACGGATTGGTTTGTAAGGTAACTCTGTCCTGATGGAAAATGATGAAAGGCTGCACAGCCATGAGGGCTTGTAGTTCCGAAACCCTGCGAGCTGAAGGGATTGCCAGGAGGAAGGCTGTTTTCCAAGACAAGTATTGCAGTTCTGTTGAAGCAGCTGGCTCAAAAGGAGGCAAGGTCAGTTTTTCTATTATGAAATTGAGGTCCCAAGCAGGTACTGGTTGTTTCCTTGGGGGTTTTATATTCTTAGCCCCTCTGAGGAACTGTCTTAAGAGGGGGTGAGAGAATAAAAGAGGATAAGTGTTGTATTCTGCAGAAATGGCTGAGGCATGGATTTTGATGGAGGAGAATGAAAGTCCATTGCTTAGCATCTCAGCTAGGTACTGTAATATTTGGGGTAAATTCAGTATTCCAGGATTCTGACCCTTTTTCTCATTCCAGGCACAAAACAGTTTCCATTTTGCAGAGTAGGCATTTCTTGTAGAAGGTCTTCTGGCCTCCAAAATGACATCCTGCACCTCCTTGGAGAGTAGGGCCTGTTGTGAATTTAAGGAATCTTCCATGCGGCTAGATTGAGTGTTTTCAGCTGACTGTGTAGAGTTTTGAAGTTGTGCTGAGTCAGTAGAAGAGGCATTAGAGGCAGGATCCATGGTGGGGAATGCGTCAGGCTTTTCAGGAGTGGGTACCAGTGTTGTCTTGGCCAGTCTGGAGCAATGAGAATCATCTTTGGTCTGTCTGCTCTGGTTTTAATAGAACTTTGGGCAGCAGAGGGAGAGGTGGAAAGGCATAAACTGTCATTGTTGCCCAACTGAAGGAGAGTGCGTCCACCTTCCAGGCCCGTGGATGAAAGGTCCTTGAGCAGAATTTTGCCAATTGGTGATTTCTGTGGGAGGCAAAGAGATCTATGTCTGGCCTTCCCCATGCTTGAGTTATCTTTGTGAAAACTTGAGGATGCAACTTCCATTCGTGTGGATCTGTCATATTTCTGCTTAGGTTGTCTGCCAGTGTGTTTTCCTTGCCTGGCAGGTACTGTGCTTGAAGCTCGATTTGTAATTCTAGAGCCATGTTCCAAAGAGACATGGCTTGCCTGCATAGGGGGTATGAATGGGTACCTCCCTGTTTGTTTATGTACCACATTACTGTGGCGTTGTCCGTCCTTATCAATAGCTGGCCTGGATGCAGGAGGTCTTTGAAAGCTATAATAGCATTTATTACTGCTAGCATTTCCTTCTGATTGATGTGTAGGTGCTTTTATTTTTGGGACCATCTGCCCTGAATGCACCGATCTGTCATGTGCGCCCCCCAGGCGTAGTCCGAGGCGTCTGTTGTGATGATTTGATTTGCTTGAGGCTTGCAGAATGGGAGACCTGTGTTTCTTTGGCATGCTTGAGCCCACCACAGAAATTCCTTTTGAAGACATGGAATTAGTGGTATTATTGTTTCCAAACTGTGGCTGTGTTGAGACCATAGGTTTTTTAGGTATCATTGAAGTTTCCTCATATGCAGCTTTGCACATGGGATTAGTAGGATGCAAGATGCCATGAATCCCAGAGCCTGCAGGATTTTCCTTGCAGTCAGCCTGGTGAAGGTTGCCAGTTTTCTGAAGTATTGAGTTAGTTGCCCTTGTTTCCCTGGCGTGAGGTAGGCCATCTGGGTGTTTGTATCCAAGCTGGCACCCAGGAAAATTATTGTTTGAGAGGGTATTAGCCTTGATTTCTTTTTGTTGACTGTGTATCCCAGAGAATTCAACAACATTATTACAAAAGCCAGATGTTTCATAAGTATGTGCTTGCTGTCGGCTTGGATCAGGCAGTCGTCCAGATATGGGTATATTTGTATCCCTTGAAGTCTGCAGTAGGCGATTACTGATGCCAGGCATTTCGTGAACACTCTGGGCGCAGTAGATAAGCCAAAGGGCAATGCAGAGAATTGATAATGGGTTGAACCTGCAAGAAATCTGAGGTATCTTCTGCAATCTTGTCTGATTGGGACATGCAGGTATGCCTCCTTGAGGTCCAATGTTACCAGCCAAGACTCCTTGCCCAGCATGGGAAGAAGCTGCTGTAATGTGAGCATTTTGGCACAAGTAAAACAAGTGTTTAGGATGGATAGGTCCAAAATAGGTCTCCAATCTTTTCCCTTCCTTGGTATCAGGAATAGTCTGGAATAAAAACCTTGACCCTGTTCTTGTACAGGTACCTCTTGAATAGCTTTCATGTCCATGAGATCTGAAATTTGTTTCTGTGCCTCTGCCCTTTGATTGTGCGGCAGGTTTGGCATGCCTCTCATTTTTGGAAGGGTGTGAAAGTGAAATCTGTAGCCTCTGTCTATAATGTCCAGGATCCATTTGTCTTTTGTGACAATATGCCAATTTTTCAAAAATAATGCCAGTTTTCCGCCTAAAGGTGCTGCCATTTGAGCCTTGCTTGGCATGCAAAGGGGAAAGTCATTGGTTCTGCTTTCTGAATGGCTGTGAATAAGAAGTTATGTTCCTACCATAACGTTCCATGTTAGTTGTCTTCTCTCGCCTTCTTTCTTGCTTGATGGGTTCGGAGCCGATCCCTCGGCTCCGACTCGGCACTTGCTTTAGCTCGAGAACTCCTTTTACCAGCTCGAGGCAGCCCCATATCCCATGATGCAAGGCAGTAAGTACCCAGATCTCGTTTGTTGACAAAGGGCAATAACACCAAGCAAAAATACTTCCCAAAGGAAGAAGAAACTTACAGATGGAAAAGGACCAGGTTAGAATGGTCTTTAGCATAATAGTTTCTTGTACAAGGTCTGTCCAGGCCAGGGGAAGGAGGGAGGGTCGCAAGAAAGAAGGCGAGAAGACAACTAACATGGAACGTTATGGTAGGAACATAACTCTTAATGTTAAGTTGTCAATCTCGCCTTCATTCTTGCTTGATGGGACCGCGTCCCTAGCACCTCTATCCTGGGTGGCTCAATGGAACAAACTCTTGAGGACTGTAGAGCCAAAACTGGCTCTGTCCCTGGAGGCCAAGTCCAATTTGTAATGGGAAACAAAAGTGTGAGGAGTGGCCCAAGTGGCCGCTGCACAAATAGTGTCCAAAGGCAGTCTAGCTTGAAAAGCTGCAGAAGTAGCTAAACTCCTAGTTGAATGTGCTTTAGGTTTTGAGCACAGCTGTTTTCCCCTGATCGTATAAATTTCAGTGATAACCGAAGAAAGCCATCTGGACAAAGTCACTTTAGAAACAGGAAGGCCTTTTTTATTATCCGCATAGGAAACAAAAAGTTGATCAGATTTCCTAAATGTTTTTGTTCTGTCCAAATAATATCTAAGCTGACGGTGGACGTCAAGATAATGTAGCTTTTGTTCAGCTCTATCTGAATAGTTAGGAAAAAATACAGGGAGATCAATGGATTGATTCAGATTGTTTGTTGAAGCGACCTTAGGTAAAAACGATGGATTAGTTCTCAAAGATACTCTGTCTTTGTGAAAAACCAAATAGGGGGGTCGAACCGAAAGAGCATGAAGTTCAGACACCCTCCTGGCAGATGTAATAGCCACTAGGAATAAGGTTTTCCAAGAAAGATATTTCAGGGAACAAGAAACAGCTGGCTCGAAGGGAGGAAGAATCAAGGATGTCAGCACTAAATTTAGATCCCACTGAGGAGGAGGATTCCTGATTGGAGGCTTTAGTAGGAAAATTCCTTTCAAGAAGGCTCTGCAGAGCCTATGGGACATAATATTATGATCTGCTATCCCAACATGAAAATTAGAAATAGCAGCCAATTGAACTCTGACTGTGGAAGAAGAGGAGCCTGCATGAAAAATCTCTGCTAAGAAGTCTAGAACTGCCTGAACAGGGGCAGTAAAAGGATCAATATTTTGGGCCTTAGCCCAATAAGAGAAACGTTTCCATTTGCTCGTGTAAATCCTCCTGGTAGAGGATTTTAGTGAAGCTACTATGATATCTCTAACAGGGTTAGAGATCAAAGGAAGCCTGGCTAGGGAAGGAAGTGGAGCAACCATGCTGTGAGGTTGAGAGAGGGGATAGACCGGTGCAGCTGACCGGATTGGTGAATCAGTAGATCTGGCACTGGGTCCAGATGCCACGGCTGCACCAACAGATGATGGAGGAACGGGAACCAAACTTGTCGAGGCCAGTAAGGGGCAATGAGAATCAATTTGGCTCTCAAAACGGTAGCTTTCTGGATCACCTGAGGGATCAGAGGAAATGGAGGGAAGGCATAAAGAAGTCCCTGGGGCCAATCCTGGGTCAGAGCGTCTCTGGGGGGATGGCCTGATAGTGGGAAGAGGCTGAAGAAGTCTGGACATTTGCTGTTTTGGGGAGTAGCAAAAAGATCGCAACATGGACGACCCCATTCCAGAAAAATCTCTTCCGCTACGGATTGTTTGAGAGACCACTCGTGAGGCATGAGAATAGCTCTGCTCAATCTGTCCGCTAGAATGTTGGTTTTCCCAGGGATATGCGTTGCTACCAGAAACCGATGAGAGGAGATCGCCCATTGCCATAGTCTGAGCGCTTCTCGACACAAGGGGTAGGACTTGGTTCCGCCCTGTTTGTTGATATACCACACTACAGACATGTTGTCTGTGTGGACTGCAATTGTCCCTACGGGAAGAAAGTCGTTGAGGGCTTGCAACGTCAAAAGCACTGCTCTCATCTCCAGGACATTTATGTGCAGATGGTACTCGAACGGTTGCCACGTCCCATGAACCATCCTGCCCTGATAATGACCCCCCCACCCGATCAGGGAGGCATCCGTGGTGACAGTGGCTATCGGGGCTGGGGGTACAAAGCACCTGCCTTGGTGAACCTGAGACGATGTGATCCACCAAGCAAGATGTTCTTTGCATGTCTGTGTCACCAGAATCTGGTGACGCATAGGGAGTTGCTGGTATGACCACTGAGTGAACAGCATCCACTGAAGGAGGCGCATGTAAAATCGAGCCAGGGGAAGAAGAGTAATGGCCGCAGCCATGAGACCTAATACCTTCAGAACCATTCTGGCCTGTACTTTCTTGCTGGCCAGAATGATCCTGACATGAGTCTGAATGTCTGAAACTCTTTGTTCTGTAAGGGTAGCTGACATCCGAACAGTGTCTAAGTTTGCGCCTATGAAGGTAATAGACTGGCAGGGCGATAAGGATGACTTTTCGAAGTTGATCGAGATGCCTAAATGAGAACAAAGGTCTATTGTGTAATCCCTGGCTTGTATAAGCTGATGCCTGGTGGTGGCTGACAGGAGCCAGTCGTCGAGATACGGAAACACCTGGAATCCTTGACGCCTCAGGTGAGCCGTGACCACTGCCATGCATTTGGTGAACACTCTGGGGCTGTGGTGAGACCAAAGGGCAGGGCTCTGAACTGGAAATGACTGGACCCCAGCCGGCGGAGAAATCTCCTGGAGCGTCTGTGAATTTTGATGTGATAGTACGCATCCTGAAGATCTATTGAGCACATCCAGTTGTCCTTCTGTAAGAAGGGCAGAATTGACTGAAGAGTGACCATTCGAATCTTGTCTTCCTGACAGACTTGTTGAGTCTGCTGAGATCCAATATTGGTCTCCAGTCTCCCGTCTTTTGGGGACCAAAAGAATCTTGAGTAGATTCCGGGCTCTGAATGGTCTAGTGTAACTGGCTGAATGGCTCTTTTTTGCAGTAGTTTTGCGATTTCTAACTCTGCAATGTCCCTTAGACCGGTGGTACATCTGGAAGGGAACTTGAGGGAAAGGGACTTTCCTCGAAAGGAATTATGTAACCCTTGGATATGATCGACTGTACCCATCTGTCTTGAGTGAGGGAATGCCAGGCTTCTGGGTACAGTGATAGTCTTCCCCCGACTGCCTCCAAGGAGGGACAGCCGGGCAACACCTCAGGGATGCTGAAAAGGCTGCTCAGGAAGAGACTCCCTGTTGCCCTGGTTCTTGGACCCCTCTGCCTCTAGAGCGCGTCTGTTGTTGTTACCCCTCTGCCTCTAGGGGTAAACTGACCACGTGAATCCGGCGTGACTCCTTGGGATTTACGGAACCACATCTTCCCACCCTTCTGTCCTTTGGGATAAGGCCTAGAAGGGGTGGAAAACGGACTCCAACAGCAGAAAGAGTCTTGCCGTCCTGCTCACACCTGGTCAAGGTTTCCTTCACCTGAGGGCCAAACAAAGCTGACCCATCAAAGGGAGAATTTGTGAAGGGCGCCTTAAAGGGATCCATAAAATCACATAGCCGCATCCAGGCTTGGCGCCTAAGAGCCACACCTGTGCCTGCGGCTCTACTCGCTCCATCAGCAGCATAAGATATTAGCCGCATGGAGGAGTTAGCAATGGAATTGAGGGTTCCTAGCTGCGAAGCAATCTTTTCTTGGGCCCCTGCAGCTGTAGGATCCTGAACTACCTCTCCCAGCTCCTTCAGGATATCTCTCTGGAGTCTGGTGAAGTGACAAAGATAATTCAGCGACGCATAGCAAAGGTCGCTGAGGAAAACATCCGCTTGCCGTACCTATCCATGGTCCTAGAGTCCTTATTAGGAGGATGGACGGGCACAGAAGGATCTGCAAGTTCCTTTTGGTGGCGCAGCCACCACCATGGCATCAGCGGGGACACCCTTGGTAAGGAATAGTTTGTCACTAGGGGCAGTTATAAATTTAGAAGGCCTCCTAGGGACTGGCTCTACAGAGTCAGGAGCTGTCCACGCCTTCGAGCAATAACCTGCATCAAGGGGTCGAAAGGCGGAGACACCCAGGAGGTGGAGGGCCGAGATCCAAACGCCTCTAGGTATACTGACTCATCCTCAGAGGGATTGTTGGTGGGCCAGTTTCCCCTCTGTTTCAGAAGTTCTAGGATGTCTGAGAAGGAGACATCCTCAGAGGGGGATCTAGGGGATCCCTCTGACTCATCAAAGTCAGTATCGGAAGTGACAGAGTCGGGGGAGTCTACATGCTTCCTCTTACAAGTCCTCTTCCTAGGAGGATCTCCCGAAACATCAGGAGAATCCTCGAAGAGGGGGAAATTCCCAATGGGGAAACCTGAGGCGGAGGATCTCTGGGTCCTGTAGCAAGAATAGTGGCAGAGATGTCAACAGGTACAATAGAGGGAGGAGCTACGGAAGAGACTGCTGACTGATACTAGTGGCCAGTACACTCTTCATCACCTCGAATGCTCCCTCCCAGGCAGATCCGAGAGGCCCCGCTCCAAGAGCTAGGAACTCCAGGGGCCACCGAAAGGGAAGTCTCCGAGGCAGATGTCGGAGCCGAGCTCACCAAGGCCGAGGCTCCAAGG
The DNA here is from genome assembly GCF_019279795.1 of Protopterus annectens. Taxonomy (NCBI): domain Eukaryota; kingdom Metazoa; phylum Chordata; order Ceratodontiformes; family Protopteridae; genus Protopterus; species Protopterus annectens. The sequence continues at coordinate 1,942,821,415 of NC_056743.1, forward strand.
GGAAGAGCGGGCTCGGACAAGGGTCCGATGCCACTCACCCCCTCGGAGGAGACCATGGAAGCCCGACCACCGAATCCCTCTAAGGAAGAAGAGATAAGAGTAGGGGCTGAAGGAACAGAAGGGGTATCCGTCCTCCAGCCGTAGCAGTAACCAAACCCGAAGACTCCAACTCCAAGCTCTGGGGTAGAGTTGAAGGAGGAACTGTAACGGGGTGTGGACCAACAGTCGTCTGCTGAGACGGACTGTGTAGCATTTGGGCCAGTACCTGTGACTTGAGCAATCTACTGACCACTCTCTCGAGGTCATGATCTGACAACCTGGATGACCTTGAAGATCGGCTCCGATGGCTCCGCTCCGATAGAAGAGGCGAGGCCGGAGCCGAAAGTACCGGCCCCAAGGAAGGAGCCCCCGACCTCTTCCTGGAATGGGCCATGGGAGCCGATACTACAGATCCTGTCGGCACCGACTTCTCGGAGCCGACAGAACGTCTCGATGTATCGGCTACAGCCGGAGCCGATACAGCCACCAAAGTAACGGTGTCGGAGCCGATCGGAGCCGACACCGATGCCTGTGCCACATGGGTGTCGGAGCCGATCGGAGCCGACACCGATGCCGTGCACGCGGGTGTCGGAGCCGGTTGGAACCGACCCCACAGTGGTCAGCAGATTCGCACCGATAGCCATCGGAGCCGAAAGCTTAGTGGATCCAGAATCGGCTCCAGCCGGAGCCGATCTCGACTCTATACGAGTCGGAGCCGAGGCCACAGGCTTAGAAACAGAAGCCTGGGTCTTGGCAGATTTAGTTGATTTTGTGGGGCCGACTTAGCCGGAGAGCCCTCCGGCTTAAGAAGACCCCTGAGAATCAACTTATTCCTTCTCTCCTGCAGGACTCTCTGGCTGAAGGAGTGACAAATAGCACAGGAGTCCTGCAGGTGAAGAGGGCCTAAACAGTACAGGCAAGAAGTGTGACCGTCTGTCAGAGACATCTTCTGACAGCACAAGTCACACTTCTTAAAACCTGAAACCCTCTCTTTAGACATGGTGTCTAACAAAAACACACACACACCAGTCCAATTAAATTAAACAAATACCAAAAAGGTACTTAGTAAAAAATACCAACACACACACCCTAACAGGGGGGGGGATGGGACAGGGAATTAACTGACTAAAAAAAATTAAAAGAGACAGGGATTTCTGTCAGAAAAAGTTAAATTTAAAGTTAAATTTAAAGTTAAACTATCAAAACAAAAAGTTTTTAACTAAAAGGGGCTTAAAAGTCACAAATGTGAATTACTTACCAGGAGCTGGTAAAGAGAAGACCTCCCAAGCGAAGCGGCAAACGAGATCTGGGTACTTACTGCCTTGCATCATGGGATATGGGGCTGCCTCGAGCTGGTAAAAGGAGTTCTCGAGCTAAAGCAAGTGCCGAGTCGGAGCCGAGGGATCGGCTCCGAACCCATCAAGCAAGAATGAAGGCGAGATTGACAACTTAACATCTATCCTCACCACCTCTTTGTGTGGGTGCTTGCCATTGTCTGCCTCTAAATGATCCTCAAGATTGCCCTCTGCCCCTCGGGCGCCTGTATCTACCTCTTTGGGGTCTGTCCGTGGCTGGAAAGGACCAATTTTTGGAAGGCCAATTTCTACTGAAACGTGGAGGTTGTACCTGTAGGAAATCTTTTCCTGTTTGCATTGATTTTGCCTTCTCCTCCATTTTCTTTAATACCTCCTCAGCTTTAACACCAAACAATACATCTTTTTGCAGAGGGGCATCTAGTAATTTAGCTTTGACATGATCTGGTAAGGTTTGCTCTTTGAGCCAGGCATGTCTACGTATGACTGATCCTGTAACAGCAGCTCTACATGAGGCCTCTAAAGCATCAAAACCACATTGCAAGGTATGTTTACCCACTTGTTCTGCACTATGTATCAAATCCTGCAACTCCTTCAAGTCTGGTTGTTCAGGTTGTGACATTTTGTTTCTCAACTGTGATAACAGAAATTGTTGGTACTTTAACATATGGAACTGACAGTTTAATGCCCTCATGGTTAAGGTGGCCGAGGTGTAAACCTTTTTCCCCACCTCTCTAAAGCTCTGGAATCTCTCTCTGAAGGTAATGGATTTTTAGCAGCGGAGGCCTTAATTCCCTTGGGACCCTGTGATATAGTTTCTGGGTCAGCCGCATGGCTTTTGTATAGGAATTGGTGTGAGTCAGGAACCCGGTAATACCTGTCAGGCTTGACTGGAGCTGGAGGTAAAGAATCTGGGTTAAGGCAGGCCTCCGAATACACGTCATCTAGAATGTCTAAGACAGGAGGTATAGCCAGAGGCCTGTGCTGAGGGAGCAAGAGGAAATCCCTAAGCCTTTTCTTGGAGTCTGAGTACTCTTGGCCTTCCCAGTGGAAGTGTTCCCTCAAGGTATGTAAGGTTTCCCCAAAGAGTAATCCTCAGGGGGGGGGGGGGAGACAGAGGGAAAGGACTCCTCTGCATCAGAATCTTCAAAAGGGGAGTAAGAATGTTCCTGGTCTTCAGAATGTTCTGAAATAATGGAGGCCTGGTCCGCGGAGTGGGATTCTTCCTCCACTCTGGGTCTTTTGTCCGGGGGGGGGGGTTGAGAACCCCTAATAAGAGTAATCAAATCCTCAGCCATTTTGAGCATCTGCTTTTTAGGCATGGGGCCTTGAGAAGGGCCCTGTGGAGCTTGTTTTTTAGTATGCATGGCTGATTTAGACTTAGTGAAAGCCTTGATGGAAAAAGAAGAGGAAGGCCTGTAGACACCTTGAGAGGTGGCAGGTCTATCTAAACTCTGAGTTTCACCGCCAATAGTGGCTTCGGTATCTGTAGTTGGGGTGTGGGCCAAAAAGCCTGCGACCTCGGGCACAGAAGACACCGCCAATGAAGTGTCGTCGGTAGTCAGGGGCTGCGTAGGCGCCTCACTGAGAACCGGACCACCTGTAGTCGGCTTTGGTGTGGTGTCGGTAGAAGTCGCGGACCTCGTATGTCGGTCCTTATCTTTGCGTCTTTTACTTAAAACTGGAGTTGGAGTATCCGACGACATAATGTAATTAAATTTTTTGCCAAAATAGTGTTGGGCGAACTCCGGCCGACGCTTAATAGTGCGTCTGTTGAATGTAGCACAAAAACGACAGGCCGAGACGTTGTGGTCTGGGCCTAGGCAAGAAATGCAGAGGGAATGAAAATCCTTATGCGGTATTTGCTTCCCACAAGAAATGCAATTATTAACTTTGTCTGACATCGGTCTGAGGCAAGAAAAGTTTCAACGGGTACTTGGCTTTCAAGAAGACTTCGGTTGAAAAATATTCGTAATCTCAGGAGCTGGCCGACCGGCACTTGCGAACTGCTTCTGCTTTGGGCGCCGCGCGGCAAGAAAGACTGAAGAAAATGGCGTTGGCTGGATCTTTTATACCCCTGTCGCACTGACGTCAGGGAGGAAGCGACGACAACCGACGCCGGACCTAGACTTTGGAATTCGGCCGACCGAGGACCCGCCTGACAGCAGGAAAACCCATCTGTTATGACTGCAGCTGTATGGACGATGAACATCAGGCCCAAGCACATGGCAGCTACTGCAGGTCCAGTAACAGTCCCTGGGAAACCCAGAGTCTTTCCGTCAAGTTCCAGAGCATGCTCAGTGAAGCGTAAGGGCGAGTCAAAGTCAAAACATGTGCCCCCACCCAGCTTCACAGTCAACTGTCGCAATTGTGGCGGAAATCACAAACCCAAAAGAGAAAAGTGCTTAGCTTTTGGTCAGCAGTATCATTCTTGCAGTAAGTGGAATCATTTCAAAATATTTTGTAAATCAAATAAGGCACATTGTTTATTAAAAGAGGGCATTCCAAGAGGCAAGTTGATCAATTAGAAAGCTGTGACCCTACTTTTTATGTTGACGATGTGTCTGTGCTTGGTGAAACAGTCAATGCAGTAGATCTGTGAGCAAAGAATGAAATCTTTTGCACTGTTTGGATTAAATGGAGTCCCATAGAGCTCAAAGTGCAATGTTATGTCAGCAAAATCGTTTGCTAGAGTAAAAGCTACAGAACAACTTGATGTGACAAAGAGTGCAAAGCTTGGTGCTTACGGTGGTGAAGAGATTAAAATCGAAGGCTCGGTAGTGCTTTCAAGTTACTCTGCTGGGAACAGCTATGTCTTGCAATTTTTTGTAGTCAAGAGACATGTGCAGCCATTATTAGGCCTCAGAGATACTTTGAAAATGGGACTGCTTTCATTTAATAAAGAAGTTCACCATGTAAGCCTGCATGACAACAGCTCAAATTTTGCCCGAACTATTTTTTCTGAGTATGCTGATATTTTTGCAGACAAAACTAGGCAAATTACCAGTTGTGTACTCTATGAAATTAGACCCAGAGATCAGCCCAATTAATCAAACCAGCAAGGAAAGTTCCAGTAGCTATGCACAGCAGAGTCAAAGCCGAGCTAAACAAAATGGTACAGCTAGGAGTAATTTGTCCAGTAGAAGAACCTACCGAATACGTGCATCATCCATGGTAGTGCCTCATAAGAAAAGCTTAGATGATATCAGAATATGTACTGATCCAAGAGATCTGAAAAAAGCATTAAAAAGACCTCATCATCCAATGCACGCAGTCAAAGAGGTTGCTGCCCTCATGCCAAAAGCCACTCTTTTTTTCTGTCTTAAATGCAAAGAGTTCATTTTGGCAAATTTTGCTTGACCGAAAATCTTCATTATTAACCACATTCAGTAAGCCATTTGGGAGATACAGACTTCTGAGAATGCCATTTGGAATAAATTCTTCCAGTGTGTGATGGAGCAATTTTTTTTTCTGGCTATCCCTGTGCTATTATAGTAGATGATATTCTAGTAGGAGGCAATGGTGAAGCTGAACATGACAGTAACCTCTCAAAAAAGTTCTGGAAAGAGCACGTGAAGTGAATCAGTGAATCTTAAGCTGAATCCTCAGAAGTGCAAATTCAGGCTAATAGAAGTTATTATGTTAGTCACTTGTTTACCAGTTCCAAATTAAGACCAGATACTTCCACGCAATCAGCAATTCTTGATATGTCAGCTCCAGACAATGTTCAAGCCATAGAACGTTTTCTTGGCATGGCCAACTATTTAGGCAAGTTCATTCCAGATTCAAGCCAACTTTCACCTTTCATAGTGGAGCTGACATGCAAAGATGTAATTTGGTCAAGGTCAGAACAGCACCAGAGTATCTGATGTCCCGAAACAGAAAATTGCTAACCCACCAACTCTCAGCTACTATGATGTCCACAAACCAGTCACACTCTTTCCTGTGATGCTTCTAAGTTTGGTCTAGGTGCAGTCATTCTTCAAGAGGTAAACCAGTAGCCTATGCATAGAGAACTCTTACCAAAACTGAGATGCAGTATTCCCAGACTGAGGAAGAGCTCTTAGCAATTGTGTCTGCATGTTCAAAGTTCCATGATTATATTTACGGTTGACCTATCCAGATCGAAACTGATCACCAACCATTAGTCACTACTTTGAGAAGGCCTATGCATACATCTCCAGCTAGACTGCAATGCATGATGCTCAAAATGCATTAGTACAATTTCACAAAAGGCAAACTTCTTTATCTTGAAACCACAGGAAAAAAAAACAATGAAAAATCCACAATGAATGATCAGTACAAAATGTATTTAATAAACAAAAAAAATTAGAACTCTAGTGCCTCAGCTATAACCAAATATATTACACGTTTATCTGACAGGCATTCAAATTTCACTAAATGTGGCAATAAGACCAATCAGAGAAATCTTAAAGTAAAACATTACCACCAATTATAGGTGACAATGCAACACTGTAACCAATCACACTACACATCTGGTTATAGTGCTTTGTTATGTCTCCTATGATTGGTGACATGGTCTTACTTAAAAGTTTCACTGATGTAATATTAAATCAGGCTGATGAAGCAACTGTTTATATTGAGAAAGCACTCACCATATTTTATTATTTTTATATTCTATTTTATTAAATAATTTTTAGCCCTGGAACATGCATTGGTCTCGCTCTTTGTATTTTTTGTTACTTTCTTTCCATACTTCACTAATCAGGAGCCAAATATTTGACACCTAAAGAAGGTACAGTTGAATCCAGACAAATGACTCCTTCCATCTTAGCATACACCTGCCCTTATAATGTACACCCTGATAATGAAGTTGCAGACTCCTCTTTGCCTCTAGTGCAAAAAAGGATGCATATCGACTTGAATGAAATGCTGGTAATCCTGGCATTAAAGCCAGCCAATAACAGTATATGCCCTGGAGTAGTTCAAATAAGCAAGTACAACTGAATAGTTGTATTGTAAAGAAGCAAGCAACATGAAATGAGGTGACATTACCTATGCACTCTAATCACAACAACAACCAGCACTATCCACGGATCTAAAGTTAAAACAATTCATCTTCCAAAACCACACAACCATCTAGCAAACAAGCTTATTTGGGCAGGTCCTCTAAATCACAAGAGGTAGCTTCTCCCTGCTTCAGAATGACCACACATTAGCTGCTAAAGGTTCAGGTCAGGACCCATAATGCCTTTTCAAGACCTTGGTAGAACATACTAGTTTATGTATTGTCACTAACATCCATGGTTCTAAGCAATCCCCAAAATCCAGCAAAAAGAAAAGCTTAGTTGATCCTGGTGATGCCATTCTAGCTCCCCCCATGACAACCTTGATTCTCTCTCTCATCTCACCCCAATGCTGATCTGATTTCTGTTTTTTGCTTACCAGTCTCTCATGAAGATACCAGCCAAGGTTCTACTGCCAGAATGGTATAATTTCCATCTCACAGTTTGGATGTTGAAGCTTTAATTCTGGCACAGAATTGTTTTCCACAAAAGTTGTAAAATACCCAATATTAGGCAAAGAGGCCATCTACTAGGAAATCTTAAGTGTGTCGTCTGTATAATGACCTTGAATGAGTAGTAGACAGTAGAGGTGTTTCTCAAAGGACTTTGCAACTGAACCCTCCAAAAACAGTTGCTTTCATTCTAGAAACACAAACTTAAGTGCTGCTTCACAGGAGGCGGTTTAACACAGAAAAGCAAGCAGCTGCAAATTAGAGTGCTGTGTAGATTCCTTGCCAGGTGACAAATATGGTCTGCCCTGAAACACGGATGGCAGAGTTAGGATCAGCCTGAACCCTCAAGGCCACTGGGCCAAGGACCTACTTCCCGCAAAGGCAGAAAAAAAAAAGGCAAAAGCAAGGGCATAATTTCCCCACAGCTGCCAACATACAGCCCCTCTAATTGACTCTTACTCAGTGACAGAAAGATCAATTCCTTGTCAACTGAAGAAGGCAAAATAACCAGTATTGCCTTGGCCACAAGGGAGCAATCAATATAATTTTTGGCCTCTCCTCTCCCATATTTTGTAAATTACCCTAGGAAGAAAGAAGTGAAGAGAAGGTATACACAGAAGTCTACAGTTTACAGTAAAGGTACCCACTCCCCAAGCTTGCTTGTGATATGCTCTGGAAAAGAAAGCAGAATTTGTTCAACTGCCTAAAGCAAAATGGTCCTTCTATGGTACACCTAGGACATCCATTTACATAGCTCTACAGATGTTCTACTTACCTGCTCCACCAGAGATCTCTTCTCTAAAGGTATGCAGCTCACAGTCGGGATCATCCCGCAGTGCAGTGCCTCCTCTTGGGCCGGCACAGCTATCCTGCATAGGTGACATGAGCAAGTCCCTCACTTTATGTACCACAACACTGTGGTACTGTCTAAGACTATCTTCAATGCTCCTGGTTCACAGACTGTTCTTAATGGTCTTAGCACACAAAATGACTACCACACAGCCATCATGCACAAGTGACATGAGCATGTTCCACAGTTTATGTACCATAATATATCTAAGATATCTAAGATGATCCTCAGTGTCTCTCTGGTTCACCGACTGTAATTGTGTGCCAAGAGCATTACAAATAAACTTTTCTTTCAGATATATATACAGTTTGTGCTCCTATTTCTCTCAGATGCTGCACCTTGGAGGTCCCAGGTATGGGCTACCCAGGCCTGATCTGACACATGGCCAAAGTCTGATTGGGAGTTACCTGCCCAAAGAGTATCCCCTCATTTCTTTTGATTTGTTTCACTTGACAGTCTCCTTTCTGACACAGGGTAACTCTGGCATAACAGTTTCCGGAGGTTCAGATTGCTGATCAAGTGCTCTTCAGAAACCACTGCAACTTGTTCACATTCCATCTGGCTAAATGTATGAATACAAGGGTCAAAGCAATGTGGTCTAGAATGCGGAGGACAAGTCTTGCTGTCCACTTGAATATGCCTGACATACTGCAAAAAGAAGATGCAAAGAATTCCACCTTCTCCAGAGGGAGAAAAACCAAGAGGTTACACATGTCCAGAAGTGCTGATCTCTGGGATGAATACAAGCTGAATTTCTGCTGACTGAAAGTGAAGCCTAGTCAGCAAAAGCACTACAAAGTGTAAATTAGGGCCCTCTGCACCTCCATTATTTGGGCCTGGATCAGACAATTGTCTAGGTATGGGTAAATAAGAATGCCCTTGGTTCTTCACTGTGTTATCACTGGAGAAAGGTATTTGGTGAATACCCTGGGAAGCGGTAGCTAAATCAAAACCAAGGAGATAAATGGACAGTGCTGACCCCCCACCACCACCAAAAAGCCTCAGGTAATGCCTGCGTCCCTTGACTACTGGGTTATGCAAGTAGGCATCTTTGAGCCAGAGGTCATCATCATCAAAACAGTCATGCTAAACCCTTCTCCCCACCCATTTTCTACATAGGGTTGGGGTGTCATGTCAACTGTAGTCATTTCCTTCTCAATTCAATGATGCTCCTCCTTTAACAGTCATGCCGGACTGCCGCAATTCTCACACAGTCTATCCACCTCTTTGTTGGACTCCATTGTTTCCTCTTGCTTTCTTCCTCTCTGTTATAAATCATCTTCACCACATTTTCTTTTGCTTTCCTGCACATGTGCCCAAACCACCATAATCTGTTCACTTTGACCTTCTCTACAATTGCACTTACTTGGACTTCATCTGTATCACAATGTGCATCACACTACCAGTCTCAGGCACTTCATCTCCATCACCTACAGCTTCCTCAACTGCTCTGCTTTCACTACTCAGGTTTTTTTACCATACAATAAATGTTACTGGTCACACCACTGTTTTCTACACCTTATGTTTCAGCTTATTTGGCATTCTTCTGTTACACACCACTTCTCATATTCTGTGCTTGCAGCCCCACTAATTCTAGCTTTGACCCCCTTATTCAGACTTCCCTTCTCCTCAACCACCCTTCCCAGGTACCTGAAGCCATTAACTTGTTCCACTATTTTTCCTTCTCCCCATTTGCTGCCATTACAACTGACTTATCTCTACTCAGTTTCATCCAGTGTGCCATCAGTTTTGCATTCCACTCAGTTATTCTTTGCCGAATTTCTTGTTCAGTGTCTGCCTGTAATGCTACATCGCCTGAATACAGCAACTTTGTTGACTTGCCACCTCAGACCCATTTACTAATGCAGTCCATCACTAGTTTGAACAGCAGTGTGCTCAAAGCTGAAGCCACTAGGAACCCCTCTGTGAGGCTGAACACTGTTCACACTTGTGTCACTTAGTCCTTGTACACAGCCTGCACTAATTCTACTAATGCTTCTGGGACTTTGAACCACTGTAGGACTGTTCAAATCAGCTTTCTTGGGACCTTATCATATGCTTTCTCCAAGTGTAGAACTCCAGCGTTGGACTCTTTCCACATCTCTGACTGCTTCGCCACTCTCTCTCTGCAAACATCAGGTCAGTTGTACTACATCCTGATCCAAACTTGAAATGCTAGTCTTCCATCTTACTTTCTACTACTCTGCATACTGATTTATCAACCACCCTCTCCAGAACTTTCATATAGTGCGACAGGAGTTTGATACGTCTAAACTGCCCAAAGTTGTAAACACCCCCATTTTTCTTGTATACTGCTTATTCTTCAGTCATCTGGGATCATACCTCTCAACATGGAAACATCAAAAATCTGGACAAGGCCTATGAAAAATAGGTACAAATCTGTACGCTGATTAACATAAAATATGCATACATAATTCAGTAACCCCGCCCACTCCAATGGAATTGTGGGATACCAACTTTCAAAAGCAAACTGAAGAACAGACAACCAAAATATGGCACCAGAGTCCCCTTGCAGCCATTCCAATGTCCCATTACCTGGCTATTTCACCCAATTTAACATAAACACTAATGTGTGCATACTGCTTTATTTCTACAATGATTATTTTGATTAAATTTTTACATTTCGTAGCACAGTGCACACAAACACGAATAGATATCTGCTAAACAAAGCAACACTGTCTCAAAATGAAAATATACTTGGCATTAAAACTTCTCTGCCCTTGAAACTCACATTCATTGAAACCCACACCACATCCAAAGAAAATGCATCTGGCCAGTGGTGGATAAAGATTACCTTTGGGCGGTTTTCAAATCATAGGCTCCCCGGCTTGCACACAAAACAAGAAATATACATGCATTCTTTGCTACACCTTCCTGACTTTATTAAATTATATTCCTTGTATAATACAGCACACTGGTTAGACATAAGTTAGAGAGCATTTTAAAATTTATTGTTTGAACATTTTTCCAGTAGGCAATGAAACAAAATGCATGAAACAATAATGACAAAACTGCCCAATTCAGAACATTTCCATCACAAAAGTCTACGTCCACACATTATACACACATTGGGACACAAATATGTCCCGCCAACAAGTCCTATTGATATCACAGACCAGGTTGAGGTCATGTGTATGGGTTGCTCAAGTGAAGCTTGACTTGCGGATATGCAGCAGTCCCATCATGGTGGGGTCTGAGATTGCTTTGTATGCCAGACAGAAGTCACATCTAAGGAGTCTGTATGAAACTGACTAGAGGGACAGGGCTTTTAGCCTGTGTAGGGTAGATATTTGTAATGATTTTCCTGTCTTGGTATTCAAACCATGCACCTATTGCATGCATTACCAGAGCTCTACCCACTACGCTAAGTCAACCTCCACCTCATGCTGTCTATTCTTCAGTACAGACCACCAGCACCACATATCTTACATGAACCCCATATTTTTTACACTAAAGATTAACAGAAGTATCTGCCTTTCTTAAAGGAATACTGAAGTGGTGGACCCCTTGACTACATTTCCCTCTCTCATCACTACAATCTCTCTTAGCTGCTAAGCAGAATGCTGAAAAATAGACAATGTTAGCATAAACAAAATACTTTAATGCACATTTGATTATAAAAATCATCATCACCTGCATAATTAAACAAAAATGATAGTCAAAGGGGCATAATGCCGAGGAAACTAAAAATACTATAGTAATTCACAATTTGTAGTTCTCTAGTAAATCAGAAGTGCAACTGGAATTCACAGATTGCTATTAAACAGTTTTGAAAGTCACAGTACTATAGCTAGTACGTGCGATATCTGACAGGTCACTAGATGTTATCCCAAGCCAGGCAGATAAAAGGCGTGCTGGCCCACATGGAGGTTCATACTGAATTTATTATTAAAATTAATCCAAACATCTGTCAATCTGCATTCAATGTTGCAATGAAATGGAGCCTCTGTGCTAAGTTCGCGGTTACAGAAGCATCTCGAGTAGTGACAGGATATTCTTAATGCCACAGCATTTACTATGACCACCTCTCATGTAGAGAGATTATTCTCTCTGTTTTTTTTTTAAAGCAGGACAGCCAACCCACAACATGGGGGGGGGGTGCAGCACACAAAGCCAAAGAAGAAACCAAAGTTAGCACTCAGTGTTTTAGAAAGCACTAACTTTCAGTATTTAACCAAAACAAAGTACCCATCCACCCCAAACACAGCCGCTATGGTGGTTGTGAATGGCATTCTCCACATACCAACTGAATCTCATTCAGCAACCACTGCCTGACAGAGGGAAGGATCAAAGAAGTTGAAGTTGCAGTGCAAACTGATAGAAGGATCAGTATCACAAGAATGCAGGCAGTTGCTACTGACACCTCACAGTCTGAAATGTAACAAGTAACTGATAAAGCTCCTATTACTTTGATATTTTCAGTAAAGTAAAAAAAAATTAAGGTCAACACTCCACAACATTCCCTCCGGTAATCATACTGCCATCACGTCATCTGCACCTGTTGAACTTTATCCCTGAGCTGCAGTAACTTTCCTTTCACAAATAAACAACTGTGCAAAAACTACTTATCTTACCATTGTTAAACATGGCACAAAAAAAAAACCAGAAGGTTCGCCACTGTTTTAAAACATTTTAGACGCATGCAGCAGTGAGTCTTCTGTTCAATAACAGCTTGCAACCAAAGATGTTTCTCCCAGCATGAAAACACTAAGAATCCTACCCTTCCTTCGCAGCAGAATCAATGCAGCAGTGAGATGAGTGACGAGTCCTCTATGTTTAATAACGGCTCGCAACCAATGCAATTGAACGGCTCTCTTCAATACTGGCAGAATGCCCGTATATTACAAGTATCATTCTGTTCGTCCAGCCGGAATGCAAGCTCCATATTTCACACAAAATAAAGAGAGGCAACCAAAGATAATGCAGCAGTTTAATGGCTCTAACAGAGGCAACCAAAGATAATGCAGCAATTTAATGGCGGAATGCAAGCTCCGTATATCACAAGCAGCATTCTGTTAACTTAAGTGCAGCCAAACCAAAAGATAAATGTTTCCCCGCTCTCCATTTGAACAGCCGGGATGCAAGCTCAATTCCGACAGGCTGGCTGACTGAGCTGACATCATCACGTATGTGATGACTTCAGCTCAAAAAGCGGAAAAAAATAAAAATAAAGAAAAACTCGGAAATGAAGGGGTGCCACTCAGGAATCGTGGCACCCCATTATTTGGACCCCAAAACTCGGTAAAAAACGAGTAATTCGGGACAGATGGGAGGTATGTCTGGGATACATATCTTTCTCCATACAGCTATGAGTATCCTCAAGAGCAATTTCTCCTGTAGCTCACCCGACAACTTAACATGTCTTCCATGACCTCATCTGAGTCCGCTGCTTTTCCTGACCATTTCCTTACTTGCAGTTCTTACTTCGAGGGTGGGCTCCACTTCTTTCACTGTAGGCTGTTTCTGGGGCAATACAGCTTCTGTGGGAAAGCTGCTGAAAGTACTCCTCCCATCTGCCTTTGATGTCCTGTGGAATGGTGAGCAGGTTGTTGCTGGCATCCCTTATGAAGAGAGTCTGAGATTATCTTCTTTAGCTTTGTCTTTCCCTTGCAACTTGATAGAGTTTCTTCATGCCATCTACAGTCACACAGACTCTTCCCACTGCTAGCATGGGTACTTGGTGTAGGTCAGAGTAGGCCAGGTCCTCAACCCATTTATCACTGGCAAATAGCCATGCCCATTTTTGACAACATATCCACTACAGCCAAGTCAACAAGTGGCTAGTCCTGACACAGCATGCAGTCTGTGATCCATGTTCCCCTTATCTAGGGAATACTGCACGCCACAGTTATGCACAAAGCAGTTGGTCTGTAGAACTCTTCCCCAACAGGCACAATCTTTTTTAGGAGGTGGAAGGAACTCCACAGAGAGAACATGCATTCGCCTGAGGTCAGGATCAAACCTTGTACCTTGTGCATACAGGCAAACCCCTTAACCATTACACCAACTATGTTCTGATGAGTAATGAAACAAAGATAGGTGTTTAAGAACTTATTAGGGAAGTGCAGTTTGCAGTGTCAACTTTTGAATTTTTAAGAATTTCAGAAACTTGTTCAGTCAAGTGGGAATAGGTCTCCAAGGCCCCATCTTTCTTTGGTACAATAAACAAACAGTCTGTTAAATAAACATTTTGTTTCTTGTCTTGGGGTACTGGTCCATGAAATCTTGACCATACAACTCCTAAAACTATTGTTTTACAAGTTGTTTTTGATCTTTGGCAACTCCTGGAATTTCTCTTTTTTTGGTTTGAGAAGAACTGCTGTTTTACTTCTGGGAGACTATTTTTGAACCCACTGGTCTGTAATTATTGAGAACCACTGCTGGCAGCTGGTGCTCAGCCTTTTCCCCATCTTGGTGCTCACCTGGAAAGGAAGACTGTGGATGGCAAGAGCTAAGTAGGTTTTTAGATTTGGGTGAGGCAGGAGTCTAGTGTAGTTACAGCTGCTTCCCACTAAGAGGGGAGCCTTGTGGTCTCCCCCCACCTCCATCTCCCTGCTTCTATTTTCTTTTCTAATTAGCCTTTCTATTTTTGGCTCATTTGCCTCAGCCTTGCTTCCCACAGAAGAGCCCCTTCCTAGGCCAACAATGTACATTATATTTTGTGGAAAGGATAAAAGGTTTTAACGATTCCATGGTCTTTCCTTGTCCTACAACCTTCCAAACCCATTACAGACAAGAAGCCTTGAGAGCAATTCTTTAGCCAGGGAAACAATGACAAGTTGAATTCCCTGTCCTCAGACAGGTACCAAGTCCTCAGGCAAATTTGTCCCCTGAGTACTGACCCCCATTGCAGCAGCTCTGGATGCTGAAACTACAGTACCATGCCTACATTTTATGACAGCTTATTGAATTTGATTGAAGTTGGGGCTTGACTGAGCAGAGAAGATTTATTAGCCATTGCTCTGCACTCCCCTTACCTGTCTATAAGCTGCTTGTGGACAGGCTTTTGGTATTTCAAAATGTAGGTTAGGCAATTCAGAGCTCTAAAAGCCAGAACTGATGCAGACACTATCCAGCAATCTGACATCTCCATTTCTGGGGGGAGTACTACGGCCTGGAGATATTCTATATGCCTTAAAAGACTCCAGGGACACAGTGCGGGTCTGCAATAGGATTCTTAAACAGAACATTTATGAGCATCCTGGACCCATTAAAATGACTAGGTCCGTTTGTGGTTGGGGTTGAGAGTCTGGCTGCAAACATGTAACACACCAGGAGTGCTTCCTGAACTAGAGGAATGACTATCTACTGGTTTAGGTGGGCAGTCTCAGAAGTTCAATAGCTTGCCACGGGAAATGCTTTTGCATACAGGAGACAGCATCTCCAAAAGACAAGTCCTTGGGGGGAGTGGAGGTTAGAATGTCACAGAACACAGGACAGGAGAAGGACATCAGAAAACTATACTTGAGATCTCCCTCCTCCACTACAGGATCAAATAAATCAGATTCCTACACAGAAGCTATTTTTTTTATTTCTTCTTTCAGAAGGTTGGACATCTGACAGAGGACTATACTCAATCAAGTTGTAAGCTTTGCAGGAATTGCAGAAACCTCCGAGCCAGCTTAAACCAACAGTGGGAGGGAAGTGTGGGGATACGGGCCAATGACTCATCTAGTGTCAGCCTTGGCTTGGCAAAGGTCCAAGCCTCAACATGGGTCTTGTATTGGTAGGCAGTTGGTAGGGGATTGAGGAGACTGAGGGGAGAAAACTCCCTGGGCTCGAGCTTCTGAGTTGCATGGGTATTATCCTCAACAATCACCATGGAGAAACCACCCTCCCCTTGCTTAATTAGTCAAATGAGGTTACTGCTCAGACATCTCTTCTGCTGTTGCCGCCCTAGATTCCAACACTTCTTCCATCAGGTGAGACATGCTAAAAACTAAGAGAGAGGAGACCTTCCAAAGTGCATCACAGAGGCCTGGACAATAGAAGAGGTCAGGGCCAGAAGCTGGTCTAGCACCTCTGATACAAATATTCTCAGAACTAGTATGCCTAAGGGAACCTCCAGACTGCACACCATCTCTGGGCTTCTTGCATTTTGTTTTTCGAGGACAGGTCTGTGCAACTTGAAAGTCTGACAATATGGTGAACTTATCCAAATCTCTAACCTTCTTGTTCAAGTAGGCCCAGGCAATCTTGTTTCACACCCTGAAAGAAACACTACAGGGGGTAATTTTGTGCTCCAGCAAACAATGGACATGCTGATCATGGATAACCTTAAAAATTAAGGTGACATTTGCAAGCATACTCTCTACACTTGGCTGTGGTGGTCATATCATACACCTCCATATAAGACAGACATCTGTACACTTCTTGTGAAAGGATTAAGCAGAAATGTCTAAATCAAATACAGCATACAAGGATCCTAAAAGAGGTACTTATCCACTCTGCTCCTCTATCACTGCCTGGACCATATGCGCTAACTAAGGCACTTCCCTTCTTGAATGATACCATGCTTACTGAATGCACAGTGTACAACAGAACTGAAAATAACACTACCTTTATACCAGGATGTTTGAGATAAGGTGACAAGTCCAGCTGTGGGGGAAAGGAAGGGTCATCTCAAAGTCTGAACAAAAGTTGGACCTCAAACCTGCAGCTGGGTTCCCTAAGGTTATTGCTGCCACACGGATTCACATTAAGAACCATGACAATTGACCATTTACAAGATCGGTTTAAAATTCCTCTTCTAAGGATTCTTGCATTTTTGTCTCAAGGCGTACTTTGGGATCACTGACTTTAATGGCTTCTGACTGCGGTTACAGAAGCCTGGTGGGGTTGGACTGTGCTTGCATGTATTATGTCTGCTGCCAATCTCACCTGCAGAGTTGTAAGTCATCTATTCCTTATTTGGAAAGATCTTTGCAAGGTAGACTGATGACAGAGTCAGCTTTATAGTCCAATGAACACTGAAGATAGGGACATATTATTCATCTACCATTATGAAAAGTACCTCACCCAAATGGCTATTTTCCCTACTTCTGCTGCAGCACCACTGCTGGTGCACCAAAACATATGCAGCAAAAACTGCATTAACAACAGGGTGAGCAGAAACCTTACAACAGGTGCAGGTTCAAGAAATGAAACCAAGCCAGACATTCATACCAGGGACCACTACATGCTTACTCACCTGTGGGTAACAGGGTGACCCAGTTTAGAAAATGCACCCAGACACCCAGCACAACATTAACCCTCACAGTCCACATATGGAGAATATACCAAGACCCCAAAATAAGAAGTTATGTATTCACCATAACGTCCCATCTGAGTAGGTAAACTTCATTTGTCAGCAACCTATGGGTTATCGGATCCATATCGGATCTGAGCTGGCAGTATCCAACAGTGAAGATCCGAGCTCCAAGCTCCTCCCCCTACCCATAACCCCCTGCCATCCCTTCCTGACCTCAGATCAAGTTTGCCTAAAAGCAATACCTGCAATATCAGAGAAGAGGATCACCTCTATAGACTAACTTGGATACAATCAGTCATGAAACAGAAATACCATGAACATCCAAGTAGGTCACGGGAACAGAGGGAGGGACGGTTGCTGACAAAGTTTACCTACTCAGATGGAACGTTATGGTGAGTACATAACTTCTTAATCTGAATTAGTTAACTTCATTTGTGCATCAACCTATGGGACAGAGTCCCCAGCTACCTGAAACTTGGGAGGTCCTCATGGAAGGATGTTCCGGAGCACTGCGGAGCCAAAGGATGCTTTCCCTCTGGAGACAAAATCCAACTTATAGTGGTTTATGAAGGTATGAGATGAAGCCCACGTGGCTGCTGAGCAAATGTCATCCAAAGATACTCTAGAACAAAAAGCAGCGGAGGTAGAAATAGACCGAGTAGAATGGGCATGGACTCCATGGGGTGCAGGCCGGCCAGAACTCTCATAAGCCAGAAGAATACACTGGGAAATCCACCTGGACAAAATGACTTTCGAAACAGGTTTTCCCAAACTAGGTTTAGCAAAGGATACAAACAGCTGGTCTGATTCCCTATGACCAGCTGTCCTGTGTAAATAGAATCGTAGTTGTCTGTGTACATCTAAGGAATGCAATTTGTACTCACCTTTATTCTGGTAATTGGGAAAGAAGACTGGTAAATTAATAGAATGGTTGATGTTAGATTCGGAAGCAATTTTGGGCAGAAAAGAGGGATTGGTCCTGAGGGATACTCTATCTCTGTGGAAAATCAAGTACAGTGGCTTGGCGCAAAGGGCTTGAAGTTCCGAAACCCTTCTTGCCGAAGTAATAGCAACAAGAAAAGCTGTTTTCCAGGATAAGAATTTGAGATCCACCGAAGCTGCAGGCTCAAAGGGGGAAGCTGTTAAAGCCTGGAGTACCAGCGCTAAGGGGGTCTTAGTAAGAAGGTGCCTTTTAAGAAGGCCTTACACACTCTGGATGAGGTCAAAGGGCCCAGATCACATCCAACATGGTAATGAGAGATAGCTGCCAATTGTACTTTGACCGTGGAGGAGCTAGCACCTTGGTCAAATAATCCTGACAGAAAGTCTAATACTGCTGGCAACGGAGATGTAAAGGGGTCTAAGTTCTGATGCTCCGCCCAAATAGAAAAACGTTTCCATTTGCTATTATAAACCCTTCTAGTAGACGGCTTGTGAGCAGCTACTAAGATGGCTTTGACCGGGGAAGAGATACCGGGAGTCCTAGCTAACAGTGGAACTGGATCAACCAAGCCGTGAGCTTGAGGTTGTTCAGGTTTGGGGCCGACAGGCCCAATGGGTGAGAGATCAGATCCGGAATGGGATCTAGAATCCAGGGAGGATTCACCAGATGAGACCATAGATATGGGAACCAAGCCTGACGAGGCCAGAAAGGGGCAATGAGGATTACTCTGCTCCCCAACCGTCTGGCTTTCTGCAGAAACTTTAGCATCAGGGGAAGAGGAGGGTAAGCATAAAGTAGACCGGGTGGCCAAACATGCACCAGAGCGTCTCTTGGAGATTCCCCGGGTGGGGGAATTAGAGCGAAGTAGTCGTTGCACTTTGTGTTTGAGGGAGAGGCGAAAGGATCGCAACGAGGTTGACCTCATTTGGAGAAGATCTCCTTCGCTACTTTGGGATTCAGAGACCACTCATACGGCGAGAGGATGGTGCGACTCAATCTGTCTGCTAGGATGTTGGACCGTCCCGGAATGTGCGTCGCTATGAGAAAACGGTTGGTGGAAATCGCCCATTCCCACACTCTCATGGCCTCTCGACAAAGTGGATAGGACCTGGTTCTCCCTTGTTTGTTGATATACCAGACGACAGACATGTTGTCCGTCTGGATCGCAATCATCCCGACGGGAAGAAGGCTCTGAAGTGCTTGCAACGCTAACAGCACCGCCCTCATCTCTAGGACATTGATATGCAGTGAGGTCTCCACATAGTTCCACGTGCCTTGGACGGTCCTGCCCAGACAATGCTCCCCCCCACCCGAGGCGAGAGGCGTCCGTGGTCTCCGTGGTTAAGGGAGGGGACATAGAAAAGGGGCGCCCCTTCTGGAGGTCCAGAGACTGGAGCCACCACAAGAGGGCTCTCCTGCAAACCCTGCTGAGAGGGACGGAATGGCTTAGGGGATAATGTAGGAAGGACCATTTGACTTGGAGGGTCCATTGCAGGATTCTCATATTTAGGCATGCCATGGGTAAGAGGTTGATGGTTGCCGCCATCGAGCCTAGGGCCCTCAGGACCAATTCCACCGGAGGGGCTGGGCAATGAAGAATGGCCTGCAGATGGAATTTTAGAGATTGCAACTGGTCCGGAGTCAAGAAGGCTATAAGATGGTTTGTGTTCAACCTGGCTCTGATGAAAGCTATGACCTGAGTCGGAAGAAGGGAAGATTTTCCCACATTGATCCCCAGCCGGGGAGTTAGGTGAAGAAAATAATTCCTGGCCGTGCAGAGTAGATGCCTTGTGGGGGCGGTCAGGAGCCAGTCATCCAGGTATGGAAAGACCTGAATTCCCTGGAGTCTCAGGTGGGCCGCTACTACAGTTAACACCTTGGTGAAGGCCCTGGGAGCTGTGGTGAGACCAAAGGGGAGGACCCTGAATTGGTAATGGCTGGCTCCTAGCCTGAAGCTGAGAAACCTCCTGGATCGTCTGTCCATCAAGATGTAGTAGTACGCATCCTTGAGGTCTATGGAGCACATCCAGTCGTTCTCCTGCAAGAGGGGGAGAATGGATTGAAGGGTGACCATCCGGAACTTTTCTTTGGTTACCGCCAGGTTCAAGAGGAAAAGGTCGAGGATTGGTCTTAAGTCCCCCGTCTTTTTTGGCACCAAGAAGAACCTGGAGTAAAAGCCTGATCCATACTGGTCTGGGGGGACGTGCTGGATCGCTCCTTTTCCTAGCAGCTGCTGAATTTCTGCGGCTGCGGCCTCCCTCTGATCGGGTGGGACATCAGGGAGGGATCAGGGTCTGAGAGGGGGATGGAGAAACGGAATCTCGTAGCCTCTGGATATAATCCGAAGCACCCAGCGGTCTGTCGTGATGGACTCCCAAGCTGCTAGGTGCCTCGAGAAACACCCCCCCCGACTGCCTCCAGAGTGGAGCAGTCGGGTAACCCTTCAGGGTTGCTGCGTGGGCCGATCAGAGAAAGGTTTTCTGACCCAAAGTTTTTCGGGCCCCCTCTGCCTCTAGGGCGGCGACCACTCTGTCCTCCTCTGCCTCTGAAGGACAGGGGGTCCGGAGCGAAACTGGACTGCTGAGATTTCCGGAACCACATCTTCTTCTGTCCCTTTTGGTTCTTGGAGAAGGACCTCTGGGGAGCAGAGAAGCGGACTCAGACGGCAGACAGCGTCTTCCCATCTTTCTCGCTCTGGACCAAGGTGTCGCGTACGGTCTTGCCAAAGAGGGCAGAACCATCAAATGGGGTGTTAGCAAATGACACCTTAAAGGGTTCTGCAAAATCACAATGGTGGAGCCACGCCTGTCGCCTTAAGACCACGCCCGCTCCACTAGCTCTAGCGGCTCCTTCCATAGCATGGGATAGTAGCCGCATAGAGGTATTGGAAATAGACCTGAGAGTGGCCAATCGGGTAGAGTACACTTGTTTGTCCTCTGCCGACATGGACTCTGGAGGTGAACCAGCGTACTCTAATAAAATCCCGCTGGAGTCGTATTACGTGTGCCATATAGTTCAGTGACCTTACCGAGAAGGTGGCTGAAGCAAACACTCGCTTCCCCAAGCAGTCCATCGCCCGAGACTCCTTGTCAGGAGGATGGACTGTGGGACTCTCCGGGGCTAGTTCCCTTTTAGTGGCAGCCGCCACCAGCATGGCATCTATGGGGGTCCCCTTACTCCAATGCGATTTGTCCGAGGGGGGGGGGCTAAGAATTCTGTCCGGCCTCTTAGGAACGGGCTCCACAGCGTCCGGCTCCTTCCATGCCCTGGTAGTGATCAGTTCTACCAGGGGGTTGGCTGGAGGGGACACCCAAGAGGTAGACGGGCCTGCTTCAAACGCCTCCAGAAACACAGACTCGTCCGAGGTAGGCTTTGGGGCAGACCACCCCCCTCTGATCCTGAATATCTCCATGATGTCTCCAAATGAGACGTCTTAGGGGGGTGATCTTGGGGAGCCTTCCCCTTCCTCCAAGTCTGTGTCCTCTGTCAAGGACTCAGGGGAGTCGAAGTGCCTCCTTTTGCACTTGCGTTTGTGAGGGACTTCCTCGGGGGGGCTGTCCGAGGAGGCCTCACCAACCACATCCTGTTCCAACAAGGGAACGATCTGGGACGTATGAGCAGGCTGTCCCTGGGGCCGGGTGACGGAAGTCGGGCCCGTCTGAGAGGGAGTTTAGGGTGGAGCCGTAGCTAGGGCCGGGGGCCTGGAGTCCCTCGACAGAACCCTCTCCACCACGTTGAAAGCCGAAGGAGAGCTGCTCTCCCTAGGATCCGAGAGCAGACCCTCCCTCGGATCCGACGTGCAGATCGGAGCCGGCACCGAGGTGATCGGATCCAAAGGGTCAGTATGCTCCGACCTGGACGGAGCCGAAGGCATACTAACAGTCTCGGATCCGAAGCTCAGCTCTCGGCTCCGAGAGCTCGGATCCGCAGAAAAGGGACCCGACAGACTCGAGGGTGCCATCGGCGCCAAAGCACTCGACTATCGGTGCCGACAGTCCCCCAGCTCCAACGCTAGTTGGCTCCGAAGACCCCGAACCCGGGAAGCGGGTCGGGGAAGGAGCAATCAGGACAAAACAGGAGGTTGAGCTCCCCATCTGGAGGGGGGGAGGCAGAAGCACTCCCATCTGCAGCTGGGCCTGGAGGAACCTTCGCATCATCCAGTCCAAGTCTGCATCAGTTAAACTTCTTGTGGACCTAGAAGAGGCCACCGAGGCGGGACGGCAGTGCTGCCTCGATGACCTCGAAGGTGACTGGACCTCCTCCTCCGGCCCCGGCGAGAAGCAGGGTGAACGGAGCCGGGAAGGAGAAGGCTCGGAGGTCTCGGGGGGAGAAGTCCGCTTGGCTGGCGGGGCCGATGCAGAGGCTTCGGCCCGCCGCTTGTGATGCTTCTCTCTGTGCTTCTCTCTTTTGGCTTCCCTATCCTCTTGGCCCAAGGTGGGAGGTCGAGTCCCGGCCAAGGGAAGTAGCAGAAGGTGCGGCAGGAGCCACGGGGGGAATGGAGGACAGAGCCGAGTCCGGGGGCAGAAGTCCCACCAGAATTAGCTTCGACCTCCGGTCCTTGAGAGCCCTCGGGTTGAACGGTTGAACGCTATACAAACAGCGCAGCCAGATGACAGGTGTTCAACCCCAAGGCATAAAACGCACCGAGTGTAGCCATCCACTGGGGAGAGCTTATGGCCACACTCGGCACATTTAGAAAAAAATTTTGGGGGGCTTCTGCCATGGTAAACTAAAAACACACTCACTAGGCCCCAAAACCACACACACCCTAACGCTCTCACAAAAAAGGGGGGGGGGGTAACACGAAAAAAAGGGAATCTAACGACTACTTTAAGGTAGCTACTCAAACAACTTCACACACAACTTTAGCTAAATCCAAAAATGGAAAGATTTTTCTCACAGAAAAATGCTCTCTAAGGCCTGGAAGCTCGAGATCAAGCTGCTGGTGTAACCACGGCAAACTAGATCTGAGGTCAGGACGGGATGGCAGGGGATTATGGGTAGGGGGAGGAGCTTGGAGCTCAGATCTTAGCTGTTGGAAATTGCCGGCTCGGATCCGATATGGATCCGATAACCCATAGGTTGATGCACAAATGAAGTTAACTACTTCAGACTGATATCAATTCTCACCACCCCATGGACCTTAGAATGACATCAACCCTCACAGTCCCCATGGTGAAGTGATATCTATACAGTCAACTAGGCCAACATGGGCTGAATGTAAGTGTTCAAAACAACTGGCATTATTGGAAACCTTGAATTACTGCGGTGGTGGTGCTGCGGTAGCGTTGTCGCCTCACAGTAAGACGTTGTCCTGTTCAATTCTCAGCTAAAGTGTCTTCTGTGTGGAGACATGCGTGAATGGGCGTACCTTCATTGAAGGT
Organism: Protopterus annectens; assembly: GCF_019279795.1. Taxonomy (NCBI): domain Eukaryota; kingdom Metazoa; phylum Chordata; order Ceratodontiformes; family Protopteridae; genus Protopterus; species Protopterus annectens. The sequence continues at coordinate 1,942,844,694 of NC_056743.1, forward strand.
TGTGCGTCAGGGCTGGCAACTCGGTACGTAAAAATCTACTGCCATCCACTGTAGCGACCCCTAACCGGGAAAAGCCGAAAGATACAACAACAACTTCCAGTAATGGAAATCAGAAGTCATTAAAAACTCTTAACAATTCCAACCGCACTTTGTAATTGGTAGCTTGACATCAAAAGTCTCTAACAATTTCAAAGAAAAATAACAGGACTTGACAGCTTCAGGCTTCTCCAATGAGAAAAAATGCACTGAAACAAGAAACACATTTGCAAAAGGTATTCAGAAAATGTGAGAAGGACTGGTTTCATTCTTGTGTTTAACAACAACATGTAATCTTCTGTTTGTGCTGGTACGCATGACGGATGCAGTGTTCTGCCCGTCTGGTCAACTGGCACATCATGCCAGTTTCATAGCACATAAACTACTGAAATTATAAGCTTTACCTACAGATATTCAGAAGCCTTGGAAAAACTGTTGGTGATATTCTGCATCAAACAATAAACAATGTCTATCTAAAGTATCACTTGTGAAATTTTAAAACCATGGAAATGAATAAACTCCTGCCAGAATGTTTTTAAAGTTATGCTGACTGGGTATGTAAATTACCTGGAGCTATATACACACACACAGCTCTACTGACAGACTTCAAACCATTGTGAATGACCTGCACAGGGGTTAACAAGGAGATCCCCATTTGTTAATGCGATTTATCACAGTGGTATACTTGAACACACTGGCTTCAGTACACACACAAAAGAGATGGCCACAATTTCTTTGAGGTAGATTCATTACCTGTTTTACTTCCTAGACCAGAAACCCTGCATTCAACTGCTGAAAGTAAGCCCAACCCAAGCATTCTCTGCTGCTAGTCTCCAGGATCTGATCAGGATGGTTCTGGAGATAGAAACAGAAATCTTGGATTAATTAACTGACGCCACCACCGGAATCTTCGATCTAATGTATGGATCAAAGACAGAATATGATCATGTGTATGTGTGATGAATCCACAAGCTCTTCAGGCACGAATACATGTTTCTCAAGTGCAGTCTATCATGAGACACTACGAGGACAGAGAAGGTGTGCACTCCAGTGCCTTGAGGTGCAGCTACTCTTAGACATGTAGGCAGACAGTCATTAAGTGCATCCTGTACCAGGGAAAGAAACTGCAGCTTGTCATACCTAGAATGTCCCCCAAGAATCTGCTCTGTTGTGAATAATTAAAGTTGGATTTCTATGCATTCAGCGAGATCGCTAAACCGCACAAATCTTTTAAAGTTAGTTTCAAAGTCCCCTGTAGCTGTAATACTGAGGGAGCCTGAATCAAACAAACAGTGATCCAAACAAAGTTAAACAAACTCCTTTTTCAACCTTAAGTGTGCAAAACACTGGCGTCATACAGTAGGTGAGCACCGTCTGGAAGTGTGCAAAACACTGGAGTCATACAGTAGGTGAGCACCATCTGGAAGTGTGCAAAACACCAGAGTCGTACAGTAGATGAGCACCATCTGGAAGTGTGCAAAACACTGGAGTCGTACAGTAGGTGAGCACTGTCTGGAAGTGTGCAAAACACTGGAGTCATACAGTAGGCGAGCACCATCTGGAAGCAGCAGAAAAGCTAAATGGCAAGGAGATAAACTAGTAAAACAAATCTCCACTTCTGAAACCAGGAAATGTCCAATGGGCCTTTGGGACAGGACTGTGTATGTAGCTCCTTTACGTCCGCAGTGATGAGCAGACATCTTTCAAGACAAGGGGAATTACTAAAAAAAATTCATATTCCTACCCTTTGTCTAGTAGACTAACCAAAAAAAAAATTGTTGCAAGCTTTTTATTCAAAACATTATATTATATCATAATACAATAATATAATTATTTGTGTTTGCTGACCAGGAAAGTCCGACTGGGCAGAGCCCATTTTCAGCAGAGGCCCGTGGAGAAAAGCTCCACAACAGTACATTTATATTATGAATACCTCAACAATACAGAAAATAAAATTTGTGTTACACACAGACTGGAAACACTTAAAATATGCAGCTTTAACCTGGCTATGCCAATTATTGCACAAAAGCAGAAAAAAAAATAATTCTCAACTCTTACTTGCTATAACAACTAGACAAGAAAAAGTCAGTACATGTACTACATTAAGAGGTTTAAAGTTTTACTGATCTACTCCTAATGACGAAATAACGGCATCAGTGGTTTCTGGTGACTATTTTCAACACAATTCAAAACAATTGACAAAACATACCAATTATATAACTTGCAAGTTAATATACAGTGGATATAAAAAGTGTACACACACACCTGTTAAAATGCCAGATTTTTGTGATAAAAAAGAGACCACAATAAGTCATTTCAAAACTTTTCCCACCTTTAATGTGATCTATAACATGTACAATTCAACTGAAAAACAAACAAATCTGTTAGGAGAAAAAAATATAAAAAAATTTAAAAAGTATAATATGCTGGTTGCATTAAGTGTGCCTGCTACAGCAAAAGCCATGGTTCGCAGAGAGCTTACAAAGCATCAAAGGGATCTCATTGTTGAAAGGTATCAGTCAGGAGAAGACTACAAAAAATATCCACAGCATTGGATTTATCATGGAACACAGTGAAGACAGCCATCAAAAAGTGCAGAAAATATGGGACAACAGTGACGTTGCAAAGAACTGGACGTCCCTCCAAAATTGATGAAAGACAAGATAAAACTGGTCAAGGAGGCTGCCAAGAGGCCTACAGCAGCACCGAAGGCGCTGCAGGCATTTCTGGAAAATACTGGTCATTTACTACATGTGACAACAATCTCCCGTATTCTCCATATGTCTGGACTATGGGGTAGGGTTGCAAGATGGAAGCCTTTCTTACACAGAAAAACATCCAGGCCTGGCTAAAATTTGCAAAACAATACATCAAATCTCCCAAAAGCATGTGGGAAAATGTATCATGGTCTGAAGAGACCAAGGTCGAACTTTTTGGCCACAATTCCAAAAGGTACGCTTGATGGAAAAACAACACTTCACATCACCAAAAGAACACCACCCCCACGATGAAGCATGGTGGTAGCAGTATCATGCTTTGGGGTTGCTTTTCTTCAGCTGGAACTGGGGCTTTAGTCAAGGTGGAGGGAATTATGAACAGTTCCAAACACGTCACTTTTTGGCCCAAATCCTTCAGGCGTCTGCTAGAAAGATGAAGATGAAGAGGAATTTCACCTTTCAATACAGCAATGATCCCAAGCATACATCCGAATCAACAAAAGAATGGCTTCACCAGAAGAAAATTAAAGTTTTGGAATAGCCCAGCCAGAGCTCAAACCAGACCCAAATCCAATAGAAAATCTGTGAGGTGACCTGAAGAGGGCTGTGCACAACAGGTGCCCTCATAATCTGACCGATTTGGAGCACTTTTGCAAGGAAGAGAGTGGGCAAATATTGCCAAGTCAAGATGTGTCATGCAGATTGACTCCTACCCAAGAAGGCTGAATGTTGTAATTAAATCAAAAGGTGCTTCAACAAACTATTACTTACATTTTTCCCTTAACAGATTTGTTTTTCAATTGAATTGTACGTTATAGGTCACATTAAAGGTGGGCAAAGTTTTGAAATAATTGTGGTCTCATTTTTTATATCACAAAAGCCTGACATTTTAACAGGGGTATGTACACTTTTTATATCCACTGTAGTTACATGTGCCATAACATTTTTCTTATGTTAAGAAAAAAATAAATACAACTGGGTAAGAGAATAAATTACAGAACCAGGCTTATGGAATGCCATGCTACAGTTATCTTGTGATCAAACCTGCAGTAAGAAGGCAGCAGCCATAAGCTTAGGTGGTAGAAAAGCACCAGCTGCACTCTTATGGTACAATTTCAGTATTTTTGAGACTCTCTCTGCAGTTTTTTGCAAGTGTTGTAACATTGCGAATACTGCCAGAGCAGAATGTTCACAAAGTTAATAAGTGGTAGAAACAGCAGCAGAGCTATTTGCAGGTTACTGTTGCAGTTTGCTGATTCATTGTGTCCACTGAAGCACATTTTTGTCGCATCATAACTCCATTACTTTGGACTAACCGAATATACTCGAGCGATTCCTGAAGAGATGCAGGTTTCAGCTCCCACAGCCTGCATTAGCAGCACTGTAGAATATGGCCAATGTAATAGTCATCATTTACCAAACATACTCGAGCGATTCCTGAAGAGATGCAGGTTTCAGCTCCCACAGCCTGCATTAGTTGCACTGTAGAATATGGCCAATGTAATAGTCATCACTTACCAAAGATACTCGAGCGATTCCTGAAGAGATGCATGTTTCAGCTCCCGCAGCCTGTATGCAATGGGGGGAATCTTCTCCTTACCAACAGTCCTAAAGGAAAATACAGTTTGCAGACACTATCGGGGGGGGGGGGGGGTTGGGACTGTTTACTACAAAACATTGTCAGTCATCCTCTACAAACCTCCATCTTGGTCCTTTTTACATAATTCTGTTCCATACTGCTGACCTACCTCTCCACCCCCCTCACCTACCTCTCCACCCCCCTCACCAGTTTTTATTTCCCCATCCCATCCTTACTTACTAAGTCAAGTTACACCTGCCTCTTTAAGCCACTCTTGCAGCGAGCAGTATAACTTAAAGCTGCCTTCGTCTTTCCCTATGCATCCAGCAGATCACTTTTATTCTTGTAAATCTTAAAGGTGCCAGCTTTGAATGGTATCAACAGTCCCTTCTGAAAGATCCCCCAGTAAATCCAAGGTGCCTGTGCCCATCTGCTCCCACATTTGTCGCTGTTGTAAAGGCGATAGAGTATTTTATGGTCATTGGTACTTGAGTATTATCGCAACCACATTCGGAGCAGGAGAAGCTGCTTATTTCCAAGCCCTTCTCCTGTAGAAAAAATGTTGTCAAAGTTACTTGGGAAGTGTGGCACCTACTCGTTTATAAAACTGAGTACATTTTTACTTCCCTGTGCAACAGTGCTGTATTTTAAAAAATAAGCATGCAAGGTATGACCGTGTCAGTTGTCCGCATGAGGCACCCTGAAGCTTGAGGTTAATTCATCTGCTACTGTTCTACCCATAACTGCGCAGCAGCAAAAACAGCAAGACCTAGTGCTGTTGGGCACTGGCAATGTTAAATGCTAGTTTTATTGTGTAATTGGGAACCTTCCTTCATTTCTGAAAGAGCACTCCTCGTGTGTTTTGTATGTTTACAATGAGTCTGCACATAGATATGTATCTCAGTTGCATTGTGTCCCATTGTCCCTCCTTAGTTATCTGCAGTTACCAGCTGAGACTTACATATTTGAGGGAGACAACCAGCTGTGTGTTCGGACTTTGTACCTGATTTTGGGGAATCACTTAAATGGTTGGGCTAAAAACAAGGTTTTTAGCAAAAGTCCCTGCTTACTCATTCCTGACCGATTATTGCCTTCGGACATGACAGTTGAAAATCGTTGGTAAAGGAGGTTACTGGGGGAGAGGCATTTTTCCACTATCCCTCTTCAGGGCTCACAAACATGCCACAGAATTTTAGTTAGGAGTTTACACACCCCGTCTGAGGTTAACATTAAATGTTTTGTGAAAACATTGCGAATTTACTCGCAATGCGGTAGCGATAATACGCAAGTACCAAATTCTCTTCCTCTGTTAGCAGCTATCCTATCAGAGGCCTTGGGGGAACAAAAGACAGAAAGGTTTAACTCATTCACTCCAATGGTACTTAGGAAGTTTGCACTGTAACTTTCAATAGGCAGAGCCTAAGCCTTTTGATAGAAACAAATTATGTCCTCACATTTCAAACAAATGTTCACATCTCTGGAACCATAGGGGTTATGAAAGAAGTGTAAATGGCAAACTCTTCAGCAAAAACTATTTTTATATTGGTAGCATTCTTTAGGTTCTAGGTTTTAAATAAAATTTTATAAAAGTCACAGTAAACACAGTAACTATTACATTTGTAATATTTTGTAAACAACTTACAATATCTCAGCAACCACTCAAGTTACACACACTGTCAGCAGCAGCATTTTATTCATCTAACTGAGAGCTTACATACGAGGCTAAGGAGTTCTGTCTGTTACTTGGTTGTTGAGATATTTAGAAAAATATCAAAATTGTATCCATCTCATTCCCTCCAGTAGAGCTCTTTTGAGTGTGTACCTTTAACTCCTAGTGAGCGTGGCTTCTGCATTTAAAAATTGAAGTTATCACCTTACATTTTTAACAAATACCCATTGACAGAGATCATATATAAATACAATTGTGTTTGCTATCATGTATGCTTCAAGATAAAATTTTCCAATACCTTGTATAACATGGTTTTGGAATTATTAATGCAAATATGAACAGGCAATATTTGACGCCTAGAGGAGCAGTAGGGTGTAACTGCAGAAACGCCTGGAGACATCACTCGGCTGTAATGAGATAAATTAATATCATAAAAACAACAGTTAATATCTATTTACCTGCGCTACACAGAGGTCAAATATTAATGCAGTTGAGTTTGCCATTGTGTAAGCTTTAAGATGAAATCTTTTAAAACCTTGTACATAGCATGGTTTTAGAATTATTGATGCAAATATGAGCAAGCAATATTTGATGCCTAGAGGCGTCAGTAGGAGTTAACTGCAGATACACCTGGAAGCGTCACTCGAATGGAATGAGTTAAAACAGAACAGACAGTATGATGGTTTGATGCTACCACTGTAAAAAGGATGCTCAGGGATGATGCAAAGATATTACAGGTTTGTAAGCCTAACCTTGACTCTAGTAAAGCTAGTGCAAATGCAAACACAACTCCTGGCTTATACATCTCCTGAAAGATAGTAGACTTCTGGACCTCATCCATCATGGATGAAGACACAGCCTTGTGAGTCTGCATGGATGCAGTATTACAAGTGGGTCATGGCAAAGGATGACAGTTTTTAAGAGGATGAAACAGCCATCTTCAGCAAGGCTTACTATTCCAAACCAAAGGATATAATTGCTGGAGCCATCCAGTGTCCTGACAGAGTGCTCTTTAAACTATCTGGAGATATACAGAGATAAGTATATTTTTTATGGCACTTGAGAGTTGTGTACTGTTAATTGTTGTTTGACTAATTTTATATCATTGCTGGCTGACTTCAGAGTTGTGCAATGTTATTTTTGCTTCACTGTATAGTTTTTCAGATCTCTTCTAAAGGTGTTGGTTTTCCCCACCTCCCCCTATTTCTCTGTGTCTTAAGTTGGTATAACTGGTTTTACATCCTGTGTGTTATCTGACTATCTCAAGGATTACTTGCATAAAATTAGACCCTCTTAGTAACAGCTTGCATATCATTGCTGGAGCCTTCCTGTGTCCTGATAGAGTGCTCTTCAAACTATATGGAGATATACAAAGCTAAGTATATGTTTCTGGCACTTCAGAGTTGTGTACTGTTAATTGTTGTTTGACTAATTTTATATCATTGCTGGCTGACTTCAGAGTTGTGCACTGTTATTTTTGCTTCACTGTACA